>NC_059113.1:96825464-97425464 GCF_020740685.1 Jaculus jaculus | reverse complement strand
TGAGCTGCCGCTTTTGGTCACTCTGGCTGACCAGCAAAGCCCCAGTGATTCTCTTGTCTCTGCCCCTGACCACAAGAACTAAGATTTCAGTCCATGCCCAGCCTTCAAAAAACAACTCAAAGAAAAGAAAAAAGAAAGAAGAGATTAGAATTCCTAGAAATGTGGCATTTTATGTTCACTTTCTCTCTCGCACTCCCTTAGCTGGATAAGCTGGTAAAGCAAGATGTAGGGTACACAGATTCTAAGCCTGACCCTCATTTGCATTCACACGTGGGGCATCAACTGGTCTGGGAAATACAGGGACGTTCTCGTCCCCTGGTGAGCAGAGGGTTTGTTTATCTGTTCACAGTCACTTGACACTGGCAAGCCACAAATATTATTCCAGAGAGAGGAAATAATTTTCAACAGCTAAAATAGCTTTCCAGTGTGCTGTAGACTAAGAGTTGGAGTACAAGACGTATGCAGAACCGATACCAGCCATGAGATTTGAGCTGTTTTTCAGAGTTCACTAAGGTTATATTTCTTTTTTTGTTAAAATATCTATCTAATAAATACATATTTAGGGCTGGAGAGATGGCTTAGTGGTTAAGCACTTGCCTGTGAAGTCTGAGGACCCCGGTTCGAGGCTCGATTCCCCAGGACCCATATTAGCCAGATGCACAAGGAGACGCACGGGTCTGGAGTTTGTTACAGTGGCTGGAGGCCCTGGCATGTTCATTCTCTCTCTCTTTTTCTGCCTCTTTCTCTGTCCGTTGCTTGCAAATAAATAAAAATTAAAAAATTAAAAAAATAAACATTAAAATAAATAGATATTTAAAGCAGTGAGAGAGAAAACTAGAGATGGTAAAATAAATATAAGGCTTGTCCATTTAAACTATTTTAAATGTAGAGTTCAGCAGACAATGGAACATTCAGACTTTGGTAGCCACTGTCCCTCATTCCCCCAGTCACCCAGCCTCTGGTAGCCACCCTTTGACTGTATCGCTATGGATTTGGCCATTCTTGATCTCTCTTATATGCAGAACATATAGTATTCATTCTTTGGTGACTGGTTTCTTTTACACAGGATCATGTTTTTAAGGCTTCTCCGTGTTGTACATGTCAGAGTTTACTTTGTTCTCTTTTGGGGGAGGGTGAAGGGAGTCTCACTTTAGCCCAGGCTGACCTTGAACTCATGGTGATCTTCCTATTTCAGTCTCCCAAGTGGTGGGATTAAAGTTATGCACCACCGTGCCTGGATTTTAGGGTGCTATATTTTATGCTTTTAAAATGTATATTTTTGTGTATTTACTTGCTTGCAACAGAGGTAGAGGAGAGAAAGAAAGAAACAGAGAAGCAGAGAGAGAAAGAGTAGAGAGAGAGCGAGACAGAGAGACAGAGAGAGAATGGGCACACCGGGGCCTCCAGCCACAGCAAAGGAACTTCAGACGCATGCGCCACTTTGTGCATCTGACTTGACATGGGTCCTGGGGAATCGAGCCTGGACTGTTAGGCTTTTCAAGCAAGTGCCTTAACTGCGAGCAATTTCTCCAGCCCCAAAATGCAACTTTTCTCAAATGTATTTATTTTTGCAGAGCGAGGAGATTGAACCCAGAAACTTGAATACATTAGGCGAGCTCTAACCCTATGTCTTTCCTAGCCTCAAGGTGCATGGTCTTTGTTGTTGTTGTTTTGTTTTCTCATTGTTGGACTCGAGGCCTCCAACATGCTAATCAAGCACTCAGTCCCTGAGGTGCAGCCTCCTTCCTTTTCAAAGGCCAAATAATATCCCCTGGTGTGCACACACCTGCCCATATTCATGCTGTTTCTTTTTTTCTGTTGGAAGCTACTTTAAAACGCAAAGACCAGGCTTGCTTCTGAGCTAGACCCTTTCCAGCCTTGGCAGGGAAGATGTAATGTGAGCCTCCAGAATTTTCTAGATGCTTGGAGAAAATATGGTAGAACTTTCCAGGTATGCTTTTCCCACTGAGCTAGTGGGCCCAGCCCATGATCTGATGTGCTCAGAGGCTGAGTATAGAGGGACACCCTGAACTTGGAGGCAGTAATCAACCAACCTCGTTGCCTCCCCAACCCAGAGGAAAATACAGCATTCTGTCTCCACCCCACCCCTCCACTACAGGTTCATTGAACAAACACTGTATTCTCTGAGTGTTCACTTAAAAATCCATTCTAGCTGCGTGTGATGGCACAGGCCTTTAATCCCAGAATTTGGGAGGAAGAGATAGGAGGACTGCCATGAGTGCGAGGCCACCCTGAGACTACATAGTGGATTCCAGGTCAGCCTGAGCTAGAGTGAGACCCTGCCTTGAAAAAAAATCTATCCTAGGGGTGGAGAGATGGCTTAATGGTTAAGTTGCTTGCTGGTGAAGACTAAGAACTCACGTTTGAATCCGCAGTACCCATGTAAGCCAGATACACAAGGTGGCACATGTATCTGGAGTTCGTTTGTAGTGGCTGGAGGCCCTGGAGCGGCCATTCTTTCCCTCTCCGCCCCCCTCCACCCCTGTCTCTCTATCTGCCTCTTTCTCAATCTCACAAATAAGTAAATAATTTTTTTTTTAATCCATTCTAGGCCAGGCATGGTGGCTCATACCTTTAATCCCAGCACTTGGGAGGCAGAGGTAGGAGGATCCCTGTGAGAGCTCAAGGCCATCCTGAGACTACACAGTGAATTCCAGGTCAGCCTGGGCTAGAGTGAGGTGCTCCCTCGGAAAGCCACCTGTGCCGTCTTTCTCCTGCCTATCCTAAGTCATCCCATCGCACTCCAGGAGCACTCCAGGAGTGAGACAGTATTGCCTTCCCGACACCCCTTGATTTCTGCAGCTGTGAGGAGTACAGTCCCATGCCTGCCTCCAGAGGAGAGAGTTTTCACTTTGTTTTGCAGAAATGTAAGGTGTGTCTTATCTTCCAATTACAGCTTTGCCATCATGATGATTACTTCTAAGACCGGGCAATAATAGAGGTGTGCAACACCCATGCTGTCTTGGTACACCCGTAATTACTGGGTACATTTTAATTACAATGTTTCTTACTTTGACATCCTTGCTCAGAGCGAACACACTAACAAATTGACTTCTGTTTCCAATCTACTCTTAGGCTTAAGTCACCCCCCCCCCCGCCCTTGCCTATCCATACCTGGGCTTCATCGTTTCAAGCAAGGGTCATGAGGTTACTGAAATAATCTCATTGGCAACACACTGTCGTGGCAACCTTAAATTACATAAGAGTTTCAAGTCCTGCAACTTTAATCCTATGACTCCTTAGCAGAGAAACACCCTCCCCATGTGGGTAGGTGGGATCTCTTTTGCCCCCTGCACAGCCTGCCATGCAGTTTGAGTGGGTGCAGGATGGAGAAAAAGCTCACAGGCATCCACACGACCTCACAGTGGTCTGTGTGCCTGTGATGAGAACGAATTCACTGATCTCATCATCACCTTCGCTTCCCAGAAACAACGCAGTTATGTTACATGGTATATTTTTGCTTGTGTGTGTAACGTGGTGTGTGTGGGGGGGGGAGCTGTGTGCACATGTGTATGCTTACTCGCTCATCTGTCCAGGGTCCACTCACCTGTGGTGACCAGAGTGAGACTTTGGGTGTGCTCCATTGTTCTACCTGCTGAGCACCCATCCTCCTCCTCCTCCTCTCTCTCTTGCCCTCCCTCCCTCTGCTTGCAAACAAATGTTTTGTTTTGTTTAAAAAATTTTTTTTTTTTGGTCTGGAATGAAGTCCTTGGGAATCTGCTAAAATCTTGGGAGAAACGACATGATGGCACTCGCCTTTAATCCCAGCACTCGGGAGGCAGAGGCAGGAGGATCGCCCTGAGTTCAAGGCCAGCCTGAGACTACATAGTGAATTCCAGGTCAGCCTGGTCTAGAGAGAGACCCTACCTCAAAAAAAAAGAAAAATCAGGGGAAGACTAGATCATGTGAGGTGAGTGCTTTGAGTTACTTGTATCTGAATCTCAAAGAACCAAGCTTGAACCCGGTTTAACCCCAGGTTAAGTATAGGGAAGCCAGAGCAAAGCACCCCTAATGACATTATTTCCTTTATCTGATCTGATAGGACTGAGCCCTTTGGATCTTTGTTTGATGAAGTATAATATGAGAGAAACAAAAGATATCCGGCAATATCACTTTGATCTTGACATGGTGGAACTAACATAATTTTCAATTTTCATTACATCACCTCCCCAGCAATGCTGTGATGATGTCTCACGACTCACAATAACAGTCAAAGCCCTTGACATGGTCCACAAGGCCCGGCCTGGCCACCACTCACACCCAGCCCTATACTTTTGGCCACCCCACCCCACGCTGACCTGTCCTTAGGTCCCCTCGCTGGTCTAGCTTTGCTTGTGCTGTCTAGCTTGGTTCATTTTCCTCTGCTCAAAGCTCCTTCCTACTGTTTTGTTAGCCCGATGCCCACTCTTATTTCTAATAACAGCCTGAAGTCACATCTTAGCAAAAGTCCCTGCTACTCCCAGACCCTGTTCCCCGTTCTTCCCTTGAATAGTAGTTAACAAAATAGATGTTTACATATTTGTTTGCATAGTGATTCATGTCTACCTGCACATAAGTTTAGATAAGCTTTGTAAGATCAGAGACAGGAAAACAATGTGTTACCATATGACCAGGTCAGGGCATATTTATAGAAGGAAGGAAAGGAAGGAAAAGGGAACTGGAGAGATGGACTAGTGATAAGGAGCTTGCCTGCAAAGCCAAAGAACCCAGGTTCTATTCTCCAGGACCTACATAAGCCAGATGCACAAGGGGCACATGCATCTGGAGTTCATTTTCAGTGGCTGGAGGCCCCTGGAGTTAGTTTGTAGTAGCTGAAGGCCCTGGTGTACCCATTCTCTATCTGCCTCTCTCTCTAATAAAAAAAATAAAATAAAAAAGAAAAGAGGGCTGGAGAAATGGCTTAGCGGTTAAGCACTTGCCTGTGAAGCCTAAGGACCCCGGTTCGAGGCTCGATTCCCCAGGACCCACATTAGCCAGATGCATAGGGGGGTGCATACATCTGGAATTCGTTTTCAGTGGCTGAAGGCCCTGGCACGCCCGTTCTCTCTCTCTCTCTCTGTCTTTGTCTCTCTCTGCCTCTTTCTCTCTCTGTCTGTAGCTCTTAAATAATTGAACATAAACAAAAAATGAAGATAAAAAAGCTCCTTATCACTAACCCCAGTTTAATTCCCCAGTGCCCACATGAAGCCAGATGCACAAAGTGTTGCATGCATCTGGAGGTTATTTACAGCAGCTAGAGGCCCTGGCATACTCATTCTCTCTATCTGCCTTTCTTCTCTCTCTCTTTCTTTATCTTTCTCTCTGCTTACAAATAAATAAAAAAAAAATTAACATTCAAGATGTAATGACAATATACACTTTCCTCAGCATAAACTGTCAATAAAACAACCCAAAATCTCAATGGTGGTTGGTTGCATTTGTCACTTTCCTGGATGTTAACACTCTCAGACTTCAAGCTGTCAGGGAGATATCCTCTGAGGTGGGGCTGGGCAGACACATGACCTTGACCTAGGTGTAGTAGACAAAAAACCTTGGGGAGCATAGGCAATGTAGTGGAATAACTGGGAAGCAATGAGGAGAGAGGAATGGTATTTATAACATAATCTGCTAACTTTTTAATAATAGCTATGCTTAACAACTGAATTTTTAAAATTAAAAGAACAAATTGTTTATTTTTATTTATTTATTTGAGAGCAACAGAGAAAGAGGGAGACAGAGAGAGAATGGGCATGCCAGGGCTTCCAGCCACTACAAACTCCAGACACGTGTGCCCTCTTGTGCATCAGGCTAATGTGGGTTCTGGGGAATGGAGCCTCAAACCAGGGCCCTTAGGCTTCACAGGCAAGCACTTAACCGCTAAGCCATCTCTCCAGCTCCGAGCTTTTTATTTTTAATACTTTTTTGATTTATTTGAGAGAGAGAGAGAAAAAAAAAAAGGCAGATAGAGAAAAAAAGTGGATAGGCACACCAGGGCCTCCAGCCACTGCAAACGATCTCCAGACACATGCACCCCCTTATGCATCTGGCTTACGTGGGTGCTGGGGAATTAAACTTGGGTCCTTAGGCTTCCCAGGCAAGTGCCTTAACAGCTAAGCCATCTCTCCAGCCCAACACCTGAAATTTTAACATCACAAGCTGACCCAGGCCAGCTTTAGCATGCTACTGCGTATCTATTCATACATGCATATGCACAATGGATACATGGTCACAGTTTTGCCGTGTGCCATTTAGTTATACTTCATTTGCTGTAGTGTGTATGGTTTGCATGCACGGGATGTATGGACATGTCCTTGCAGGTGCATGTGCCCCGTGTACAGAGACAGGAAGAAGCCACCGGTACCTTCTTCTTTGCTCTCCGGCCTTATTTTCCTGAGATAAAGTCTCTCACTGAACCTGGAGCTCCTTGTGTTTCAGTTAGACTCACTGAACAGGGAGCCTCACCTCTGTTTCCATCTCTGCCCCCCTCAGCACTGGGTTTCCAAGCATTTGTCATCATGCTTGGCTTTTTGTTTTTGTTTTGTTTTGTTTTCGAGGAAGGGTCTCAGGCTGACCTGGAATTCTCTATGTAGTCTCAGGGTGGCCTCGAACTCACAGTGATCCTCCTACCTCTGCCTCCCAAGCGCTGGGATTAAAGGCGTGCGCCACCACACCTGGCTATGCTTGGCTTTTTATGTGGGTTCTGGGATTCGAACTCAGATCCTCGTGCTTGCTCAGCAAGCTCACTTATCCGTTGAGCCATCTCCGCAGCCCCTTAGTTCATTCTTCATCATTACAGTTAGTCACTTATTGATATACCAGAAATGTATTATGTGAACATGTCCCTTTTGCTGGAAACAATTTATTTGCAGTTTTAAATTATAAAGTTGATGCTAAGCATTGTTTTTTTGTTTGTTTGTGTCTTCTTGGTTTTGTAAGGTAGGGTCTCGCTCTAGCCCAGGCCTACGTGAGTGAATTCACTAGTCTCAGACTGGCCTGAAACTCACAGCGATCCTCCTCCCTCAGGATCCTGAGTATTGGGATTAAAAGCGTGTACCATCAGCCTGGCTGCACTGATACTTTTTTTTTTCTTTTTGGTTTTTTGAGGTAGGGTCTCACTCTGGCCCAGTCTGACCTGGAATTCACTAGTTTCAGGGTAGCCTTGAACTCACAGCGATCCTCCTACCTCTGCCTTCTGAGTGCTGGGATTAAAGACCCCGGCTTTCACTGATACTTTCTGAGGTACGAAGAGAGCCTTCACATGCTTGTAACAATAGGAGTCACCGTTTTACCAGATCCATTGTCACATGAACTATATTGGCTAAATGGCACCATCTGCCCAATAGGCAAAAATGGTTCTGCCAGGTGATCGTTTCCCCCTGGGTTCTGACTCCTTCCTATTTCCAACAGGAAGCTATCCCCAGTCCTGTGCCACATCACGGTAGGGGACGCCAATGTACTTGAGCCATTTATGGCTTGATTTGAGCCAAAAGCCACAACTCTTTCCTCAGAATGCGCTCTAGCCTCCTCTGCACCAGCGGCTTCCCAGTAATCGTGCCTATTCTCACCCTTAGCCTTTCCTGATGCCTGGTACTGTCTTATGAGTCTGGCTGGGCATGACTTAGTCTCTCTTACTTACACCACCTTAGCCTGGCTTGAGTAAAAGTTGCTTTGATGTGAGTGAAATTGGGACCCCCTTCACGCTCCTTCTCCATCTAGTCTTTGTCTAAGATTCCTGGGGGTGTCTGAGATACAGAACAGGTTCTATTCTTGCCACCTGTAGATTCCTGGGGGTTCTCTATAGCCCCAGAAATCACCGCGAAGGTGACCTTGCAGAAACGTGTGAGTGTCTGCATGGAAAGAGGGTCTCTAATTTTCATCATTGAACCAGAAGGTACCATGCACTGCTCTGAGAAAAAAAGAAGCAACCTCCCTGGAGTCCCCATCCAATCACTGCAGGCTCACAGTCACACAACGCCTCCACGGAGCCAGTGGCCTCCACGTTCTTGTCTCGTGGATTTGACCACAGAAGGTAAAGTTTAGAAAGATTTTATTATAGAGATTAAAAAAAAAAAAAAGCAAAGAACACAGAGGTCCCGTCTAGCAGGAGGAGTCCCCTAGAGGGTAATCTGCACGGTGACTTGGATCAGGTTTCTTATAGGAGAAATACTTTAATTTGCTGGATGTGTGCATGAGCATGAAAAACCAGTGATGCAAGACATCAACGAAAGAATAAGCAAGTCTTCATACTCGGTGATTTAATAAAATATCGGGCTGGGGGCATAGCTCAGTGATTAACAACGCTTGCTTGCAAAGCCTATTGGCTGGGGTTCAATTCCCCAGCCACCTACATAAAGCCATGTAGCACATGCCTATACACACATGTATGCAGAAATAAATAAGCAAATATATAATAGGGGCTGAGGGTGTAGCTCAGAGGTAGAATGCTCATCTGTTAACATGCATGAAACTTCAGAGTTGATCCCCAGCCCTGAAAAAAAATTAATAAAATAAAAATAAACTATGATCTTATTTATATCATGGAATATCTTGACAGAAAAATGTGAGTTATAAGTATTGTAACAATTATCACTACTATTAAATATATGCTGCTTTTCAGAATAAAATAGTCAATTTGTGATTTTTTTTTTTTTCCATAGCAAGGCCTATTCCCAACCATCCTCCCCCTTCCTCCTTTGGTTAGTGTCTCAAGGGAAATTTTTCCAATTAACAGTGATTTCTGTTGAAAGCTCTTTTCTCAAAGAGGGCAATCAGTCTTATCTTCAAGTTAAGGCTTTTGTGTTACATGGTAGCCTAAAAGGGAGGGCAGCTAATTCCGCTAATGGAAACCAGCTCTGGTTACACAGCTGAAGGATGTGGGATGGAATATAGACGCGGGGAAGGACTGATGAAACGATCTTTCAAGCCATACTTTCCACATACACTGCCAAACTCTCCATTTGTATTAGGGTGAGTACAAATCACAGGCCCGTGGAGCGTGTTGTGTCATAGTGAGGACGGTGCCGTGCTGGGGGAAATCTGGGCGCTGTTCTTCTAGTGCAGCAGCATTTGTAAGCGGGGGATGGGGGTGCTTATTTTAGCCTTTATTCTCTGCCCTGTGCTCTCAAAGGGCTGCATATCCTCTACCAGGGACTCAAGCCTTCCCTACAACTCTAGGTCTTGGGTTCAGGAGGGGTCAGGGCCCACAAAGCTCCCTTTTTTTAAAAAAAAAATTTTTTTTTTATTTGAGAGCGACAGACATAGAGAGAAAGACAGATAGAGGGAGAGAGAGAGAATGGGCGCGCCAGGGCTTCCAGCCTCTGCAAACGAACTCCAGACGCGTGCGCCCCCTTGTGCATCTGGCTGACGTGGGACCTGGGGAACCGAGCCTCGAACCGGGGTCCTTAGGCTTCACAGGCAAGCGCTTAACCGCTAAGCCATCTCTCCAGCCCTAAAAATGTGTAGCCCAGGCTGGCCTCGAACTCCTGATCCTCCTGCCTCTGCCTCTTCAGCAACATCCTACCGGTGTGCGCCACCACAACCGGCCACAGCTCCTTCTTGACTTCTCAAACTGGGGTGAGGTGTCAGTGTGGAGCAGAGATTTGTGTTCAAAACTCCCTTCCGGTACTTCCCAGCTTCGTGCAGGTCAGTGAGTTAATTCTTCCGCTCCTCTGTGGTCTCGACTGTAAGCAGGAGTAAGAGCCCCTTCACCTGTGGATCGCTAAATGAGGTAAGTATGCTAAATCTGGTTCCGCAGACCTCCAGATCGGCTCCCTTCGCTCAAGTTCGCATCTCCAGGCAGGCCTTTTCTCTGGAAAGATGCTTCCCGTTGGCTCCTGGGGAGGACTGTGGAGCATTACCAATTCCCGTCCCCGTGTCTGTGGGAGGACGGAGATCATAATCTGCTGACCTTGGAGGAAACAATTTCAGTCTCTTACTGAAATTCTCCAATACATAGCCTTTTCTTTTTCCCACTTGTGACCCTGACCCCCTTTGCCCATGGAATTTTTTAAAATTTATTATTTTTATTTTTATTTATTTATTTGAGAGCAACAGACACAGAGAGAAAGAGGCAGAGAGAGAATGGGCGCGCTTAGGGCCTCCAGGCACTGCAAACGAACTCCAGATGCATGCACCACCTTGTGCATCTGGCTTACATGGGTCCTGGGGAACAGAGCCTCAAACTGGGGTCCTTAGGCTTCACAGGCAAGAGCATATCCGCTAAGCCATCTCTCCAGCCCACCCATGGACTTTTTAAAAATAATTTTATTTATTTATTTGCAAGCAGAAAGAGAGTAAGGGAGAAAGAGAAATAGAGAGAGAGAATGGATGCACCAGGGCCTCTAGCCCTTGCAAATGCTTACCAGGCAAGTGCCTTAACCATTAAGCGTCTCTCCAGCCCCTGCCCATGGAATTTTTATGTGACCTCATTTATATAGGTACATAAAATATGTGTACAAATCGATATTTACTGATAATAAATCATAATGAAATTTATTTTATCGTAATAACTTTTTGTTGTTTTTAAAAATATATTTTATTTATTTATTTGAGAGAGAAAGAGGTAGAGAATGAGAGAGAGAGAATGGGTGTGCCAGGGCCTCTAGACACTGCAAACGAACTCCAGATGCATGCGCCCCCTTGTGCATCTGGCTTACTTGGGTCCTGGAGAATCGAACTGAGATCCTTCGGCTTGCAGGCAAGTGCTTTAACCGCTAAGCCATCTCTCCAGCCCCTGCAATACGTTTGAATACAGAAAATATTGCCATTTATTAAAGATGAAAACCAATTTGCATACTAATGAGATGGATGTGCTTGGTTACTTTATTTATTTTTAAGTTTATTTGCTAGAGACAGAGAGTGGGAGAGAGAGAAACAAAGAGAGTGAGAATTGGTGCGCCAGGGCCTCTAGCCACTGCAAATGAACTCCAGACACATGTGCTACTTTGTGCATCTGGCTTATGTGGGGGCCTGGAGAATCGAACCTGGGTCTTCAGGCTTCACAGGCAAGCACCTTAGCCGCTGAGCCATCTCTCCAGCCCTGCTTGGTTCCTTTTAATATGAAGGATTAAATCTTAGGGGCTGGAGTTATGGCTCTGTGAATAAAGCACATGCTATGCAAGCATGCCCTCATCAAATGCAGGGCAGGCACAGCGGCCCACCTAGAATATTGAGACTCAAGAGGCAGAAAGAGAGAAAGGATCCCTGAGACCAGCTAGCCAGCTACACTAGTTGAATCAGTAAGTCCTGGGGTCAAGCGAGAGAGCCTGCCTCAGGAAATAAAGATCACAGAAGAAGACATCTACTGTTGATCTCTAGCCTCTGTGCACATGCACACACACATGCACCCACACATGCATGTGCCAACATACACGTCAGCGTGCATACATACATGCACTCACATCACAAACACACACATATAAACTAAAAAAAATCTTGGCTGAATACTTGGTATTGACCTAGGATGTAGAAAACCTGCAGTGTTCTTAGTGTTGATTGATATTTCAATCTTGTAATCACCAATACTGGAAATGTCACTTTACAGATACATAGTACAAAATAGTAGACGTCTGTTTTGGGCAAATTCAGAAATTGTTGGAAGTTCTGTCTCAAAACCAAAGCCAGAATTAATTTAACCATCTTTATGGAACTCAAGTTAGCAACTCAAACAGCAGCTTCAAAACTCAAACATTCAATGCCGTCCAAAAACATGCTAATCTTATACATGCTGTGAGCAATGGTTGTAAGCAAATATTAATTGGCCGTCTTTGTTTTCTGTAATTAAACCAGCATGTTTCCATAAGCGCAGAAAAGAAGACCTCATGTACGGTCAAAGCACTCCAATTCATAGCTCGAATCTGAGCCAGCGTGGTCCAGGCAGCTTTCATTGGTGTTGCATAGTCTGATGGTGTGCACAGTGCAAAGTGTGTATGCTGTGGTTCTGAACCAAAGCTACGATGCCATCCCTAGATGCGGCACAGGCAAGCACTCCCAGACACACATTCAAGTCATTGTTTGATTTTGAGTGGATTTTTTAAAAAATTTTATTTATTTATTTGAAAGCGACAGACACAGAGAGAAAGACAGATAGAGGGAGAGAGAGAGAATGGGCGCGCCAGGGCTTCCAGCCTCTGCAAACGAACTCCAGACGCGTGCGCCCCCTTGTGCATCTGGCTAACGTGGGACCTGGGGAACTGAGCCTCGAACCGGGGTCCTTAGGCTTCACAGGCAAGTGCTTAACCGCTAAGCCATCTCTCCAGCCCTTGAGTGGATTTTTTGTCATTGCATATTCAGAAACATTTTACTGTTGCCATTTTATTAACCCCCCCCCCAACCCTGACATCATCATGCTCAGTCGCAATGCAGTTTCGGAAGCCAAGTTCCAACGGCAGTTGCAAGAAATGGTCACCCATGGTGATTCCTATCCCACTTCTTGCCTCTTAAAACATCCACTGAGTGCTGGAGAGATAGATGGCTTAGCGGTTAAGCACTTGCCTGTGAAGCCTAAGGATCCCAGTTCGAGGCTCAATTCCCCAAGACCCACGTTAGCCAGATGCACAAGGGGGCACATGCATCTTGAGTTCATTTGCAGTGGCTGGGAGCCCTTGCGTGCCCGTTCTTTCCCTCTGACTCTGCATCTTCCTCTCTCTGTCACTCTCAAATAAATAAATAAACAAACAAACAACTAAAAAACAACAACAACAACATATCCACCGAGAGATGAGAGTCATTGAATATGAAGATCAGTTTTCAATGCTTTAATGATTTAGACTTGCAAGTCAAGATAATTTCCCCAAATCTGTGTAATATTTTTCAGACAGAGTCTCATTGTGTAATCCAGGCTGGCCTTGAACTTGCTATGTAGACCAGGGTGGCCTCAAGTTCAAGATCTTCCAGCTATAGCCTCCTCAGTCCTAAGATGATAGGTAAGCCATGACTGCCTTAGGAGAATTTTTTAAGTAGTAAATTTTTGCTTCTTTCTTTCTTTCTTTCTTTCTTTCTTTCTTTCTTTCTTTCTTTCTTTCTTTCTTCCTTCCTTCCTTCCTTCCTTCCTTCCTTCCTTCCTTCCTTCCTTCCTTTCTTTCTTTAATTTATTTGAGAGAGAGAGAAAGAAACAGAGACAGAGAGAGACAATGGGCATGCCAAGGCCTCCCACCACTGAAAATGAACTCCAGACACAGACACCTCTTTGTGTATCTGGGTTTAGGTGAGTACTGGGGAATCAAACCCAGGTTATCAGGCTGTGCAAGCAAGCATCTTTATCTGCTGAGCCATCTCTCCAACCCCAGGATAAGTTCTAATAGAAAGTGAATGTTGGACTAATGCAAATTTTTCATGATGTTAAGATATTTGAGATCATTTTCACATGCAAGGAAATTACTGATGGCTAATAGTTTATTTGCTAAGATAGAAACAAAAAGCTCTTAGTATTAATTTGATTTGGAGTCACTAATTTTCTTGATTATATGAATCTTTTAAAGAAACATTTAATATTTTTATGGATGTATGTATGTGTATGCACTGTACATGCGTGGGCATGCATGGGCATGTAAGAGCCTGTTGCTACTGAAAATGGATCTTGGATACACGTGCCAATGTCTGATATTATGTCAGTCATTTTTGTGTCTGACATTATGTGCTTACTGGGATCCTGACTGTGTACCACAGACGTAAACAAGTGCTTTTAACTGTGGGGCATCTCCCCAGCCCCTGATTCTATGAGTCTGTAAAAATGGAGAATTGAAATCTCTGTCAAAAATAAAGCCATCTCTGCCAGGTGTGGTGGTGCACGCCTTTAATCCCAGCACTCGGGAGGCAGAGGTAGGAGGGTTGCTGTGAGTGGGTTGGAGGCCACTCTGAGACTCCATAGTGAATTCTAGGTCAGCCTGGGCTAGAGCGAGACAGTACCTCAAAAAAAAAACAAAAAAAAGCCATCTCTGACTTCTGAGATTACATAATACACGGATAACATATAGTGCATTTAACATATTGTGTTGCATATATAATTTAATGTAATATAACATGTATGTGTTTATATGTACTTTTTCTCCTTTTTAATCTTTTTACCTTGGGTAGCATGGCTAAACATCTCAGGCTTTCTTAGATGACCTTATCTGGAGAATGTTTTTCTCTGGTGTAATTATAGCTCCTTTGACTCCCATCAATTGACTTTTGGTTAGAGAAACTTCTCTTTGCAGATGGCAGTGGCCACTGGGGTGACTCAAAACTCACCTACGTGTTGACAAGTGACCTCAGAGTATTCAGCACGTAGTGAGACATCTCTATCACACCACCAAGGCTCAGGTACCATGGCAGAAAGAATGTAAGAGCCCAAGGAAGGGGAGGGGTGCTTACAAGCTGTCTTCCAGACACAAAGCTAAGCCGTCTCTCCAGCTTTCCACCTGAGTTTTTGAGACAAGGTCTGTCTATGAACCTGGATCTCGTGGATTCCGCTAAATTAGCTGTCCAGGAAGCCCCAGTGATCCTCCTGTCTTGGCCTCCCAAAGTGCTGGGATCACAGACATGGACCACATTGTACCTGGCTTTTGACGTGGGTGCTGGAGAGTAGAACTCAGGGCCCTCATGCTTGTGTAGCACGCCTCTTACTGACTAAGCCATCTGCCCGGGCCCTGGAGTCAAGTTCTCTTACCCTAATGCTACAGACAACTATGCTACATCATAGCACTTCCTCCCTATAGTTATCTGTAATCAATATGAGGTAAGGAGAATTCATTTTCATGATTTCTTAAAATTTTGCAAAGCCAGAGGGTTTAAAGAATCCTCTGGTCTCTGTAAGGCAACAAGGGCTCCTTAAACATAGCACATACGTCATAATGTCACTGTCACGGATGTGCATAGAAACGTGCAAGCTTCCTGGCTCTAAGCCATTAGTGTAGAACATCTTGACTACCATCAGGACCGGCAGGGAGATTGTAGCAGGCAGCTTCAGGTTCACTGAGATGGACTTCCAGACCAGGCACAGTTATGGAGGAAGGGATATTTATTGAAGCTTACAGATCCAGGGGAAGTTCCATAATGGCAGAAGAAGCTGGCCGGCCTTCACAGGCCCAAGCAGACAGAGAGAAGCACAAGCCTACAGGTCAAAAGCCACAGCACACTTCAGGAACTCCAGCTAGGCACACTTTACATATCTTTAGATTGAAACCGGAAACCTACCATCACACCTTAAGATCCACCCAGACACTGCCTCCAGCCAGGTGGCTGCAGATGCAAACTATAAACAATAGAAAACTGAAATATTGGGGGCCATCTATTCAAACCACCACAGAGACCTAACCCATGATGATGAGGCATGAAATTCCCTCAGTTTCTTCCAAGGAGGAATTCTCAAACATCTGGAACTTCGTCAGAAAGCTTTGCACACTATTTTATCCTGGTGGCGTGAAAGCTGCAACACGAACCATATTTCTTTTGATGTGACATGAAGTGTATGATGATGATGATCTGCCCAAGGAGGGATTTGTTCATCTCCAGTGGAAAAACTGCTACAATCCAGGGCCTGCACCATAATCTCATTTTAACCAAAAAAAAAAAACGATCTCAGAGAAGTCAAGTATCCCTTAACACAAGGCTATCCATGTCTGGTAAAGTAGATTTTTAGGAAACTTTAACATATAAACACACTCTCAGTGGTTAAAGATGTTTGCTTGCAAAAGGATCACGACCTGGGTTGGATTCCCCAGTACCCAGGCAAAGCCAGATGTACAAAGTGGCACATGCATCTAGAGGCCTTGGCATACCCATACTCACTCTCTTTCCTCTCTCTCTCTCTGTTCACGAATGAAAAACTATATATGTATATGTATATACATATATACTCACTCTCCTCTCTCTCTCTCTGTTCACGAATGAAAAACTATACATGTATATGTATATACATATATGACTGTGAATTGGTCATGTTCCCATTACATTATTCTCCTGTGTCCCTATCCTATACCACCCTAGAGGGCCCTCTTCACTGGGAGTGTCAGTAATCACTGTGGCGTCATGAACACATCGCTTGGTTCATGATCTGAGGACAGTGACCCACAGTATGTCTTCCCACCCTATGGCCCTTACATTCCTTTTTTTTTTTTTAAAGACTTTATTTTTTTTTTAATTCCTACATTAAAAATTTGAAATCTGAGGAAAGTCCTTCTCCCACCCCACCAAAAGAGTTCACACAGATGGACTACAGAGAACGTTCCTTATCCAAAATGACAATTATTGGCTAGATTAAAAGATGTGTCAGGTGTGGTGGCGCACGCCTTTAATTCCCAACACTAGGGAGGCAGAGGTAGGAGGATCGCCGTGAGTTCGAGGCCACCCTGAGACTACATAGTGAATTCCAGGTCAGCCTGAGCTAGAGTGAAACCCTACCTCAAAATAAAATAAAATAAAATAAAATAAAATTAAATTAAATTAAATTAAATTAAATTAAATTCACTCATAGGCATTTTCCCAACCTCTAGCGGACAGTTCCTATGCTTAATCAGGAGGGGTAAAATGTGCGTAGACCACAAGGAGAAACACTATTCTCAATCTTTAGGTTTGCCACTTGTTTTGAAGTTGACTTTTCCTGTCTTGGTTGTTTTGATTCACCGTTGTTATTAGTCCCTTTTACTTTTGAATAGTAAGTGAATGCAAACTTTCTTTGTATATAGCATGACATTGGCAAGTGACCCCTGGTGTACACATTCACTGGTTCCTCAGTAAGTTACCCCATGTACAGACCACCCTCAAAACCATGAACGAACCCCAAAAGCAGGAGAAGCCCCACTAACATGCCAGGGCCCGTCGTCACGCAGGCACCTCAGGAAAAGGGTCTTATAGTCTTCCTACCTCACCTTCCCCAATGCTCCCTGAGCCCTGGCGGGGTGTGTTCTAAGCTCCTGTCGTGTTGAGCTCTCAGCAGCCTCTGGTTTTCTGCTTTGATGAATTTTAAGTGTTGTCTTTTCTACCACCTTCTCCATAGGGAAGGCTCTTCGGCCAGCAGTGACAGCAGCACTCATATCTAATCCCCGAATTCCTCGAAATTGCAACGTGGGATCTTGCTTTGTAGCCCAAGGTTGACCTTGAACTCACTGTGTAGCCCAAGGCTGGCCTTGAACTTACTATGTAGCCTGGACTGGCCTTGGTTTTATCCTCCTGTCTCAGTCTCTGAGTGCTGGAATTAAAGATGTGGGCCACTATGACCAGCTGTGTTTTCCTTTCTCATGTGTTTTCCTGTGACACACATTTCATTATCATACTAAATCTCTACCCTGAGTGTGACTCTTACTATGCAAATAAAGTGACATTGGTGTTTATATCATGTCTGCCTCTGTCCCTTCTCATCTACAAGGTCTTCTGGTTGTGTTTTGCAGTGGGGACCATCTGTCCTCTGCCTCAGTGGGTGGCTGAAGTGACGTTGTCTTTCTGCCTCTGGCTTCTTGGACTCTCCATTGACCACCTGGTCTCTGAAGGCCCAGCTGGCGTCTTGCCCTGTTATCTGCTGATGTGCTGTCTTCGCTGGGAGCTAGTCTCTTTGTTAACTCTCAGCTTCCTGGTATTTGTTAATCCTGTGAGACTGAGGGCTAGCCTAGCTGCCTCAGGACCATGTGGGACAAAAGAGGTGTTTCTGCTCATGGTGGTGGCTGGACTATAAGTCAGGGTTCTCTAAAGAAATTGTAGAATATTTATATTATATAGGAGCGAAGGGGCCTCTAACGAACTCCAGATGCACACGCCGCTTTGTGCATCTGGCTTTACATGTGCTGGGGAATCGAACCTGGGCCTTTGCATTTTGCAGGCAAGTATCTTAACCATTGAACCATCTTGTCAGCTCCCCCCCAAAACTTTTGAATAAACTCCAGAGGCTAGGGATGTACCTCATTTGGTCAAGTGCTTACTGCACAAGCCTGAATAACTGAGACCAGATTCTCTGAACCTGCAAAACAAGCAAGTTGGCACATGCCTGGAATCCCAGTGCAGGGGAGGCAGCAACAAGCGGACCTCCAGGCCTTGATGACTAGCTGGTCTAGCTGAAACCAGTGAACTCCAGGTTCAGTGAGAGACCGTGTCTTAAAAAATTAAGGTGAAGAAGGCTGGAGAGATGGCTTAGTGGTTAAGTGCTTGCCTGTGAAGCCTAAGGACCACAGTTTGAGGCTCGATTCCCCAGGACCCACGTTAGCCAGATGCACAAGGGGGCGCACACATCTGGAGTTCGTTTGCAGTGGCTGGAGGCCCTGATGCGCCCATTCTCTCTCTCTATCTGCCTCCTTCTTTCTCTCTCTGTCTGTTACTCTCAAATAAATAAATAAAAATGAACAACAAAAAAAATTTAAGGTGAAGGGCTGGAGAGATGGCTTAGTGGTTAAGCGCTTGCCTGTGAAGCCTGAGAACCTCGGTTCGAGGCTCCATTCCCCAGGACCCACGTAAGCCAGATGCACAAGGGGGTGCATGCATCTGGAGTTTGTTTGCAGTGGCTGGAGGCCCTGGCGTGCCCATTCTCTCCCTCTCTCTATCTGTCTCTTTCTCTCTCTGTCATCTCAAATAAATAAAAATGAACAAAATAAAAATAAAAAAATTAAGGTGAAGCATGAGTGAGGAAGACATTTGATGTTGATCTTTGATGTGCACACACACCTGAATATACCCATGTGCCCACAAACATACACACGTGCACATGAACCACACACACATACAAAAAGAACAAAGGGAAATCACTTGCAATCCTGCCACCCGAATGGCCCATCCTGAAATTCTTTTCTGCGGGAGTCAAAGATCCAAACTTCACCTCAGTGATGGTCGGTGAATAGAACTCCTCAGGCTGCTGCAAAATGGTGCTGTGACTATAGCCATGCCCAGTGCCACCCGCAAAGCAATTAAGAAATGGGGACTTTGGGGACATGATTAGGTCACAAGGACAGAATCCTTATAATTGGGATCAGTGTCTGGTCAAAATCAGTGCTCTGATAGACAATGCTCCAGAGAGCTTATTCGCGCCTTCCTCCCTGTGTTGACACAGTGAGGTGTGGTCTGGGAGAAGGCGGACCTTCGCCAAATGCCAAACCTGCTGGCACTTTGACCTTCGACTTCCCAGATTTTAGAACGGTCAGAAACAAACTTCTGTTGTTTCTTAGCTTTCTAGGCAATGCTGTCTTATTACAGTGGCTTCAACAGAATACAGTATACATACATACACATACCAACAGTTGCTCGGAAATAACGTTGAATCACATCACTCTCTGGCCCAGCCAGTGTAGTTAGTCAGCACCGATGGCTCAGATCTGAATATTGCTGAGTGGGAAAATGTGTGCTGCATTCCTCTCCAGAACGATCCACACCAAGTCACGAGCCGTCCTTAATGTGTTCTTCTTCCTGCGTCTGTGACAGGGTCTTATCATTTATGCCTCCTTACCATTTCTCACCTCTACCTCCTGCTGCTCAAGCCCCTAGGACATTGCCTGGCCCATTACCAGAACTGCTGGGTTAGTCTGCTGCTCGCTGTGTGCTTTTCACCCATTTCTTCCATATTATAGGCAGTGACAATACAGGCACGCGTGTGTACGTGCAACAGGAAAGTGAGGGGAATGTTGTCTGAGTTGCAGCATTGTAACTATAAGCTCCAAATCAAGATACGAATGCATGTAGACTTTGAAGAGTGTGGGAATGAACCGTAAGAATGAACTATGGGAATATTTCTTATCAACCTTATCGATAACTTTTCTAAGACTTGTCATTTGCCCTGAAGTTAATCTTCCAACCACTTTAAGCAAAGTGACTAGGTTCCCTCTGCTTTGGGCCTGAACAGCACAGATGACCAGTATTGACAAGGAGTGTTGACAGGTAGTGACTGATTTAAGCTAGGCTCTTTGCTCTCCTTCCTCGGTGGCCTGGGTACACTCTCAGCCCAGCACAAGCATGCATGCCCAGGAAGTGCTGACCACAGCACTGAAAACAACACAGGCAGTAACTGATTGTCCATAGAACGGCCACAGATCTGTTGAAGACAGCGTGTGTGCTTAGTGTGATTGCATTTGTGAAGCGTGAGTGTGTGTGTGTGTGTGTGTGTGTTTCAAGATCAGCAAAGTCCAGACAGTTATATCCCTAATCCCGTCCTTCCTTTAACAAATGTTTAAGGATTTTCCAAAGTCAGAAAGTTCCTTACCCTTTGCCCATGTTATGTTCAACTTGTTCATATATTTCTGTGTTTTGTTTTCTTTGCTCTTTAATAGGACCCAGGTTCGATTCCCCCAGTACCTATATAAGCCAGATGCACATGGTGGCACATATGTCTGGAGTTCATTTGTAGAGACTAGAGGCCCTGGTGTGCCTATTCTCTCCCTATCTGCCTCTTTCTCTCTCACAAATGAATGAATGAATAAATAAATGAAAAGAATAAAAACACCAATGAGGAGCTAGAGAGATAGTTCAGTGGTTAAGGTGCCTGCCTACAGAGCCTAACCACCCAAGTTTGATTCCCCAGTTCCCACATAAAACCAGATGCACAAAGTGGCACATGTGTCTGGAGTTCTTTGGAAACTGTTGGAGGACCTGATGCGCTCATTCTTTCTGTTTGTCTTTCTGCTCTCTCTCTCTCTCCTTGCACATAAATAAACACACACAAACAAACACCAATGAGTGCCTCTCAACAGAAACTCTAGCTGCAGAAACACCCGAGCAGCAGTGGGTTCACTCTTGGCTGAATGACTCCAAGGGTTACTTTACCTTCCCTCAGGCTCTGCTCTAAAAAGCAGCTCGCCCACTCTAGGGCAAACATACCCAAGAGTGAGTTTCAGAAATTCCAGGGCCATGCCCCTAATTGGAAAGGGAAGGTGTTCTAGAATAGTAGTCACTGATTTTAAGCATGCATGGTAACCATCTATAAAACTATGACAATGTCTGGGTGCAGAAGGCTTACCCCCAGCAATTCGCAATCTCCAATCCAGCCACACTCCTGAGCTGCTATTGCCTGTTCTCATTCTGTCTCCTTTCACTCTGACACTGCTCTCGCCACGCCACCGATCAAGCCCCTCACAGGGCTGAGGATGTAGCTCAGTGGGTAGAGAGCTTGCCAGGCACGTACAAAGCCCTGGCTTTAACCCCAGCACTGCATAGAAGTGTCTGGATTACTGCATGCCTGCAATCTTAGCATCTGGAAAGTGTATGCAGGAGGAGCAGGAGATTAAGGTCATCCTAGAACACATGTGACACTAGCAATTAAAAACCAAACTCTAGCACGTTCCCTCTGCATACAATGCCTGTTTCTAAACACGTCTAACCCATTTCTTAAAAACCCAGCCCATTCGGGCTGGAGAGATGGCTTAGCAGTTAAGCGCTTGCCTGTGAAGCCTACGGACCCCGGTTCAAGGCTCAATTCCCCAGGTCCCACGTTAGCCAGATGCACAAGGAGGCGCACGCATCTGGAGTTCGTTTGCAGTGGCTGGAGGCACTGGTGCGCTCATTCTCTCTCTCTTTCTCTCACTCTCTCTCTCTGCCTCTTTCTCTGTCTGTAGCTCTCAAATAAATAAATAAAAATGAACAACAAAAAAACCCAGCCCATTTTTCTAGGAAGAATTTTCAGTGCAATCCAGATAAAATTGTCCAATCTGTCCTTTTTAATCCTATTTCACTGTCATATTTTTGTATCACAACTTGACATTTTTTACATGTCTTCTCTATTCCACATTTATAATGCGATTGGAAAAGGAGTCATTTTACTCATGCCATTTTCATAAAAATCTTTTCATATGGGGCTGGGAAGATGCTCATCTTTTCAATGATCTCAAAAACCCCTGGCACAGTGGTGCATGCCTTTAATCCTGGCACTTGGGAGGCAGAGGTAGGAGGATCGCTGTGAGTTAGAGGCCACCCTGAGATTACATAGTGAATTCTGGGTCAGTCTGAGCTAGAGTGAGACCCTACCTCAAAAATACAAAAAGGAAAAATATCTGGGGTATATAATATTACTATGTGGAAATATACCATTTAAATTAGAATAAAAGTTTGCTTTTTTCTTTTTTAAACTTTAAAAAATTATTATTTTAAAATTAATTTGTTTTACTTACTTCCTTGAGAGAGAGAGAGAGAAAGAAGCCTCCAGACACTGCAGACGAACTCCAGATACATGCACCCCAGCCCTTGTGAATCTGGCTTACATGGATCCTCCGTCCTTTGGCTTTGCAGGCAAATACCTTAACTGCTAAACCATCTCTCTAGCCCTAAAAACTTATGTTATTTATGTATTTATTTGCACAGAGAGAGAGAGAGAGAGAGAGAGAGAGAGAGAGAGAGAGAGAGAGACAGACACACACACACACACACACACACACACAGGGAGAGATGAGAGGGAGAGAGAAAGAGAGAATGGGTATGCCAGGGCCTACAGCCACTGCAAACCAACTTCAGACACTTACACCACTTTGTGCATCTGGCTTTACATCAGTACTGGGGAATCAAACCCAGGTTGTTAGGTTTTGCAGGCAAGCGCCTTAACCACTGAGCCATCTCCCCAGCCCCTTTTAAACGTTTTTACTGACAATCTTCATTCATATGCACAATGTGCCCTGATCATAATCCCCTCCCACCACCCTGCTTTGTCCCACACCGCTGTTTCCTCTCCACTGAACCCCTTCTTACCAACTAGTCCCCTTTTTATTTTTATTTATTTATTTATTTTTAATTGGTCTCTCACTGAACCCAGGGCTGGCCGATTTCCCCTTTTTATTTTTATGTCATCTTTTGAAAAGTTGGTTTTTCTTACTTTATTTATATTGTACCTTATTGATCAAATTTATCAAACTAATTTTCTATGAACATAAGCAATACAATGCTCATTTTATTTGCTCGTGTGTATGTATGTTGGGGGTATGCATATGTGTACGCATGTTCACATGCACGTGGCCATGTGTGTGTCTGGGTGTATGTGGAGGCCAGAGGTCAGTGTCACGTGTCTTTCTTTTCCTTTTATTTTATTTTTTCCGAGGCTGGGTCTTGCTTTAGCCTAGGCTGACCTGAAGTTCACTATGTAGTCTCAGAGTGGACTCTAGCTCACGGTGCTCCTCTTGCCTCTGCCCCCCAGATGTCTTTTTTGGTCATTCGCCACATTATTTACGGAGGCAGGTTCTCTCTCTTGAACCCAGAGCTCACTGACTAGGCTGATCAAGCTGGCTGACTTGCCCAGAGGTCCCTGTCTCTGTCTCGAGGTTCAGTGTTGGGATTATGGGTGAGTTGTCACACCTGCCCACATCTGTGTGGGCGCCGGGGATCAGGACTCCAGTATTCACACTTGTATTGACAAAAGCTTTATCTACGGACTCATCTCTCCAACCCCACATTCCTGGTTTTGTGTTATAGACATATTTGTAATAAAACATGTGAGAACCCAGCTAGGAATTTTGGGAAATGCATACTTCTTAATTACTTTAAAAAAAAAAATTCCCCTTGAGCCAGGTGTGGTGGTGCTCACCTTTAATTCCAGCACTCAGGAGGCTGAGGTATGAGGATTGCTGTGAGTTCAAAGCCAGCCTGAGACTACAGAGTGAATTTCAGGTCTGTTTGGACTAGAGCAAGACCCTACCTCATAAAGCAAAACAACAATACCAACAACAAAAATTCCCCTTGAAGCCACTAAAAACATAGCATGCAAAGGTTTCTTCTTTGCAATCTTGTTTTCTTTGTGTTTGTGCGGTAGGGTCTCATTCTAGCTGAGGCTGACCAGGAACTCACTCTGTAGTCTCAGGCTGGCTTTGACTCACAGGGATCTTCCTACCTCAGTCTCCCAAGTGCTGGGATTAAAGGCCTGCATGGTGAGAAGGTTTCTTTCAAAGTAGAACTGAGCCCAGTTGCTAATCTTTTGTTTTGCTCTAAAGATTTGCAACGATATACATCAAAGAAGAGGCGGCTGCTACTTACACACAAGCGGTAGACTTCCCCAGCAGATGGGACCTGTTCTGCCCCTGACTCCATGGAGGCTGTGGGAGAAGGACATTCTGAGCTCAGAGCTGAGACTCTAGACAAGTCATGCAAAATGCCTTCTCACCAAGAAATCTGTGTTTGCATATTCAAACTATACCAATGCAAACATGAACACTTCCGACCGTGTCAAATCTGCACCCACTGGTAACACTGTTCTGGTCAACCTTGCTTATTTATTCTAATCTCTGGCTTTGAAATTTAACCTTACATTTCATACTGCACTTCTATTTCTTCGTGGTCTTCAAGTCATTTATCACTGTCTAGAGAAAATTAAGTTCTCACTGCATTTTCTTATGCATGCAGGAAGACATAGATTCCTCAAATAAACTTTGGTGGACGCCCTGGTGCTCCCATTCTCTCTCTGTCTCTCAAATAATTAAGTAAGAAGATTAAAAATAAAAAAAGTTGCAGGGTCATGATGATGGTTTTTGAAAGAAATCTGTTGCTATTCTCATTTTCACAGTTTAAATGTTCCTTCTTAACTCCAAATGTGTGTCTAATATATATATATAATATATTATATATATAATATATTATTAATATATAATATAATATAGTATAGTATATTATTAATATACATATATTAGGCATACACATATATATGTATATATGTGTATGTGTGTGTATATATATATATATATATATACATATATATATACATACACATACATATTTAAAATTTTAATTTACTCAGTTTCATTACCCAGTAGTTTAAAAGAACTGTCAAAAACCTGAGGAGAGTCAGGCATGGTGATACACACCCTTAATACCAGCACTTGGGAGGATCGCCATGACTTTGAGGCTACCCTGAGACTACACAGTAAATTCCAGGTCAGCCTGGGATAGAGCAAGACCCTTACTCAAAAAAAGAAAAAAAAAAAACTGGGGAGAGCGTAGGTAACTGCTTTTCCATTTCTTGGGAGAACATGCTAGAATTCCTTATTCTCATAAGGCTCTCCATAGTCTTGTAATTACAGATATGCTGAGGAGAAACTAGAGTCGAGTTACCTAGCAAAGGAGCACTCAATACCAATTTGAGCATTTCCTGTCAAATGCCCTTACTTGTGACAATTTTCAAACCTTATATGAAATGACACATCCCATATATGAGGTGTGACTAACGCATAAGACAAGTCACACACGAAAATGGTTCTCATTACTTGATAGTCACACCTCATACATAATCTCAGGCAATTGGTCTTGGAATATGATTTTTAAAACCCTTACCTTATTGCCCACCTAGCTCTAATCCACTTCCCCTCTGGCCACCCTGAGGTGAGAGAAAACTAGATTGCCATCCCAAGACATCTGGTTTGGAATATAAGGGCCCATCAAACATCCCCGGGCGGAATGTCAACAGGGATCTGCCACCACTAAAAACTCAGCACTTACGTGCTCTTGAAATTATTTCTGGCTGCTCCATGGAGGGCAAGCTGTGGGCAGAACCAAAGCCTGGCCTCTGTTCTTCCCCCCATCACGGATTCCAGGCGTCGCCCCGCCGTCACTCACAGGGAGAGTCCTCTGTGGCAGCGGTCATTTGTGGAGCCCGGTCCTGTGGCTCATCCCAGTTCATGAGAGTTGATGCTGTTTCTCACAAGGGCAGCTTCCATGTGCCAGGCGCAGGGTTTGGTACCATAGGTGTGACCGTGAAACCCACCAAGCGACCTTCAAGCAGCTGCCAGGTTAGCTGGGCAAGACCGAGTCTAATTACATGAGGTTAAGATGTTGGCTCGCGGGCTGGAGAGATGGCTTAGCGGTTAAGGGCTTTCCTGTAAAGCCTAATAACCCCGGTTCGAGGCTCCATTCCCCAGGTCCCACGTTAGCCAGATGCACAAGGGGGCGCACGCGTCTGGAGTTCGTTTGCAGTGGCTGGAGGCCCTGGAGAGCCCATTTTCTCTCTATGTGCTTCTTTCTTTCTCTGTCACTCTCAAATAAATAAATAAAAATAATTTTTAAAAAAGATGTTAATTTTTAAAAAAGATGTTGGCTCGCTTTGACCAATGGGCATATTCTTTTTTTTTAAATTCTTTTAAATTTTTATTTATTTATTTGAGAGTGACAGACAGAGAGAGAAAGAGGGAGAGAGAGGGAGGGAGAGAGACTGGGCGCACCAGGGCCTCCAGCCACTGCAAACGAACTCCAGACGCGTCCGCCCCTTTGTGCATCTGGCTAACGTGGGTCCTGGGGAATGGAGCCTCGAACCGGGGTTCTTAGGTTTCACAGGCAAGCGCTTAACCGCTAAGCCATCTCTCCAGCCCCTCCCCCCTCCCCCCGCGATTGGTATATTCTAAAGGCTAAAATGTGTGTTTGGCACCCACTTAATGCATGCTCATTATACATTTGCTGATATGACATAAATATGCAAGTGCTCAGCTACAGGTCTACACCGGATGATTCAAGAACATCCTAAAATGTTGACACCTGAGTGACATCTGAAAAGGGATGAGTAAATATTTGTTAATGTTCTTTGTAATATCCATAAATATAGACAATAACCCATGATAATTCCCACCCACTACCCCTGCTCTGCCCTTCCAAAATCCACCCTCAATCAAATCCCTTTCCAATGAGTCTCTCTTTCATTTTGTTGTCATTATTTTTTTCTCTCCCATTATGAAAGCCTTGTGTAGGTAGTGTCAAGCATTGTGAGGTCATGAATATCAAGTCCACATTTTTTTTTTGTTTTTGTTTTTTTGGTTTTTCAAGGTAGGGTCTCGCTCTAGCCCAGGCTGACCTGAAATTCACTATGCTGTCTCAGGGTGGCCTTGAACTCATGGCGATCCTCCTACCTCTGCCTCCCAAGTGCTGGGATTAAAGACATGCGCCACCACGCCTGGCTATCAAGTCCACTTTGTGTCTGGATGACAGCATTGTAAGCATAGCAACCCTTCCCTTGGTTCTTACATTCTTTCCAACACCTCCTCCGCAATGGCCCATGAGCCTTGGAAGGTATGATAGAGATGTCTCCCTTAGTGCTGAACACTCCACTGTCACTTCTCAGCACCATGGTGAATTTTGAGTCATCCCAGGGGTCACTGCCATCTGGTGGTTTCATTCAGGTGTCCCCTGTAAACTTAGGTGTTCTGGATGCTAGGAGTCCCTGTCATGTCAGCATTCTTTGCTCAATTTAAGTTTAACAGAAGATTAGAGGGGACAAGCAGCTGCGCACAGACACTCAAAACTATAATCCCAGTACTTGTAAGGTTTAAGGATTGCCTGAGTTTGAGGCCAGCCTGGGGCTACTCAGTAAGTTCTAGATCAGCCTGGGCTAGAGTGAGACCCTATCTCAAAAAAATAAAAATAAAAGAGGGGATAAGCATAAACATTAAGACAGTGAATGTCAAGGAAAGGAGGCTATTGTGAGAGGTGAAGATCATGACTGATGACAAAGATAATGACCTTGAGCTAGCTTCAAGGTACCAGTGAACTAATCTAATATGTTTATCATTGGATTGTTTTGTTTTGTTTTGTTAACAAGACATGATATGTGAAAGGCCTTTCCTCTCTGGGAAGATATAGACATTATGATTTTAGTTTCCAGAAATCTCATTATGTAATATTTCTTGATTATTGGTACAGGTGTGTTAGCATTGTTAGTGGCAAAATTATCCCAACTATCCGGTATAGTTTCAGTATGTATTTTTTTTTTAATTTTAGATACCATTTGTGAGATCACTTATAAATAATGAAATGAGTGGCTATTGTATATGGTTCACTGAATTCTGAATATTGTATGTGTCCATGTAAACACTCCCCAAATTGAGACCTAGAATCTTTCCATCTCCCTAGAATGTCATCTCTTGTCTTTTCCAGTTGATTCTCTTTGCTCTGGGCAACTTTATTTTTAATTTCTATTTCCATGGCTATAGTAGTTACCATAGTTCTTGGGCAGAATATATACCCTTTTGAGTTTGGTTTCATCTCACCTTGTTATGTTTGTGAACAACATCCACACAGTTAACGGGCTTCTTGTTGCTTTATTCATCTTTACTGCAAATTAGTTGTCCTTTCTCCTGTTGCTGGCCATTTGGATAATTTCAAGTGCTTTGCTGCTAAGAAGGAAGCTGCTACTAGTTTTGCTTTGAGTAATTAATGGTATTTTTGAGATGTTTATATTTTTATGTCAAGATTCTTTTATTTATTTTTCATTTTAAAATATTTTTATGTATTGATTTGCAAGGATAGAGAGGGGAGGGGGAGAAAGAGAGAGAATGGGCACACCAGGGTCTCCTGCCACTGCATATGAACTCCAGAGGTATGAGCTACTTTGCACGTTTAAAAAAAATGTTTTATTTTTATTTATTTGACAAAGAAAGAGGGAGGGAAGGAGAGAGAGAGAGAGAGAGAGAGAGAGAGAGAGAGAGAGAGAGAATGGGTGTGCCAGGTCCTCCAGCCACTGTAGACAAACTCCAGATGCGTGTGCCCCCTTGTGCATCTGGCTAACATGGGTCCTGGGGAATCGAACTTGGGTCCTTTGGCTTTGAAGGCAAATGCCTTAAATGCTAAGCCATCCCTCCAGCCTGCTTTACTTATTTTTAAATGTTTTTATTTCAGCTTGGATAATTTCTATTTGCTCATTGTCAGTGGTTTTTGTTGTTGTTGTTGTTTTGTTTATTTTCAAGGCAGGGTCTTGCCCTAGCCCAGGCTCACCTGGAATTTACTAAGTAGTCTAAGGGTGGCCTTGAACTCACAGAGATTCTCCTACTTCAGCCTCTCCAGTGCTGGGATTACAGGTGTGCACATCATGCCTGGCTTTCTATGCATGTCTGCTACCAATCCAATGGAATAAATTCATTTCTGACATTATAATGTCCAGTTTTAGAGTTTTCAGTTTGTTTTATTTGATGGTCTTTATTTCTCTGATGAAGTCTCGTATATGCCCATACATGCTTTTAATCTTTCACATATATTTTTTGTATATTCAGTATAGTTCTTTCTGGGAATTCAAATTCTTTATTTTATTTTATCTTGAGTTTAGCATTTTCCTATTATTCTTCACATAGCTTACAGTTTTTACCTTATGACCAGTTTTATATTAAAAAAAAATAATAGAGGTGGGACAAAATAATACAGCCCTCTTTCTTCTGAAGGGTCCTTATTTCTGCCTTTTCTCCTTGCTGAGCTGCTAGGTTTGGGGAAGAGGGAAGTAGAAAAATCAATCTAATCTGTTATTGATCCACTTCTGGGCTTCTTGTAGCAGATTTCACTAGGTCCTATTATTTCTGGCTTCTTCTGCTTTGAGAGAAAAAACCAGCAATTTCCCAGACTGGAACGAGACTTTCGGAGACTCTGGTTGTCTTTCTCTATTATTATGCTCAATCAGAAGTACTGTGGCTCTTGGAGGGCGTTCACCTCGTCCTGTAGCCCTGTGCTTGTGTTCCTATGTCTCAGAAAATCTGTCTTTATTCTGTTACCTGACTTTAATTATGGACAGACCTGCTGGCTTGTACTCAGCGAGGGCCATGTGCACCATGGGAGGATTTGACTTGGCTGTTCTGTCTTTGGTAAGCTAACGACAGGTACTCAGTGAAGTCTCAGAGTCACTCAGGGAAATCCTGCCAGGCCCTTTGCTTTTTAAAAAAGAATATTTTATATATGTATCTATTTATTAGAGAGAGAGTGAATGGGTGTGCCAGGGCCTCTAGCTATTGCAAATGAACTCCAGAAGCATGTGCCACGGTGTGCATCTGGCTTATGTGGGACCTGGAGACTTGAACCTGGGTCCTTAGGCTTCACAAACAAGTGCCTTAACTGCTAAGCTATCTCTCCAGCTTCCCTCCCTGCCCTCTGACTTTACCTGTCAGGCTCTCTGTTTGTTCCCTACCCTTGGGATCATGCTCAGGATTCTATGGTAATGTTTCTCTTAGCTTTCTTACTCTGCTCCTAGCCTTCCATGCTGTGTCCTTGGTGAAAGTCTCAGAGATAAGAATCAGTAAATAAACTGGACATGGTGGCACAAATCTTTAATCCCAGCATTTGGGAGACAGAGGTAGGTGGACTGCTGTAAGTTCGAGACTGTTCTGAGACTACATAGTGAGTTCTAGGTCAGCCTGGGCTAGAGTGTCACCCTACCTTGAAAATCCAAACAAAGAATTAATAAATAAATTTCTCATTAATGGGGCTTCCCAGGCATCTAGTCTATGACATCAGTTCAAAATTTGAAAAGGGACTGGGGGTAAAGCTAAGTGGTAGAGTGACTGCCTGGCATGTCTGAAGTCTGAAGCCCTAGGTTTTTGATTCCTCAGTACCACAAACAACAACAACAACAATAAAAGCCTCAAGAAATCCCGGTCTTTCCATACCCTCATCGGAGGCAAGGGCTCCTTCTGTCGTCCTAATGGGTACGAGCTGTTATGGGATGCAGGACTTTGAATAGAAATGTTCCCCATAGCATCATGTGTCTGTGATTAAGCCTCCTACTTTAACCCCAGCTGCTGGAGCCTTTGAGAGATGGAGCCCTGCCAGGAGAGGTTTGCACTGGGGCGTGGGCTTTGGGATTTCATAACCCAGGCCCCCTTGCAAGGACGAGCTCCCTCTTGCTGCTTCCTCCCAGCTGATGTGACAATATGTGAAGCCCAGCTACTTATTCTTGCCATGTTTCCTATGCCACTGCACTCTTGAGACTGTAGGCCCAAAGAAGCTTCGAGTTGGGTATTTGGTTTCAGCAGCACAATGATGATTACATGAGTCTTCCCTCTGGAAAAAGAAAAAAGATTATTCTTTTTTGGAATTTAGTTCAAGTTTCTTTATTACTTCATTTGGGTCCATTTCTCACCTTGGTGCTTCCTACAATCTGTGATTTATTTAAATTTTTTTTTGTTTATTTATTTATTTATTTATTTATTTGATAGTGACAGAGAGAGAGAGAGAGAGAGAGAGAGAGAGAGAGAGAGAGAGAGAGAGAGAGGGAGGGAGAGAATGGGCACATCAGGGCCTCCAGCCACTGCAAATGAACTCCAGATACATGTGCCACCTTGTGCATCTGGCTTACGTGGGTCCTGGGGAATCGAGCCTTGAAGCAGTGTCCTTAGGCTTCAGAAGCAAGCGCTTAACCACTAAGCCGTCTCTCCAGCCCCTGTGATTTATTTTAAATGTCTAACAAAACCAGTTTATTCTTGCTAGCATGGGAACCACTGCTGTTGGAGACTGTCTACTCCAAGAAGAGGCAGAAGTCCTTTACTTTTTAAAAATATATTTATTTATTTATTTGAGGGAGAGAAAGAGGCAGAGAGAGAGAATGAGTGCGCCAGTGCCTCCAGCCTCTGCAAACGAACTCCAGATGCATGCGCCCCCTTGTACATCTGTGTTATGTGGGTCCTGGAGAGTCGAACTGGGATCCTTTGGCTTTGTAGGCAAATGCCTTAACCATTAAGCCATCTCTCCAGCCCCAGAAGTCCTTTAGTTTTTAATTTTAGCATTCTGTAAAAAAATATTTTTATTTTAGTTATGAGAGCGAGAGAATGTGCTTACCAGGGCCTTTTGCTGCCCCAAATGAACTACAGAGGCACGTTCCACTTTGTGCATCTGGTTTTTATGTGGGTACTGGCGAATCAAGCCCAGGTTTTCAAGCATGGCAAGCAAGCACATTAATCTGCTAAGCCATCTCCCAGCCCCAAGTTTAGCATTCTTATTATTAAAAATTCTTTGTTTCTTTCCCCCCAAGGTAGGGTCGCACTCTAGCCTAAGTTGAGCTGGAACTTGCTCTAGTCTGAGACTGACCTCGAACTCACAGTGAGCCTCCTAACTCTACCTCACCAGTGCTGGGATGAAAGGCCTGTACCACCACACCCTGCCGGAAAATCCAATCTTTCATAATCACACATTGGAAAGATTTTTGCCAACAGTTTATGCCCATTAGTAAATGGCTGTTTCCAGTGTTTTGATGAAGGGGCATATAGCTCTGTGAGGAAGGGGGGAGGGCCCTGTGAGGAAGGAGGGAGGGCCCTGTGAGGAAGGGGGGAGGGCCCTGTGAGGAAGGGGGGAGGGCTCTGTGAGGAAGGGGGAGGGCCCTGTGAGGAAGGGGGGAGGGCTCTGTGAGGAAGGGGGGAGGGCCCTGTGAGGAATGGGGAGGGCCCTGTGAGGAAGGGGGGACGGCCCTGTGAGGAAGGGGGGAGGGCCCTGTGAGGAAGGGGGGAGGGCTCTGTGAGGAAGGGGGGAGGGCCCTGTGAGGAAGGGGGAGGGCCCTGTGAGGAAGGGGGGAGGGCCCTGTGAGGAAGGGGGAGGGCCCTGTGAGGAAGGGGGAGGGCCCTGTGAGGAAGGGGGAGGGCCCTGTGAGGAAGGAGGGACGGCCCTGTGAGGAAGGGGGAGGGCCCTGTGAGGAAGGGGGGACGGCCCTGTGAGGAAGGGGGAGGGCCCTGTGAGGAAGGGGGACGGCCCTGTGAGGAAGGGGGAGGGCCCTGTGAGGAAGGAGGGAGGGCCCTGTGAGGAAGGGGGGAGGGCCCTGTGAGGAAGGGGGGAGGGCCCTGTGAGGAGGGGGGAGGGCCCTGTGAGGAGGGGGGAGGGCCCTGTGAGGAGGGGGGAGGGCCCTGTGAGGAAGGAGGGAGGGCCCTGTGAGGAAGGGGGGAGGGCCCTGTGAGGAGGGGGAGGGCCCTGTGAGGAAGGGGGAGGGCCCTGTGAGGAAGGAGGGAGGGCCCTGTGAGGAAGGGGGGAGGGCCCTGTGAGGAGGGGGAGTGCCCTGTGAGGAAGGGGGAGGGCCCTGTGAGGAAGGAGGGAGGGCCCTGTGAGGAAGGGGGGAGGGCCCTGTGAGGAAGGAGGGAGGGCCCTGTGAGGAAGGGGGAGGGCCCTGTGAGGAAGGAGGGAGGGCCCTGTGAGGAAGGGGGGAGGGCCCTGTGAGGAAGGAGGGAGGGCCCTGTGAGGAAGGGGGGAGGGCCCTGTGAGGAAGCTCAGCTCTATGGGCTCCACTTCACCTCTATCTTCCCTATTTAATTTCCGCTCTGCGTGAGATGCCAAGGCAGCAGTCTCAGCTAGACTGTGCAGCTGGATTCCAGCGTTGCCCGTGGTCTGCAGAGGCACACAGCGCAGCGCTACCCGTGGGAGATTCTGGTATAAAGTAGAAGGCTGCAGTTACTGCACTGGTTCCCCTGTTCCTCCTGGCCTGCCTCCTCTAAACTCCCTAACATGGATTTCACCTGGTTGCTGATTCCCAACAGTAGAATTGTGACCAGAAATGTACCCCTCTAGATCTGTGGTTCCAAATGGTTTTCACAGGATGCAAAACCATTAGGAAATTCTTGCATCCATCACATGCTCTGAACCAACAGCTGTATTGTTAAAGCAAATGTTTTCTCACTGCCAAAGATTTTGAATAAATATTGTTATATGTTCAAATTTATTTTCCATTCCAACTTGGAAATATCAATTGTTGACTTTTGTTTGCTATACACTTTCAAAACAAATTTTGCCATCCAGAGTCACTTCCAAATATTAATTACAGTGCTCTGAGAATCACTGAGCACAAAGTACATTGTTGACTTGGCAACTCTTCTAAGTTTTTATTTGCTTGCTTGCTTGCTTTACTTATGTACTTCTGACATAGACATTGGCTAGGTCACTTGGGGTACTGGGGTCCCTGAAGGGGAACGGCTATTTTTTGTTGGCTGAAAGGGACCCTCTAGGTTATTCTTTATCTCTTTTCCTAAAGGAATCTCTGTCTTGCTGGAAGCCAGAAATGCCAGAAGAGTCTGGATTTTCCTGATCTCTTTTTCCCTAAGGGAATTCCCCTTCCCAGGAAACCAGGTGTGAGGATGTGAGGAAGACCTCACACTTGACAGGGGAACTGGACTGGCCAGCTCCTCCGCCTTCCTGTAAGAAAGGCCAGTCAGAGTCCTCATGCAGAGTACCTGCTCAGGACACTTCCCTGTCATCCCTAAAATACCCACTTGGGAGGACCTCCTGGTGCTGTACAGGAGCTCTGCCTTCTCTCCTTCCCTTAAGCCCTATAATAAAATCTTTTTCAAACCTTGCCTTTTGGGGTCTGTGGATTTCACTAGGCAAATTCATGAGGCGAGAACCTGGAGGCCACTGACTCAGTGGAGACGTTTTGAGTGACCATGAGTAGATTTCTGATGACTCCTGAGTTACAAGCCCAGCCAAGAGTGGGGAGTGGCTCTGCTGTACACAAAGACACTCCGAATTCCCGTATCATTTTCTTTACTTGACTCTGATCCCCACTATCCACCAGTGGAGGGTCTATTTTGTTATGCTTTTTCCAAAATCTATACATACATATAGATGATAGATGAAATGATTTTTAAAGGCTTGCTAACCTTTTTTTTTTTTTTTTTTTGAGGGAGGGTCTCACTCTAGCCCAAGATGACCTAACCTGGCACTCACTCTATAGTACCAGACTGGTCTGTCCAACTCACAGTGATCCGTCTACTTCAGTCAGCCTCCTGAGTGCTGCAATTAAAAGCATGTGCCACCACACCCTGCTTTGCTAACATTTTTGCTAGGTTCTGTAGTGGGTAAAAAAAAAAAAAAAAAAAAAAAAAAAGAAGAAGAGGAATGAGCTAGGCGGGTGGTTAAGGCACTTGCCTGATGCACGAGGTGGCATATGCCTCTGGAATTCATTTGCAGTGGCTGGAGGCCCTTGGTGTGCCCATTCTCTTGTTCTTTCTTTCTCTCTCTCTCTCTCTCCCTGTATATATATCTTCTTCTCTTTCTCAAATAAATAAATAAAATTAACACTATGAAAAGCATAAATATCAAGAACACGATTAAACTTTGTTAAAAATAATGTTGGCGATTAAGCTGTATGTTATATGCCAAGCTGTGATCTGATCCTAAACGATGATTAACGACTTCCTGTCTCAGAAGAAGATGGGTCCTGGATAGACAAGGGCAGAGGAGAAACTGGTGACCCTGGAGGCAGTGAGATGGGGAAAAGCCCCAAGTCAGGATCAACAAGAATCTTGACACACTTTCATCCCAGGACTCGGGAGGCAGAGGTAGGAGGATCGCTGTGAGTTAGAGGCTACCCCGAGACTACATAGTGAATTCCAGGTCAGCCTGGGCTAGATTGAGACCCTATCTCAATAAGCCAAAAACAAATAAATTGGGCTGGAGGGATGGCTTAGCAGTTAAGGCATTTGCCTGCCAATCAAAGGACCCAGGTTCGATTCCCCAGGACCCATGTTAGCCAGATACACAAGGTGGCACATGCGTCTGGAGTTCGTTTGCAGTGGCTGGAGGCCCTGGGGCACCCATTCTCTTTCTCTCTCTTTCTCCCTCTGTCTCTCCTTCTTTCTCTGTCTAATAAAGAAATAAATAAAAATAAAATATTTTTTAAAAATTAATTTAATTAAATTTTTTAATCCAGAATTTTTTAATAAAAAAATTCTTGCAGTGTCAGTTAATAACATTAGCATAGAAGAGTGCTGAATTCACTAGTGCACTAGAAACTACATGGTAGCATCTGGCATGCGTGAGCCATGACAGTACTTACTTGAGAGTGTTATTTTCCACTTCAGAATCTCATTTGAATTTAAGTTTCTGCCTACAGAAAGGACAGAACAAATCATTCTAATTGTGATGAAAATAAGTGTTATGAAGCTGGGGAAATGTGGTGGAAAAAAAAAAGAAAATAAGTGTGAAGATTCTTTCCTTATGAGGCCACCCTGAACACCAGGCATGAGCAAAAGAAATGACACCTCAGCAATTCAAAACAAACAAAAACAAAACAAACAAACAAAACCACTTTGCAAGGTGTAGTGGTACAAGGTCTTTAAACCCAGCAACTTGGGAGGCTGAGGTAGGAGGATCTCCATGAGTTCAAGGCCACTCTGAGACTACAGAGTGAATTCCAGGTCAGCCTGGGCTAGAGGGAGACCCTACCTCAAAACAAAACAAAAGATTAAAAAAAAAAAAGAAGCCTTTCATGATATTGGCCATTTCTCCTTCTCCCTTATTGAACATAGGGTCACTTCAGCTGTTTCATCTTTTCACAGAGGTTGGATGTGATCTTGACAGTTGTAACTTTCAGGAAACACAGCACTGATTTGCAAGAGCCTTTGAGTATGCTAAACACCATCCAATGAGGTTTTTTTTTTTTAAAATTTAATTTATTAGTTTTCTTTTCAGTAAATTCAGGCAGTTTGGTACCATTATTTAGGCTCATCTGTGATCTACCCCCTCCCATTAGACCCTCCTTGTTAATGAAAATGGGTCGTGCAATGTGGAGTTAGCCCCCAGTTATTAGTTATGTAGATTGTCTCAGTCATTCTTTTCAACAAGGTTTTATACTAGGTAAGAGGCAAGAGGTCTTCCACTGAGTGACATCTACAGCATACAACAGGGTCTTATGGGCATGGATTTAATTAAAGAAGTTGGCAGGGACACTGGGTGTATAGCTTAGTTGATAGAATGCTAATGTAGCTCATGGTTCTAGGTTTGATCCACTTAAAAATGGGGGAGGAGCTGGAAAGATGGCATAGTAGTTAAGGTGTCTGCCTGTGAAGCCAAAGGACACAGGTGTGATTCCCCAGAACCCACGTAAGCCAGATGCACAAGGTGGCTCAGGGGTCTGGAGTTGTTTGCAGTGACTAGAGGCCCTGGTACACCCATTTTCTCTATCTGCCTCTTTTTCTTTATCTCTCTCTCTCTCTAATAAATAAATTGAAAAAAATTAAAAGTGCAGAGCTGGGGAAATGGCTCAGGAGTTAAAAGTGCTTGCTTGCAAAGTCTACTATCCCTGGTTTGATTCCCCAGTACTCGTGACAGCCATATGCAAAAAGTGATGCATGCATTTGGAATTTGCTTATAGTGGCAAGAGGCTCTGAGGCACATATACACTCCCCTTCCGCACACATGCAAATAAACACATAAAAATAAATTTTAAAAAAGGAATTGGGCTGGAGAAACAGCTTAGTAGTTAAGGCGCTTACCTACAAAGGACCAGGTTCAGTTTCCCAGAACCCACATAAGCCAGATGCATAAGTTGGTGCATGCGTCTGGAATTCATTTGCAGTGGCTAGAGGCTCTGGTGCACCCATTCTCTTTCTCTCCTTCTCTCTCTCCCCATATGTATATCTCTGGGCATGTCTGTGAGGGAGTTTTCAGACTGAGTTAATTGATGTGGGCAGCAGCATTCCATGGGACAGGGGTCCTGGGTTGAATAAAAAAGAGAAAGCAGAAGAAGTGACAGAGGAGTGCTCAGCACTGAAACATCTCCATCACACCTTCCAAGGCTCAGGGTCCATTGTGGAAGAGGTGGCGGAAAGAATGTAAGAGCCAAAGGAAGGGTAGGACTCCTTACAACGTGCTCCCCCAGACACAAAATGGCCTGGATATCCAAGACCTCAGTGCCTGACACTACCTACACAAGACCATCATAATAGGAGGAAAAGATCATGACATCAAAATGAAAGAGAGATTGAGAGGGGGAGGGATGGAGAATGGAGTTTCAAAGGGGAAAGGGGGGAGGAAGGGCATTACCATGGGATATTGTTTACAATCATGGAAGTTGTTGATAAAATAAATAAATAAATAAATAAGTTTATTTATTTGCAAGGAGAAAGAGAGAGAGAAAGAACTGGCATGCCAGCGCCTTCAGCCACTGTAAACAAACTCCAGATAAATGTGTCACTCTTTATCTGGCTTTATATGGGTACTAGGGAATCAAACTCATGTTGTTAGGCATTGAAGGAAAGTCTCTTAACTACTGAGCTTAAACAGTAATTTTTAAAAATTTTATTTGTTTGGGCTGGAGAGATGGCTTAGTGGTTAAGTGCTTGCCTGTGAAGCCTAAGGACCCCGGTTTGAGGCTTGATTCCCCAGAACCCACGTTAGCCAGATGCACAAGGGAGCGCATGCATCTGGAGTTCATTTGCAGTGGCTGGAAGCCCTGGTGTGCCCATTCTCTCTCTCTTTCACTCTTTCTCTCTCTGTCGCTCTCAAATAAATAAAAATAAACAAGAAAAATGTATTTGTTTGCAAGGAGAGAGTAAAAAGAGGAGAGATAGAGGTAGACAGAAGCATGCACCAGGGCCTCTAGCCACTGCAAATGAACTCCAGATACATGTGTCATTTTGTGCATTTGGCTTTCTGTGGGTACTGAGGAATTGAACCTGGGTCATTAGGCTTTGGAAGCAAACACAATAACTGCTGAGCCATCTCTTCAGCCCAAAGTTAGACATTTTTATTTTTATTTTAGAGAGTGTGCCAGGGCCTCAGCCACTGTAGTTGAACACCAGACACTTGCCCCACCTAGTGGGCTTGTGAGACCTTGTGTTTGCCTCACCTTTGTGTGTCTGGCTTACATGGGATATGGAGAGTAGAACATGGGTCCCTAGGCTTCACAAGCAAGAGCCTTAACCACTAAGCCACCTCTCTAGCCCCAAAGACTAGACTCCTGATGGAGGTTTAACAAGGGTTGAAAGTTGATGATATCAGAGGCTCCTTTTTTTTTTTTTCCTCCTTTCCTAAGAAAGTTAGCATTTCCAGGGGTAGAGAGAAAGGATCTCAATGCCCTATTTAAAAAGTTGAAGATGGGGCTGGAGAGATGGCTTAGCAGTTAAGCGCTTGTCTGTGAAGCCTAAGGACCACAGTTCGAGGCTCGATTCCCCAGGACCCACGTTAGCCAGATGCACAAGGGGGCGCATGTGTCTGGAGTTCGTTTGCAGTGGTTGGAAGCCCTGGCGCACCCATTCTCTCTCTATCTGTCTCTTTCTCTCCCTCTCTCTCTGTCACTCTCAAGTAAACAAATAAAAAAATGAACAATATATATATTTAAAAACAATAAAAAGTTGAAGATATGACACAGAGCTTATAAAGGCACTTGTTTTAAAAGCCTGCCAGCCAGGGTCCCTTTCCCCAGTATCCATATAAAGCCAGATACACAAAATGGAGGGTACATGCATTTGGAGTTTGTTTTCAGTGACAAGAGGTCCTGGCATGACCATATTTTCATTCTTTCCCTCTCATAAATGAAACAATTTTTTAAACTTATTTGAGAGAGGAAGAGAGAGAAAGAATGAGGCAGCAGATACAGAGAGACAGAGACACACACACGGGGGGGGGGGGATCTGCCAAGGCCTCTAGCCACTGGAAATGAATTCCAGATGCATGCACCACCTTTTGCATCTGGCTTACGTGGGTACCGTAGAATCAAACCTGTGTCCTTAGGCTTCGCAGGCAAGTGCCTTAACAGCTAAGCCATCTCTCCAGCCTTTAAAAATATTTTAAGTCCTCTATTTTAGAGAAATAATGGAAAGATGCATTTAGGAACCTCATAAGTATTATTATTATTTCTGTTTGGAAGATACTTTTTTGTTTCGTTTATTTTTATTTATTTATTGGAGAGCAACAGACAGAGAGAGAAAGGGGCAGAGAGAGAGAGAGAGAGAGAGAGAGAGAGAATGGGCGCGCCAGGGCCTCCAGCCACTGCGAATGAACTCCAGATGCGTGCGCCCCCTTGTGCATCTGGCTAACGTGGGTCCTGGGGAATCCAGCCTTGAACCGGGATCCTTAGACTTCACAGGCAAGCGCCTAACCGCTAAGCCATCTCTCCAGCCCTGGAAGATACTTTTATTTTCCCCAAAGACAGATAAGGCCAGGACAGAGTTTGGAAGAAAACGAGGCTGTAAGCAAGGCGTGTGATCCTGGTTTTAAGGCTGGCAGATGGAGTGACATGCTGTGGAGCAGCGTCTGGCTGTCTCATAAGGTTGCCTTCAGGGAAGATTCTCTGACTTGTACAAACCTGTGTTCCTTTTCCTGGAGACTCTGGAAATATGGTGTGAGGCTCGCCATTGTTTTACCAGGAACCCCCTCTCCGTCTTGCCCAGAAATCCTACTGGTGTTCCTGAGATGTGGAGGGGAAGGAAGTGTCTGCATTCCTAGGATTGGCTTTGCTTTCAGTGACAGTTCCTGAGCTCATGTGACCTCCACGCATGCTTCCCGGTGGTTCCTGCCTTCAGTGAAACAGGAAGGGGGGGGGGCTGGAGTGAGGGAGCGCCCTTCCCCCCAGGTCAGAACCCTAGTCCATTAGGCTCTTGTAAAACAGCTTGCTGCAGAGCAAGCCTTGTTAGGGAGCATGGAAATCTCCAGGCATATTTCAAAACTGTTACTCTTCCACTCCCCTCCAGGAAGCCCAAGGGGATGTTTCTGTGATCTTCACAGCAGGAACCTAGCAGGGTTCCTGGAGACGAAGGGCATGAAAGCGCTGAAGGCCTCTTAAGACTTGGCTCCCTCAGAGGGTTTCACTCTCAAGCCAGTCTACAGCCAGACACCAGCAATTCCTCAATTATAGTTTCACTGTTCCTGCCGATATTGGCTCCAGATGTGGGCTTCCCACTGGCCCCAGCTGCCAGATGCTGCTCCTGAGATTTGAGGGAGCTCAGCCTCCTGGTCGACTTGTCTCTCATTCTCTTTTTGTTTCGTGGTTTTTATGAGATAGGGTCTCTCTCCAGCCCAGGCTGACCTGAAACTCTCTAGTCCCAGGTTGGTGTTGAACTCACAGCGACCCTCCTACCTCCGCTGGGATTAAAGCCTGTGCCACCACCCAGGCTGTCTCTCCAGGTCTTGAGGCAGGAGTTTGCCCTGAAACCTCAATTCTTGGATGGGTCTAAGAAGAACTGTTTGTTTAGCTTTTTGTCCTGTGACCATGAGGGTGATGGCTCACCAACTGTATGTCAGACTGTTCACCTGAGGTCTCCCCAGAGAAATGGAAAACAAGGAGCGAGGTGTTTGCAGCCTATTAGGAAAAGCTGGGAGAGTGCGGTCTTTCATTTTCAGTTATCTGCTTCCCTTGCTTCCCCGGGGCCTGATTCACTGTCTGGTGTTCTTGGCTTGTCTCTCTGCTCTTCCTGTGCACCCTTGGTTCTGCCTTCCTGACTCCTCCTTCGGGACCCTTGAAAGATCCTAGCTGCCGGCAGCTTGTGGACCAGGATCTCCAGTCACCGCTTTTCTTTTCTTTTTTTTTTTTTTTTTAAAATTTATTTATTTGAGAGCAACAGACACAGAGAGAAAGACAGATAGAGGGAGAGAGAGAGAGTGGGCGCGCCAGGGCTTCCAGCCTCTGCAAACGAACTCCAGACGCGTGCGCCCCCTTGTGCATCTGGCTAACGTGGGACCTGGGGAACCGAGCCTCGAACCGGGGTCCTTAGGCTTCACAGGCAAGCTCTTAACCGCTAAGCCATCTCTCCAGCCCTCCAGTCACCGCTTTTAAGACCTGTTGAGTGGGGAACAACTCATGATTTTTATTTATTTATGTATTTGAAAGAAAGAGAGACAAAGAGAAAGAGAGAGAGAAAATAGGTGCTCCAGAGCCTCAGCCACTGCAAATGAACTCCAGACATGTGCCCCACCTGGTGTATCTGCCTTACGTGGTGTGGTGGTTTGATTCAGGTGTCCCCCATAAACTTAGGTGTTCTGAATGCTAGGTTCCCAGCTGATGGATATTTGGGAATTATTGCCTCCTGGAGGGAGTGTATTGTTGGGGGCAGGCTTATGGGTGTTATAGCCAATTTCCCCATGCCAGTGTTTGGCACACTCTCTTGTTGCTATTGTCCACCTTATGTTGGCCAGAGGGTGATGTCCACCCTCTGATCATGCCAGCGTTTTCCCCTGCCATTGGGGAACTTCCCCTCAAGCCTGTAAGCCAAAATAAATCTCTTTTTCCCAGACGCTGCTCTTGGTTGTGTGATTTATACCAGCAATGTGAACCGAGCTGCAACACGTGGGTACTGGGGAACTGAACCTGGGTCCTAAGGCTTCACAGGCAAGCGCCTTAACTGCTAAGCCATCTCTCCAGCCCAAGATTCATGATTTTTCAAATGAAGAATATACTATCAGAGTATTCCATATACAATTTTACATGGCTGGCTGAGGAATTAACCCTAGGACTGCAAGCTTTCCAAATGAGGAAGCACCTTGAACTGCTGAACCATTTTCTGCAGCCCTAGTGATTTACATCTTTCACTTCAGTAATACATAGATTGTATTTATGTATATCTATATGTGCATGTATGTGTCAGAATGTGTATGAAGATTACAATTGTACTTGTCAAGATATCGAGATTCAGCATATCTCTACAGTGGAATCAAGGCAGTTTCCCTTGATTTCTGGTATTTCATAGTAGGGTTTTGCTCTAGCCCAGTCTGACCTGGAATTAGCCTCACGGTGGCCTGGCCATCCTTCTACCTCTGCCCCCCAAGTCCTGGGATTAAATGCATGTGCCAGCACACGTGACTCCATTTTCCTTTTGATATGGAAAATATGTTTGAATCTGTGTGGAATATGTACTCCTGAAGTGAAAGATGTAAATCGCTAGGGCTGCAGAAAATGGTTCAGCAGTTTGAGGTGTCTCCTTGTTTGGAAAGCTTGCAGTCCTAGGATCAGTCCCTCAGCCACCCATGTAAAGCCAGATGGGTACTCATTTGTAGTGGGTAGTGCGAGTGTGCACGTGTGCATGCGTGCACACACACGAATAAAATTTAAAAATGTGAAGTTCTGTCTTAGAAACATATTCCATGTTGTGATATTGATCAGCTTATCATCTGTGAGAGGAAACCTACAAATTTTCATTTTTCCTATGATCAATGAACCAAATGGAGAACCAAGCATGGAACTATGCTGGGCCCATGGCACTCTGGGTACAAACTTCAAGGCAAGATGGGCCTAGTGGCACACACCTCTATTGCCAGCACTCAGGAGGCAGAGGTAGGAGGGTCACTGTGAGTTCGAGGCCAGTCTATGACTTCAGAGTGAGTTTCAGGTCAGCCTGGGCTATATGGAGAGCTTTCCTCAAAAAAAAAAAAAAAAAAAAAGACAACAACAAAACAAATGAACAAAAGTCAAGGTGTAATGAGCACTATTCTTGATTCATTTAAAACACGTAAACTAGAACTGTAGAGATAATGGGAGGTGTGGCTCTTACTCTCAGGGGATGTTTAAAAGATTCAAATTCTACAAATGCATTCATTGCACTGAAAAGGGTATCACTTTTTATTTTATAGACATGCGTCATCTTTTCCTTGTGCAGTATGGTTCTGAGAATAGCTCAAGACATGAATAGCAGATTTCCCAGAAATGAGAAGCTTATGGACAATTTCTCAAAAGTTAGAGGACTTAGTAAAAATTGCTTTTAATAAGCCATCCACTCAGTTCACTTGAACATCAGAGGACAAGGGAAAGAAGAATGGCGTATTTACTGCGGGCCAGGAACTCTTGTAAACATTTTTCAGGGATCAGCTAATCTACTCCTTACAACAGCAGTAAGCTGCAGTCCCCTCACTGCTCCTGTGTTTAAAGATAAGGAAACTGAGGTACAGAAAAGTCTTCACTATGTACAAGATAAGAGCCTCAACGTGTGGGCATGTGTTTCTAATTTAGTCTCACAAGCCAGTAGAGTTGGGGCTATATCAAGTATGCCAGTTCCAAAGTCACAAAGCTGAGGTTGTCACTGAATACGGCACATGGGTAGTAAGTACCCAGACTTGGAGGCAGACAGTTCTCAGCTGAAACTTTGACCTCTGACCCCCGGGGTAGAGTACTTTGCAGGCAGGGCCTGATCTTTATGATTTATCAACAGTTGTCCCTTAGCAATGCCACTGACACTAACTAAAAGTTGTTCATCAAGGAAGTTTTTGAGTAAAATAAAATTCCACCATAACTGCAATATTGTTGCTTTTAATTTTTTAAAAATTTTTTTTTGTTTATTTTTATTTATTTGAAAGCGACAGACAGAAAGAGGCAGATAGAGACAGAATGGGTGTGCCAGGGCCTCTGGCCACTGCAAACGAACTCCAGACATGTGCGCCCTCTTGTGTATCCGGCTAATGTGGGAATCGAGCCTTGAACCAGGGTCCTTAGGCTTCATAGGCAAGCACTTAACTGCTAAGCCATCTCTCCAGCCCTATTTAAAAAGCAACACTTTTTAAATCACGGATTATAGTTCCAAGAATTGTATCTAATTTTTTTTATTTGAACATGGGTAGAGGCAGATGATGAATTCATTTCAATAAAATATTGAAAGGAAATGTGCTAATTATAAAATGAACTTGGTCTGGGGCTGGAGAAATGGCTCAGAGGTTAAGATGCTTGCTTGAAATGCCTAATGACCTGGCTTCCATTACCCAGTACCCACATCAAGCCAGATACACAAAGTGATGCACCCATCTGGAGTTCGTTTGCAGTGGCTGGAGGTCTTGGCGTGCCCATTCTTTCTGTTTGTCTCTCTTCTCTGTATCTCTCTGCTTTCAAACAAATAAAAAAAAGTATTTTTAAAAGATGACCTTGGGCTGGAGAGATGACTTAGCGGTTAAGTGCTTGCCTGTGAAGCCTAAGGAGCCCCGTTTGAGGTTTGATTCCACAGGACCCACCTTAGCCAGATGCACAAGGGGGCGCACGCGTCTGGAGGCCTTGGCGCGCCCATTCTCTCTCTCTCTGCCTCCTTCTCTCTATCGCTTTCAAATAAATAATTAAATAAAAACAAACAAACAAACAAAAATTTCTAAAAAAAGATGACCTTGACTTTTACACTGCTCAAGATTGAACTTGTAAAACCCATGGCGCTCTTGTTAAGGAAATAAAAGTGCCCTCATTTTGGGAGATTATTTAGTTTCCAAAAATTCCCCCCCCCTTCGAACAGCGGCATTTTGCCTCTTACTCCATAAAGACCCTCTGAGATGCTTGACTCCCAGAAGAAGGGCATTGGCCATAATCTCAAGCGGTGTCTGGGTCTGAGATGTGCACTACGGTGGACGTGGACCTGTTCCTGATTACACGTGCCTCTACAGGTAAGAGCAGTGCGAGGCACAAAATATGAGAGGCGTTCCCCCCAGCCCCCGCATCTGCTTACTAATCAAAACCAGTGTCATCCACAGAACTTAAGGCCAGCAATGAAATCCTTGCTGTTCTTAGCAAGGTCAAGATGCTCTACGGTCACGTCTCTAGTCATGCTTTCTATTGTGTATTGATCACATGCTTCTTTGGTGATCTTTTTATAAAGACTGATCCTTCATCCTAAATTAGGCCACTCTATAGGAGCCCTGTATTCTTGCTGAGTACATATGGCTTTGGGCTTGTGGGTGAGCTTTGCAGAGTCACCTTAAATGCTAAACCCTAGATTCTTCTGCTAAACAGGAATTTGGACTCTGCTTGCTAGACTGGCTGGAATCTCTAACATTTCATAACGGCCCTGACTCACCTTTTCCCGATGAATAAATGGAAGATTCTAGCTTCACAGATGTCTCCGCCTTATACCGTGTGTGGATGGGGGTGCCTGAAGAGGCAAAGGAATTTAAATAACTATAGGCATTCCTAAAAATGTTGTCTTGTGTGGGAAAATTATGTTGATCTTCCGTGCTTATGAAGGCTCAGTACCAGTTGACAGAGTAAATTCTAAAAGGGGATCTTCACATTATTTCAGTCCTATGATAAGACCTTTATCATGAAATTGTTTCCATGAAAGCATTCATTAGAATGAAAGCATTCAGGGTTGGGGAGATGGCTTGGTGGTTAAAGGTTCTTGCTTGCAAAGTCTGCATGTAAAGCCAGGTGCACAAAGTGGAGTATATATCTCAAGTTTGCAGTTGACAGAGGCCCTGGAATGCCCATTCATTTTCTCTCTCTCGCTCTCTTTCTCCTTCCTGCAAACACATAAAAATATTTTTTAAAAGCCCATGACCAGAGCTGGAGAGATGGCTTAGTGGTTAAGTACTTCAAGTCTAAGGACCCCAGTTTGAGGCTCGATTTCCCAGGACCTATGTTAGCCAGATGCACAAGGGGGCTCATGCGTCTGGAGTTCGTTTGCAGTGGCTGGAGGCCCTGGCGCGCCCATTCTCTCCCTCCCTCTCTCTCTCTCTCTAATAAATAAATAAAAATAAACAAAAAAAATTTTTTTAAAGCCCATGACCAATAGCCTAGAGTTGAATCACACTTTGAAACAAATGGAAAGCCAAATGTAGTGTACTTACTCAATAAATACTATTTGGTTTTTTGAGAGAGAGGAATTTCTTGTAGCCCATGCTGGCTTTGGACTTGCTATATACCCAAGGATGAACTGAAACTCTTTTTTCTCCTTCCTCTAGCTCTCAAATGCTGGGACTCCAAGTGTGTACCACCATGCCTGGCTCAATAGGTATTTTTTGAATAGCCACTACATGTCAGGATATAATGTCATCATTACACCTACTTTAGATGGTAAGTGACCAAGACATCTTGATTACTGCAGATGAAGAACTTTATTAGGTTTTAATATATGCCAAATTAAGAAGACATAAAATGTTGCCCAGGAGTGTAATACTGGAATGTCTGTTACGGGGGCAACCAACTACTCTCTGATTGGATTTGAGGCCAGCTTCAGAGTAGGGAATTCATGTCTGATTTTTTAAAAAAGTGGCTGGTGAGAAGGCTCAGTGGTTAAAGGGGCTTGTCTGCAAAAGCTCACTGGCCTGGGTTCAGGCCAGGTTCAAATCCCCAGTACCCACATAAAACCAGATACACAAAGTAGATATGCATGTGGAGTGCGCTTACAGCAGCAATTAGTCCTGGCATGCTGCCGTATTCTCTCTCTCTACCTCCATTCCTCTCTCTCCCTTACAAATACATATATGGCACCTGTGTCTACTGTCCATTGGTAAGGGACCCTGGTGTGCATGTGTATACACATATCTATGCATACACACAGAGAAAAATAAATAAAAATTTAAAAGTTGTAGATACTGAAGGCGGGTATGTACTATTTTTAAAGTAATATTCTCAATATTTTCTCTCAGTTCAAGCATCCTCAAGCAAATAGTCATATGAAGGACAGTACGAATTCTAATATTAGGTCCTAAGTTGAACCTGTCAGGTCTTTTTCTGTCTAGCAGGTTTCCAAAAGTCCTCTCATTATAACTATTACAGTTGTCATGGGCTTGCTTCTGGCTCTGTCTTCTGACCCGAGTTAACCACTCAGGCTTCCTGAATCTCACCTATGCAATGGCTAAACTAACACCACCACAAGTATTATCTACAGCTGGTAAGAATTTCTTAAAAGAACATGCAACTTTTTACCTGATTCTTAAGAGGAGTGGGTTTTCTATAGTCAAAGAAGAAAGGAGAAAGGTGGGAAAAATGTCACAGGTTGTGATGTGCATAGAGTATAATGCATATTAGTGAAAACTACACATTACAGGCCATCAATTGGCCTGTTTTGATTGTGCACCTGTCAAGAGCAGGTACATTGCCATTTATTCACAAGGTCATGTTGTAAAGATAATTTAATTTTGATCATCACATCAGCCTTTATTTTTTTAATATGAATTTTTAAATTTATTTTATTTACTTATTTATTTGAGAGAGAGAATGGGCATTCCAGGGCCTCTAGCCATGGCAAACAAAACAAACTCCAGACTCATGCACCACTTTGGTTTTTTTTTGTGTGTGTGTGTGTGGGAAAAAGGGTTTATTTTGGCTTATAGACTCAAGGGGAAGCTCCATGATGGTAGAGAAAAACAATGGCCTGAACAGAGGGTGGACATTACCTCCTGGCCAATATCAGGTAGACAACAGCAACAGGAGAGTATGCCAAACACTGGCAAGAGGACACTGGCTATAACATCCATAAGCCTGCCCCCAACAATACACTGCCTCCAGGAGACATTATTAATTCCAAATCTCTATCAGCTGGGAACCTAGCTTTCAGAACACCTAAATTTATGGGGGACACCTGAGTCAAACCACCATAATGTATGTATTGTGTGTGCATGTGCACCTATATAGAAATATACCCTAGGGATGTGGCTATATGTGACTATGGAAGCTAGTCACAAAGTCTCTCTTGGCCTGGAGAGATTGCTCAGCAGTCAAGATGATTTCCTATAAAACTTAAGGACCAAGGTTTGATTCCCTGGTACCCACATACAGCCAGAGTCATGCACCACTTTGTGCATCTGGTTTATGTGGGTCCTGGGGAATTGAACCTGGGCTCTTCAGCTTTGAAGGCAAGCACCTTAACCACTAAGCCATGTCTCCTGTAGTCTCAGAGTGGCCTTGAACTCACAATGATCCTCCTACCTCTGCCTCCCTAGTGCTGAGATTAAAGGCATGTACCACCACGCCTGGCTCACATCAACCTTTAAATTTTTTTTCAAGCAGAGAAAGAGAGAGAATACGAGCGAGCAGGGGAAGAGTATAACATGCCAGTGCCTCTTGCCACTGCAAACAAGATGCATGCTCCACTTTGTGCTTCTGGCTTTATGTGGGTACCGAAGAATCAAACCCAATCTGTGAGGCTTTTCAAGCAAATGCCTTTCACCACTGAGCCATCTCTCCAGCCCAGCCTTTTTAAAGACAAAAACTCATGATACATGCTAGTAATGTTGACTCGTGTGTGTGTGTATTCAATTAACTCATGTTAAGCATGAGTGATGAACATATATGTATCACACCCTGTTGTTAACTTTCACTGGTGAAATGAGTGCCTAATAGGATATTAGAGATGCGCGCGCTCAGGGCCCATATTAGTGGCGTTCAGGATACGTGGGCTGGCAAGTGTATTTTGGAGATCTACTTTGCGTGCAGTGGAGTATAGACACTCAGCAAGGTCTTTGTCTTTACTCTTAGGAGTGGTGCCCACACCGGATCCTTACAAGCAGGTTGAGGTCCAGTGGCTTATTCTCGGATTCTTGTCTACCAGAACCCGGGTATGTAGTTAGCTGACTCCTGCCACCAGGCTGTTGCCTCATTTGCTCAGCGGACCAAAAGCTCAGACTTCACTTAGGATCAAATTAAATATGTCAGTCTGCCTTGTCACGTCTGCTTGCTAATAAATGTCTGCCATGGAGGAATTTGGCCTGAGACTCACTTTCATTATAACTAAGGAGCCAGGTATTTGCTGAGTGCTCTATCCTACTTTACCTGTCTTCTGGTGAAGCCCTAAGCGCTGAGCATAACAAATTAGCTTGGGTCTACTCTAAATTAACTTGGAGATGACAAGGAAAAGACATTGAGTCATGACAGTCCAAAAGGCTCAGTTGGATTAAGCCAGAAATTTCGTCTGGAGAGCAGTAGTAAAAAAAGAAACCAAAAACCCCACAAATGTTTTAAAAAGTAAGTTTGGGGCCACCTGGTGGTAGCCATCGGTGTTGCAGCCTCATCCGTGTGTTCTCAGTTGTTGAATTTTGAGGGCTGGGTAATAGCTCAGCAGTAAGGCGCTTGCCTAGCATGTGGGAGGAGACCCAGGGCTCCATCCCTAGCACTATGAGAGGGAGGAGGAGGAAGGTTTGCTTGGGGGGAGGGCAATCACACAGCTCAAGTCAAGTTTTCTCCCTAGCTGCCAGATGGAGAGAGTGAGCAGTTGGACCAGAGGTCCTGAAGTACCTTATGCAGACCAAGGCCTGCCTGCTGCCTGTTTGCTGCAGCCCACGAGCTAAGAGCGGCTTTTACATCTCTGACTGGAGGAGGGGATGAAAGGAAGGAAAATGATGTGTGAAAAAACAAATCAAATTCAAGGTCTTCCTTCCCTGGCCCCCTCCCCCCCTCCACTTCCTGTGGTGGTGCCCTGTGTGTATGCAGATGTGTGTTTACAGACATGCACCCCGTGGAGTCCACTGGAGAATGCCAGGTGTCTATCCCTCTTTTTCTTTTTCTTTTTCTTTTTCCTGAGGCAGAATCTCAATTCCAGGATGATCTGACTGACACTTACTCTGTTGACCCAGGCTAGCCTTGAACTCACAGGGAGATCTTCCTACCTCTGCCTCCTGTGTGCTGAGATGGAAGGCACACACCACCATGCCCAGCTTCTCCATCCCTCTTATTTCCTGGGACTTGCCATTCAGTGAGACAAGGCTGACCACCAGGTCCCAGGAATCCAGCAATACTTCTATCTCTGCCTCCCACCTGTGGGCTGGAGTTACAGACGTGCAGGGCCATGCCTAACTTTCTACATGAGTGTTGGAGATCAAACTCAGGTCTTCATGCGCATGTAACAAGTGCCTTTTCCCACAGAGCCTTTGTTTTTTCCCCAAGGAGAGAGAGAGAGAGAAATGGATGTGCTAGGGCCTCCAGCAGTTGCAAACAAATTCCAGATCCATGCACCACTCTGTGCATCTGCCTTTATGTGGGTACTGGGGAACTGAACACTGGTCATTAGGCTTTGCTGGAAGGTGCCTTAACCACTGAGCAATCTCTCCAGCCCAGATGAACTGTTTCTGACACATGGGCTCACTATGTCGGTCAGGCTAGCTCTCCCTGACTCAGCTGCCCCAGGGCCAGGGTAGCATGCAGGTACCTTCATACGTGGCTCACGTCTTAAGGTTTGTTGGCTCACAGCTACGCCCGTGCAGGCATGTGTTGTCTATTGATACTTTTTTTTTTTCTCAAGTTTTATTAACATCTTCCATGATTATAAAAAATATCCCATGGTAATACCTTCCCCCCCCCCACTTTTCCCTTTGAAACTCCATTCTCCATCATATCCCCTCCCCATCTCAGTCAGTCTCTCTCTCTCTCTCTCTCTCTTTTTTTTTTTAATGTCATGATCTTTCCCTCCTCTTATGATGGTCTTGTGTAGGTAGGGTCAGGCACTGTGAGGTCATGGATATCCAGGCCATTTTATGTCTGGAGGGAGCACATTGTACAGTGTCCTACCCTTCCTTTGGCTCTTACATTCCTTCCGCCACCTCTTCTGCATTAGACCCTGAGCCTTGGGAGGTGTGATCAAGATATTACTCAGTACTCCAGTCACTTCTTCCCAGCACCATGATGCCTTCTGAGTCATCCCAGGGTCACTTCCATATGAAAAGAGAAGGTTCTCTAACCAAAAGTGAGAGTAGCACTAATATAAGGGTATGAATATTAAGAGAAATGCTTACTGGGCAGTTTGATGAGCACAGTATATACATTTAGCCAGACAACAGCAGATGTTACACCCCTAGGGCTCATGACTCCCCCTGTTGTAGGTTTTCAGTATCAGGATGTATTCTCTCCCATGGAGCGGGCCTCCAGTCCAATTAGAGGGCAGTTGGTTTCCACCATGACAGACGTGCCACTGTTGCACCGTTGGCTCATCTGGCCTGGTATTGCTACTTTTGCACTACATCCGAGCTGAGTAGTGCACAGGGCCAGCTCTCAAAGCCTTAAGTGTCTGCATCAGGCCACCCCGAGGTTTACAACAGTCTGTGAGAGAGGCAAGCCTGACAGAGTAGAGAGAGGGGCTTCCTAGATGGAATTATAAAGATGATGTAGATGGGATTTTGGTGATGCAATGGAAACTGGTGACTCACTGTTGCAGTCAGGTTCGCATTGCTGGTATAAATCACCCAACCAACAGCAGCTTCTGGGAAAAAGAGGTTTCTTTTGGCTTACAAGCTCGAGGGGAAGCTTCACGATGGCAGGGGAAAACGATGGCATGAGCAGAGGGTGGACATCACCCCCTGACCCATATAAGGTGGACCACAGCAACAGGAGAGTGTGCCAAACACTGGCATGGGGAAACTGGCTTCTCTCTCAGTTTCGCACCCCCAGGTTGGCCCTTGCAGAGTCGGCCTCTTGAGTCCTCCAACCGATCAGGTCCCTCCTGCACACACAAGTCTGGGGTGGAGGCTTGTTTTAACTGGATGTTTGATCAACTGAGACATGGGTGCAAGTCTCTTGATGTCTCTTGATGCTTCCCCCACTTGGCCCGTGGCTCTTATCTGTTCTGGCCCCCCTGCCCTTCCCAGCTGCTTCTCCTCTTCCATTCGTGAAGGGAATCCTCTCATCTGCTCTCTTATTTCCCAGCCAGTGTGGGCAGGCAAACTTCCTTAGTCTTGGGCTTTCCTGCTTGCCTTCCCTCTTTTTATTTTTGAGGAAAGCCCAACAGACTGACCCTTTTTTGTGTTTTTGTTTTTGTTTTTTTAGGTAGGGTCTGACTTTAGCTCAGGCTGACCTGAAATTCACTCTGTAGTCTCAGGGTGGCTTCGAACTCACAGTGATCCTCCTACCTCTGCCTCCCGAGTGCTGGGATTAAAGGCATGTGCCACCACACCTGGCTATTTTGTTTTTAATACAAAAGAGCTAGAGTGAGAGAGAGAGAGAGAGAATTGGCGCACCAGGGCCTCCAGCCACTGTAATCACACTCCAGACATGTGCACCACCTAGTGTGCATGTGCGACCTTATACACTTCTGTCACCTTGCGTCTGGCTTATGTGGGACCTGGAGAGTCAAACATGGGTGCTTAGCCTTTGCAGGCAGTTGCCTTAACCATTAAGCCTTCTCTCTCCCCCCTTGCCTTCCTTCTCTATCCTAACTTTCTCTAAAATAAATCTCATCCTCCATAATTTACCCTTCTCTGAATCTGCATTTTCCATTCTTTAATAATTGGACAAGGGAAGTTGGATTTCACAGGTCTGGGGGTGGGTGCGTAACATCCTTATAGAGATCTAACCCTCCTAGGGCTCCAATCTTGCATCTGCCATCTGTGTGCTATCTGGGGTGAATAGACGTGTGTTTGTGTCACACCAGGGACAAAGTTTGACACAACAGTTATGCTTCCTGAATCAGAATGTCCTGTGGACAACCCAGGTGAAGGAGTCTCTAATGTATGTGCTGAGTGATGTTAGGTGAAGGTTTGAGAATTAGTCATTAAAGGCCTTGCTTGAAATGCAAACCTTTTAAGGTTAAGAGACAGGGCACGGGAGACAGCTGGCCCCTGTTAAATAAGTCAAAGATCAAGAACTCGTGTTCATGAAGGGATGACTGAGATTGTCAAATGAAAGCGAGAGATCAGCCGGGCGTGGTGGCGCACACCTTTAATCCCAGCACTTGGGAGGCAGAGGTAGGAGGATTGTATTGAGTTCGAGGCCACCCTGAGATTACAGAGTGAATTCCAGGTCAGCCTGGGCTAAAAGTGAGACCCTTGAAACGAAAAAAAAAAAAAAAAAAAAAAAAAAAAAGACAAGAAAAAGTGACAGATCAACAACTCATTTGCAGGGCTGGCGAGATGGCTCAGTGGTTAAAGGCACTTGCTTGCAAAGCCAATCCACCTGGGTCCTATCCGCCCAATACTCACATAAAGCCAGATGTATAAAGCAGGGTGTATGTCTGGAGTTTGTTTGCAGCTGAAGAGGCCCTGGTGTGTCCATTCTCTTTCTCCCCTTGCAAATAAATAATTAAAAAAATTTTTTTTAAGAAAGAAAAGAATGAGAGCCAGGCAAGGTAGCACATGCCTTTAATCCCAGCATTTGAGATGCAGAGGTGGGAGGATGGCCATGATTTCGAGGCCACTCTGAGACTACATCGTGAATTCTAGGTCAGCCTCAGCTAGAGTGAGACCCTATCTTGAAAAACTAAAATGAAAGAAAGTAAAGAAATGAGTATGACATGGGATGACAGGAGGAGATTGGAGTCCATTGCAATCCAAGGAATGCCAAGAAATGACAGCCACCAACAGAAGCTAAGGAAAGGCAAGGGAGGATTCTAAACCTGTTCCCACAGGGAGCATGGCCCTGAAGGTATCTTTATCTCACCTTTTAGGCCCCATGGCTGTGATGACAACAGAACTCTGTTGGTTTAAGTGACTCAGGTTATGATGCTGTGTTATCGCAGCCTCAGGACTCCAGCACAGATTTCTGACCTTCCTTTGAGAGCAGCAGTGGGGTATGGTGCTGGCGTGGGGACAAGGTTTGGAGGAGTCGCTCTGGGGAAAAGGCCAAGGGCATTGATTAAAATCTAGCAATAGGGCTGGAGAGATGGTTCAGCGGTTAAGCGCTTGCCTGTGAAGCCTAAGGACCCCGGTTCGAGGCTCGGTTCCCCAGGTCCCACGTTAGCCAGATGCACAAGGGGGCGCACGCGTCTGGAGTTCGTTTGCAGAGGCTGGAAGCCCTGGCGCGCCCATTCTCTCTCTCCCTCTATCTGTCTTTCTCTCTGTGTCTGTCGCTCTCAAATAAATAAAAAAAAAAAAAAAAAAATCTAGCAATAGACTTGATGAATCCTCTCTGAATTATGACAGGCTAATTAAATAAGAAATAGAAATTAAATTTTTTTAAATATTTATTTATTATTTATTTGACAGAGAAAGAGGGAGAGAGGGAGAGAATAGGCGTGCCAGGGCCTCCAGCCACTGCAAACGAACTCCAGATGTGTGCACCCCCTTGTGCATCTGGCTAACGTGGGTCCTGGGGAGTCGGACCTGGGTCCTTTGTCCTTGCAGGCAAATGCCTTAACCGCCGAGCTATGCCCCCAGCCCTCAGAAACAGAAAATTTAAAAGACCATGTGGAACAATAGAAAAGGTCTAGACAAACACAGTTTCTTTAAGCATGGTGTTTGCTATAAACCCCCCCCCCCCCCCCCCCCCCCCCCCCGTCAGTCAAGTCTAAAGGTAGACAACTTGGATCTGAGTCTTTATCTTTCAAAAGCATGCACAATAGCTCTTAAGGAGAGCAAGGATTTTCTTGGTATTGGTTTCTTTATTCCTGCCTCCTCCTCCTAATTCCTTACAATGTTGGGGATCCAAAGCCCGGGGCCTCGCACATGCTAAATTCTACTGCTGAGCCATATGCCCTGTGCTGTTTTTGATTGTGATTATCCCATCATTTAGTGTTTCTTGTTTGTTTGTTTGTTTGTTTTTATTTTGTTTTTTGAGGTAGGGTCTCGCCCTAGCCCAGGCTGACCTGGAATTCACTATGTAGTCTCAGGGTGGCCTCTAGAATCCTCCTACCTCTGCCTCCCAAGTGCTGGGATTAAAGGCGAACACCACCACGTTCAGCTTCAGCCCATCATTTAGAATAGAAACAGATTTCGTGCAAGAGGGAAGGTTCAACCCATTTTAAGCAACTTCTTTGTATCAGAGCTCTGTTACCTCGTTCAACTCGATCATTACTGAATGTGCTTTGAGCTTTTAGGTTTTAAAAAAGTATTTATCTATTTTTAGACACTTTCATACATGTATACAATGCATTTTGATCCCACTTCTCATAATTACTCTCCCTCTTTCCCTTCCCCATCCTATTTTCATGCATAGCTTTCCTTTTTCTCTTGTCTTTTTTTTTTTTTTTTTTTTTTTTTTTCCTTTTTAGGCAGGGTCTCACTAGTCCAGACTGAGCTGGAACTCATTTTGTAGCTCAGGCTGGCCTCAAACTCACAGTAATCCTACCTCAGCCTCCTGAGTTCTGGGGATAAAGGCATACACTACCACGCCCAGCCCTCACGCATAGGTTTCTGTTATTGTTCGGTTTGGACCCTCTGAGTTCAATTAGGGTCATTTACATGATCGTGGGTGGGAAGTTACTTACTGAGAAGAGTCAGCCTACAGGACCTTTCCTAGCAGTCATCGGTTGCCACTGTTTATTGGAGGAGGTGTGGCATCTCACGGCCCCTCCCTCCCCGATGATGGAGTTTTGACAGGTTCCAGTCTTGTGCGGGCAGCAGCTGCTGTGGGTTCATGAGTGTATTGGCTCATCCAGAAGACAGCATTCTGCGGCTCCACCTTCCATCTTCCTTCTTTTGTCTTCTTCCTTCTCCTCTTCTGCTTTGACTACTAGTTAATTAGCATGAGGCATTGCTGAGCCTAGAATCATGGTCTCCTTTTAACTTCTAATACCTTCAGTCTCTCTTTCTGCCATCTTGGGTTGCAGGCACATCTTTCAGGGAGGTCTTTCTTTTTTAAAGAACCTGCATTCTTTTTTGTTGTTTTATTTTCTTAATTTATTTGAGAAGAGACAGCAAGAGAAAGAGGAAGGGAGGGAGGGAGGGAGGGAGAGAGAGAGAGAGAGAGAGAGAGAGAGAGAGAGAGAGGGAGAGAATGGGCACACCAGGGCCTCCAGCCACTGCAAACAAACTCCAGATATGCCACCTTGTGCATCTGGCTTATGTGGGAATCGAGCCTTAAACCGGGGTCCTTAGGCTTCACAGGCAACCTGGGGGTAAGTATTTTTTAAGCAGACCGTTAATAATTGCCAACTACTTATCAGAAAAATATAAATTCTATAAAGATATCTCTTCAGTGGTCTAAATCTCTCTCATTCAAATGAATAGCTTTCTGGAGATCTCCTTTCATTAAAAAGACCCTTGAGAGATGGCTTACCTGCAAAGCCTAGTGACCCGGGTTCAATTTTCCAGAACCCACATAAACCAGATACACATGGTGGCGCGTGTGTCCTAGGTTCATGTGCAGTGGCTGGAGGCCCTGGCACACACATTCTGTCACTCTCTATCTCATAAATAAATAAATTAAAAGATAAAATATTAAGAAAAATAAGACACTAGAATACCCAAAGATGGATGAACTAACTTGCTCAAATGCTGCTTCTTTCTCTTGACTTTTTAAAAGTTTATTTTATTTTATTCTTTTTTTTTTTAGAATCTCTCTTTTTCTTTTTCTATTCTTTTCTTTCTTTCTTTTCTTTTAAATTTTATTATTATGATGATATCATTTATTTATTTATTTATTTGAGAACAACAGACACAGAGAGAAAGACAGATAGAGGGAGAGAGAGAATGGGCGCGCCAGAGCTTCCAGCCTCTGCAAACGAACTCCAGACGCATGCACCCCTTTGTGCATCTGGCTAACGTGGGACCTGGGGAACCGAGCCTCGAACCGGGGTCCTTAGGCTTCACAGGCAAGTGCTTTAACCGCTAAGCCATCTCTCCAGCCCATTTTATTTTATTCTTTATTTACGAGACAGAGAGAGAGAAAGAGAGAGAATGGGTGTGCCAGGGCCTCTAGCCACTACAAACCAACTCCAGACAATTGTGACACATGGTGCATCTGACTGTATGTGGGTGCTGGGGAATTGAACCTGGGTTCCTTTGGCTTTGCAGGCAAGCGCCTTAACCACAAAGTCATCTCTCTAGCCCTCTCTCTTTGTCTTTCGACAGAATCTGCATAGTGGTCTGGTCAAAGTAAATCTGGCAAGAATCCTAGAGTGCAAATATCTAACTTCGAAAGAAGACTCCTATGTTTGGTGTGAAATACACAAAAAACGTTCCACTGAAAGCTGAAAGGCCTGATTGCATTCTTGCGTGGGTGCAGGGCCGTTTCACCTCAATATCCTAATTAAGCATTGACTGTGTAAGTTCATTTCAAAACTGCGTATTAGCAACATTGGCTCAGCAATTGTACAAAGGATGCTCTGCTGTGGCTATTCAGAATGGCACAGACATTCCCACCCTTGCTGCCGTTGAGCATTCTCGTTGCGCTGCCTGATCTGAAGGTCAAGGGCATGAACTTGATGAAAAAGAAACTCTCTTTGGGGAGTCATTAGAGGAAGTGTGCCCCAGTTCACCACCAGTGATCACAGAGGCGGGGATACAAATGGCCACTGAGCATACTTGCCCTTCAGTGACCCTCAAAGCACCCCGTGGCTCCGTGCGTCTTTGACCAAGTTTATAGCCCATCAGTGCCCTTTATGGCTACAGTGAAGTGCCCAGGGGAGACAGATGATCTCAGGTAGCCAGGACCCAAACTGTGTGACACGGCCAAGATCACCATCCACAGGACTGATTATTTACACGCCGTACCAACCCCACCGCCTTTGTCTGCGGGATCAGGAGCCATGCTGACACGCATCATGCAGGGTTTCCTCTGTATCAACATCTCCTGGGCATTAAGATGGGAAGTGATAGGAATTCCATAGGGCCATGGGTTGAATAACAACGCATTTTCTTCCCAGAAGATCTGAGAAGTACCTGGATGGGCTTAACATCTGATTAAATCCGAGTATGTGATGAATTATTAAAATAAACATCCCATGCAGCTTTTCTTGGTTACTCCAAAACCTTGTCAGTAGGAACACAAACTTCGCCATACATTCTCCACTTTACTAGTGAAGGCCGCACTCTTAACGGCTCTTTCACTGTACCTATTTTATGACAGCAGTAAATTATGCTTGCGTCTTCAAAGAGAGAGCTTTGACATTTATTTTACAAATTCACATAACTTTTCTTGGTGCTGATGGGGAGCAGAGATTAATGGGGGGGAGGGGAAGCACAGAAAAGCTTGGGAATAGTCCACTGATACCTAACCCTAAAATTGCAAATATTTTTATTTGCTCTTTTAAATCTCTCTCTCTTTTTTTTTTTTCCTCCCTCGAGGTAGGGTCTTTCTCTAGCCCAAGCTGACCTAGAATTCACTCTGGAGTTTCAGGGTGGCTTGAATTCAGTGATTTTTCCTGCCCCTGCCTCCCGAATGCTGGAATTAAAGGTGTGTGCCACCATGCCTGGCTTTTAAAAAAAATTTAATTTCAAGCCAGGCTTGGTGGTACATGCCTTTAATCCCAGCGCTTGGGAGGCAGAGGAAGGAGGATCGCCTTGAGTTCAAGGCCACCCTGAGACTCCATAGTGAATTCTAGGTCAGCCTGGGCTAGAGTGAGACCCTACCTTGAAAAACAAAACAAAACAAAAAATTTTAATTTCTACTGAGTTATTTGCAAGGGGCAGGGGAGAAAGCATGGATGGGCTACTGCAAGTGAACTCCAGACACATGTGCCACTTTGTGTCTCTGGTTTTACATTGATACTGGAAAATCGAACCCAGGCCATCAAGTTTTGCAAGTAAGTGCCTTAACCACTGAGCCCTCTCCTCAGCCCTACTTGCTCTTTCCCTTTTTCTTTCTTTTCCTTTTTTTTTTGAGATAGAGTCTCACTCTAGCCCAGGCTGATCTGGAATTCACTATGGAGTCTCAGGCTGGCCTTGAACTCATGGTGATCCTCCTACCTCTGCTTTAGAGTGCTGGGACTAAAGGCGTGCGCCACCACAACTGGCCCTATTTGCTCTCAAAGTTGTTCAGATGGGATATAAACTTTTTTATGCGAGAGAGGGAATTGGTGCACCAGGGCCTTAGCCACCGCACCAGACGTGTGCATCACCTAGTGCGCATGTGCCACCTTTATGCCTGCGTCGCCTTGTGCATCTGGCTTATGTAGGTCCTGGGGAGCCTAACCTGGGGCCTTAGGCTTTGCTGGCAAGTGCCTTAACCACTAAGCCATCTCTCTGGCCTGAGAATGTGATGTTTTAAATCTGCATCAAATACTACATCCATTTTTAAAATCATTTTTATTTTATTTATTCATTTATTTGAGAGTGACAGAGAGAGAAAGAGGCAGAGAGAGAGAGGGAGAGAATGAACACGCCAGGTCCTCCAGCCACTGCAAAGGAACTCCAGATGCGTGTGTCCCCTTGTGCATCTGGCTAACTTGGGTCCTGGGGAATCGAGCCTCAACCGGGGTCCTTAGGCTTCATAGGCAAGCGCTTAACTGCAAAGCCATCTCTCCAGCCCATACTACATCCATTTTAAGATGGGAATTGCAGAAACGCAGTGGCTGGATGAGAGTACCAAACAGTACCCTCCCTCAGCCACCAAGAATAGGGATCACCCAAGCAGCAGTGCTGTTATGGAAATCACCAGAGACAATCCAAAGGAAAACTCAGAAGAGAACTGGCTTTTCTGTTAACAACATGAAAGGTTGACGAATGAGAAAGAGATCATTAGCAATTCAACAGTAAATATTCTACAATAGTGAAAGAAGGGGAAAAAATTGAAAGAACATCAAAGATAGATAAATTTTTCAGTGTATCCTATTGTGAAAAAATTTAATTCAGAGTACTTAGCCTTTTGACCTCTATTCCCTGGACTGGGTTAAAAAAAAAAAATGAGCAGACTAGACAGTCGAGCTGATGACTCCAGGAAGGAATGCTGTTATTTTCAACTAGACAAATACAGAATCATCTGTTCTGAACCAAGAAGACTGATAATCCTGCTCTGTATTTTCCCTGCGTCTGGAGTCTGAGCTTGGCTGAGTCCATATTAGGAAGAAGTGCCATTGATTTCAACACAACCTGCAGTCAGCTGAGTTGCTGTGACCCATAACATAGAAGTTTTTACTTAAATTACATCATTAAGACATTGACACAATTCCTTCCCTTCCCTTCCTCTTTTTAAAATATATTTTTTTATTTATAAGGAAAGAGAGAGGAGGAGAACGGAGGGAATGGTACATCAGGGACTCTTGTCGATGCAAACAAACTACAAACACATGTGTCACTTAGTGCATCTAGCTTAAGTGGGTAGTGGGGAATTGAACCCGGACCACCAGGCTTTGCAAGCCAGAGCCTTTAACCATTGAGCCATCTCTCCAGGCCCTCTTTTTTGATTTAAAGGCAAGTTTTAATGTAGCTTAGGCTGACCTCAAATTCATTATGCATTTGAGACTGACCTTAAACTTCTAATCCTCTCGCCTCCACTTTCCCAGTTCTGTGATTACAGTCATTACAGAGCCAGCACACCTGCGGATTTAATGCAGGGCTTTGTGCACGCTAGGCAAACATTCTGTTGAGCTACATACCCACTTTGACTCATTTTCTAAGAATATATGAAGGAGTAAGACCCTCCCTTGAGGGTTGTCTGATGAAAGGGACTCATATTTGCAGCAACTGTTTTTTCAGTAAATCATTAAATGATGTCACCGATGACACTTATAGAAGTGTCACAATGAGCCAACAAACACCCCTAGCTCTGCAGAAAAAATAAATGAATAAATAAAAAACAAAACTAATTGCCCTGTAGTAGATCTTGACATTTTCTTTATAGCATTCATGAGACTCTGGGTTTGATCCAGCACAGAAAACAAAGTTTGGCATTTTAAAGACGTCCATAAAATGGAATCAGTTGCTTTGCAAGGTTATTGATTTCTCTTTTGGTTTTATGAGGTAGGGTCTTGCTAACCTGGAATTTACTAGGTAGTGTCAGGTTGGCCTTGAACTCACAACGATCCTCCTACCTCTGTCCCCAGATCAAAGGTGTGTGCCACCACTCCCTGCCTTGAGCATTTCTGATTGCTCTGGGATCTGTAGCTCAATGTGGTAGTCTCAGCAAAGAGGAAAATATTTTTGGGGTAGCTCATATTTGGAGTGTAAGTGCGTACATATGCAGGCTATAACCTTTGCCTTAAAATTGTTAGGGTCCTATTTATTCTACTTTTGCATACATATCTGGGTCCAGTGGGAGAAATGAGGACATGTTTGGTAAGATTCAGTCTACCTCTGCCTCCTTCCTAGGACATGACCTTCACAGCTGTCCTTTTAGATTGGGAAGTTTTGGTTCCCTCAACACTCAGAGAGACAATGAGAAAATCTACTGTGCTTGGCAGAGATGTTAGACATAAATTATTTATAAGTGTGTGTCTGGAGTTTGATTTCAGTGGCCGAGGTCCTGGCACACCAATTCTCTCTCGCTTTTACAAAATAAAAAAAATAGCTAATTTATTTGCAAGTAGAGAGACAAAGAGAGGGAGAATAAGTGAGACAGACAGACAGAAACAGAGACAAAGAGAAAAGAGGAAATGGGCATGGCAGAGCCTCTTGCCCCTGCAAACTCCAGGAGAGCACGCCACTTTGTGCATCTGGCTTACATCGGCACTAGGAAACTGAACTCGGCTCATCAAGCTTTACAAGCAAGTGCTTTTAACTGCTAAGCTCTCTCTAGCCCTATAGACATAGATTTAAAAAATTATGTATTCATTTAAAAATGAACTCCAGACATATAACTGCCCTTAACTGCTGAGCCATCCCCAAACAGATCTGTTAGTTAGTTAGCTTGTTTGTTTTTTTGAGGCAGGGTCACATTCTAGCCTAGGCTGACCTGCAACTGGCTTAGTAGTCGAGGCTGGCTTTGAACTAACAGCAATGCTCCTGCCCCAGCCTTCCAAGCAGTAGGATTAAAGGTGTGAGCCACCATGCCGGCTTCAGACATCAGATTGCTAGGAGTACAGACAGGCATGCTACCACCACACCCAGCCTAGAACTGGATTTCTAAATTCCCATTTCATGGAACTTCAGAATTAATGAAGTTCTAGTTGGTGAACTGGCAATGTATTTGAGTAACTGATGACAGCTTGACAGAGTTTTTCTGTTCTGCCTCCAGCACCCACTGTTCCGGGCCAGGGGGAGGGGTGTGGGCGGGAGAGAAGAAAGATTTTGCAAATCCCAGCCTCAGCTCCATGTGCAGTTGGTAAATGCCCTCCTCCCCGGGAAAGAATCTCAGGTCCTCAGCTCACCTCTGTGAGGGCCTGTCCTCGCTGGGGTCTTAGTTCTTGAATTCTCCTGACCATATCTTATCCACCTTTGGGCCCCTAGCATCTGCCCAGAGCCTAGCATGCTAATGCACATTTGTAGAAAGAATCACTGAAAACTCACTTCCCTCTCTCTCTCTCTCTCTCTCTCTTTTTTTTTTTTTTTTTTGAGGTAGGGTCTCACTCTAGCCCAGGCTGACCTGGAATTCACTATGGAGTCTCAGGGTGGCCTCGAACTCATGGCAATCCTCCTACCCCTGCCTCCTAAATGCTGGGATTAAAGGCGCGCGCCACCACGCCTGGCTCTAACTTCTTTTTTTAAAACTTTATTTATTTGAGAAAGAGATAGAGAGAGAGAGAGAGAGAAAATGAATGGGCACGCTACGGCCTCCAACCACTACAAAAACTGCAGAAGCATGCTCTACCTTGTGAATCTGCCTTATGTGAGCTTACGTGGATCCTAGGGACTCGAACCTGGGTCCTTAGGTTTCCACAGGCAAGCGCCTTAATGATTGTTTTTCAAGGATGACATCAATCTTTTCTTCCTCCTGACCTAGGGTACAATTTGTACTTGGATAATGACCTACAAAGCCCTGACAAATGTGGTCCAGGGGTTAGAGAGGAAGTGGGTTCCAAGAATATTTAGCTGTCCAATATAAAATCTTGGCTCCTGATTCTCAGTTCGGGTCACACAACACATTTTCTTATCCTCCCTGACTGCAGGGTGACACATCAAGAAAGTAAATTAAGGTGATGAGGCAGTGTCTGGTTCGAAGTGTTCAAAGTGGACACAGATGACTTTAATCCGGGAGCACCAAACACTAAAAACAACAATTCAAGCAACAATTATAGTAAAATATGCATAAACTCCAATCACAGCATGAGAGTTTAGCCTTCACGAGACAGATGCTTCACTTAATTAGGAAAGTGATCTTGAAACCGTTTATCAGTTGCCACTTCAACTAGCAAAGATAAAGATAACAATAACGATAACATTAATGGGCTGGAGAGATGGCTTAGCGGTTAAGGCACTTGCCTGTCAAGCCTAAGGACCCAGGTTTGATTCCCCAGTATGCACGTAAGCCAGCTGTACAAGGTGGTACGTGTGTCTGGAGTTTGTTTGCAGTGGCTGGAGGCCCTGGTGCGCCCATTCTCTCTCTATCTGCCTCTTTCTCTCTATGAAATGAATAAAAAATAACACATTGAGACGTTCTTGTATGGTGCTGCTCATGCTTTGTCTTAGTGAATCTGCAGTTTAACCCATGAGCTGGGTGCCAGGGTGACATGGTACTAAAGTGAGTTTGAGAACTTGCTCAGGGTCACACAGACATCTGAAAGGTAGATACTGAACCAGGCCTGGCTGACCTGTGGAATTTCAAAATATTAGGCTCTACCGTGGCGGATGTGAACTGAGTGAGAGCCGGATGTGAACTGGGTGTGGTGGTATTCACCGATAATCCCAGCTCTTGGGAAAAGCTTCAGAGTTCAAGGCCAGACTGGGCTACAAAAACAAGACCTGGTCCAAAACAAAGCAATCAAAATAACAAAACAAAACATGCAAAAAGCAAAAGAATGTGCTCACTAGTCCGAAATGAAATTCCCAGATAATATAATCTCCTCACAAATACAATTTTAAAAACTTTCACTAGCTTTAGTATCATGGAAAAAATAATTTTTAGTGAGCTACAATGTATTTCCATATGCAAATACTTTGACTTGATTTTTTTTTTTCGAGGTAGGGTCTCATTCTAGCCCAGGCTGGACCTGGAATTCACTATGGAGTCTCAGGGTGGCCTCGAACTCATGGCAATCCTCCTACCTCTGCCTCCCGAGTGCTGGGATTAAAGGCGTGCGCCACCATGCCCGGCTTGACTTGATTTTATTAGAAGTGGTCAGATTTTTACCTCACCTATAGAATTTTTGTGACTGTGTCAAGTATAATGCAAATGGTAAAGGTGTTTCACTATAGGCCACGCAAATACCAAGTGAAAGAAGTTTACAAAAATGGTTAACAATTTTTGCAAGCAAATATTTTATTTATTTGAGAGTGGAGAGAGAGAGAGGGAACCAGTCAGGGTCTGCCACTACAAATGAATTCCAAACACGTGCCATTTTGTGCATCTAGCTTTATGTGGGCTCTGAGGACTCGAACCTGGACCATGAGGATTTTTGTAAATAAGCACCTTTAACCACTGAGCAATCTCCCCAGCCCCTGGTTAAGAATTTTTGGTCATTTCAAAACAAACGACGGCTAGTCTTCCTTCTGTTTACACTTGTGTTGAATTTGAGGCTCAGTTTATAGGACAGTCATGGGAAACACTGTTTGCATGTAAAGCATGCGATAATTACAAGCCGGCTGATCAGAGGGGTCAGTGGGACACTGCCTAGTCTTGAGGGATGAGGGCTCTGTTCACATGAGGCTGGTGCCGCACCTGGCCGGAAGCCTAGGATTCTTGGTCCTATCCAGGAAGGCCAGGAACACCTTCCAAATCATTGTGAAACGCACAGAAACACTGCCTCCAATTTCTAAACTGCCCACGAGGGTGGTCTTGCCCCAGGTGAGAACTGTTGCTCTACTGAATTCTTTAAAGGAACAAGGGAAATGACATAGCACTAGCTGAGCTAATGGAATACAGGGCAGGACCTTAATAATGTAATTAATTATTGAGTGGTTCTTAAGAGTAGAAACAGACATGGGGTCTAGAAAGAACGACATATGAGCCATGCAGCATCAGCACTTCCAGGAAGACTCCAGCCAGGCCTCAGACTCTGCCACCACCCCGGGCCGGGCTCTCTTTCAGCTGCCCATGTCTCAAGGCGATGCCACCAAGGTAATTAATGACCTGTGACTTCTGCAGTATCTGCCTCGCCCACTAGAAGTTAGGCTTCCATAGTTGTAATGTTTGCTGCTTTGTGACTCGATACAGACTTGTAGAATGAATATTTTGTGACATTTTTTTTTAAGTTTTGGAGGAAGGTTATAGGGTTGGATTAATGTGGCATGACTCTGATGCATATCTTGAAAGTCTGTATGACTGCCGCTCTAGCAAGCTATTTGGAGGCAGGCTAATTTAATTAAGCACTGCTTCTGTAGACAGTGAGCAAAACTACACTGCCACCTTCTGTCAGCCAGAGAGATATCTTCAGAGTTTGCCTTCTGAGAATCTGGAGTTTTCACTCAAATAGTTCTGTATGCTGAAGGATTAATTTGATACATTAAAAAATGCTAAATAGGTGGAGTTTTAAAATTTCCAGTCAAAATGTGAGTTTTGGAGCAGGGTGTGGTGGCTCATGCTTATTACCCCAGCACTTGGGGAGGTTAAGGTAGGAGGATCATGGTGAGTTCAAGGTCACCCTGGGCTACAGAGTGAGTTCTAGGTCAGTCTGTGCTAGAGTAAGACATTACCTCAAAACCGAATAAAAATGTGTAAGCTTTGGGAAATATATAAACAATATTGAAACAGTGATGGGACAGAACAAATTCCTATTTTCAGAAATTGAAATACAGGCTTTCCTTAGACAGAAGAGACTTAGGACTTTCGTCTTAGTGATTCAATGTCACTGTGTATAAGTTCAAAGACCAATTAGTACAAAGATGGCTCAGTTGTGTCACAGGAACGCAGGTGCTTGGTGCGGGAAAGCAGCTTTGCATATAGAATTCTTGCTGAACCGAAATCGATATCACGGTGAACACAACATGAACACTAGTATTTGGAAATATTTGATCAGAAGTTCTTCAAATCAGTGAAGCCTTTCCCCATCATAAAATAATGTTCCATTAAATTAAATTAATGTATTTGATGGAGAGAAAGAGGGAGAGAGAGGGAGAGTGGGTGCACAAGGGCGTCTAGCCACTGTACGTGAACTCCAGATGCATGGGTCACCTTGTACATCTGGTTTACATGGGTACTGGGGATCGAAACTGGGTCCTTAGGCTTTGCAGGCAAGTGCCTGAACTGCTGAGCAATCTCTCCAGCCCAATAATGTTTCTTTATACACATTCATCGGTGACTAGACAACTCAAATGTGAATTTCTTCTTTCTGCCTAATACTTTTCTTCATAATCTGTATATGATTATACATTATATAAATAAACAATGGATGGGTTGGGTAATGGTCAGCAGGTGTCTGTGTGAGCAAGAAAAAAGGAATAAATTTCAATTTTTACTTCTTTAAAAATTTATATATATGTGGGCTGGAGAGATGGCTTAGCGGTTAAGCGCTTGCCTGTGAAGCCTAAGGACCCCGGTTCGAGGCTCAGTTCCCCAGGTCCCACGTTAGCCAGATGCACAAGGGGGCGCACACGTCTGGAGTTCGTTTGCAGAGGCTGGAAGCCCTGGCGCGCCCATTCTCTCTCTCTCCCTCTATCTATCTTTCTCTGTGTGTCTGTCGCTCTCAAATAAACAAATAAATAATTTAAAAAAAAATTTATATATATGTATATGTGTGTATATATAATTTATTTATAAGAGAGAAAGAATAAGCATGCCAGGGTCTCGCCACTGCAAACAAACTCCAGACACATGCACCACCTTGTGCATCTGACTTACGTGGATTCTGGGGATTCAAACCCGGGTTCTTAGGCTTCTCAGGCAAGCACCTTAACTGCTGAACCACCTCTCCAGCCCCCTCAATTTTTATTTCTAACAAGAAAGAAGAGTCAGGGCTGTGGAGATGGTCAATGGTTAAAGCCTCTTAACTTGAAAAGACTGCTGGTGTGGATTCGATTCCCTAGTACCCGTGTAAAGTCAGATGCACCAAGTGGCACAGGCATCTGGAGTTCATTTTCAGCATCAAGAAGCCCTGGTGTTCCCCCTCTCACAAATAAATTAAAAAAAAATAGAGTCAGTGTGGTGGCACACTTCTGTAATCCCAGCACTTTAAAGGCAGAGGTAGGAGGTGCACTGTGAGTTTGAGGCCAGCCTGAGACTACGTAGTGAATTCCACGTCAGCCTGGACTGCAGCAAGAGCCTACCTTAAAACTCCTCCCCTGAGAAAAACCCAACCCCCCAAAAAATACCAAGAATAATTTATGAAGGAATAAGACTATTCTTTACTATGGAGAGAATCAGAATTCTATTCTAATGGTTGTACAGGCATTAAGCAAAAGCAAGCAATTTTTTTTTTTTTAACAATATCACACTCATAACTGCTGCGCTCCAGGGCAAAGACAGAGCTATGGAAGGGAACATGGCAGAGTGCAGGAAGAGGGACTGTCAGACGCTAGCAATCACCAGTGACAGGTCTGTGGCAAAGCCGATAAGCCAAGTGTCCCCCACCACTGGGCTGAAGCTTACACGCGACACAGACACCCAGATATAGAAGCCGGGGCCCAAAGAGCCTGTTAACAGTGCCATGTGAAAGGGTTGGTATTAAAACACAAACCTCTGAGGCAGTGGGGGCTGGGGACCTCCCTGCTCTTGGTCCTTACTGGTCCGATTTTTTTTTTTTCTCCTGTAGACAGTAGCACTCCCTGGCTTCATGTCTGACTTCTGCAAGAATAGGGGGTTAGGGCTGGAGAGATGGCTTAGTGGTTAAGCGCTTGCCTGTGAAGCTTAAGGACCCTGGTTCAAGGCTTGATTTCCCAGGACCCACGTTAGCCAGATGCACAAGGGGGCGCATGCACCTGGAATTCGTTTGCAGTGGCTGGAGGCCCTGGTGTGCACATTCTCCCCCCCTTCTCCCCCTCTTTCTCTCAAATAAATAAATAAAAATAAGCAAAAAAAGTAGGGGCTAGGCCATGCGTGGTGACACACCCCTTTATTCCCAGCACTCGGGAGGTAGAGGCCACCCTGAAACTACATAGTGAATTCCAGGTCAGCCTGGGCTGAAGTGAGACCCTACCTTAAAAAAAGAAAGAAAAAGAATAAGGAGTTAGGAGGGCTAGAGAGATGGCTTAGTGGTTACAGTGTTTGCTTGCTTAAAAGCCTGACAGGGGCTGGAGAGATGGCTTAGCAGTTAAGCGCTTGCCTGTGAAGCCTAAGGACCCCGGTTCGAGGCTCGGTTCCCCAGGTCCCACGTTAGCCAGATGCACAAGGGGGCGCACGCATCTGGAGTTCGTTTGCAGAGGCTGGAAGCCCTGGTGCGCCCATTCTCTCTCTCTCCCTCTATCTGTCTTTCTCTCTGTGTCTGTCGCTCTCAAATAAATAAATAAATAATTAAAAAAAAAAAAAAAGCCTGGCAGACCAGGTTTGAATCCCCGGTACCCGTTTAGAGCCAGATGCCCAAAGCGGCACATGCACCTGGAGTTAGTATGCCGTGGCTAGGGGCCCTGGTGTGTCCATTCTCATTCTCTCTCTCTCCTTGCTTGCAAAAAAATAAAACAATTTCAAAAAATTAAAAAAGGAATAACTGGGTATGGTGGCGCATGCCTTTATTCCCAGCACTTGGGAGGCAGAGGTAGGAAGATCACCATGAGTTCGAGGCTTGCCTGAGACTACATAGTCAATTCCGGGTCAGCGTGGGCTAGAGTGAAATACTGCCTCCAAACAGAAAAAAAAAAAAAAAAAAAAGGCCAGTGTTGCAGTCAGGTTTGCATTGCTAGCAGAAATCACCCAACCAAGAGCAGCTTTTGGGAAAAAAAAAAAAAAGGGTATATTTTGGCTTACAGGCTCAAAGGGGAAGCTCCATGATGGCAGGGGAAACGAGGGCATGAGCAGAGGGTGGACATCACCCCCTGGCCAACATAAGGTGGACAATAGCAACAGGAGAGTGTGCCAAACACTGGCAAGAGGACACTGGCTATAACACCCATAGGCCCGCCCCCAACAATACACTCCCTCCAGGAGGCGTTAATTTCCAAATATCCATCAGCTGGGAACCTAGCATTCAGAACACCTGAGTTTATGGGAAACACCTGAGTCCAACCACCACAGTCAGATTTTTTGTCATTGAGGAAACGGGTCCATTCTCCATTCCTTAATTTATTCATCACAGTGAGGGCTGTGTGTGACCGTCACAATGTTCTGGGAAATGGGGACACCCGGTCTTCTACCTGCAGAAATAGGAAACTTGAAGATCTTCTTCAGGCCTCAAGAACCTTTGTATTAACATAGTTTCACACATGTAGCTCACAGGCTTTAGCCAGTGAGTCATTTGCTGAGATATAATTGCAGAAAGATTGTCAATGAGCTTGTTTTCCTGCAGCTCCATTTATTTTGCGTGAGCTTGTGGTCCATTCCTCTGGTCTGACCCCTTCCTCACCAAGCAAAGGTCACCTCCAAGAAAAGCACCAGCTGCAGGATGAAGAAGCATGTTTTCTTTCACACACACAAAAAAAACCCACTTATTTGATGGTGTGTTTCTGACTTTTATCAAGTTAGGCCTATGTATTTGTTTCTTATACAAACCTAGTAAATTAAAAATGTATTTATTTCTGGCCATTTGGGTGCATGCCTTTAAAAATATTTTTAAAAAATATTTTATTTATTGAGAGTGACAGAGAGAGAGAGAAAGAGGCAGAAAGAGAGAGAGAATGGGCGCACCAGGGCCTCCAGCCACTGCAAACGAACTCCAGATGCATTCAACTTTAATCCTAGCACTAGGGAGACAGGGATATGAGGATTGCTGTGAGTTCGAGGCCAGCTTGGATCTACAGAGAGAAAGAGAGTTCCAGGACAGCCTAGGCTAGAGTGAGACCCAACCTCAGAAAGAAAGAAACAAACAAAAAACCCAACAAAAATGTATTTATCGGGCTGGAGAGATGGCTTAGAGGTTAAGTGCTCGCCTGTGAAGCCTATGGACCCCGGTTCGAGGCTTGGTTCCCCAGGTCCCACGTTAGCCAGATGCACAAGGGGGCACACGTGTCTGGAGTTCATTTGCAGTGGCTGGAAGCCCTGGCGTGCCCATTCTCTCTCTCTCCCTCCCTCTATCTGTCTTTCTCTCTGTGTCTGTCGCTCTCAAATAAATAAACAAACAAAAAAAAATGAACAAAAAAATGTATTTATTTCTGCATGTTATGTGTGTGTTTGTCTGTGTTTACATATGAATGTGACAAGATCTCCTGCTGCTATAAATGAATGCCAGACACAGGCACCACTTCGGGTCTGGTTTTACATGAGAGCTGGGTAATCAAACCCCAGCCAGCAGGCTTTGCAAGCAAGCACCTTTAACTGCAGAGCCATCTCCCCACCTCCAGAGTCAGCAACTTCAAACAACACACATTCATTTTCATACTCTTCTGCAGACTGGAACCTCAAATGGGTCCTTGGGGCTGTGTTCCTTCTGCTAGGTCCAAGTGAGTGTCTGTCTCCTGCTTTTGCCAGCCTCTGGAGACTTCTGGTGTTTTTTTGTTTTTTTGGCTCATGATTGACCTGTCTTCAAAGCCAGAGCTTCATTTACTGAAATCTCTCTTCTTCTTTTGCATTCCTCTCCTTTCCTCCTATTTAGCCTCACCATTTCCCCTCTCCTCCTTCCATCCTTCCCTCCTTCTCCTGTCTCCTTCTTTTCTTGCCTCCCTCTTATATGGGCTGTTTTTTTTTTTTCTTCTTGTTTTCATTTATGAGGGAGAGGAAGAGGAAGGGAAGGATGGAGGGAAAAGAGAGAGAGAGAGAGAGAGAGAGAGAGAGCGAGAAAGAAAGAAAATGGGTGCACCGGGGCCTCTAGCCACTGCAAATGAACTCCAAATGTATGTGCCACCATGTGCATCTGGCTTACATGGGTTTTGGGGATCGAATCTGGGTCCCTTCCCAGGCATGTGCCTTAACCGCTAAGCCATCTCTCCAGCCCATATGGACTGTTTTGATTACATTGGGTCCATGAGGATAACCTAGGATAATCTTTCTATGTTAAGACCCTAAATTTAATCAACCTACTAAGTCTCATTTGCCAAATAAAGTAACATGTTAACATATCCCAGGGATTATGATGTGGTCAATTTTGGAGGCCATTATTCAGCCTGTCACAGTCTAAATGTCTTATCACACATTTCCAAGAGACACAATATTAATATGGTACATGCAAAATTAGTTTTCCCTGTCTATAAAAAGTGACTTCCAGTCAAACTTTCTTGAAAAAATATAGGCAGCCAAGCTTAGATTACTCTACTTAAAACTAATTACTCTCCCTTTCATAAAGTTTTAAGACTCCTGAGACAAACATAATAAATTTCTGTTAAATAACTGTCTTAGGTCAAAATGGGATTTAATTTCCTAAAGGTAGACTTTGTAGATTTAAATTTAAATAAAAGTTGTAATTTAATTTTAATTAATGTTTTCTTTTTGAAAATTTATTAATGTTAAATAGTAAAACCAGTAATGCATAACCAAAACAAAAAGAATAAATATATGGTCTAAGATAGCTCTAATCAAGATTTAATTTTTTTTTTTAACTCTGTCAGGCTTAAACATACTTACAAAATGTTTATGACTTATAGAGTTAGGAAATTGTTATACATATGTTGATTTTTTTTGTTTCTTAAAAAGGCTATACATACATACATATATATATATACATATATATATATATATATATATACACAAAACATCATTTTTCAAGCAAAACTAAAGAATAATAGTACTTTCTTATGATATTTGCAAAAAAGTCTAATGCTTATGCTGGTTTTCTTTTTTTAATGAGAAGGAGAGAGAGAGAGAGAGAAAACTGGTGCACTAGGGCCTCCAGCCGCTGCAGTTGAACTCCAGGTATGTGTGCGCCACCTTGCGTGCATGTGAGACCTTGCACCGTGTCACCTTGTGCGTCTGGCTTATGTGGGGCTTGGAGAGTCGAACGTGGGTCCTTAGGCTTTGCAGGCAAGCGCCTTAACCGCTAAGCCACCTCTCCAGCCCTGAGTTTCTTCTTTTTTAAACTTAAAAAAATATTTTATATTTTTAGAAAGATAGAAAGAGGCAGAAACAGAAAGTAAGCATGGGTGCACCAAGACCGCCTGCCACTGCAAATGAAGTCCACACACATGGGCCACGTTGTGCATTTGACGTTATACAGGTACTGCGGGATCAAGCCCAGTCTATCGTGCTTGGCAAGCATGCACTTTTAACTGCTGAGCCATCTCTCCAGTCCCTGATTTACATTTTTAGTATAAAAATTGAAAAATGGCTCTAGAGATGCCGTAGTGGTTAAGACACTTGCCTGTGAAGCGTAAGGACAAATCCACCCTCCATCATACCCCTTCCCCCTCTCAATTAGTCTCTCTTTTATTTTATTTTTTAAAAAATATTTTTATTTATTTATTTGAGAGACAGAGGGAGGGAGGGAGAGAATGGGCATAGCAGGGCCTCCAGCCAGTGCAAACAAACTCCAGATGCATGCGCCACCTTGTGCATCTGGCTTACTTGGGTCATGGAGAGTCGAACTAGGATCCTTTGGCTTTGCAGGCAAACGTCTTAACCGCTAAGCCATCTCTCCAGCCCTCTCTTTTATTTTGATGTCACCATATCTTCTTCTTATGGGGTTCTTGTGTAGGTAGTGCCAGGCACTGTGAGGTCATGGACATCCAGGCCATTGTGTGTCTTTAAGATTGGTTCTAGTCTTAGAGTCAGCAGGCTGGAGAGTCAAAAGGAGCTGTAGTCAGTGTGGGTCTGAAGGCCCATGTTCCAGCCCAAGTGGTCAGGACGAAGAGCCCTTCTCATTCAGCTCTTTGCCCTGTTCAGATCTTCAATGACGTAGACGAGGCCCATTCACATTAGGACTAGCAGAAATTTGCTTCATTCATTCAGTGGCCCAGTTCAAATGTTAATGTCATCCAGAAACACCTTGAGAAGTCACCCCCCCTGGGCACCTTCTGGCTGAGTCAGGCTGATGCATAAAGTGAACCAAGTCAAAGCTGGATGAAAAGAGCTTTGAAAGGAGCTGTGCGTAGAGAGGGAGACGCCAGGGAGGAAGACAGGTACTTGAGTTTCAAATGACTTCAAGAAGAGCCTCATTGAGATATGATTCACATGCCCTATCGTTTACCCATTTTAGTGTACACTTAATTCCACTACTCAGTGACTTGGCTTAGTCACAGAACTGTTCAAATACCACCTTGGTTTAATTTTACATTTCCATTGCCTTATAAAGAAACTCTGTACCTGGGCTGGAGAGATGGCTTAGCGGTTAAGCGCTTGCCTGTGAAGCCTAAGGACTCCGGTTAGAGGCTTGATTCCCCAGGACCCATGTTAGCCAGATGCACAAGGGGTGCACGCGTCTGGAGTTCTTGGCTGTGGCTGGAGGCCCAGGCGCGTCCATTCTCTCTTTCTCTCTCTGCCTCTTTCTCTCTCGGTTGTACTCAAATAAATAAGAATAAACAACAACAAAAAAATAAAAAAAGAAACCTTGTACCTATTAGCAGTCATTACTGACTCAAACAAATCATATATTGGGCTGGCGTGATTAGGTCAGCAGTTAAAGGTACTTGCTTGCAAAGTCTGATGGCCCAGGTTCTATTCTCCAGTACTCAGGTAAAGCCATATCCACAAAGTGGTACATCTTTTTCCCTCCCCCCATAAATAAATAAATAAATAAATAAATAAATAAATAAATAACTATTAAAAAAGTAAAATAATGGATGGTGTTCCTAAGGAACAACACAAGAGGCATTGCCTCCTGGGCTTCACATCCACACATACCAACACATTTGCACACACGTGTGTGCATGCACGCACACACACACACACACACACACACATACTTTTTAAAAAAGAAAACGAAGCAAAGAATTAGGGGCACTTCTACAAAGATCTACAATGGCCAGTAAGGCGCTTGTCTGCAAAGCCTAATGACCACAGTTTGATTCCCCAGTACCCATGCATCTGGAGTTCATTTGCAGTGGCTAGAAGGCATGGTGTGCCCATTCTCTCTTTTTCTCCTTGGAAATAAATAAAATATTGAAAAGAGATGCTCAGTATCACCAACCATTTATAAAGGAAATGCAAATCAAGCCCATAAGGAGATACCCTGCGGATGGCTGCTGTAAACACATAGACCTAGATAGAGAATAGCAGTGGAACCTGGGTCTTGGCAGGTGTGACAGAGATGTCTCAGTGCTGAACAGCCCACTGTCACTTCTTCTCAGCACCTTGGTGAGTTCTGAGTCTCCCCAGTGGTCACCGCCATCTGTAAAGAGAAGCTTCCTTAAGTAAAAGTGAGAGTAGCAGTAAGCCCTGGGCATTTATAAATGTAAGGATGAATAGGGCAATTTGGTTGGCATAATCTATCCATGTAGCCTGGTGTCCAACTTTTTTTTTCGAGGTAGGGTCTCACTCTAGCCCAGGCTGACCTGAAATTCACTATGGAGTCTCAGGGTGGCCTCGAACTCACGGCAATCCTCCTACCTCTGCCTCCCTGGTGCTGGGATTAAAGGCGTGCGCCACCACGCCCAGCTTCTGATGCCCAACTTTTAAAAACATATATTTTATTTATTTATTTGACAGACAGAATGAGGCAGAGAAAGCTTATTTATTTGAGAGACAGAAAGAGGGAGAAAGAGAAAGAGAATGGGCATATTGCAAACAAACTCTAGATGTATGCGCCCCCTTGTGCACCTGGCTTACGTGGGTCCAGGAGAGTTGAACCGGTGTCCTTTGGCTTTGCAGGCAAGCGCCTTAAGTGCTAAGCCATCTCTCCAGCTCTGATGCCCAACTTTTTAATGTGGATTTTGAAGACTGCATCCAAGTGCTCATGCTTGAGGCTCTTTCTACACTGAGCTACCTCCCAGCTCACGTTGCCCAGTTCTCAATCAGCATTCTTCTTGAGTTGTAGGAATTCTTATACATTCTGGACGTAGACACCTTATCAGGTGTGATTGACAAGCATTTCTGCCCATCCTGAAGTGGTCTTCATTTCTTTATGTCTTTTCAGGCCCAGAGGGCTTTTATTTCGATGTTGTCTAATTGACCTATTTTCCCTTTTATTTTCTGTGCTTTTGGAGTCACATTCAAGAAGTCATTGATTAACCTAGTGTCAGGAAGTTTCCCTTCTGCCCTTTGGTTTTCTTCTCTTTTTTTATATTTATTTTTATTTATTTATTTATTTATCTTTGGTTTTTCAAGGTAGGGTCTCACTCTGGCCCAGTCTGACCTGGAATTCACCATAGAGTCTCAGGGTGGCCTTGAACTCATGACAATCCTCCTACCTCTGCCTCCCGAGTGCTGGGATTAAAGGCGTGTGACACCACGTCTGGCTATTTTTATTTTTATTTTTTTGAGGTAAGGTCTTTATTCTGGCCCAGGCTGTCTGGAATTCACTATGTAGTCTCAGGCTGGCCTTGAACTCAGAGCGATCCTCCTACCTCTGCCTCCCGAGTGCTGGGATTTAAGGCATACAACACCATACCCAGTGCTTTTCTTTTATTTCACAGATTTAGGATGGAAAAAATAATTCTATTGCACTTTGAAAAATCAAAAAAAGTACATGCAAATGAATGTGGTTAATCTGTTACTTTATACCATATTCAAAAATTAATTCAAAGCATACCTACTTCCTAATGTAAAACAAAATTCTTAGAAGAAAACAGACAGGAGCCAGGCATGGTGGCGCACGCCTTTAATCCCAGCACTCGGGAGGCAGAGGTAGGAGGATTGCCTGGAGTTCGAGGCCATCCTGAGACTACATAGTGAATTCCAAGTCAGCCTGGGCTAGGGTGAGACCCAACCTCAAAACACCAGAGAGAGAGAGAGAGAGAGAGAGAAAGAGAGAGAGGGAGGGAGGGAGGGAGGGAGGGAGGGAGGGGGAGGGAGGGAGGGAGAGAGAGAGCGCGTGAGTGAGCAGAGAGCAAGAGCGCGCGCGCGAGAGAATGTATATGTTTTCTGGCAATACAATGTGCCATTATTTGAAACTATAAGGTATTTTACATGACTTACGTTGCATAGTCCTTGAATTTTTTTGTGGAGCTCATCAAGTTGTAAAGTATTTAGTATCTTATGACTTCATAGTAAATATTTTATACATTAAAAAAATTGAGAAGCTAAGCTTTTCCATTCTGGAGGGAAAGACTCAGTAGAAACAGCAAACTGTTCCCAACAGCTCACCTTCAAAAACATTTCTGGATTTGTTTTTCCTTAGGTCCATAACATGGTAATTTCATCACTGTAAAACTAAAAACAAGGGGTGGAGAAATGGCTTAGTGTTTAAGGTACTTGCTTGCTAAGCCAAAGGACCCAGGTTCGATTCTCCAGGACCCACATAAGCCAGATGCACAAGGGGGTGTAGGCAGCTGGAGTTCATTTGCAGCAGCTGGAGGCCCTGGCGTGGTCATTCTCTCTCTCTCAATCTTTTTCTGTGTGTGTCTCTGTTTCCCTATTTATTTCTCTCTCTCAAATACATAAAGGAAAATAAAATATTTAAAAATAAAAACAATTGAATGAAAATAGATTACAAAATGTACTTAAACTTACATGGAGAAAAGATCAAATACTAGTTTATAATTAACAAACTTTAACCCACTATTTTATAAATTATTATTAGCTTTGCTGCACATGTATAAATATAATTCTCAGATCCAGGTGTGGAAAGAACTGTGGCAAGACCAGGAGGAGGAAGAGTGTGTGTGTGGGGGGGAGTGCCTTGTGCTTAGAAATTATTCTCTGTATTTTCAAGAAGAATTGCGCTCTTTTTCCTAAATGATTTTCCAGAGAGTCTATCTTAAATATTATTTAAAATTTGTTTGCAAAAGAAACACTGATTTTCCTGAATGTAATTGCCCTTTAACAAGCCAGTGAAATGTATGTTTTAGGCTAAAGGGAAAGAACATTGGTATTGTTTCCACTGTGTTGGTGGCATAACTCAGGAGATTGCAAATAAATCTTTTTCTTTTTTAATGCAACATTTTATTGCAACACTTTATGTCTAAAATCTAGACAATTATACCCCAGGATTTCTACTAATGAATACCACATGTTAGACCCAATAACTTCAGCTGCAGGGTGGAGAACACCGTGTTAAAGCTATTCAGATAATGAATAGCTATCTAGGCCCATTTTGGCTGGAGCAAGTCAACTGTATTGAATGTGAGAGAAGCATTAGTTCTTTATAAGAACCCGAGCAACTGGCAGACACTTTGACATGCAATATACATTAGCCCACTCTTCTGCCCCCACGGAATCATTTTATTTCCTTTGCTCCAGTCTGCACTTACCAGCAAGCCTATCTCCAGTCTCCTGAATATGTCTTTGGGGTATCACTTTACATGTACTTACAAAACATACATTTTTAAACAGACACGTGAAGGAGAATGGTTCTAGTTTTCCAAAAGCGTCTCTTTGTTATTATTTCTGTTTGTTCTGCAAATGTCACATGCCTTTATTCCTCCCTCAGGGACCATGCTTGGGTTCCCCCCTCTGTCCTTTCTGACAACTTTCCTTGCCTCTTTCTTTTCTAAATCTTATAAAAACAGAGGAAAAGGATTATGACATGTTAGTTTGGATGCTTGGGACACCTGGGGCTTCTTTTGCCTCTAGAAAAAAAAATCAAGGGCTGGAAAGATGGCTCCGTGGTTAAAAGTGCTTGCTTGCAAAGCTGGATGGGTCCAGGTTTGATGCCCCAGTACCCACATCATGCCACATGTACAAAGTGGCACATGCATCTGGAGTTTACTTATAGTAATTAGAGGTCTTGCTCTGCAGATTCCCTCTCTCATTCTCTCTCTGCTTGCAAATAAATAAATATTTTAAACATGTTATTTATTTGTTTGAAAGAGAGAGAGAGATTGAGAGAGAATGGGCATGCCAGGGCCTCTAGACACTGCAAACGGACTCTAGACACATGTGCCACTTTGTACATCTGGCATTTTGTGGGTATTGGGGAATCAAACTTTAGCCTTTAGGCTTTGGAGACAAGCACCTTAACCATTGAGCCATCTCCCCCACCCCATAAAAATATTTTTAAAAAAATCAAGAATGAAGCCGGGCGTGGTGGTGCACACCTTTAACCAGCACTTGGGAAGCAGAGGTAGGATGATTGCTGTGAGTTCATGCCCACCCTGAGACTGCATAGTGAATTCCAGGTCATCCTGCGCTAGAGTGAAACCCTACCTTGTAAAACTAATAAAATAAAATATCAAGAAAGAGAGGGAGAGGCAGATCTTTTCTAGAGAGGGCTGCCATTCTGAGGAAGCCATTCTGGCACCTGGAAGCCAGCCTGGGGAAGCAGCGACCGCAGTGCAGAAGGGAGTGAATCTGTGAGCCCCCTTCCCCTCCCCCTGTGTTACTGCCACTGGTTTGTGTGGTCTTCCTCCCAGCTCTTGGATGGCAGTCAGACTTTCTTGCAACTGATATAAATCCTTGAGCCGGAGTGGTAGGTAAGATGCGTCAGGTTTGGGAGTACACTGTGAAACTCTCCAAGTTCCGGTTCAGATGCTTAGTTTTCTCTAACCATGGTGCCTCTTCATTAAGTATTTCTGCCATACTGGTTTTTTTTTTTTCTTTTTTTCCTGAGATAGAGTCTCACTCTAGCTCAGGCTGACCTGGAATTCATTCTGTAGTCCCAGGCTGGCCTCCAACTCACAGTAAACCTCTTATCTCTGTCTCTTAGTGCTGGGATTAAAGGCCTGTGCCACCAAGCCTGGCTTCTGCCTTACTTTTTCTTTTTAAGGTGGGTTTCACTCTAGCTCAGGGTGACCTGGGATTCACTATGTAGTCTCAGGGTGGCCTTGAACTTATGGTAACCTTCCTACCTCTACCTTCTGAGAGCTAGGATTAAAGGCATGCGCCACCACTCCTGGCTGCCTTATTTTTTATCATGCTCTTGTAATTAGGTTACTTTTGTTCAAATTTTGAAACACACACATCCACGTAACTATTCCACACTCACAACAGTATCGCTTCATAGCAACAACTGTGCTTGCTTGTCCTTATTGATTTTGTGTGACATTTTGAAAGACAGTGAATCCCAAGTCCTTGCACTTCTTTGTTTTTTTAAATATATTAAAATATTTTATCTATTTGAGAGAGAGAGAGAGAGAGAGAGAGAGAGAGAGAGAAAGAAAGGCAGATAGAAAGAGAGAATGGGTGTGCCAAGGCCTCTAGCTACTGCAAACGAACTCAAGACACGTGCCACCTTGTGTATCTGGCTTTACGTGGGTACTGGGGATTCGAACCTGGGCCTTTGGCTTTGAAAGTAAATGCTTTAACTGCTAAGCCATCTCTCGAGCCCCAAATATTTTATTTATCTCTGAAAATGACAGAGAAAGAGAGACAGACAGAGAGAGAGAGCACGCGAGAGCAAGCTAGAGCTAGCAGGGGTGCACCGGGGCCTCTGCCACTGCAACTGGACTCCAGACACATGCATCACCTTGTGCATCTGGCTTTACACGAGTACTGGCAAACTGAGCCCTGGCCAGAAGGCGTTGCAAGAAAGTGCCTTTAACCACTGAGAAATCTCCTCAGACTCCTTTATTTCTTCTTTCTCTTTCTTTCTTTCTTTCTTTTTTTTTTTTTTTTGAGGTGGTGTCTCCCTCTACCCCAGACTGACCTGGAATTCCCTATGTAGTCTCAGGGTGACCTTGAATTCACAGTGATCCTCCTACCTCTGCCTCCTGAGTGCTGGGATTAAAGGCGTGCGCCACCACGCCCAGCAAAATATTTTATTTATTTATTGGAGAGAGAGAGCAAGAGAGAGAGGTAGATAGACAGAAAGGATGGATATGCCAGGCCTCCAGCTGCTGCAAATGGACTTTGGATGCATACCCCGCCTTGTGAATTTAGCTTTCCGTTGAGTGCTGGGGAATTGAACCTGGGGGTCCTTTGGCTTTGCAGGCAACTGTGTTAACTGTTAAACCATCTCTCTAGCCCCCCTTATATTTATTTATTTGACAGAGAAAGATGGGAAGAGAAAGAGAGAGAGAATGAATGGGTGGTGCGCCAGGACCTCTAGCCACTGCAAACAAAGTCCAGATGCATGCGCCCCTTTGTGCGTCTGGCTAACGTGGGCCCTGGCGAATTGAACCTGGGTCCTTTGAAGGTTTGTCTGGCTACTGCACATGAATGTGAGACACAGGTACCACTTCTGTGCCTGGCTGTACATAGATGCTGAGGAATTGAACTCAGGCTGGCAAGCTTTGAAAGCAAGTGCCTTTAGCCACTAAGCTGTCTCCTCAGCCCCCTCCTTTGTTTTAAAAGCCTTGTGGTTATACCACAGTTAACAATAGTTTTTAGGTAGTCTTAGCCTAGGCAACACATTTGCCTTTTTTTGGAGGAGTCTTTGCTTTGAAGTGTCTCTGGATTTGCTAAGGACCCTGGGGTCATTTGAAATCTTGTTGAAGCACAGACTTGAATTTTAGGAGCTGACTGCTTAGATGCCAGTGAGACAGCCCGGCTTGATCTTTGTTTGCTTATTTATTTCAAGACACAGGGTCTCATTGTGTGGACTGGGCTGGCCCTACCTGAGCACTTGGATAGTTAGATGATCCTCCTGCTTCAGAATGGTAGCAGAGGCTACAGGTTTATGCCACTACACCCAGCTCTCACAGTGTACTTTAAATCATTTTATTTATTTGCAAGGAAAGACAGAGAGAGAGAGAATGAGAATGGGCACGCCAGGACCTAGTACTATTGCAAATGAACTCCAGATACATGTGCCACTTTGTGCACCTGGCTTTATGTGGGTACTGGAGAATTGAACTCAGGCCCTTCAGGCTTTGCAAGCAAGGACCTTTTTTTATTTTTACTTATTTACTGGACAGAGAAAGGGGAAGAGAGATTAAGAGAATGGGTGCGTCAGGGCCTCCAGCCACTGCAAATGAACTCCAGATGCGTGCAACCCCTTGTGCATCTGGATAATATGGGTCCTGGGGCAATCCAACCTGGGTCCTTTGCCTTTGCAGGCACACGCCTTAACTCCCTCCGGCCCACAAGTAAGCACCTTTAACTGCTGAGCCATCTTTCTAGCCCTCTGATAGTTTGCTTTAAAATACAGATTCTGCATCTCATCTTGTCTTTGCTTCTTAGGATAAGCTGAACAGATCTCGCTTTTAGGTCAAGGGTAGGAATTTTTTCTTTAAAGGGTCAGATTACAAACACATTTTAGCTTCTTCAGGCCATATATGATCTCTATGGAATATTCTTTTTCCTTTTTTATAATCTTTAAAATATGTCAAAGTGATTCCTTACTGATGGGTAGGTTTAAAAGAATAATAGTCGAGGGGGCTGGATTTGGCCCATGGTCATAACTTGTCCGCCTCATTTTAGGTAAGATCCTTACTGGAAGATTAAGCATCATTGCTCAGAGAGGGGAAGTAATTAATCGAGGTGACACAGTTCACAGGGAGGTAACCCTCGGCTTGTTTGGCATTAAATCCATTTGTTTTCCTCTATGGTGTGCATTTCTTAGTCAATTTCCTTCCATATTCTTCAGAAGAGTAGAGATACCAGTTTGGTCTTTTTAAAAATTTTATTCCTGTCATTATCATTTTCCTTGAACTTGTTATAAAAAAGACGTCCAAGAGAATGGCCCCATTTGTCAGAAACGTGATGAAAAAGTAATGTGAAACAGACTATAAAGCAGACTAGGTACTAAGGTTTATTTATTTATTTTTTTTTTAAATCTTGTAGTTGTCAGCAAATGAAGATGATTTTAACAAGTGTTTGAGACTTGAGCATACCTAAAGCCATTTTAGGTAAATTGTATCCAGTCAAATCTCACTCTGTCTCTCTCTCTTTCACACACACACACACGCACATACAGAGAGAGAGAGAGAGAGAGAGACAGAGAAAGAGAGGGATTTTACCAACTTTCATAAACTAGCTTAGCAATGTTAAACAAAAACTTCTAACAAGCAGACTAACCAAACCTGGGGCCACTCCAGAGAGCCCCTCTCAGGCTATGGTGAAGATGAGACTTTGTAAGCAACATTTCCCCTCATCAGCTAATGGAGGATGTTGCAGTTACCACCTTCTTGCTGGCAAAGGGCACCAACTTAAAGCAGCTGATAGGAGGAAAGCTGTTTATTTTGGCTCTCAGACTCCAGGGGAAGCTCCATGACGGCAGGGGAAAATGTGGTGTGATTAGAGGCTAGATATCACTTCCTGGCCAACATCAGATGGCCCTTAGCAACAGGAGAGTATGTAAGACACTGGCAAAAACCCCACAAGCCTGCCTCTGGCCCCCCACAACACACCTCCTCTGGCAAGGCTCCAATTCCTCAGTTGCCATCAGAACACCTGCATTTTGGGGGATACTTAATTCAAACCACCGCAGAGGGTGAGCTAGAGAAGAAATCAGGACTCTTTCTGAGCTGGCTTTTTCGGTCATGATTACCTAACCGCTTGTGCCACTGGGCAAGTAACTTTAGCTTAATATCTGTCTGGCCTCTCAAAGACTGCATGCACATCACAGTGTTCAGTAGTAAGCCTGCACGAGTGACAGCCATTGTTACTGCTGTCTGTCATTCCCCCTACTGGCCAGGCGCTCAGAAGGCAGTGTGGTCCAAGGTGCTTCTGAGAGATGATGGAGTTCTAGGGTCAGGGCAGCTCCATTCACTTACTATTACTTTTTGGGCTTGTGTTTTCCAAACGCCTATGTTCTGTGGCTTCAGACCATAAGGAACCCCTCTACACCTGCTCCGAAAAAAAGGACTCCGCTGTTTTAAAGACAGTTAAAAAAGAACGGTTGTTGCACTTTCAGAGGGAAGGGAAGTTGAAACAAAAATCCACTAATAAATCCAATGTCCTGGGAAACATGCCGGCTAGTCGAGAATGGCAAAATAGACAAAGGAGATTGGAAGAGGGCTTGGGGACAATGGCAACGAGCGAGGGACTGAGACACGACAGCGTGTGGAACCGAGACTGAAACTCAGAGCCTGTTATTAACAAATGATTCTAGAGCAGGGTGGCCAGCGTCCCTGGGGGGCCGACCGACCATCCAGGTTCCTGGGCTGTGGCAGAAGCCAAATGCGTGGCATTAAGACGGGAAGCTCTGCCGCCCTGAACGGGCACCGTCCTTTGTTATCTCAGAAGCCAGGCGGGCTCAGCCCGGTTCGTGCTTGCGCGGGAGAATCTTCAGACTGAGCCAGCAGCTCTAGCTTCAGCAAGTGCTCCTGGCGGTGCCTATGTGTTTGGATGCAGCGTATTAAAGCAAGGGGTAACACAGTCAGAGACACAGGAATCACAACTGCTTCCGTAAATGTTAGGACTCACAGGTGCCACCTCAGAGGCCTTCGGCAGTGCAGATGCTGGCAGGTCATCCTGAGTGTCTAAACCCTTCCCGGTCCTGAGTGGTGAACCATGATGCCTTCACTCTTTGGTACATACGAGCCCTCTTTCTCTGTGTATTTATTTTTTTTTTTAATTTTTATTTATTTATTTATTTGAGAATGACAGACACAGAGAGAAAGACAGATAGGGGGAGAGAGAGAGAATGGGCGCGCCAGGGCTTCCAGCCTCTGCAAACGAACTCCAGACGCATGCGCCCCCTTGTGCATCTGGCTAACGTGGGACCTGGGGAACCGAGCCTCGAACCGGGGTCCTTAGGCTTCACAGGCAAGCGCTTAACCGCTAGGCCATCTCTCCAGCCCTCTGTGTATTTATTATATGTGGTGGTTATTAGAATCATATGGAAAACTTAAAAAAAAAAAAACAGTTCCTGGATTTCATTCCAGACCAATTAAATTAGAACCTTTTTATTCCCGGGGGGGGGGGATAGAGCCCTGGCATTTATTTATTTATTTACTTATTTATCTCCCCAGTCATTCATTCAGATGTGTGGCCAGGATGGAGAATGTGTCAATGAGCACCTGACGTGTGACTCTGGTGTGCCAGTTCTTGTCTTAAAATAAGCTTTACTAGGTACATTTCACAGGCAGTTTTTTTTTTTTTTCTAGTTGCCTTTGTTCCCCAGTGATCTTTCAGAGGCTGCTGGTTCTCATTGCCATGGAGGGTGGGTGTACCTATGAAAATGACTGGGGCTTATTAACTCCTCTCTCCATTGTGACTATAATTATAAATAATATAATATGGTACCGTTCTTTTTGAATAGTCTTTAAAGCAGTGGTGTCCTTTTTTTTTTCTGAGTCACTGAAAGCTAGATATATGAGTGTCTGTCTGTCTGTCTGGTTGCTTGCAAGTCCACTGAGGCCCTGCAAGAGAGGCATTACAGGATGTAGCGGACTCAGTTCAGAATCTCTAGAACGTTCCTGGGTGAGGAGTCACAGACTGCAGGAAATAGCATTCTCTGTTTTGCCTTCCAAGGAGAGCTGGCCAGGCTTGTGGTATGGTGCTGTGGGTAATAAATTATAGTCCACTGCTCTTGCATTCTGTTCTGTTTTCTATTCTGTGGCTCCAAGAGGCCCCATGAGACATCCAGGGTTTGTTAAGTGACGATTAAAGATGTCATAGCAATGAAACCAGGAGGACTTTTATGAAGTCCAAACCCTGGAAAAGTAGTCCTCCGAATGGTTATGTCACTTAAAGATGATACAACTTTTGAAAGATCTAGATGGCTGGAGATTATATTGTTCCTCCTGACATACTGATTTTTTCAGGCTTTAATTTTATACATTCGGACTGACTTACTGATTTTCTAGGACGCTGAATACTTTGTAGCCGGGTATAATTGTTCTAAAGGGTTAGATGGCTCCTGTAATCATGTCTCTGGGAAGGCTTGACGTGTTAGCAATGGTCCACATCAGCTGAAGAAACAAGAGGCCCCGGATGAGTAAAAACAAGGTCAGAGGGTTAATACCACTTCCCTGAGCAGATTCACATCAGGCCTGTCTGCTTAACGAAGCAGAGTTAGCAACGGTCGCATTGAGAGAAAACAGAAGCAACATGTACACTTCAACTTGGGTGTTTTCATCATAAAACTTATAGCTGAGGCAACGTGCTAGGGACTGTCTTTAAAAGTGTTGCTTCTCTGTCCTTCCCACCAAAATGAGCTCCGTCTACCATGAGGAGGGGTGGGGCTCTGTCAAGAATCTTTTCCTACAGTGATTTTGTGTTAGCTACCAGTGGGGGCTGCTTTAACATCCTCTACGCCTTGTGTTGTCTTTTGTTATCTTGGGTGATAAGGTGCCTCATTTGGTCCATGTTGATTTCGAAAAATATAGAACATATGTTGGTGTGATTATCAGTGCAACTGTCTGAGCAACAAAAAAATATGTAAACCAGGAAGTTTTACAAGTTTAGATGTTGAGTCAGTCACCTGGTCTCTCACAAACCAGTTCAAACTATGTTCTGTTTTCGTATCCCACTCTTTTATTTATTTATTTATGAGAGACAGAGAGAAAGAGAGGAATGCATGCCAGGGCCTCTTGCTGCTGCAAATAAACTCCAGATAGGTGTGCCACTTTGTGCATCTAGCTCTAAGTGGGTATTGGCAAACACCTTAGCCGCTTATCCATCTCTCCAGCACCAGCATTTTTAAAAATGGAAAATTGGGCTGGAGAGATTGCTTAGCGGTTAAGCACTTGTCTGTGAAGCCTAAGGACCCAGGTTCGAGGCTCGATTCCCCAGGGCCCTCATTAGCCAGATGCACTAGGGGGCACACACTTCTGGAGTTCATTTGCAATGGTTGGAGGCCCTGGCACACCCATTCTCTCTCTCTCTCTGTCTGCCTCTTTCTCTCTCTGTCTGTTGCTCTCAAATAAATAAATAAAAATAAACAAAAAAAATGGAAAATTTACATGCTATTTCACTCCTGAGAGTAGGTCTACATGAGAGTCCACTGGGACACAACTGTGTGCTGTTTCCTTAACTCTGATTTTGCACTGTAGATAGTGAGATAGGGTCTACCCATGTACTCCAGGCTGGCCTCAACTTGGGGTCCTCCTGTCTCAGCTTACAGAAGACTGGGATCACAGGTATGTGCCACTATGCTTAGCCTTGGAAATAATACTGGTAATGATACCAGCTGTGCACATGTGCCAACTCCCATGTAAACACCTTGTTAATGGGTGAAGGTTTCTCTTCAGTTTTTGTCCTCTTGAAGGAAAGAATTCAGTCAAATATTTAGTTTATCCAGAAGTTTATTTAGCAAAGAAAAGTATTCTCCAGAGAGAGATTTGAGCAAATAGGCTTGAAGTGGAAGGATGATGGTCACAGCCCATTGGGTTATTTCTATTTTATTTTTATTTATTAGAGAAAGAGGGAGAGAGAGAGAGAGAGAGAGAGAGAGAGAGAGAGAGAGAGAGAGAGAGAGAGAGAGAATGGGCATGCTAGGGCCTCTAGCCACTGCATACAACCAGACACATGTGCCACCATGCACATCTGGCTTATGTGGGTTCTGGGGAATCGATCCTGGGTCCTTTGGTTTTGCAGGCAGGCAACTTAACTCGAGCCTCCACTGTATTATTTCTGCATTATAGATTTTCATTTTTTATGTTATGGGTTTTCAAGGTAGGGTTTCACTTTAGCCCAGGCTGACCTGGAATTCACTATGTAGTCTCAGGGTGGCCACGAACTCAAGGCAATCCTCCTACCTCTGCCTCCCAAGTGCTGGGGTTTAAAGGCATGCACCACCATGCCCGCCTGGCTTGCATTGTAGATTTTAAGACATTTCAATGACTACTATGTGAGTGGCATAGAGCTAAGGTAACCTTTAGTTTACACCAAATCATGGGGTATAAGATTTTTCTTCCTATTGTCTTTTTGAAGAGCCCAAAAAGGGAGTCAAAAACATAATGCAAATGATGTGATAACAAAGCCAGGGGCTTTTGAGGCTCTAAACCCGTATAGGAAGTTTAACCACAGGGAGACAACCTGTGAGGAGTCACATCCGCAGTTTTCTCGATTACTTCATCTCTGTGCTTACCTGGTCTCAACTTTACATACGGACTTTTAGCCCCTCTGAGAGTGACACTATTTTGCACAACACACCTCACATTGGGTGACAAGGCCTGAAGAATGTCAAACATCTCCAAGAAGTAGCAGGCAAAGATGCCACCATGTGGAGGTAAAACAAACAAACAAACAAAAAGAATGGAGGAGAGGAGATTCTGAAAGACTGAGTAAAGGTTTTATCTAAAATAATTATTATGCTGGGCGTGGTGGCGCACACCTTTAATCCCAGCACTCGGGAGGCAGAGGTAGGAGGATCACCGTGAGTTCAAGGCCATTCTGAGACTACAGAGTGAATTCTAGGTCAGCCTGGGCTAGAGTAGACCCTACCTCGAACCCCCCCAAAATACATACATACATACATACATACATGTATATATATATATAATCAAAGCAGAAGAGATTAAGTGTTATTTGTCAGCAAGTTTGAAGTTTTTCTTTACCTAGGAGGCAGGTGGTTGGTGACTTAGACAACACAAGAGGAAGGTGCTATATTTTCTTTGCCTGTCTCCATATACTGCGACTAAATTATGGCTCACAAGGGCTTTATATTTCAATAGAACACATGGAATGAAACAACCTTAGAAATTTGTTCCAAGGACAAATAAGATGGTTATTACTCAAGGTTGATTGCTTGGGAAGTTGGGAGAGCTGGGAATTAAAAAAAAATTACTTATTTATTTGAGGAGGGGAGCAAGTAGAGAGAGAATGGGCACCCCCGGGCCTCTAACTACTGCAAACGAACTCCAGATGCCTGCGTCACCTGTGCATTTGGCTTACTTGGGTACTGGGGAATTGAACCTGGGTCCTTAGGCTTTGCAGACAAGTGCCTTAACCATGAAGCCAGCTCTTTAGCCTGGGAAAGTTATAAGCTGTATTTTTGTGTCTTTCAATTTGCATGTTCATTTGTGAGGATGTTATAGATGATAAAGCATGGGGCATTCTGCCCAAATCTCTCCTAGTGTGCCATACCTTTGCCCCTCACTCAGGGAGAGGTATGTCAGCAAGCATGGGAAACAAGTTTTCTGCTGCAGTGATCACCTTGTGGGGCCTCAAAGGAATAAAGTTCCTTTTGAACATACTTAATAAATGACTCTCTGAGGCAGGACATCAGGAAAGATCCCCCATATGTAACAGCAGATGATAAATTCTGGTAATTTACATCCACAGGTCACTCTAAGGACATCTGTGATTTATGACTTTGAACTGAGAAAAGTCTAACTCAATTCCGAATTTTGGTGAGGCTGAAGCGATCTTGTCTGCCACCTGGTGTAAGTGAGAGGCAAATACAACATATCTGGATGATAAGTTACTTTTTTGCCTTATAAATACTGTACAGTCTTTTTGATGTCTTCTGTTAATAACTCTAAATTCACAGGAAAAAAAAAACTGTGTGCACTCTAAGTTTTTAACAAAAGAATTATCCATAAACATTTTTACTTTGCAGTCAGACTTAAAACTTCATAGTAATAGGCAATTAAAAACAGGAAGGGCTGGAGTTTATAAAATAAAGAACAGGAAAAAGAAGAGAATGATTTCCCCATGCCAATATTTTCCTCTTCACAATTAAATTCTGGTTTTATTGGAACATCATGGGAGTGAATAAGAAGCCAAAAGATGCCAAAGGAAAGAAACGGAAATGTTTGGGGCCGGGGGTTAGTTAGGGTCAAGCTTGGGCTTCTAGTGCCATGAGACTCAAGGTCTGGTTTTTGGAAGACAGAGTGGTTTCCCAGAGTTCAGGATTTTCAGTGCTCAAGTCAAGAAGAAAATATCCTGGAGAAACCCAGATGAGCCGGGCACCCTTCGGTCTGGAAGTGGGATTTCAAACTGATAAAGCAAATGGGTGGAGGAGATGATATGCAGGCCAGGTGTGTGTCACTGTCCTCATTCAGCGGATCTGTCCTTCTCAACGAGGCTGGGAGCAGCGTGAAGCCTGGGGAAGCTGGAGGCCGGCTTCTTCTCTCGGGACTGATGCTGGCTCCCCATCCTGCTGCTGAGTCGAGAGAGGGCCTTGCTCTTTTGTTTCCGAACCCCGAAGATCCTTATGTTCATAAGCCCCCCCCCTTTTTCTTTTTGGTAGGGTCTCGTTCTAGCCCAGGCTGACATGGAATTCACTATGTAGTCTCAGCCTGGCCTCGAACTCATGGTGATCCTCCTACCTCTGCCTCCCCAGTGCTGGGATGAAAGGAGTGTGCCACCATGCCCAGCTTTCATAAATTGAAATGTGTAATGATGAGTGTGAATTCTTCAAGAATGGTGATATTATGTAGTGGATTTCCACAACTATAGCAAAATCCCCCAAATACGTAACTTGTAAAGAGGAAGGGTTATTGTGGCCCACAGCTTTAGAGATTCTTGTCGGTGATCAGGTGTTCACGTGTTCAGTCCTCTGATGGGGGTGCCGCATTGCATGGGTGGGGAGCTCAGGGCAGAGCAAACTGTTCTCCTCATGACCATGATGCAAAACAGAAGAAGAAGGGACCAGGATGCCACAATCTCCTTGGAGAGTACTCCTGAAATGATGTAAGTGCTTCACACTGGGCCCTGCCTCTTAACGGTTCCAATACCAGCTGGAGACTAACCTTTTTCTCAGTTTACACACACACACACACACACACACACACACACACACACATTTGCTAGGGAGAGAGACAGATAGAATGGGCATGCCAAGGCCTCCAGCTGCTGCAAATTAATTCCACATGCATGCTCCACTCTGTGCATCTGGCTTTATGCGGGGACTGGGGATCAACCAGGGTTGCTAGGCTTTGCAGGCAAGCATCTTAACTGATGAGCCAGCCTGGGGACCAACCTTTTAATACTTGGAGTTTTGGATGGCATTCACCATCTAAACTATAGCAGTAAGTCTGAGTACAAAGCAGTTGATGTCTAGGAAGAACGTAGGCATTTTTTGCAGTCCTCAGCCAAAAAAATAAAATAAATAAAATAAAGAAGCAGGATGTTAGCCTGGGATTCCTGAGAGGGAAGAAAGGGGTCATGAATAAATGACAGGACACGACTCACCTGCCCTGTCCCTGCAGTTAAGTTCAGCGTCTTCAGTTAACGTAAAAACACACAGCGTGCATGTTCACGTCCGTGTGCACTGATTCCCTGTGCCTGGCCTCTTCTTGCAAATCAAAACCCACCCAACAGTGTGAAGAAGGTTCCAGCCAACCAGCTGCAACAGACAAAATGGAAAGTCAAAAGCCTCCTTTATGTCCAGTTTGACTTTAGTTAAGAAAGTCTCTATTTCTTCTTTTTTTAAAAAAAATATTTTTATTTATTTATTTGCGAGTAGAGAGAAGAGGGATGGACAGAGAGAATGGGCATGCCGGGGCCTCAAGTATCTGCAAATGAACTCCAGATGCATGCGCCGCTTTGTGCGTGTGGCTTTACGTGCGTACTAAGGAATCAAACTTGGGTCATTAGACTTTGCAGGCAAGTGCCTTAACTACTGACCCATTTCTCTAGCTTGATAACCACTATTTCTAAATCTTGTTTTTCTACATACACACACACACACACACACACACACACACACACACACACACACGTATATATTGGTTTTTTCAAGGTAGGGTCTCACTCTAGCCCAGACTGACCTGGAATTCACGATGTAGTCTCAGGGTGGCCTTGAACTCAGGGTGATCCTCCTACCTCTGCCTCCCGAGTGCTGGGATTAAAGGCGTACACCACCATGCCCGGTGTTTTTTTTAAATCTTTAATGGTGTATCTTGAACCTCTTTCTACATATTTTTAAAAAATATTTTATTTTCATTTACTTGACAGATAAAGACACAGAGCACAAGAGAGAATGGGTGCGCCAGGACCTCCAGCCATTGCATATGAACTCCAGACTGCTGCACCCCCTTGGGCATTTGGCTAATGTGTGTCCTGGGGAATCAAACCTGGGTCCTTTGTCTTTGCAGGCAAACTCCTTAACCGCTAAGCCATCCCTCCAGCCTTCTACATATGTTTTTAATATAGCAGATTCTATGTGATTATTCCCTATTTTGCCCTCAATCTCCTACCAACAGATTTTAAGATTGTTTCCAATATATTATACTTACAAATAAAACCACAGCGGATACCATTGTATATAGGTCATTTAACATATGTGTAGACAATATTTTTTAAGGTAAATACCTAGAAATTAAATAACTAGATTAAAATATACACATGTAGACTTGATAGCTTATGACAAGTATTTTCTACAGAGATTGTATACATTTATGCTGTCACCAGCACTGTCTGGAGGACGGCTTTTTCTGCACCTTCCCTCATGCAGTTTCAATAAACTTTTAAATTTATTTATTTGAGATACACACACATACACATGAGAAAGAGAGAGAGCAGAAGTGTGAGTACAGACATGCCAGGGTCTTGTTGCTACAATCAAGCCCCAGACACACGTGACACGGAGCTCTGGCTTTATGTGGGTGCTGAGAAATTAAATGCAGGCCAGCAGGATTTGCAAGCAAATACCTTTAGCTGCTGAGCCAGCTTCCCAGCCCTCACTAAACTTTTAAAAACTTACTTATTTTTATTATAATTTTTTTGGCTGTCCATGTACGTGTATGTGCAGGTGTGTGTGTGCCACATTTTGTGTGTGTGTGTGTGTGTGTGTGTGTGTAAGTCAGAAGACCGTCTTTCGGGTTGTTGGTTCTCACTTTCCACTTCCTTTGAGGCAGAGTTTCTCAGCCTACTCTTGTTCTTTGCTGCCCTTTCCATGAGCTTCTGGTAAATTCTCCTGTCTCAGTGTGCTGGGATTACAGAAGCCTGCCATGGCTTCTGGCTTATTATGAGTGTTTGGGGAACTGAAGTCGAGTACTCCAGCTTGAGCAATGAGTGATTTCTCCACTGAGCCATCTCTCTAGCCCTTGTTAAACTTTTTTTTTTTTTTTTTTTTTTTGGTTTTTTTGAGGTAGGGTCTCACTCTAGCCCAGGCTGCCCTGGAATTCACTACAGAGTCTCAGGGTGGCCTTGAACTCACGGCAATCCTCCTACCTCTGCCTCCCGAATGCTGGGATTAAAGACTTGTGCCACCACGCCCAGCCTGTTAAACTTTTTTTTTTTAATTTCATTTATTTGTTTATTTGAGAGCGACAGACACAGAGAGAAAGACAGATAGAGGGAGAGAGAGAGAATGGGCGTGCCAGGGCTTCAAGCCTCTGCAAACAAACTCCAGACGCGTGCGCCCCCTTGTGCATCTGGCTAACGTGGGACCTGGGGAACCAAGCCTCGAACCGGGGTCCTTAGGCTTCACAGGCAAGCACTTAACCGCTAAGCCATCTCTCCAGCCCGTGTTAAACTTTTTGATCTTTGAAAACGTAATAGGTTGAAGAAACTACTTTTAAAATATTTTTATTTATTTATTTGCAAATGGGGCAGGGGAAGGAAGGAGAAAGGGTGAGAGGGAGGGAGGGTTGGAGAGAGACAGAGAGAGAGAGAGAGAGAGAGAGAGAGAGAGAGAGAGAGAGGAAGTGTGAGGGAGAGAGAGCGAGAGCAACGCTTTCTGCCGCTGCAGATGAACTCCAGATGCGCGCGCCCGCTTTGTGCTTCAACTATTTACAATGCTGCTTCACTGTGTAAGGTGTCATAACTAGAGATGACCTAAAGGAAATGGGAAAATGTGCATAGGTCATATGCAAGTACCAGGCCACTTTATAAGGGACTTGAAAAGCACCCTACTTTGACATGCTGAGGTGAACAGCCCTACAATCACCTCCCCATGGATACTAAAGGAAAACTATTTTTTCCCAATCTGGTGGCTTCTCTTTGCATTCTTTGTTACGGTTTTTCACAGAGCAGAAATTTCAAAGTTTAGTGAAATCCAGCTTATCAATTATTTCTTTCATGGACTATGATTTTTATTTCATGTCTAATGAGATATTGCCTTAACCAAGGTCACCTACAGTTCTTTCCAGGAGTTTTGCACTTTTGTGTTGTGCATTTAGGTAGATGGTCCAATGTGATTTAATTCTTGTGAAAAATGTTATGGGCCGTGTTGATGTTGGGGATTGAACCCAGGGCTTTACACACTTTCAGTACACACTCTCCTACTGAGCTACTCCCCCAGTTCTAGGTCACTTTTTATATGTGAATATTTAGTTGTTATGGCACCATTTTTTAAATAATTTTTAAAAAATTTTTTATTTATTTATTTGAGAGCGACAGACACATAGAGAAAGACAGATAGAGGGAGAGAGAGAGAATGGGCGCGCCAGGGCTTCCAGCCTCTGCAAACGAACTCCAGACCCATGCGCCCCCTTGTGCATCTGGCTAACGTGGGACCTGGGGAACCGAGCCTTGAACCGGGGTCCTTAGGCTTCACAGGCAAGCACTTAACCGCTAAGCCATCTCTCCAGCCCTATGGCACCATTTTTAATGTTACTTTCTTTTCTTTTCTTTTTTTTTTTTTTGATGTACAAGATGTTTATTCCAACACTGCTTGAAGTAGTAAAATAGTAAAAACAAAAAAAACCAACATCCCCCCCCCCCCCCAAAAAAAAACACACCAAAAGCCTGGAAACAACCTGAATTTCTGGAACTAATAGTGAATAAATAATATAACCATTCTAATGACTAGTATATAGCTATAAAAATAAGTTATATATAAATGGATTTTTCTCAGGAGATGGCCATGATAAAGTGCTAAATGAAAAGAGTCTGTTATCAACCATTAATACATCATGATCCAGTGTTTGAAAAAAAAATCTTATGTTACTTTCTTTTTATTTAATTTAATTTATTTATTTGACAGAGAAAGAGGGAGGGAGATAGAGAGAGAGAGAGAGAGAGAGAGAGAGGGAGGGAGAGAGAGAGAGAGAATGAATATCACTGTGCAAGGGCCTCCAGCCACTACAAACGAGCTCCAGACACATGTGCCCCCTTGTGCATCTGGCTTATGTGGGTCCTTGGAATCAAACCTGGGTCCTTTGGCTTTGCAGGCAAATGTCTTAACCGCTAAGCCATTCCTCCAGCCCCTTAATGATACTTTCTAAGTTTGCATCTACTGCTATCCTCTGTACCCTTACCCCCTTCTGGTCCCTTCCTCCCTTAAATTAGTCCCCATTTCTGCTTTCATGTCATATGTATTCAATTGCTTTCTTTTCCTCTCCTCCCTTAACACAGATTCCTTCCTCATTCCATGCCTCCCTTCCTTCTTTTCCTTACTCCCTCCCTTAGGTATTTTCCCCAATCCATCCATTTTGCTGCAAATTTCATAATTTAATTTTTCTTTACAGTTGAATAAAACTCCATGGTGCCACATCTTCATCATCCATTCATTAATTGATTGGCATCTAGGCTGGTTCCACTGTCTAGCTATTGTGAATAGAGCAGCAATAAATATGGATGAGGGGCTGGAGAGATGGCTTAGCAGTTAAAGCACTTGCCTGCAAAAACCAAAGGACTCGATTCCCCAGAACCTACAAAAGCCAGATACAGAAGGTAGCGCATGTGTATGGAATTTGTTTGCAGTAGCTGAAGGCTTTGGTATGCTCATTCTCTCTCTCTCTCTCTCTAACAGACTAAAATTTAAAAAGTATGGATAAGCATGTATTTCTATAATAACATGGGGAGTCCCTAATGTATATACCCAGGTTTGATTCCCCAGTACCCATGTAAATCCAGATAAACAAAGTGATGGGCATGTCTGGAGTTCTTTTGCAGGGGCAAGATGCCCTGGCATGCTCATGCTGTCTCTCCTTCCTATCTATCTATCTATCTATCTATCTATCTATCTATCTATCTATCTATCTATCAATCATTATCTACCTATCGATCTATCATGATCATCTATTATCTATGTATCATCTATCATTATCTGTCATGATCATCTATTATTTATGTATCATCTTTCTATCTATAATCTATCTATCTATCATCTCTTTTTCTCTCTGAAACAATAAATATTATTTTTTTAAAAAATATATATGTATATATGGAGGGAGAGAGAGAGAATAGATACATCAGGGCCTCTAGCCATTGCAAATGAACTCCAAATGCGTGTGCCACCTTGTGCAGCTGGCTTATGTAGGTACTGGGGAATTGAACCTGGGTCCTTGGGCTTTACAGGGAAGTGCCTTAACGACTAAACTATCTCTCCAGTTCCCATTTTAATTTCTCTTTAAGGTCTTACATTATTTAAAGCAATTGTCAGATCTAACACATTTAAAAATACACTTCTCAGGGTTGGAGAGATGGTTCAATGGTGAAGAATGTCTCCTGCACAAGCATGAGGTCCAAAGGCTCTCAGGGCCTGAGCTGGCTAGTTTGACTCCCAGAACCCACGTAATTATCTGGTGAGATTTGAGTCATGCTTGTGTTCACCAAATGGCTATTATTAATGGAAACTATTGATCTCTGGGTACTTACATTTTGCTCACTCATTTTACTCAATTTTCTCTTTTTTTGGGGGGGGGATGCTTCAAGGCATGGTCTCACTCTAGCCCAGGCTGATCTGGAATTCGCTATGGAGTCTTAGGGGGGCCTTGAACTCATTCTCCTACCTCTGCCTCTTGAGTGCTGGGAGTAAAGGCGTGTGCTATCACCCCCAGCTAAAGGCTTAATTTTAAAGTCCATAACTCTTTCCTAGAACTACAGAGAACAATGATTAGGTCAAAAGATAAGACATGCAAAACTATGAATATACTAGACTAGATTAAAATTCAAAGTTTGAAATTCTTTAAAAGATGAATTGTAATCACATATTTTATGGTTGGTCAAACTCTAAAGTCACTGTAAATGTGCAGGCTTGAACTTGGGAAATTTTGTTTATTGGTGCTTATATGTCTTCTGTTTGGAATAGAAAAGAAATACTGCATATAACCTTGTTTCCAGCTGAAACTCTATTTCTGCTTTTCAATCTTTATATGTGTACTTTAGAAAACGGTTCCTTAACAAGTTCTCTCACAGATACCAGGAAGAGCATCCAGGGCAGCTCTCAGCATCTTTTGATGTTCTGTTCCTCTTTGCTCCCTTTACAGCCATCTCAATTCTTTTATTGCAGCTGCATAAATATGTTTTACAGATTTCACATTTCCCCAAAGTCATATTAGAATCCAAATAAAATCATACCCATACAACAATAACAAGATCTTGAAGCAGTCATAGATCAGTAGCAGAGCTAAAAAGGTTTCTTTTATGGAGCGTTGAGCCCTACAATTGTGCCTCTATCCCCGTGATAAAGGAAGTAGGTAAAATAATGGCTTTGAACTCCCAGAGAGTGATTTGGCTGGCATTAGGAATTTTGAACATTACACTTACAAAGAAGGTTTTTCAGAAGTTATAGGAGAAAATGCTGCTTTAGTTATTGAATATCCAGGAGTTTTGATGGATGCATGAGGGAGGGAGAGCCAGACAGAAGACACAGCAGAAAGGGAGGGCCTAGAGCAGATCTGGGGTTTGACCAGGAGGGCAGAAGGAAAGAAAACAACAATGGCATCCTTCGAAAAAAGACCAGGGTCTCAGAAGGAGCACAGCTCCCAGGGAGGAAGCAGCCCATGAACTAATGTGCCTGCTTGTTTCCACGTAGACCTTGTTTGCACACAAGACCCTGGGCTCAGAGCCCAACTTGGCTGCTTACCAGCTCTCATCTTGAGAACGTTACTCCGTTTTCTACATCTTGTTTCCACGCTTTAAAACGAGGCAAATGGTGTTGCTTTCCTGGGGGTGTTGTAAAGCTGGGAAGTGAGAAGAACACTTGTAGCATACACGCAGATTCCAGGTCTAGTACCTGGGACTAATGATCACTTCATAAACTGACTTTTCTCTCTCTTCTCTCTCTGATATTTCCTTATCCTCACCCAATTCCCAGAGGTTAAGGAGGCAAACACAGCATTTGATTGTTTTTTTTTTTTTCCCATTTAGGTTCGATATGGTGTGTCTCCAAGGCACATGTTCCAGCAGAAATCAAACAGTCTTGACACAGACCCAAGAACTTGCGGGAGTTAATGTTCAGAAGGCTCCTGGTACCGTTCCAGAGCAGAGCTGGGCACAGCAAACGAAGCTGCTCACTGTGACTTCACAGGTGCTGAGCCTCGCTGCCTCGGTGAGATGCCCTCAAGCTGCGAGAAGCTACGACCTCCGCTGAGACTAGTCCAGATAGACCTGTGCCTCCTTTAGCTCCCGCCATCACCTCAAACTTGCTTTCTGCTGAATCTTTATTCTTCTCCCAGCATAAAGCCAAGACGCTCATTTCATCTCTTGTCAAATACAGTTCCCTTGGTTGGCGATCTCATTGCATTAGTCACCTTTCCATCTCTGTTACAAATCCCTGAGAAACCAATTTCAAGAAAGGAAAGACTGTGATTGGGTAAGTTCACTGAGAATGAACTGTTCCAGGTTCAATCATTTTTCCTCAAATTTCACTGTGTCATTTTTTCTTACTACTGTATAGAATTCCATTGTGTAGATATACCACATCTTAGTTATCCATTCTTCTAGTGATGGATATCTGGGTTGATTCCAGCTCTTAGCTACAAATGGAGCCGCTACAAACATGGTTGAGCAAATCTCTCTGGCCTGTGGTTTGAAAGTTTTAGGGTAGATGCCCAGTAAGGGAATAACTGGGTCTGTTGGTATCTCTATAGTCAGCTTTTTCAGGAGTCTCCAGATTGCTTTCCAAAGTGGTTGTACCATCTTACATTCCCACCAACAGTGGATGAGTGTTCCTACTTCTCCACATCCTCGCCAGCATTTATTTTCATTTGATTTTTTTTGAAGTTTGCTATCCTTATTGGGGTAAGTTGTTTTAATTTGCATTTCCCTGATGATTAGGGATGATGAACATTTTCTTAAGTGTGTGTTTGCCATTTGTATTTCTTCCTCTGTGAACTGTCTGTTCACCTCTTTGCCCCATTTTTTTTTTTTTTAATTTTTTTTTTATTTGAGAGCGACAGACACAGACAGAAAGACAGGTAGAGGGAGAGAGAGAGAATGGGCGCGCCAGGGCTTCCAGCCTCTGCAAACGAACTCCAGACGCGTGCGCCCTCTTGTGCATCTGGCTAACGTGGGACCTGGGGAACCGAGCCTCGAACCGGGGTCCTTAGGCTTCACAGGCAAGCGCTTAACCGCTACGCCATCTCTCCAGCCCCTTTGCCCCATTTTGTGAGTGGGGTGTTTGACTTCTTACTGTTTAGATTTTTGAGTTCTTTGTAGAGTCTAGACATTAGGCCTCTATCAGTTGGATAACCCGCAAATATTTTCTCCCATTCTGTGGGTAATCTATTGGCTTTGCTTATTGTATGCTTGTATGGGTGGGGAACCAACTGCTCTTGATTTGGCTAAGTGATCCCCTCAGTGGTACGGGACCCATAGCTGGAGCTGGGAAACAAGTCAGAACCATATCCAAACATAAGCCCACTGTCCATTATCAAGCTGCCATCAATCATGGGCTACAAAAGGGCCTACACCTATTAAATTCTCTATAAAAAAAGTAAGGGTTATCTCATTTGTCCTGGTGCTAACTTACTCTCCATTGGAGAATCTGCTTCTCTTTTTCAGATAGATGTAGATCCTAAGGAAAGAGCTACTCCATCAAAAGGGCCCCAGCTGAAACTAAGAAAAATTGGCAAAACAAGCAAGGGTGCTGTTTTCCTGGTAAGCCAGATACCAGCATAAGGGGGAAGGAGATCAACACAGAGAAAAATCAACTCCTACCAAATCAGAGAACCACAGACCCAGAGGCCCCCAATACCTCATCACTGAAGCAGACCAAAAATGAACCCAATATGGCTCGGGGAAATTTTGCAGAAGAGGGGTCAGAAAGAATGTCAGAGCCACGTGTTGGGTCATGATATGCAGAGACATTTATCTTACCCATAACTGTGGGCTAACTCCACAATGCATGACCCATATACCTCAATAAGGAGGAGCCAAGGGGAGGAGGTAGGTCACAGATGAGACTAATAATGGTACCAAACTGACTGTATTTGCTGAATACAAAACTAATTAATAAAAAATTTTTTTAAAAAAGAAAGGAAAGAATTGGCTGGAGAGATGGCTCAGTGGGCAAGAGTGCTTGCAGTGTACGCACAAGGACCCAAGTTTGATTCCTAGCAATCACGGAAATTGCTTCTTGAGGAAGTTCTTAGGTAATGCTGCTTTCTATGTTGAGAGTATTTATTTTTGGCACCGTAGGAAACAGACAAAAATCAAAACAATAGAAAGACAAAAATAGGAGTTTCTGGGCTGGAGAGATGGCTTAGTGGTTAAGGCACTTGCCTATGAAGCCTAAGGACCCAGGTTCAATTCTCCAGGACCCACATAAGCCAGATTCACAAGGTGGGTCACGTGTCTGGAGTTTGTTTGCATTGGCTGGAGGCCCTGGCATGCCTACACTCTCTCTTTCTCTCTCTCTACCTCTTTCTCTCTCAAATAAATAAATAAAATACATTAAAAAATCCTTAAAAAATAAGAGTTTCTATGACCAACAGATGTTTAAGTTAGTGAGAATAACATCAGAGAGTAATAACTACAATGCAATTATGTACAATGCAGAGGCTGAAAATGACATGGTTGCAGTCAAGTTTCAAGGTGGTTCTGACTGTAACTATGGAATCAGTGAAGGACTCTGGAAGGAATGGCTTCTGGGCTGGGTATGAAGGATGAGAAACATTATATGGTGCCCAGGCAAGAAATCATACTGCAGGCAGAATGACTGTATCAGGAAGGGCAAGGGGAAAGAGAAAACATCACTGGATGGCTAATGAAACAAAATGTGATAGAATTTGGGCGGTACACAGGAGAAGTGCAGGTGGTGACTGATGACCAGAGAAAAGCTCGCTTGTGATCCATAGTGTATAGGGCTGTGCATGCCAGTCCAAGTACTTTGTACCCCATGTTAAAAGCAGTAAAGACCAGAGCTGGAGAGGTGGCTTAATGGTTCAGGTACTTGCTGGCAAAGCCAAAGGACCCAGGTTTGATTCCCTAGAACCCATGTAAAGCCAGACGCACAAGGTGGCGCATGGGTATCGAGTTCCTTTGCAGAAGCTAGAGACTGACGTGCCCATTCTCTCTCTCCTTCTTTCTCTTTATCTAAAATAAATAAATAAAAACAAAGTATAACCAGTACAGACCAAACAAAGCTTCTGATCACTGTAATTGAAATTGCGTGACGACACAAAGCAATTTTATTCATACAGACTAGAAGTAGAAAAAATGTGGACCTTGTTTGATAGGTTCAAGTTTTAGTGTACCATGGTGTGAAAGGATTACAAACATCAGTATAAATTTAGCACCTTGTAACTGTGTAACAGAAAACCTCACTTCTTTGACTTCATTAGCTTCATCACATTTACTCCCTTATAAGAAGGGACAGACAATTCTGCATTCAAGATTGTCATTTAGTATGGGCAAGATCATGCCTATGAAGTGCTTATTATTACGCTTCTGTAAATGGTAGGTATTATTATTATGGTTATGGGGGATATAGAATGGTTATTTAAATATTCTTTTTGAAGATTTATATCTATCTATCTATCTATCTATCTATCTATCTATCTATCTATCTATCTATATTTTGGGTTTTTATGGTAGAGTTTCATTGTAGTCCAGGCTGACCTGGAATTCACTCCGTATTTTCAGGGTGGCCTCAAACTCACTGTGATCCTCCTATCTCTGCCTCCCAAGTGCTGGGATTAAAGGTGTGTGCCACCATGCCTGGCTTTATTTTTATTTCTATTTATTTGAGACAGAGAAAGGAACACACACACACACACACATAGAGAGAGAGAAAGAAAGAGAAAGAGAGAGGGGGAGAGAGAGAGAGGCCAACAGTAGCAAGCACAAACAGCCAGAGCCCAGTGAACAGTAAGAATTCAAACTGGCTTTCTACAAAGGCTGGACTCACAATCTGCCCCAAGTGACACACCTCCTCCAGCATGCTGGAGACTTACGTAGGAAGTTTAATCTTAAGTAAAAATACATGAATCAACTGTTCTCTGATTGGACTGAGGGTCACTCTTGGGAGGGAATACATGCCTGGTACTGAAAACCTAATCAAAAGCCTATGGCAGGGGAGGTCATGAGCCTTAGGGGTATAAAGCCTGCTCTTGTCTGGATAAATGCATATATTACTCTCACCAAATTGCCCTGAAAGCACTACACTTAAAGTTCATACTCATATACTAATGCTACTCTCATTTCTGGTTAGAGATTCTCCTCTTTTAAGATGGTGATGACACTGGAATAACCCAAAAAGCAACACAGTGCTGAGAGAAGGGATGGAGGAGTGTCCAGCACTGAACCATCTCACACCCTCCAAGGCTCAGGGTCCATTGCGGAAGAGGTGGCAGAAAGAATGTAAGAGCCAAAGGAAGGGTACCACTCCTTACATACAATTGTCCAGACAGAATTTGGCCTCCATATGCAAGACTTCACAGTGCCAACCAAAACCTGTATAAGACCCTCCTAGTAGGAGAAAAAGATGATGACATCAAATTAAAAGAGAAACTAATGGAGAGAGGGAGGGGATATGATGGAGAACAGAGTTATGAAGGGCAAAGTGGGGGAGAGGAAGGAAATACCATTGTTTGTTGTCTGTAAGTATAGAAGTTGTAAATTATATATATATATAAAAATACCTGAATCTATGGAGTCATTTCTATCCAAACCACCACACCAGGTCATATTAAGATGTCTGGGGATAGGAAATACGTTCCAGGATTCCACGTGATCCCAGTGTAGCTGAGGGTGAAGACTGGAGATTTAAAGTTTAGTAGTAGAGATGAAAACATAGGAAAGATACAGTGAGACTAGAGACTGTCAGATGGTGGAAGAGGAAGGAGTATCAGAGGGATAAAAAAAAAAGTGAGAGAGGGTGAATATGATACAAATACGTTGTACATGTGCATGGAAATGTCAGCATCAAGCCTCTGGCCTTGCATAATTAATATACACTAATAAAAATTGAAGAAAATGGGGCTGGAGAGATGGCTCAAAGGTTAAGCTGCTTGCCTTCAAAGCCTAATGACCTGGGTTCGATTCCCCAATTTCCATGTAAAGCCAGATGCACAAAGGAGTGCATGCATCTGGAGTGTCTTTCCAGTGGCAAGAGGCCATAGCATGCAGTGGTGGTTTGATTCAGTGTCCTCCATAAACTTAGGTGTTCTGAATTCTAGGTTCCCAGATGATGGGAATTTGGGAATTAACACCTCCTGGAGGCAGAGTATTGTTGGAAGCAGGCTTAGGGTTATTGTAGCCAGTTTCCCCTTGCCAGTGTTTGGTACACCCTCCTGCTACTGTTGTCCACCCGATGTTGGTCAGGAGTGATGTCTACCATCGGCTCATGTCATCATTTTCCCCTGCCATCGTGGAGCTTCCCCTCCAATCTGTAAGCAAAAATAAACCTTTTACCCACAAGCTGTTCTTGGTCAGGTGATTTCTGCCAGGAAAGTGAACCTGACTGCAACAGTAAAGTTGGTACCAGAGGAGTGGGATTGCTACCTAATGGTGTGGCTTTGGCCTTTTGGAACTGATCTTCAAGACGAATGTGGAAGCATTTGAAACCTTGGCCCAAGAGATGCCTTGCAGTGCTGTAAGTACAGATTGATGGGCTATTCTGGTCAGAGTTGAAAGAGCTGAATGCAGTAAGATCTATGGACTGTGAGGTTTGGCTTATGAGGGGTGAGAAAAAGCTTTGCTTGGACTGGGATAGAAGCAGTTTGTGTGAGAGACTTGCTGTTATGCCCATGTCTTGAGAAGTTGTGCAGGGTTGCACTGTGTAGAAACAGTCTGGTGTGAGCAGAGGGATATGTAACAGAAAAAATGAAATCTTTGGGTGCACTACTGCCTGTTCAGCTGCAATTAAGAGATTACAACCTTTGAGATTGGGCTAGCTGACCTGCACTGGGGAAACAGGAAGAATGTAGACTCTTTTGAAGGGGCCTCAGTGTGCAAGGAGTATCCTGTTCTGCAAAGTCTGCTTTATTCCCCCTGGATTAACAAATTGGTACTCCACCTGGTATTATGGAGTGTAAGAAATGCAGGAAAGAGAGGGTCATTGAATTTGCAACATGGTCTTGTGTTTTGGAAATGGCCATGGGCAGTGTGAAGCAGGTTTGCTGGATGCCTGCAGGGAGACCCAATGGAGCTGTGAGGATGGACCATGGGTTGCAGTGGAGACCCAGTGGAGAAGCCAGGACCACAACATAGCTGCTAAGGAAAGCTGCCAGCCTTGATGAAGTTTTCTAGGACTGTGAGTAGTTTAGCTGGAGGGGCAGAATTGGAACTCCAGAGACCTGTTGCTGGTTAGAATTATTGGATTTGGAGTTACAGAGTTTGAAGTTAGCCCTATTTAAATCTTGTATTGGTTGAATATTTCTATACCCAATGCCATTTTTTGCAATATGAATGTTTATTCTGTGCCATTATGGGTTTTTTGAAGGATTTTTTTTTTTTTTTGGTATTATGGATCAGTCAAAAGATCTTGGACTATGCGAATGTTTGAACATCATTAGGATTGATAAAATCTATGGGGACTTTTAAAGATGGACTGAATGCATATTTTACATTATGGATGGTTATTAGTTTATGGGGGCCAGGGGCGGAATATGGCAGCTTGATTCAGGTGTCCCCCATAAACTTAGGTGTTCTGAGTGTTAGGTTCCAAGCTGATGGAGATTAGGGAATTAATGCCTCCTGGAGGCAGTGTATGGTTGGAGGCGGGCTTATGGGTTTTATAGCCAGTTTCCCCTTGCCAGTGTTTGGCACACTCTCTTGCTACTGTTGCCCACCCGATGTTGGCCAGGAGGTGATGTCCACCCTCTGCTCATGCTATTTTTTTCCCCTGCCATCATGGAGCTTCCCTTCAAATCTATAAACCAAAATAAACCTTTTTTTTTCCCCACAAGCTGCTCTTGGTTGGGTTATTTCTGCCAGAAATGCGAACCTGACTGCAACACATGCCCATACTCTCTCTCTGCTTGCAAATAAATAAATAAAAATATTTCAAAAAGCCATATTACCTGAAGAATGCTCTTGATATTAAGTAGTATAAGAAAATAGAGAAGACATTAAAAAGAAATCACTGAATCACTGGGTTTATTAATCATTAGAAATTATTTTCCTTCTTACCAATATGATAGTCTTAATCTAACTCTAGGAATAATAAATTTGGTGCAAATATCAATGAATATTTGAATAGTACATTATTCCTTAACTCTGTTCAGATGTATTTATTTATTTAGAGAGAATGGTTGCCAGGGCCTCTAGTCATTGCCAATGAACTCCAGATGCATTCACCACTATCACTGCCATGTGCATCTGGCTTACATGGGTTCTGGGGAGTCAAACCTATGTCCTTAGGCTTCACAGGCAAGCACCTTAACCACTAAGATATCTCTCTGGGACCTGATCAATGTTTTAATTGTGCCTTTTTGAGGTGACTGTTAGTGGCCACAAGATTGACTTCTTGTCACCACAGAGACTGTAGGGTGAAGACACAGAATAGGAACATAATAGATGTTGACTGAATTGAAGTTTCTAGTCTTGGAAAAACCCTATCACTGGAAAAAGATTATAGTTAATTATCAGACAAGAAGTATTGCTTGTAAGTTCCTATTGACATATTTGTGTACACTAGATTAAAGTACCTACTTACTGACACAATTAACGATCTATTATTTTCATTTTCCCATAAAGGTCAAACAGGGCTGACTTCAAATTCAAGAGATCACATCTTCATTTTCTCTATGAGCTGGATGCTTGTCCCTTGCTTGGAGGCCACTGGACCTTCTCCTGTTGCCCATTTCTGTCTCTAGTCTGCCCACCTGTTAAGCTCCAGGCACTTGATGACTTTTCTCTATTTTCAACAAAATATATACAAATGTATAGATTTGGACCCCCATTTTCCCCAGGCTACTCTTGCAATTGGCTAATGAGATAAATGGCAGACACATCATTTGTTTGAGAAAATCAAACCCAAACTAATATGTGCTTGGGGAAAGGTTAAAACAGCAACCCCCTCTCTTTTCCCAGCAGCTCAAATAGAGTCAGTTTTTGCCTTCTCAACACTATGCCTTGGCCTAAACTAAAGCAGCATCTTGTGCAATGAGATTTTCAAGTCAGAAGGAAGGGAAGATGGTGGTTTTCTGAAAGAAATGGGAAAATGCATGCATGCGTGTATACATGTTTGTGTACGTGTGTGGGTACATGTGTTTGTGCAGGTGCTTATGCATATGTGTGCATGTGGAGGCCAGAGGTTGATGTCAAGTGTCTTCTTCAATGGCTGTCGAGTGAGAGAGAGAGAGTGGGGGGGGGGAGAGAGAGAGGGAGGGAGGGACAGGGAGAGAATCGACATGCCAGGGCCCCCAGCCACTGCAAACGAACTCCAGACACATGTACCACCTTGTGCCTCTGGCTTACATGGGTTCTGGGGACCTCTATCCTTAACACTTTGTAAGAAAGTACCTCAGCCACTAGGCCATCTCTCCAGCCCACTTTATTTGATTTTTTATTTGTGTGTGTATATATGTACATGTGTGTGCATGGGTACACCTATGCCATGGTATACATGTGGAGTCCAGAAGACAATTTTGGTGTTCAGGCAGGGTCTCTTTTTTTTTTTTTTTTTGGCACTAGGCAGGCCAGTCTAGCTGGGGTTCCTCCAGCTTCCCAATTTTCCCACCTCTGTCTCCCAGTGCATTCAGTATGTTGGGATTATAGACATCTCTTTAGTGTCTGGCTTTATATGGGTGCTGAAGATCCAAACCCTGGTTTACAGGCTTGCAAAGCAAGCACCTTTAACCATGGAGCCATCTCCCAGCTTCATCTGATTTATTGATTGATTGGTCACCAATTTGGCTAGACAAGCTAGCCAGTAAGCTCTAGTCAACCGCCTTTCTTCATTTCCTTAATGCTGGGGTTACAGGCACACGCTACCATGTCCAGCATTTTATGTGGGTTTTGGAGGATCTGAATTCAGGATGTCATGCTTGCGTGACAAGCACTTTATCCACTGAATCACCTTCCCAGCCTTTAACTGGCCTTTTTGCAAGTAGGGAACATTGCCTTCTTCTGAGGTAGAGTCTCACTCTAGTTGAGGCTGAGGCTGGCCTGGAATTCACTATGTAGTCTCACTGTGGCCTCAAACTCATGCTGATCCTCCTACCTCTGCCTCCCAAGTGCTGGGATTAAAGGCATGTGCCACCACACTCAGCTCTAGTAGCTTCTGAATTTCAGTTTTGTTAAGGTTAAACTCACTGAAGACATATTGTGTGGCAGAAGGGTGTTCAAAAGTCCTAATAGGTAAGATACTTGCAAAGAGATTCCCTGGGAGTGAGTGTGATGTTAGGTGGGTCCTGAGGCCCTTGAACATTGTATCCTAGTTTGGGGTAGCATCTAAGAGTCTTAGTAGCTTCCAACCAGAAACATCAGGGTCTTGGGTTATAAGGAAATAGAAGGGACATAAACAGAGTGGAGCAGCTACTTGAGAAGACCCCCAGTTTTATATCATGTGAAAATTATGATGATGATGGCTGACCATTGACTGTACAATTCCGTGCTAGACATTATTCTAAGAACCTTGTATATTAACATGCTATATTAACTCATTAAGTAACCCCAGCTCTAAGAGTTAGTTACTATCAATACTGACATCATTCATCAGAAAAGTTAAATTACCCAATGAATCGCATTAGCAAGCAGCAGAAGCAGGCTACACATCCAGAAAATGACCTTCAGAAAATGTCACCTTCAGAAAATGTGTTTGGCTGGAGAAATGGCTCAGTGAGTAAGGTGCTTGCCTGCAAAACCTAATGACCTAAGTTCAATTCCTCAGTACCCACATAAAGCCAGATGCACAAGGTGGCACATGTATCTGGTGTTTGCAGTGGTTAGAAGCACTGACATGCCTATTCTGCCTCCCTCCTTGGAAATAAATAAATTCTTAAAAAAGTAAAGAAAATTCCCCTTGTGATCTCTCTGAATGAGATTGGGAGACTCTCGTACAACCTTGAGATAGAGAAGCGTGTTGGTTTGAATGTAAAATATCTCCCATAGCCTCATGTCTTTGTGATTAAGCCTCACAGTGAGTCTCCAGTTGGTGGAGCCTTTGTGATGGAGGAGGTGTGTCACTGGGGCCTCAGCCACTGCAATTGAACTCCAGATGCTTGTGCCACCTAGTAAGCATGTGCATCTGGCTTATGTGGGATCTGGAGAGAGATTGAACATGGGTTGTTAGGTTTTGCAACCAAGTGCTGTAACTGCTAAGCCATCTCTCCCGCCCAAAAATTATTTTAAATTGATCCAAAAGCAAGAACTAGGTCTTAGTATAATTTTATATGAACAGCTCATCTTAGTGAAAAATGTTTTTAAAAATGCTTTGATAAGTTTTCAACTCTGTAATTGCTTGCAATAATACTTTATTATGAACAAATTTTGAAAGATTTCTTAAAAAAACAATTTACATTCATATCATAGTTTCCAAGAAACTCAGAGTGCCCAAACTCTTTGAATCAACTTATAGATAAGAAATATGGAGGCTGGAGAGATGGCTTAGCAGTGAAAGTGCTAGACTGCAAAGCCTAGTGACTTGAGTTTGAATCCCCAGTAACCACATAAAGCTAGGTGTACAAAGTGGCACATGTGACTGGAGCTGGTTGTAGAAGCTGGAGGCCTTTGTGTGCCCATTCTCTCAATCTCTCTCTGCTTGCAAGCAAACAAACAAGCAAATAAATATTTTTTAAAATATGCCTCAAACAGAAATCAAGATACTAAAGTTAAGAAAATAATTCTATTTTTGAAATTATTTTTATTTATTTATGTATGAGGAAAGAGAGAGAGAGAGAGAAAGTATGGGTGCACCAGGGTCTCTTGCCACTGCAAATGAACTCCAGATATACGCACCACTTTGTGCATCTGGCTTTTATGTAGGTATTGGGGAATTGAATCTTGGTCACCTTGCTTTGCAAGTAAGTGCTTTTTTCTTTTTCTTTTTTAAACAAAATATTTTGTTTATTTATTTGAGAGAGAGAGAGAGAGAGAGAGAGAGAGAGAGAGAGAGAGAGAGAGCGCGCGCGCGCGCAGGCCAGGGCCTCCAGCCACTGCAAACTCCAGATGTATACGCCCCCTTGTGCATCTGGCTTATGTGGGTCCTGGAGAATCAAACCAGGATCCTTTGGCTGTGCAGGCAAATGCCTTCACTGCTAAGCCATCTCTCCAGCCGCAATGAGTGTTTTTATAACTGCTGAGCCAGCTCTCCAGCCCATGGGAAGAATTCTTATTAGGGCTTTCATGGCTTTCTCAGAAGAGACTAAGGCCCTCATCAGTAAATGCTTTCTTCTCAGCTACGAGTTTAGGATGCTGAACGACTTTGCAAATGAAAAGCTGTTCCCAAGCATCCTAACTTCCTCTACTTCCTGACGGGTGCCAGAGTGGTCCTGTTTTGTGTCGTCCCTGACATTATGTTGTCTGCCTGTTTCCTAGTTTTTGAGCTCTTTCCACTCAGTCAGGAATAGATCTGTCCTCAGAAACCTCTCTTATCTTAGTTGGTATCCCTTCTGGGCAATCAGATGGAGGCTTTGCGTAGTGTTTTGTGGGAGCAGGTGGGAGAAGCAGCTGGTATGTGAAGAAGTGAGCAGCCGGACAACAGTGCAAATGAGAAGAGTGTGTGTGTGTGTGTGTGTGTGTGTGTGTGTAAAAGAGCAAGTGCTACCACATGAAAATTTGTCCAAGAGACTGTAAATCTTACAGTTTGTTCTCCAGAGCTACAGTTCAGTAAATGTGCCTGATAGATAAACAGTCAATGAGACCCTAGATAGCATGAACATAGAACAGTAGAAGCTTGGATTAATATGCAAAGTGGTTTACAATGCATTTCAATGACACATGGTGTCCTTACTTCTTAGTTGTTTCTTCCCTCCCTCCCTCTCCTCTTTTCTTTCTTTCTTGTTTTTTCAAGGTAGGGTCTCAATAGCCCAGGCTGACCTGGAATTCACTGGACAGTCTCAGGCAATCCTCCTACATCTGCCTCCCACGTGCGCCACCATGCTCAGCCTTATTTATTACTTTTTTGAGGCAGGGTCGTACTCTAGCCCGCATTGGCCTGGGACTCTCACAGTGGTCCTCCTACCTTAGCCTCCTGAGTGCTGGGATTAAAGGTATGCACCACCACACCTGGTAATTACACAGTTTTTAGAGATATATAATTTAAACCTTTCAAATTTGATGTGTAAAAAAAATCTCACACATGTATGATCTCAGAAGTGTTTTGTTGAGTGGTGCAAGTGGGAAGAAAACACTTTGCTTGGTTTTGCTTTTCATATTTTAGAGTCACACTTCCTTTCTTTTCATGAGCTTTCCGAGCTCAAATCTCTTCTTTCACTCATCTTCTCCCTCCTTGGGTGCTCTCTTTACAATCTAAATTAATTTCTCATTAACACAGACACAAATGTGGTTAATAGATCTCATGTGGTAGGAAACTTTGTTCACATGATTGTTTAAAAAAGAAATTTAAAAAGTTCCCATGTAAAACATGCATCTACAACAAAAGGCTAAGAGTTGTAATTTCTATGGGCTAGAGAGATGGCTCAGTGGTTAAAGGAAATTGCTTGTGAAGTGTCATACCCTGGGTTCGATTCCCCAGGACCCATGTAAGCCAGATGCACAAGGTGGTGCATGTGTCTGGAATTTGTTTGTAGTGGCTGGAGGCCACTCTCTCTCAAATAAATAATGAAATTAAAAAAAAACCCTAAATGCAGAGTCCAAAACTGAATTTCAATAATCTCTCTTTCTGGACTGGATCTTACCTACATAGCACAGGCTGACATTAAACTCACACATTTAACTCAGGCTGGCTTTTAATTTCTAGTCTTCCTGCTTCAGCCTCCCAAGTTCTGGGATTACAGGTATATGCCACCATACGTGAATCTTTGTGTGTGTGTCTCTTTTTGAAATATTTTATTTATTTGAGAGAGAGAGAGAGAGAGAGAGAAAGAGAGAGAGAGAGAGAGAGAGAGAGAGAGAGAGAGTGTGTGTGTGTGTGTGTGTGTGTGTATGAGCATGCCAGGGCTTCTTGCTACTACAAAAGAACTCCAGACTCATGCCCCACTTGGTGCATGCATCTGGCTTTATGTGGGTACTGGGAAACTGAACCAAGGCTGTCAGGGTTTGCAAACAAGCACCTTTAAGCACTGAGCCATCTATCCACTCCATGTGTGTGTGTGTCTTAAAATTAGCTGAATATTTTTGGTTGGCCCGGAGAATGACAACTATTTTTGTTGTTTTGTGCCATCAAATAAAAATCCTCCATCTATATTGTCATCAATAATTCAAATGCATTTATATCCCAAGCACCCAGGTAAAAGCTGGCGTAGTGGCACATGCATAGCAGCCCAGGGCTTGGGAGGTGGAGGCAGGAGGAGGCATGGCTCGCTGACTAGATCAGTGAGCTCTGGTTTCAACAAGAGACCCTGTCTCAAACAACAGGGTGGACAGCAACTGGCGAAGACACTCACTGTCAGACTCTGTTCTCCACCGGTACACGCGTACATGTACACACGCCTGCACACAACACACACGTGAACATGCATACACATGCGCACACATTACAGTGATGTCTTTGCCACAGGGGGAAAAAATCCAACTTTTAATGCAACAGAAAATACACTGAGCAGCTGAAGCAATCTTGAGAATCAATAAAGTTGGAGGCATCATCCTTCCTGAGCTTAAATTATTGAAAAACTATAGTAACCAAGACAGCCTGGTACTGACGTTAAAAACAGACACGTAGACCAGTGGAACAGAATTTAGAGCTCAGAGATGAACCCCAGCATATATGTCAACTAATTTTCTTTTCTTTCTTTAAAAAATTTTTTTTTGTTTGTTTTGTTTTTCGAGGTAGGGTCTCACTCTGGCTCAGGCTGACCTGGAATTCACTATGTAGCCTCAGGGTGGCCTCGAACTCACAGCAATCCTCCTACCTCTACCCCCTGAGTGCTGGGATTAAAATATACCACCACGCCTGGCTTGTCAACTAATTTTCAACAAGAGCATCAAGAACATACAATGGAGACAGAATCATATCTTTAACAAATGATGCTTTGGGAAACCTGTATATCCACAAGTAAAATGATGAAGTTGGATCCCTTTTTTTGGAAAATATTTTATTTATTTATTTATTTGAGAGAGAAAGCTGCAAATAAAAGAATGGGTGTGGCAGGGCCTCCAACCACTGCAAATGAACTCTAGACACATGAGCCATCTTGTACATCTGGCTTATGCGGGTCCTAGGGAATTGAACCAAGGTCCTTAGGCTTCACAGGCAAGTACTTCTTTAAACACTATGCCATCTCTCCATCTGTTGCTTTGGTCCTATGGCGAGGCAGTTCATCAGGGTGGGAAGTGTCCGGGGAGTGAAAGGGATCCAGGCAGCTACAAGTGAGATCACTTGTAAGTTTTTTAAGAGCCCATCTTTTAAAAGGCTTTATCATCTCTCAATAGTGCCACAAGCTGGGGACCAAGTCTTTAACACATGGGCCTTCAATGGGCATTTTAGATCCAAACTATGACAGACTCTCTCCACCAGAAAGCAAAACTGGTACAGAGTAGGAATCGGGAGTGGACAGTCTCAAGGACAGGCCCTTTGCTGGGCTGCTGTGCAATCAAACTATTTCTCACACAAGCAAGATCTGAGTGGAGACATGCCCAGCACAGGAACAGCAAAGCTTCCCTCCCTCCTTCCCTCCCTCCCTTCCTCACTCTTTCCTTTCCTTCCCTTGCTCCCTCACTTCTTTTCTTGTGAATTTGGTCTCAATAATACAAAGGCAGATAGCCCAGTTTCTTCCCTCTGTGGTCTCATATAAGTCAGGCTATAAAAATCTCTAGCAATGTTCTACCTGTTTTTTTTTTCATCATTATGACACTTATATTTTATTGCTTTCTTAAAAATACATTTTTTTATCCCTTTTCCACTAGACCTGTCATTCTAGTTTTGGTTTAATTTCCATGTTTCAAAATTCAAAGTCAATTTACATAGCGGTCATTTCAAGCTAGGAGGGGTTACCGGTGGATCTAACCTTCATTTTTGCTTTACTGTCAGCTCTATCTTATACATCAGAAATGGATATCACTTTTGCAATTAAACCTATTAAAGAAAGGTAACTATCAACTTGCTCTGAAAAGTCCTAAAATTATTTATTTATTTGAGAGAGAGACAGGGAGAGAGAGAGAGAGAATGGGCACACCAGGGCCTCCAGACAGTATAAAGGAACTCCAGATGCATGTGTCACTAGCTGCATCTGGTTTAATGTGGGTACTGGGGAACTGAACCCTGGTTGTCAGGATTTGCAGGCAAGTACCTTCATCACCGAGCCATCTCCACAGCCCTCCTAGCATTTTTCTGTTTGACATTTAAACTCATCCTCACTTTAGCATGACACAGAAAGTCTACATCCCTCATCTCATTAGACACCAGTGTGTTACACCCCACAGTTTGTTGGGAGGTGACACCTCTCCAGAGAGTACAAGATGGGGTTTAGCCAAGGCTTGCCATGAGGCTCAGTGACACCATTGCTCCATCTGAAGGCTCTTCACAGTCCAGAATGTTCAGAGATGCAGAACTCGCTCCAAATGCCACACGAATCTGTGTGCTGTGACCCGTAATCACATATCTCAAGAGGGGCTCGAGATATATTTTGAGAAGCCAGTTGGTATTAATTAATATGACTATTTTCTTGTCAGCTGCTTTTGACACTTCATAAAAATAATTTGTTAGTTTCCCCCAATTCTCTTCACTATGTCTGCGTTAATTTAATTTGGAATTGTTACAGTCACTGCCACGCTTTTTGTTGTCACTAAATTTTAATCACTGAACCCAGGGACCTGTAGAGTTTAAGAGGACAACGTGTTACAGCTGTTTGACTATGTGTAACGTGTGTTCCATGTGCAGCAGGCAGTGGGCTTCCTCTTGAATCTGTAAGCACCCATCTGCCTGGAGCTGGGCTGATACAGTCTTAAAGTAGATGGTGCTTTTGGGGTAGGATTTATTCTGAGAACAGGCTATGGGTAAAGTTACTTTCCTTAGCAATCACCATTTTCCTCTTTTTCATGGCTACTTAGCTATTTATACTAAAGATTTTTTTTTAAAAGAATTTTTATAGGTTCATTTTTTTTTTTGGTGCTGAAAGTTGAAGTATTTCAATTTGAATTACATAAAGAAGTAATAGACACATCTTTTAAAAAATATATTCCTGGTCCTGAGACCATCTTCAACTATTTAGGCAGCCCTAGGAATAACCTTGTTCCCAGTATTCAGGTGTGGTAGATTAAATGTCCGTGGGCTCTCATAGGCTCATGTGCTTGTGATCCCAACGCCCAGCGGGTAGAGGCTCTGTTCTTTCCAGTGCGCTGTGAGGTTTGCTGACTGGGCTGAGAGGGCCACGGTTTGGCTGCTGAAAGCCCCCTGCAGGCCCGTGTGTTAACGTCTTGCTCTCCTAGGTGGCACTACTGGGAGGTGGTGGGTCATTTGATAGGTGTGGCTTAGTTGAAGGCTTTTAGGTCATTGGAGGCTTTCCTTGAAGGGATTATGGAATGGCAGGTTTGTTTCACTATGTGCCCTATCACGACAGTCAGCTGATCACAGGCCCACAAGCCAAGTGACCATTGACTGGATGGAGCATCTAAACCAAAGTAGACCTTTTCCCTTCATAAAGTGATCATTTTCTATTGTGATAGAAAGATGATTAGCGAAGGAGATACAGTGAAGAGCCTTTTGAGGGAAGCCAGCCTTTATGCAATTTGAAATTCTTGCCTTCTTACCAAAGTGTCTGTTCTCCAAAGCCAAACTGGTAATCAAGAGGGTGCTATTTGAATCACGGGATGGAGGAAGTCACCAGGCACATAGGAAAGTACATTTTTTTTTTGGGGGGGGGAGCCAGCTGTTCTCCAAGTCTCCCCCCTCATTGACAGCCCAACATTCACTCTCATGCTAGCCTCTGGCTTCCAGAGCCTCAGATTGCTTATCCCTCAAATAAAGTAATGCGTGGTTTGAATGTAAAAATGCCTTCCATTTCCTCATGCACTTGTGATTCAGCCTCACACTTAATCCGCAGAGGGTGAGGCTTTATTTCTGGAGGAGGTGTGTCAGTGTGGGCTAGCCTTGGCATATTGTGGCCCACTCAGCTTGCTTCTACTTCCTCGCTGGTGATGCGAAGATGTGACGACCAGCTTTCGCCACCATGATGAAACCTTCCCTTCAACACTGTAAGCTGGAAATGGACCCCTTCCTTTCATCAACTGCTCCAGTTGGGTATATTGTCCTAGCAACAAGAAGGTAACTGCCACAAAGGCAATGAACTACCTGTCTCTAAAGACCCCTTCCTCCATAAGTATTCTCCACTGTTGATATATCCTCATTCCAAACGGCAAGTGAATCACTGATCCATTTCAGATTGATTTGATCGTTAAAAAGTTCCTCACTCTCATTTTGGTTACAGAAATATGCAACGCTGTATTGTTGTGGTAATATTTTCTCTCTCTCAGGATAGACACTGAAAATTAAAAGAAGTCTGTGAATAGAAGTGAGAAGAGTTGGGACAGTGAATCAGGTGGCAGAATATCTGGAAACTTCTTGCAGACACAGATGGCGGATGTAAACTGTTGTGGCAGATAATTTCTGCCAGACATCCCATGGAGTTTATTACTAAATGTGGGATCAGTAAACTTTTAAAAACATACTGTGCATGTAAAATCATTTAAAATACTACAAGTGCAAAATCTTTTTTGTTGTAACAATACCTAATCCTTCCCTTCTGCTTTATAAATAATTTAAATAGACTCTCCACTTCGGATTGAACAATTCTGTCTTTTATAAAATCGTTGAGACTCATTAAGAAAAAGCAAAGGTTCTGAAAGTGTGGTGGTTTCCTGGGTCTAGGATTGTTCATTTGAGTCCCCCTGCATGCCAAATTTTAAAGACGGACATAAAGGACAATTAAGAAGTATAAAATTAATGTGAAACACTGGAATAGAATGAAAAGATATCAGGCCACAGTGTGTGGCCTGAGCAAAAACATTACAGTAGAGCCAGCTGCTAAGCCCAGCACTGAAGCCTGTAATGGCTGATTTTATAATGCAGGAAACAGCCACAATTAGGGGACGGTTATATCTCTACACTGTAACTCAGCGCAGTAAAACTAGGCAACTTTGCAGGTGGAAGCAGGGGTTTTTATGGAACATTAAGTGTTTCAGTGCAAGAAATCTCAGCTGCAGAACACTGTAATTGAATATATGCTATTTTCCTTTGGCATCTATTACCCAATATTAATAACGTGTATGTCTTCTCAAATGTTAATCAAATTTGATATCTGTACCTAAGAAGGTCTGTGGGGGTGTATAACTGCATTAATACCTACCCTTCATTTAAAATTTTTATTAATCATTATGTTATTGCACACATTTCTTTGTGCATGTGCGCTATGTATGTTTGCATATTCATGTGTGCGCATCTGAGCCCGTATATGTGGAGGCCACAGGACAACCTCAGGTGTCTTTCATCCTCAGGAATGATATATATATAGTATATATATATCAAATATATATATATTTGAGACAGGGTCTCTCATTGGCTTGGAATCTCAGCAGTTAGGCTAGAGTGCCTAGACAGAAAGCCCCAGGGATCCTCCTGTCTCTGCGTCTCTGGCACTAGCAGTGTGAACGTGTGCCACCACACCTGGTATTTTTATGTGGGTTCTGGTGATCAAACTCAGATCCTCATTCTTGTGAGGCAAGCATTTTACCCAACATTTTACCTCCCTAGCCCATAGCATGCGCAGTTAGGGAGGACATTCTGACAATTCAACAAGCAGGCAAGCGGCTCACCCACTGAGCAATCTCCCTGGCCCAGTGTTTCTGTATTCTTATCATTACTTTGGATTTGGAGCCTTTAGGTTCTTCTCTTTGATTTATAAATATATTGGCTGGACACGGTGGCACATGCCTTTAATCCCAGCACTCGGGAGGCAGAGGTAGGAGGATCGCTGTGAGTTTGAGGCCACCCTGAGACTCCATAGTGAATTCCAGGTCATCCTGGAACAGAGTGAGACCCTATCTCAAAAAATCAAATATATATATATATTTGCAAGGGTGAAGAGAGAGAGAAGGAGAGAGGGAATGGGTGCACCAGGGCCTCTTGCCACTGTGAATGAACTCCAGATGCACACACCTCTCTGTGCATCTGGCTGTATGTGGCTACTAGTGAATTGAACCCTGGACATTGTGCTTTTCACGCAAGTGCCTTTAACCACTGAGCAATCTCGCCAGCCCTCAAATAGGAACTTTAGACTTGTCCACTGGTATATAAAATAGCAAAGAGGAACCCTAAGAATGTACCACTTATCCAACTTCTCCTATTTTTTCCCCACTCTTCCTTCTAATAATCACTAGTTACATTGAGATTGGCAGTTTTAGTACTCCCATGAGATGGAGAACACGCAGTATTTTTGTTTTTTTTTTGGATCTGATGTCTTTCAGCTAATGGCTTGCTCTCCAGTTCCATTCAATTTCCTGTAAACAACATCTTTCTAATCAAGTAGTATATTATTAGGTACAGATACCATTTTCTTTACATGTTCATCTGTGGACGCACACCTTTGCTAGTTTCCAGGTCTGGCTGTTATAAGTAATAAACAACTTTGGTCCACAGCTTCACTTTAGTGATGGCAGGTGGATGGCTGGCCAGCCAGGCCAGATATAGCAACTGGCACAATGGTGGTATGTTTGGTTTTGGAGAAACCAACCGCTCTCTGAAAACCTAGTCAAAAGCCTATGGGTAAGGAGGCCACAAGCACTGTGAGGAAAACTACTACTGTTGTCTGGCCACCAAACTGCCCTCTACACACTTAGGTTTCCCCCCCTTATATTAATGTTGCTCTAACTTCTAGATAGAAAAGCTTCTGTTTTCAGATGTTGGTTACCACTGGGGTGACTCAAAAATGGCCAAGGTGCTGAGAAAAAGCATCAGTGGAATGTTGGGCAGTGGCCCATCTCTATCATACCATGCAAGGCTCAGGGACCATTGCAGAAGAGGTGGAGGCAATAATGTAAGAGTCAAAGGAAGTACAGGACTGCTTACAATGCTGTCATCCAGACACAAAGTGGTCTTGATATTCACGACCTCACAGTGGCTGACACTGCCTACATAAGACCTGCGTAACAGGTGGGGAAAAAATAATGCCATCAAAATAGAAGAGAGGCTACTTGCAAAGAAGAAGAGATTCAGTGGAAGGAAGGCATGGGTGTGGGAAAAGGGGTGTGTTGGGAGGGGATTATGACCCATAGTATATTGTTTATATTAATGGAAGTTGTCAATAAGAGGTTAAAAAAGTTGAGCTTAACACAATGACTTGCTTACGTTAAAAGAAGTGGTGAACAATATAGCATGTGTTCTAACCCTATTTCTAAAGGAAAAGTCTTTCTTAGTAACTCAAATGAAGGGTCTACAGTAGGATATTCATACAATGTGTGTGTGTGAGCAAGAAAGAGAGACAGAAACAGAGATACAGAGACTGAAAGAGAGGACAGAGATGACCTAAGTGTTAGCCTTAGGTTAGGGTATTTGGTGGGATAAAGGAAAGATGAGTTCCATTCTGGGATTAACATATCTGTACTGAGCTGTCTCATAGTCAGGGTAAAGTGATTGAGAGGGAATGAATCAAGTGCAAGGACATTTCTGGTTGTCTTACACGTTGGTAGTCAGAGTTCCAACAGTGGCTTTAATAGCATCACACTGTTGATCTAAACAATTAAGTCAGTGTCTGGTTCAGTTGTAAAATAATTGTTCCAAAAAAAGCATGCCATGTTTCTCAGTCCTCATCTGCAGAGACAACTTGAAAACCCACATTTTCTCACCATCTTTATACCAGCATCCATTTATCTACATTTATGTATTTACTTAGAATGACTTGTAGATGTTCATGCAATAAAGGGAGACAGAGAGAGACAGAAAGAAGAAGAAGAGAGAGGAGGGAGAAAAAGAAGAAGAAAAAGGTAAATAAGAAGGAGAAGGGAAGAGAAAAGAGAGAAGAGAGAAAGTTGTACAGAGAAAATTACACATGAGCACCAGGACATTCTGATGAAGTTAAATGCCTGGACACAATATTCCCAAGACTCAGCCCTATTCCTAAGCCTGGTTTCCAAGATGCACTGAATAAATTCTGTTCCTAAATTAGTTTAAATTGTGCTTTTTTTTAATTAAAAAAATATTTTTAAAAAATTTTTATTTACATTTTCCATGATTATAAAATATATCCCATGGTAATTCCCTCCCTCCCCACTCCCACACTTTCCCATTTGAAATTCCATTCTCCATCATATTACCTCCCCATTACAATCATTGTAATTACATATATACAATATCAACCTGTTAAGTATCCTCCTCCCTTCCTTTCTCTTCCCTTTATGTCTCCTTTTTAACTTACTGGCCTCTGCTACTAAGTATTTTCATTCTCACGCAGAAGCCCAATCATCTGTAGCTAGGATCCACATATGAGGGAGAACATGTGGCACTTGGCTTTCTGGGCTTTTTTTTTTTTTTTTTCTGAGGTAGGGTTTTGCTATAATCCAGGCTGACCTGGAATTCATGATGTAGTCTCAGGATGGCCTCAAACTCATATTGATCTTCCTACCTCTGCTTCCTGAGTGCTGGGATTAAAGGCATGTGCAACCATGGCCGGCTGCTTCAATATTTGAAATACAAATTTTAGACTTGTTTACTGGCATCTGGTTCAATATATGAATTTCATTTGGTGCGCGCGCACGCACACACACACACACACACACACACACAGGTCCAGAAAGATGTTCTGGCAGAATGGAGAAGATAGGGTTTGGTCTAGATAAATAGTTAATAAAACCATCCATGGCAAGGGGGAACTGCTAGGGAAACTACTGCTTAATGTCAGCTTTAAAGTTGTTTCCAATATTTAACGGAAGGCGAATTCAAAGGTAATGGAGTAATTATTTTGGTGGAGGAAACTTCAGGATAGTCCAGCTTTCGGGTTGTGGCATGGTTATGGCTGGCTGCTTTTTAGCCAGGTTTACAATGAGAATTGAGAGGAAGAAAGCAGAGCACAAAGAAATGAAAAGGCAGTTTGGTCTGAAAAGAGTGTATTGACTTATTTATTTATTATTTGTGCTTGTATGGTGTGTGTATGCACACTTGTGTGTGTGCATATGTGTTAGTGTACACATGTGTGTGATGACTGTGTTTATGTGTGTAGAAGCCAGAGAATAACCACGGGTCTCTTTGTGATACAGTATCTTTCACTGGCCTAAATCTGGCCATTTAGGCTAGAGCTGCTTACCAGTGAGCCCTAGGATCCACTTGTCTCTGCCTCCCCAGCACTGGGATGGCAAGGTGCATGCCACCATGCCTGGCATTTGAAGGAGGTACAAGGCATCTAACTATGTCCTCATGCTTGTGAGGCAAACAGCTTGCCAACTGAGCTACTTACCCAGCTTTGAAATGGGTATATTTAAAGTGGGGACAAAGAGGCTGTGGCTGTTATGGAATCTTACAGTTAAAGAGAAGCCAAGCTACTTGTACTAACCCCATAGGAAAGGTGCCTTGAGGGTGTTTCAAGAACTGGCAAGAACCCACTCAAGGATGGCTCGAGGATGTACAACTGAAAGCTAATGTAAAGATTTTCTTTTGATAGGAGAGTGTCCTCAGGACACCCTGGGGGAACAGGGACACTTAAGGAAGTATTTTCTCAGGCTCAGCCATACAGGTACTCACAGAGCAGTACAGCTGCATCCCAAGGGGGCAAAGCTTAACTGGGTCAAATTCATTTTGCCTTATAAGATTGTCATGAGCCTTTGGGGCAAGGATGGAATAGCATGGTTTGAATCTGAAATGTTCTTCACAAGTTCATGTTTTGAATGTTTGGTTCCCAGCTGATGACATTATTTTATTTTAAAAAATATTAATTTGGAGAGATGGGGGGGGGAATAAGCATGGGTCATTGCCTCTTGCCACTACAAATGAACGCTAGATGCATGCACCACTTTGTGCATCTGGCTTTATAGATGTGCTGGGGAATCAAACCCAGGCCAACAGGCTTTGCAAGCAAGCATCTTTAACTGCTTTCCGCAATGTTGGTGACACTATTTTAGAGGGCTCAGATCCTTTAAGAGGCGGGACCTGGCTGGTCTGGGGGTAAGTTATAAGGCACAGGCCTTTGAAAGTTACATCTGGTTCCTGGTTCCTGTTTTCCTCTCTGCTTTACTGTATGTGAATCATCCCTCTTACCTGCTCTGCCATGATTTCCTGCCATAAGGGACTTAAGCCTTTTGAAACTGAGCCAAATAAACTCCTCTCCCTTAAGTTTGCCTGTGTTAGTAACTCAGGTGGGTTCTCATGGCCAGTTTCCTGAGTAGAGTATATTTGCTGTAAGTGTACTATCATTTTATTTAGTTTTGTGAAATCTACTTTATAAGGTTAGGTTTAGTTTGTTTAGCCACAGTTTATTTTTTGAAAGTGTTTAAGAAAGCAGTTTTCATACATCTAAAAAAAAACCTCTGGCACTAATATTCTGATGTATATTCTTGGTTTACATAAACTAAGAAAGCTAAGCATTAAATTCAAAGTTGTCATAGCTCAGTTTGGGCTGCTGTAATAAATTACCATAACCCGAGTAGCTTACGCACAACATTTGACAGTCGTGGAGTTTGGATTGACAAGATCAGGATGGTGGTACCTTGCTGCGTTCGGGGGAGGGCTTTCTTCTGAATTAGAGAGAGCTGACCTCTTGGGATAAGAGCTGTCCAGTTCTTAGGTCTCTTCTTCTAAAGGCACTGTCGTGGTTTGAATGTAAATTATTCCCAATAAGCTTGTGGGCTTGAACACTCCCCAACTGGTGGTATTGTTTGTGAAGGTTGCGGAAGCTTTAGGAGGTAGAGCTTTGCTGGAGGACACAGATCTCTGGGATTCGAAGTTTTATAGCCCAGTTCCTATTTGTCCTCTGTCTCTTGCTTGGTGGTGTCATCAGGAGCCCCAGCAAGGATCCTGACGTACTCACAGGTGCTGAAATATGTCCAGAACTGCAATGACATCTTCTCAGTGTCTTCCTCAGTTGCAGCAATAGCTTGGGTAGAAGTCTTCCTCATGTAGCAGACCTTAAAAACTGCAATAACTCCGTGATCCATAGGTTGGATCAAAGAGGAGATGTAGGGAGGCGGAAAATACGTTGGGTCGGAGTTCACCAAGGAAACGGAAGCGCTGAAGCATCAGCAATGTGGGAAGGTACAGTCACCCTCCGACGGTTCTAGCCCATTTCAATTGGCATAACAAGCCAGTAAGGCATCCCGGAAGAGGAGCTGGGGGAAGCGGACTTCCTACCACTCCTGTCAGTCTCTGGCAGTGTGTGTAGTTTAATGAGATGGAAGGATCTGGCCTCTCCCTGTGCCACGTCACAAAGCCTAAAACACTGCCTTGGAGCAAGACTGTCTGTCATCCTGTCCTGGTCAGTCTTGAAATGCAACATTGATTTGGACTCCTTCTGGAGGGAAGTCATTTCAGACATCCTGTCTTTGGAACACAGAGGTTTCATCCATATGGAAGATTTCCTGGGGTAAGTGTATTTCTGTCATAATCAGTTTATTTTGAGTTTACAAAAATTCCTTAGCTTCATTAGCAGATTCATTATTCACTTTCACATTACTGTGAAAAATTATTTTAAAAATAATTTATTTATTTACTTGAGAGAAGGGGAGAGAGAAGTAAGGAGGGAAGGAGGGAGAGAGAGAGAGAGAGGGAAAGAGAGGAAGAAAGAATGGATTCATCAGGGCCTCCAGTCACTGCAAATGAACTCTAGAGGCATTCACCACCTTGGGCCTTTGGCTTTATATGGGTGCTGAAGAATTTGCTAAGCAATCTCTCCAGCCCCAGCATACACTTTAAAAAAATATTTATTTACTTGCAAGGAGAGAGAGAGAGAGAGAATGAATAGGCACACCAGAGCCTCCAGCCAACGCAAATGAACTCCAGATGCATGGGCTACTTTATGCATCTGATTTACATGGGTGTCGGGAAATCAAACCCAGGTTGTTAGGTTTTGGAAGCAAGTGCCTTAACCACTGTGCCATCCCTATAGTTGAGGCAGACTCTTTATTTTTTAATAACAGTTCTGTCACTTTGTTCTTGTTCTTCAAGATTATTGCTATCGTGGGTTAGGACAGAACTGACTGGTGAGCAGTGGCCATTGGCTAATCTCTACCTTCACAGTGCTCAATTACTTTCAATTTCATTTTCAGGTCAATTAGTAGTATTAGCAGTGGATTTTGTGTGCTTAGATACAATGATGAAATCAAGCACAAGAGAAACTGATGCAATCAAAAGATGAAATAAACATGAGATGTATGAGGATGTTGCTAGTACAACATGACATTTTGTTTTGCACAAACCATTTATTGTTTATTTTTTAACTTATTTCTTTGAGACTGACAGACAGAAAGAGAAAGAGGCAGGGAGAGAGCAAGAGAGAGCAAGGGAGGGAGAGCAAGAGAGACAGAGAATAGGTGCTCCAGGGCCTCCAGCCACTTGCAAACGAACTCTAGATGCATACGCCGCCTTGTGCATCTGGCTAATGTGGGTCCTGGGGAATCAAGCCTTGAGCCAGGATCTTTAGGCTTCACAGGCAAGCACTTAACTGTTGAGCCATCTCTCCAGCCAATAAACCATTATTTTTAATAAGAAGTACAACCTCACGTTAAATACATAAACCTGCAATTTCCTCATATAATCAGGCATTAGATGCTATAGTCAATTTGATGTGCTTTATTTTTTTATATGACTGGTGGCACAGTAGGAAAATTTTAACTTTCTTAAAATTATATGGGACCACGTTTTTTTTTTTTTTTTTTTTGAGCATGGGTCTGTTACTGGCCTGGAGCTTACCAATCAGGTTAGACTGGCCAGCCCATCCCCAGGGCTCCTCCTGTTCCCCCCTCCAGCACTGAAATTAAACACATACACCACCATGTCTGATATGTTTTCTGTAGGAACTGGGGATTGAAATCCATTCTCAGGCTTGGGGGCAGGGGCCAAGCACTTCACTTCCTGAGCTATATTGCAAGCCCCATATGACATGTTTTGTGGATCCAAAATAACATTATGGGTGCATGACTGCACTTTAAGTCACCTGTAGATTATATATGTGACACAATGTATATATTACGAAAACAGTTGTAATTTTGATTAATTAGTAAATGATAAAAAAGTGCACATATGTAATATACATAAGTTCTTTCCCAAATATTTTCAATTTGAGGTTTGCTGAATCCACGGATGTAGAATTCATGGATATGAAATGTAACTGTACTTCATTTAGGGATGAAAAACCATAAGCCCTGGTGTGCCCATTCTCTCTCTCTGTAAGAGAAAGAGAGAGAGAGAGATAAGAGGATTGCTGTGAGTTCAAGGCCAGTCTAAGACTACCTAGTGAATTCCAGGCCAGCCTGGGCTAGAGTGAGAACCTACCTGGAAAAACCAACCAAACAAATAAATTAATGAACAAATAAATATGTAGAAGCAAAACACTTTTTGTTCAAACATTTTCATATTTTGTTTATGTGGTTATCTTCATTTTATATGAGCATGAGAATATTATCAGAAGAGATCACTCGGTATTCCTATATTTAATCTATGAACTAAGTATCTGGAAATAAACTTCCAGGGATATTTTATTTGAAAAAGGATTAATCAGCATGTCAGCCCTGATATGAAAACTTACTTTCATTTTCATTTTACCCCAAGCTTTAGTTCACTTAAAAAGTATGCCTGACCTGTTCTAACAAATTTTGTTTATTAAAATACAATTAGACGAGATTGGGCGCGAAAATACTTAGTAGCAGAGGCCAGTAAATTGAAAAGGAGACATAAAGGGTGGAGAAAGGAAGGGAGGAGGATACTTAATAGGTTGATATTGTATATATGTAATTACAATGATTGTAATGGGGAGGTAATATGATGGAGAATGGAATTTCAAATGGGAAAGTATGGGGGTGGGGAGGGAGGGAATTACCATGGGATATATTTTATAATCATGGAAAATGTTAATAAAAATTAAAAAAAAATACAATTAGAGAATACTGATTGTGAAGGAATAATTATTGGGCTAACATTTAACATTCATGCTTTAAAAGAACAATGGAATGTGAAGTAATTTTGTCTCAACATTTACCTCAAGTTGAACATCTCAGCTGAAACACTGCTGTCGAGGCAGCTATTGTACATTCAGTTCCACCTTACCACCTACCTCGTGTTTATGAACACTACTGATTAGAAATGGCTGCCGCCAAGTGTAAAAGCAAATAAATGAAAGTCACATGAAGTGGTCAACTGTATTTGTAGGCATCCTGACATCCTGAAGCTGGTTTGTGACATCTTCTGCCTGTTCCCTAGAAGACAAATTAGCAACCAGTAGTCTGGTTATGAAGCCTCTACCGAGGGCTGTTATTTTTCTAGAAAGAATGTGAAAACTGGACACAGAAAAATACAGATAATGCTATACACGTACTAGAGGAAACTGATAAAGTTACTGTCAAGAACAACAAGTAGGGAACACTGGAAAACAGCACATAATAATGAGACAGTCACTTCGTAATTCATTGGCTATACTTTGAATAGAAATATAGACTTTCAGGCTGGAGAGATGGCTTAGTGGTTAAGGCACATGCCTGCAAAGCCTAAGGGCCAAGGTTCGATTCTCCAGGTCCCACATAAGCCAGATGCACATTGTGGCACATGCACCTGGAGTCTGGCTGCAGTGCCTGGAGGCTGTGGCATGCCCATTCTCTCTCTCTTTCTCCTCTCTGTCTGTAATAAGTAAGTAAATAAATAAAAATCTAAAAAAAAAAAAAAAGAAATATAGACTTTCTGTGAAATTTGAAAATATGGCAAAAATAGCTTACAAAATTATTTCTTGGCAGTTTATAGAGGTTATGACAGATTTAAATGCATAAATTGCTTACCTTTTTAGACTTCTCCATAGATCTTTTCATTGTTTTCTTTTTAAAAATAATACATCCCTTGAGTCAACATAAACACTATATTAAATTTGAAAGTATCATAATAAAAAACCTTTTATATACTTTTTGTGTTTTAAAAATAATTTACTTATACATATTTTAAATTTTATTTATTTATTTGAGAATGTGAGAGAAAGAGGGAGAGAGACAGAGACAGAGACAGACACAGAGACAGAGAGAGAGAGAGAGAGAGAGAGAGAGAGAGAGAGAATGGGCATGCCAGGGCCTTTAGTCACTGCAAACAAAGTCCAGACACATGCGCCACCTTGTGCATCTGGCTTACATGGGTCCTGGGGAATCAAACCAAGGTCCTTTGACTTTACAGACAAATGCTTTAACTACTAAGCAATCTCTCCAGCCCTGCTTATTATATTTTGAGTGGGGGGTGGGGTGCAGATAAATAGAGAGAATGGATACACCAGGGCCTCTAGCCATACTGCAAATGAACTCCACATGCATGTGCCACCTTGTGCATCTGGCTTATATGGGTACTGGGGAATCAAACCTGGTTCTTTTGACTTCACAGGCAAGCACCTTACCCACTAAGCAGTCTCTCCAGCTCTTAGATGTTTTAAAAATGGACTGGGTCATTTGACCATGCCTAAAGTATCACTTGGGCTTGGAGATGGCTCAGTGGGTAAGAATGCTTGGTACACAAGCATGAAGGTCTGAGAAGGCTTGATCTTGTCTTGATTTGATTCCTCATCACCCACATCAACAGCAGGGTGTGGCCATGCATGCCTGTAACCCCAGTCCTATGGGAGGACAGAGGCAGGGGAATCACTGGGTCTCACTGGTCAGCCAGCCTAAAAATGGCAACTCCAGACTCAGTGAGGGACTCTACCTCAAGGCACTGCACAGATGAACGGCAGAGGAAAATACCTGACATTCTCCTCTGGCTTCCACATGTGTGTGCACAGGGTAGTGCATCTGCATACACATGTGCATTCACTATGGGGGGGGGGGGAGGGAGGGGGGGGGCATGACAGGGCCTCTATCCACTGCAAACAAACTCCAGATGCATGTGCCACCACGTGCATCTGACTTACGTGGGTACCCGGGGAATGAAACTTGGGTGCTTAAGCTTCATAGGCAGGTGCTTTAACCACTAAGCCATCTCTCCAGCCCTGTAAACTCATTTTTTAATTGACAACTTCCATAATTATAGACAACAAACCATGATACTTCCCTCCCCTTCCCCACTTTGTCCTTCACAAACTGACTGTCCATCATATCCCCTCCCTCTCTCCATTAGTCTCTTTTGCATTTTGATGTCATCATCTTTTCCTACTATTATTATGAGGTCTCTGAATGTGGTACTAGGCACTGTGAAGTCATAGATATCGAGGCCAATTTTTGTCTTCATGATTATATTGTAAGGAGTCCTACCCTTCCTTTGACTCTTCCATTCTTTCGGTCAACTCTTCCACAATGGACCCTGAACTTTGGAAGGAGTGATAGAGATGTTTCAGTGCTGAGCACTCCTCTGTCATTTCTTAGCACCTTGGTGCCTTTTGAGTTATCCCAGAGGTCACTGCAATCTGAAAAGAGAAGCTTCTCTGGCAGGTACAAATATTAAGCGAAGTGCTTACATAGCAATTTGGTGAGTATAATACATGCATTTAGCCAGACACTGGGTCCTGCTCTCCCCTGTGCCTGGCTGCCAAGGGGTCCCACGGGCTGCTGCTTCCCAAGGTGGTCAACAACACAGACAGAGAGACTTGGAGTTTGCCTCTCTGAGTGACAATTTACTGAGCTTTTGCTGGGGTTCTTATACCTCCCCCCCCCCACCTTTTTTTGATTTTTCTAGGTAGGGTCTCACTGTAGTCCAGGCTGACCTGGAATTCACTATGTCGTCTCAAAGTGGCCTCGAACTTATGGCGATCCTCCTCCCTCTGCCTACCGAGTGCTGGGATTCGAGGTGTGCGCCACCACACCCAGCTCTCTTATACCCATTTTTTCCTCAGTCATCCTGGCTGCTGATAGGGTTAGGGTCTCTGGTCAGTCTCTGGTCTTGGCCCCTGGTTGCCATGGTGATCTTGTCACCGCTGAGCGAGTGCTCCATCTTTACTACTAACTATTGCTCCTAACAATACTCCTGGGGCTCATGACCTTCTCCACCACAGGCTTTTCATTAGGTTTTCAGTACCAAGCACGTGTTCCCTTCTGTACAGCAGGCCTCCAGTCCAAACAGAGGGCAATTGTTTTTCACCATAACAGACATGCCGCTATTGTACCTGTTGGCTCCCTTGGCCTGAATGATCAAGCTTAAGGTCTGCAGTGTCCACTGTTTTCATCACTGATGACTTCTCTCTCTCCCATAGGGCTGCATGCAGTGTAGCTTTTTCCAGTTTTCTGTCAGCTGGTCTACAGGGACGTGGTTTTCCAGCTAGGCTCCAGCTTCATTTATCAGGGATCTTACATCCAAAGCATGTGGAATCTTCAGCAACAGGGTCTTATCATCTAGTTCTGATAGGAAGCCAAGAGCCCTGGCAATGGCCTGCAATGTTCTTGGGGGCATCAGGGACCTCCCTGGCCAACAACTCACTGGAAAGTATCCCAATTCGTACACTGAAAATTTTCTACTAACAATTGATGGCTTCTAAATGCACCATTAGCCAAAAAAGTAGGTTTCCATATGGCTTATTCATAACATCTTGAATTTTGATTAATCCTCCCCCACCCTAAAAGCTGTATTTTTTTTTAAAGTACCAGACTTATACACTGCCTGTTTGGCTCACCCTCTCCATTTATGTTTGCTGATTTAGTTATTAATTATTTGAAATTTTATTTTCTATACCACAGTTTCAAGTTTTTAGAATAGTATCCATACTCAATTCCTGGATAAATAATTGAAGTCATTAGTAATGATGATGGTGTGATGAGCTCTCAGGGAAATGAAAATATTTCATGTCTTGGTGACTTCTGAGTTGTTGTTTTTTTTTAAATCAGCTATAAATGTCAAAATCTGGAGTAAAGGTTAAGCTCTATGAATGTTGTCTAGTGGGCTGGCAGTGAGTTGAGGAAGATTCTAGTCTTGGCTATGTGTCACTCATTGCACAAGTCATTTTAATCTCTTTGGCCTGATCTCTTTATTAGTAAGGTTAAAAAGAAATAGTTTGGTGGATTTCCACAGTCTTATTTAAATTATGATTCATTTACCTCTCTTCTCCTCTCCCACTTCCTCTCCTGAGGCTTAATGTGACATCTTGAAGCTGGTTTGTGACATTCTCTGACTGTTCCCTAAAATGCCAAATTAGCAACCAACGTTCCTGTTATGAGGAATCTACATGGCTTGATATTTTACTATTTTAAATATTAAAATATATTAATATTAAATAAAAATTAAGTTTTGCATTAGGCTTTTATCCCCTTGGGTGAATTTTTTTTTTACTTGGGGCTCTACAAGGGCTAGAGGGGTGCAGAGTTTTCTTGCTTTTGGAGACAGTAGGTCTAAGCTAAGGTGCCCAGGCAGAGGGCTAAAGAATCAGGCACCAGCAGGAAATCACTTGGCCAAAAGATGGACTTACCTAGGGCAAACACTTCTTGGTGCACAGTTTTGTTCAGGGTTCTGGGATTCTCATGGGAAAGAAGTTTGAGAACATAAAGTAATGGAACCATATTTCTACCCACCAGTGCTACCTGTGCTGGGCCACGAGTCTATCTTTAACAGTCATTTTTTTTTTTTCAACCATAGATGTGTGTGTGATAGAGAGAGAGAGAGGAAACTTGGGTATCCTTCTTTCAGAATTCCACCAATCTAACTCTTTAAAATATTTATTTTGGGGCTGGAGGGATGGCTTAGCAGTTAAGGCGTTTGCTTGCAAAGCCAAAGGACCTTGGTTCGATTCCCCAGGACCCACGTTAGCCAGATGCACAAGGAGGCGCATGCATCTGGAGTTTGTTTGCAGAGGCTGGAGACCTTGGTGCACCCATTCTCTCACTCTCTCTCTCTATGTTAAATAAATAAATGAAAATAAAATATTAAAAAAATTATTTTTACTTTAATTATTATCATCATCATTATTTATTTATTTATTTTTTTTGAGGTAGGGTCTTGCTCTAGCCCAGGCTGACTTGAAATTCAGTATGTAGTCTTAGGGTGGCCTCCTGCCTCTGCCTCCCAAATGCTGGGTTTAAAGGCATGCACCACTATGCCTGGTAACTTTATTATTTATGAGAGAGAGAGAATGGGGGGAGAAAATGGCCACTTTTAGCCATTGCAAATGAACTCGTGCGTGCACCACCTTATTTATCTGGCTTCTGATGAATCGAACCTGGGCCCTTTGGCTTTGCAGGTAAGCACCTTAACCACTAAGCCATCTCTCCAGCCTCCCATTTTTCTTTGAGAAAAAGTCTCTTATTGGTTTGGAGCTCATCAATTAGTTTAGACTGGCTTGTCAGGAAGCCTCAGGGCTCTCTTCCTGTCTCCACTTCCCCAGAGGCTGGTATTACACACATCTTACCTGGCTTTTTTCTTCTTTAAATGTGGGTTCTGGAGATCAAACCAAGGCCTTTATGCTTTGGAGGCAAGCACTTTACCATATCCCTAGCCCCTGTCATGTTTTTATTTTTATTTTTTGTGTTGTGGGGGTGGTTTTGAAGAAGGGTCTCACTTTAGCCCAGGCAGACCTGGATCTCACTCTGTAGTTCCAGGATGGCCTTGAACTCACTGAAATCCTCCTACCTCTCCCCCTCCCCCAGTGCTGGGATTTAAGGTGTGCACCATCACTCCTGGCTAGAGACTTCTGCATGGATTTTAATTTTTCAAAGGATTGCATTCAATATGTATATCATGATTACTGAGATTTTTTTTTTTTGACATCCTTTACATTTTGCAACGAAGCCAGTATTTCATTCATGTCACCCTAATCCTGATTCTACTCCTTATTCTGTAATAACTCTTGCATCTCACTTTTGGCCTCCTGAGCTGGCTGGCAATGTGAGAAGACGTGTTATTGTTTATACATTGAGAATGCGCCCTCTAGAGGGGCTTGTGCTAAGGACCTACTTGTCTGACTATAACATCGATTGATTGCAATATAATGAGCCCAAAAGGCCATGTTTTTTTTTTTTTTCCAAAAAATGCCATCTGTGGTCCCTTTTGTTGCAGTCACATGCAATTCACATTTCTAGCAACCATTACATTGTATACGGGCTCTATTTATTCCTGAAAATTTAAGACAAATGATTAATGTGGTACAAATGCTTCCTATAGGCAAAGCAAAACCACACCACTAAGTGAGACCATCAATCTGCCTGAAGCAGGAAGAGAAGCCTGCAATTGCTCTGGGAAATGACATGGGAAAGCTTGTTAGCAGAGGGGGGAAAAAAGCTGGAAAGTGTTACCACAGTCTGGTGAGGTGGAATGATCCGGGTATTTAGGGGAGCAGAAAATAATTCCCAGCATCCTTGGAAGGTAACTAATAACAGGCTCCGGGCCTGTTTCCTTCCATTCATCTGGAATGCTTTCCCACAGCCCTGTCTTGGAAAATGGGATAATGTGGGCTAGTGAACTCAATGGAGAAATATGTAGTTAATTACACGTGATTACGAAACAGAGAAACAAAAGGCCCAAAGTGCTAAAATGGGAGCTATTTTTCCTGGACATTTATTCAAGTCAAGGGGACAGAGTGACATGATTAAAGATTACTCAGACTAGCTCCTGTGACTCAGGCCAATTCTATAGTCCCTGTTTTTGGGCTATTCTGAGGCTTAAAATTAGGTTGTTTCAAAAGGAAAAAAAAAAGAGAGAGAGAGAGAGAGAGAGAGAAAGAAAATTACTGGTGTGAATGAAACTGTGCAGCCTCGGTTGAAACGTGTGTTGGTTTCTACAAAAAGTTAAGCCTGGAATTCTCGAAGGTACTTGTCACATCATCGCAAGGAGTGGAAAACAGGGGATAACAAAAGTACTTGTACACTGATGCCCACTATCATTATCTGCGATAGTCAAAAGGTGGAAACAAGTGCCCATCAATGAGTAAATAAGATGTGTAACAAGTTCTGATATGTAGGGGGCCGGAGAGCAAGCTCAGCGTTTAAAGGGTTCAAGTCCTGATGGCCCAGATTCGGTTCCCTAGTAGCCATGCAAAGCCAGATACACAGAGTGGTGCGTGCATGTGGAGTTTGGTTCCAGGGGTGGGAATCTCCGATGAGCCATTCTCTCTTTCTGCTTGAAAATAAATAAATAAATAATACAATAACAGTAAAAAAGCTTGGTTATGTATTGCAAACTGAAGTGAAGCAGGCCAAATAGAAAAGGGAAAAAAAAAATACTGTGTGATTCCACTTATGTAAACTACCAGAGTAGGCAAATTCATAGAGCCAAAAGTAGATAAATGTTAACAGGAGCAGGGGTGGGTCAAGGGAATAGAGGATGTGTTGTTTAATGGGCACAGCTTCTCCATGAAGTGCTGAAAGTTTGTTTTTTTTTTTTTTTAATAAGAGAGAGACAGAATTGACCTGCCAGGGCCTCTAGCCAGTGTAATCAAAGTCCAGCATGCCTGTCATCACCTTGAGCGCATGTACAACGTTGGACAAGCATCATCTTGTGTGACTGGTTTATGTGGGATCTGGCAAGTCAAACCTGGGTCCTCAGGCTTCACAGGCGAATGCCTTCACTGCTAAGCTGTCTCCCCAGCCCATGAAGTGATGAAAGTTTTGTCAGGAGGTAGGATGACAGCTGCCAGAGCAGTTACCTTCTCATTGTTGGGACATGGCCCCTGACCACAAGCAGGACATGGAAAGACAGGCTTTACTTCTGGCTTAGTTTCATCATGGTAGGGAACACGTGGCAATAGCGGACTGCCTGGCTTTGCGTCTCCACAGCAGCAGGGAGGACGTAGAGAGTGGAGCTTAGTGTAGCAAGTGGGGCTGGGCTGTAACATTCAGAGGCCAGACCCCAACCCACCCCCACCACCAGGGACCAGCTCCTCCAGCAACGCTCCACCTCCCCAAGGCTTCCCAAGCTTCCCAGATAGGGCCACTTGCTGGAAATTACGAGGCTTAATCACAAACACATCGTGTATGTAATGAATGTCACTGAAATGAATACTTAAAATAATAATCAAATGGCAAAGTTTCTAGGAAGTTACCATAGTAAAATAAAAATTTAAAGCAAGATGGCATGGATAGATGTGAAACACACACACACACACACACACACACACACACTGCTGCATGTACAATATGTAAAACCAAGCTCTGCATTTGGAGCCATATTATGTACTGGATGTGACCAAAGCCACCTGGTATTAGGCTGCAAAAGTCCAATCTTCAGCTGGGTGTGGTGGCACACGCCTTTAATTCCAGCACTTGGGTCGCAGAGGTAAGAGGATCACCGTGGGTTTGAGGCCACCCTGAGACTACATAGTCAGCCTGGGCCAGAGTGAGACCCTGCCTCGAAAAACAAACAAAAAACAACAACAACAAAATCCAATCTTCTCCAGAAAAACTCTGTATAGGAGTTCCTACAAACATAAAACACCACCTGAATCTCACCTGGTATTTAACATGACTTATAGCACACACATGGACCATTCTGGTTTCACAAAATGGGACTAAATTATACCCAGACTGTAGGACCATGGCAACCAGCCACTGCAAAGCATCTCCCTTCTGTAGCTAATCAATAGCGTCATCGTCAGGGAAGGGTGGGGGGGGGGTGAGCCTTGCATCCTTCCCACAATTGCTGTCATTTTTCTGACAGTACTGGTTTGTTCTTTTGTTGTTTTGGTTTTGGTGCTGTGGAGGGACTCAGACCTGCAATGGTAAGTGTGCACTCTACCACTAAGCTCCCAGGTCTGCTGATGCTGCTCCAACGTGGTAATGGTCAAGGGGCCAGAATGGGGACATGTACACCCAAAAGCTCTCCCAAATTAAAAAAAAAACTGGTATCTTTTTGTCATGATTTTGACATATTTTGACTCTAAAAATCTAAATACATTACAATGTGGAATTTAAAGCATTTATATTACAGATCTTTTATGAATGAGCCAAAAGAAATATGTGGCTGTATCTTCTAAAGTACTAATTTAGGGCAGGAGAGATAGCTTAATGGTTAAGGCGCTTGCCTACAAAGTCTAACGACCATGGTTCCATTCACCAGGACCCACGTAAAGCCAGATGCAGTGGCACAGGTAATTGGAGTTCGTATGCAGTGGCTTGGGCCTCTGGTGTGCCCATTCTTCTCTCTCTTTCTTCACTCTCTCTGTTTGCAAATAAATAAATAAATATTTTGAGGTCTGGAGAGGTGGCTTAGCGGTTAAGGCATTTGCCTGCAAAGCCAAAGGACCCAGGTTCAGTTCCCCAGGACCCATGTAAGCCAGATGCACAAGGGGCACATATGTCTGGAATTTGATTGCAGTGGCTGGAGGCCCTGGCATGCCCATTCTTTCTCTATCTGTCTGTCTCTCTTCTCTCTATCCCTCTCTGCTTGCAAAAATAAATAAATAAATAATAAAAATGTCTTGAGAAATATCTAACTTGTAGCTGGAGTGTTTGCTCAGTAGTTATAGTTGCTTGCTTACAAAGTCTCAGGGCCTGGGTTCAATTCCCCAGCAGTCACATTAAGCCAGACACTCAAAGTGATATGCATATCTGCTTTCTCTTTCTCTTGTTCATTTGCAATGACAAAGAACCCTGGCATGCCCATGATTTCTTTTGCTCAAATAAGAAAATAAAATTGGGGCTGTAGAGATGGCTTAGCAGTTAAGACACTTGCCTGTGAAGCCTAAGGACCCAGGTTTGATTCCCTAGTACCCACATAAGCCAGTTGTACAAGTTGGCACATGCATCTGAACTTCATTTGCAATGGCTGGAGGCCCTGGTGTGCCCACTCTCTCTCTTTCTCCCTCTTTCTCAAATAAATAAATAAATAAATAAATAAATAAGCAAATAAAAAGAAAATTTATAAAAACATATCTAACTTGAATTTGGTCTACACTTAGAAAGCTAGAGAGTAAATTCTGATTATCTATTTGTGAAGCCAACTTCTCCATATTGAAATACTAGAAATATTTAGAGTTTAGAGATGTTACAGATTTTCTATGAGGCTCAGTTAGATAGTTTTAGAAACAGATATGGCGATCTTTGTGTAGTACAGTGTATGTAATTAACACTATTAAAATACATACTTGAAAGTATCGACACTACATTCAATGTTCCTCCCCTCGTCCAGAGTACACTTGCTAGCTAGTGGTCCACACAGGTTCCTTCCACTGCATTCACTGCCATTCCTAGCTGAGGCTCAGTTCTTTGTGCTGAACTAACAAGCAAGGTTTGTGCGCCTAAGGAAGAAATGTGACTTGTTCCTGGTGCTGGGAAATTTTATCCTCTTTGAATCCTACTGCATAATTTTCTCTTCAAAAATTTTCCTTGTTAGGTTTAGCTTTTTGCCAAGTCTCTGTGTATGTTTTCTTTCTTTTTCTTTGAGCCATTCATTTTTTTTTTCTGTGTGCTCAGAAAGTGGTAAGGGGATTTTTATTACCTAGTAAATCATTTACAAATACTCTCCAGGTAGAGTATCCATGTGAAGTGTGAGAACATGCTGGCATGCTGTTGCGAGTCTGTAAGCACCTGAAGATGTATGTTTAGACACACAGCTCCGTGCGTGTCCTGTGAAGAAATGGGAGTCAGAAATAACAAAAAGTGGGTGGTCTAGGTGAACCCAAGTGACTGCATGCATACTGCTGACATCTACACTTACATATGAACAGTGATGTAATAATGCACCTTTTATGAGGACATTTAATTTGGGCATATGTTTGAAGGTGTCAAAAACGCACACATTAACCAACACAGTTGGCATTATTATTATTATCATAATCTTTGAGATGAGTGTTTATTGTTTGGATGACTTAGAACTCTAACTTTTAGTGTGATAGTTGGATAAGGAACTGGGGAGATACTTCCAAATTTAACATGCTCCTCATGATGGTGATGAACTTCGAGTGTTGTTGATAAGTACTGTGTACGTTTACATCTGCAGTTTATTCAGCTACTGAAGTCGGGCCTGAGGGGCAGAGTCGCTGATGCAAAAGGTTGAAATGACTGTGTTTCCGTCATACTTCTTCTTCAAGGAGAGCCAGTGTTGAAGCTCATCTGTGAAAAACAACATGCTTGAGTATTTCAAGAGTTGTGGGCCTTGGTGACATGTTCCCGTTCCTTCAAGAAAGCAAGGGTAAGGAGCCGCTCAGAGTGAGGTGTCGTGACATGTGCACACTGGTGCCTTCACCTCCTCTGCCGTTCCGACTTAGGAGTGGAGGAGTTGAAGCTGCTCCTCAGATAAAGGATGCAGCGGAGAGCAGAAGAAACACTGAATTAGCAACACTGAAGGGCTGGAGAGATGGCTTAGCGGTTAAGTGCTTGCCTGTGAAGCCTAAGGACACCGGTTCAAGGCTCGGTTCCCCAGGTGCCACGTTAGCCAGATGCACAAGGGGGCGCACGTGTCTGGAGTTCCTTTGCTGGGGCTGGAAGCCCTGGTGCGCCCATTCTCTCCCTCTCCCTCTGTCTTTCTCTCTGTGTCTGTCGCTCTCAAATAAATAAATAAAAAATGAACAAAAAATATTAGGGCTGGAGAGATGGCATAGCGGTTAAGCGCTTGCCTGTGAAGCCTAAGGACCCCGGTTCGAGGCTCGGTTCCCCAGGTCCCACGTTAGCCAGATGCACAAGGGGGCGCTCGCGTCTGGATTTCGTTTGCAGTGGCTGGAAGCCCTGGCGCGCCCATTCTCTCTCTCACTCTCTCTCTCTGCCTCTTTCTCTGTCACTCTCAAATAATCAAATAAATAAATAAAAATCTTAAAAAAAAAATTAAAAAACAACAACAACAACAAAAAAAAACCACTGAATTAGCAACACTGAAAGCACATGTAGTGGGCTGTAGAGATTAAAGCACTTGTTTGCAAACCCGGATGGCTCAGGTTCAACTCCCCAGTACCCGCATAAGGCACAAAGTGGCGCATGCATCTGGAATTCATTTACAGTGGCAGGAGGCCACTCTCATTATTCACATTATCTCTCTGTCTGCCTCTTTCTCTCTGTCCAAAATAAATATATAAATATATAACAATATATAAAATATAGAATATATAAAAATACATAAGATATGAAAAAATATAAACACATATTTAAAAGCACACATAGTACTTATTCTGGGAACGCCTACATGTTCCGCATGTGAGCTCCTCAGAAGCACATGTGTGTTTTTTGTTCATTCTTGACAACTATTTAGCATCATAAACACTGATGGAAAATCCATGCTTTCATGAAAGTAAGGTCCTGTTTTCATGCAAATATTAACAACATGGTTAAGAAAACACAAGGATATAACAAGAAAATATGACTCGTGGGCAGATGGTTTCTGAAATTATATATTTTTTTCTGTGAAGCATTAGTTGTTTAAAAGCATTGATGCTGAGCTTGACTTTAGAATGTGGGTGTATAATTTAAGATAAAACACCTCATTGAACAATACAAAGTTTACTTTGCCAAGTACTTAATTCATAGTGACTTTTTTTTCTTCCAAGATATTCAAACAATTTTTAGCAATCATTTCATGGGATGATTCTTATTTGAAAGCTGACAGAAATTTGAGAGAATTATCCACAGCAGAATAGAATATATTTTGTTTTAAAAATATATCCTTAAAAGGGTATTGTACAATTTTTCATATAAATTCTTTGTAGGGTTTATCAACTGCTGTCAGGACAATTATTTCAAAATTTTGTTCTAAGTATCTCAGGTTACACATCTACACTATTATCATTATTTTCTTTTCTCTTTGATGGAAATTAGCTAGCCACAAAATTTTAGGTGAGGCCTTTTGCATAAGGGAAATAGTTTACTAAAATTCTCTCATAAATTGGATCTCAAAATATTTTCTTCAAAGGCACCATCTCAAAAACCACTTGCTGCCAGGTATGGCACACCCTTTCATCGCAGCACTCGGGAGGCAGAGGAAGGAGGACTGAGTTCGAGGCCAGCCTGAGACTACATAGTGAATTCCAGGTCAGTCTGGGTTGAGTGAGACCCTACCTCGAAAAACCAACACACACACACACACACACACACACACACACACACACACACTTGCTGATTTAAAAGATTCTCCTGCCTTCATCTCTATATTGCTTTTTTTTTTTCATGAGGAAGGGAGAGAGAGAGAGAGAGAGAGAGAGAGGGAGGGAGGGAGGGAGAGAGGGAGAGAGAATGGACATACCAGGGCCTTCAGCTGCTGCTTTTAAGTGGTGGCGACAGAAATGGATGCATCATGGAGCCAAAGTGGAGGACAATGGTTCAGGGCCAGCCCATCATTCCTGTGACTGTATTCCACTATTGTAACATGTCTTCAGGTCACAGTGATATGTAATGTTTAAAGATCAATTTCATGTCCCTTCTGACCTGTACCATGATTTCCACTCTCAGCTGGTCAGCCCCAGCACGTGAGACCATCTGGTTGCTCTCCACAGGCTTGGCTGTTAGGTGGCTTTACTTCATCTGAAGTCATGGACATTAGCTGTGAAGAAGCCAGGTCCCTCTTCTGCTACCCCATGTGTCTCTTATCCAACTGACTGACTGATGGGAAATCATCACTTTCTTAGTAACATTTGTCACATGAAGGTCTATGAACTATTCTTGAGGATTTTAATATCCATGGTTGTGATATTAACCTATAGTTCTCCTTTTTAATATATCTTTTTTAAAATCAAGGTTATTTCTTTTCTTTTTTTTTTTTTTTTTTGGTTTTTCGAGGTAGGGTCTCACTCTAGCCCAGGCTGACCTGAAATTAACTATGTAGTCTCAGGGTGGCCTCGAACTCACGGCGATCCTCCTACCTCTGCCTCCCGAGTGCTGGGATTAAAGGCGTGCGCCACCACGCCCGGCCAAGGTTATTTCTTGAGATGAAATGAGTTGGGCAGCATCTCTCCCACTTTTAAATTGGTAAACCAAAATAAAAAATAGACAAATCAGTAAAACCGGATAAGGTTAGAAGGATATGTTCTCAGACTGTTGAACTTAACTCTTCTTTGTAAAGACACTGGGGTCTACACTTGGATTTTATGTGACTGAACATAACTTTTTAATAATTATTATTATGTCTCCTAATGTCGCTTAAATTTATATGTCTCTTGGAGAATTATGTGTATGTGGGTATTAAAATATTCAAAATTTGATGCTATTCTTATGCATATATTAAAATATAAATTTGCATATTATTTATGACAGTTATTACCAAGAGCATAATTTTAAATTCTGAGACCTTTAACATTTAGAATTTCTTTAAAATCTAAATATATAAGGCTGAGCATAATGATATTTATGGCATACTTATTCAGTGTCAAGAAATTTTTTTTTAAAAACATATAGTGACTACCAAAGTCATATGAAATGGTTAATCCTGTTAGATGTAAGTTGAGGATTTTGTATGCACAAAATCTCATGGTAGTGAGTGGAAAAATTGATATTTGAAGGAAACATCTAATGAGTGCTGACTCAGAATCAGTTTTTTAAAAATTATTTTTATTTATTTGAAGGGAGAGAGAGAGAGAGAGAAACACAGAGAGAAACAGGGAGTGAGAATGGGCATGCCAGGGTCTCTAGCTGCTGTGAACAAACTCCAGACATATGTACCACTTTGTACATCTGGCTTTACATGAGCACTGGGGAATTGAACTGGGGTCTTTAGGTTTTTCAGGCAAGCACCTTAACCACTGAGCAATCACTCCAGCCCTCAGAATCAGTTTTGATAAAATATTATATTCTTACTTTTGAAACTGAGGTACATGATATAGGACAGTCAGAAATTGACCATGGTACATTTAGATACTGCAAAGGTTCTCATGTGTGGTCACATAGCTTATAGCCTCCATGACTCTAAGGAGCACCATTTATGTGGGTTCCAAAGTGAATGGTCCCTCTCTGGATTCCTTCCATGTGATGTCCCTTGATGCTGCAAATAGGCACCTGCATTGGAAGGTTCTGAGGAAGGAAGAATCCATTTGAATAGCCCCATTTGAATGGGGCTATACTCACAATTAGTAAAAGATTAAATTGTTGAGCACATGTTTTAGGATTCCTAATAGTATCTACATGAGTGAGAAATGTCAAGATTGCATTTTAGGGCTGGAGAGATGGCTTAGCCATTAAGGAGCTTGACTGAAAAGCCTAAGGACACAGGCTCGAATCTCCAGTACCCACATAGGCCAGATGTACGAGGTGGAGCATGTATTTTTTTTTTTTCAATGGCTAGAGGCCCTAGTGTACCTATTCTCTTTCAAATAAATACAAATATTAAACGATTTTATTTTATAACATGTGAGCTTGATTATTTGCTTTGCTCCATGTGTCACATCATGAAAAAAAGGAGAAATATATTTCAGAACATGCAATTACTTAATGTGGTAGTTTGAATATTACCCCCTCCCAATAGGTGTTTTATTAATCTCATAACTTGGGTCTCCAGCCTCCTGGCTGGAGGAGGTGTCACTAGGGGTGGATCCTAGAGTCCAGCTCTAAGATATCACCTGGAGAGCATCTGAGTTCTATCCCAAAGGTGTCAAGAGCGGAATGACCTCTGGTAGGGTTCCTGGTGCTGACTGCTTTTTGGTGTTTTGCTTGCTGCAGTTTTCCTCTCTGCTCTGTGGAAGCAAGCAGCTTCTCCCACCATGGATGGAACTTCCCTTGGATCTGTAAGCTGCAATAAATCCCTTTCTCCCATAAAACTGTGTTCGGTTGGATGTTCGTCCCAGCAATGTAAAACTGTCTACTACAATTAACCACCAAAGTTTAAGTTGAGCACTGGCTACAATAATAAAGAAAGATGTTTGAACAGGAAACAAGATTTGATGATTACCTCGTGAAAGTTAGTCTTGCAATCCAATGAAAAAGAAAGCAAACGTTCTCTTAAAGCAGTCCAGGCTTTCTCATTTGATATAATTTTTTCTTAGTTTAGTGAAATTAGGAGTCACAGTAATTAAGGGTAAGTGATGCATGATGATCTGTTTAGTCATGATGCTAGCTTTGGAACCAGTGAATGTACTAATAAGACGGAATCTCACAGTAGAAATATAGTTTATAGACACTGGGATTAATAGTTTTTTCCTCAGTGTTTATTCCTTGTCAGTTCTATTTTATGTGTTGAATGCAAACCTTCAGTAGTGTTTTGGATTCACCCAACCCACCCATTTGCCCGTGTCTCCAATTTCTATTACATTTCTACTTCCTTTTCCTAGGATTTATTTGTTCCTTTGGAGTCCTTTCTTCACAGCAGTATCCATTTTTGATGCTGGCTGTCAGTTCTTTTTCTCCTCTCAAAGTCATTTTAGTCATTGTTCTTTATGCCTCCCTGAGGAATAAAAAAGGGCTGGTCTCTGAATTATTATTTCTCTTTGAAGCAAGGAGAATGCAGAGTGTGCTAAAAATCACTTTAATTTAATAGGCTCCCTAAAAGTGAATTCAGCTTTTCTCTCTATTGCCATTAAAAAATTTATTTACCCTGTCATTTATCCTTTTTAATAGATTGCCGAAACTTTTAACTTTTAAAATGACACATACACTTGACACTTCCTTTTTGGACCCTCTTTTAGGCAATGTGTAAAAAAAAAAATGTCTCTAACTGTGGCAAGATTTCTGACTTCTTAAAACAAATGTGTTATTGTAATGCTTCTCTTGGGTAAAGAGAAATGAAAAGAGCTAACTTTCACCCTTGTATTCAATAAAAACACTTTTTCATAGGTTCTCAAGGAAGACCTGAAAGTCTTTCACAAACAACACACACATGCATATGTCTATGTTTGTGTGGTCCTCTAACTTGCTTCTTCTAAAATAACGAGACTAACCATAAAGTGGGGGTGGTTGTGTCCTCATTCGGCTTTCATGTCACTACGTGTCTCCACGCCTAACTTCCTCTGGGCAGGCTGTGACTTTGGACTCTAGGGTGAAGAGGGAGTAGTGATGGAGGGTAGAGAGAAAACGGAGTAAGTCAGACACCATAGCTACATGTAACTTTAGCTGACTTTGTTTAGAATTAAAAAAAATTTTTTTTAAATATATGTTTTTTGAAATTATTTATTTATTTGAGAGCGACAGACACAGAGAAAAAGACAGATACAGGGAGAGAGAGAGAATGGGTGCGCCAGGGCTTCCAGCCTCTGCAAACGAACTCCAGACGCATGCGCCCCCTTGTGCATCTGGCTAACGTGGGACCTGGGGAACCAAGCCTCGAACCGGGGTCCTTAGGCTTCACAGGCAAGCGCTTAACCGCTAAGCCATCTCTCCAGCCCTAGAAGTTTTATTACTCTTTTTTGAGGTACTTATTTATTTGAGAGAGCAGGGGCAAGGCCTCCTGAGATTGTGAACAGACTCTACACACATTTGCCATGTTGTGCTTCTGGCTTTACTTGGTTCTGGAACTTTGAACCCAGGCCATCAGAGTTTGCAATCAAGCACCTTTAACTGCTGATCCATCTCTCCAGCCCTTGTTATTTATACAGAACATACAATGTATATCTTTTGTAAATGGTCACTTTTTTCTAGACCTTGACTACATGATTTTTGCCCAGGCTCAGTTTTTCTTGTAGAGTCTAGAGTATTTTTCTACTATATTTTGCATCATAATTTAATCTCTAGGATATTCTTTCTCTATTGGTCTTTCTCCCCTTTTCTTTCCCCTATCCCACTTTTCTGCTACAGTAGGTTTATCTTATCTAGTTCTTAAATTTGCTGATTGGAATATTGTGACTGTAGGCAGTTTCATTAGATGTTTCCCATTTCTATTTTGTGTGCTTAAGTTCAGGACTGGCGACACACAGCTTTGCATGAAACAAATTTTATTCACTTTTTCTCTGGATCTAAGGCCAATGTCACTCAAATCTTTAAAAATATTTATAATAACAGGGTAGTTTAATACCCAGAATTCCTCCCTTTGTGAAGTTGGCTTTGGTCCTGCTAGAGTTTAGCCTTGATTCTCTCAATCTAAATTCTATAGTTCTGGGATCAATTTGCCCTTCACCTGAAAGTCGTATCATGGAATGCTTCCATTCTACTTCAAGTGACATCTGATGCAGTGGTAACTAAAGTAAGTGATTATTATTTGTGTGCCAATCTCTCTTTTTGGCAGGTACTCAAGTGTGGTGTACATGTGTGTATATATGCATGTGTGTGCATGTGTGCATACAAGTGTGTGTGCATGTATACAGAGGGCAGAGATCCACATCGGCTGTCTTCCTCAGTATCTTTGTTTTTTTTTTGTTTTTGTTTTTGTTTTTGTTTTTCGAGGTAGGGTCTCACTCTAGCTCAAGCTGACCTGGAATTCACTCTAGTCTCAGGGTGGCCTTGAACTCACGGTGATCCTACCTCTGCCCCCCGAGTGCTGGGATTAAAGGCATGCACCATCACGCCAGGCTTGCACCTAATTTTTTTGAGATGGCCTCTCACTGAACCTGAAGCTCACTGAGCTCTGCTGTCTCAGTCCCCCAGTGCTAGGATTTCAGGTCGTGCCATCTTTGTGTGTGAACGTTTGCGTTCCAAACCCAGGTTCTTTCTTGTGCAGCAAGCACTTACCAACTGAGCCATCTTTAGTCCTTTGCATGAATTTTTTATAAAGTCATCAGTGGCAACTAACTTATCATCAGAGTCTTGCTCAAGACATTTAGGGATGTCATGGAAGCAATAGCCCGTCTAATCCCTCCCCACTTGGTTGAGTTGATTGGGAAGATCTGACACTCAATTAATTTATCTCAAGTGAGTTGGGGTAAGGGAAGGACAGAGGACATTGAGAACTAGATGACTTCTAAGAATCCAGGGCACATCTAGGCATTTGGGCAGTAGCAGTTTATTGATCTTGAGTCGAGGCTTCTGTATTAATGTGATTCAGTTGCTTCTCATAAGCCTGCTTCACTCTTCTCACTGTACTGACTATATTTCTCATCCCCTATTCTTTATCTGTCTTTTCCCTACCTTATGCCTTTTGCTTACCTATGATGTTTAGCTTACTTATAAATTCAGCTTTCACAGCTTCCTCCATTCTGTATTTTTCCACGAACCTTCCCTGGCCCATTCTGATAGCTGATTAGCATCTATCAGGTTTAAATTTCCTAAGACTGAGGTCAATCTTCCATGTCAAAGTACATTGTATCTTGCTGGCTTGATTGTGGAATGGCTTCTGTCGAGCCAAAGATCACCACGGTCCAACCAGCGGGTTACTGCTTAGGGCTGCCTCCTTGTGAGCCCAGGGCAGTTTCCATTTGTAGGGACTGGGGGCACCGTGACGAATACATTGAGTTACTATAGAATCTCTAACTCCTTCCTTATGTACATATGTTAGAACGTGTAACCTAAGCATCCCTACTATTTATAACAATGACTTACAAGACTCGGAACCTCTTCAACATCCAAAAAAACAAATTACGTCCAGAAGAGTTTTGGTAAGAAGTGACGTTTACTGTATTCCAATAGCAAATTGGTAATTTGGATCACCACACATGATTTGTACCACTCAGGAAGAGGTTTTGGAGTTTTTGAGACATGTGGCCCATGGGCTTGGCTGTGAAACAGTAGCCAGTGAACAACTGCTGCATATCTGCACATTACCTTATAGATTTTGGATCTTTACTTTAAAATGACAGTGTTGCAGTCTGGTTCACATTGCTGGTAGAAATCACCCCACCAAGACCAGCTTGTGGGAAAAATGGTTTATTTTGGCTTACAGATTTGAGGAGAAGCTCCATGATGGCGGGGAACATGGCAGCATAAGCAGAAAGTGGACATTACCTCCTGGCCAACATCAGGTGGACAATAGTAGCAAGAGAGTGTGCTAAACGTTGGCAAGGAGACACTGGCTATAACACCCATAAGCCCGCCCCCAACAATATACTGCCTCCAGCAGGCCTTAATCCCCAAATCTCCATCAGCTGGGGAACCTAGCATTCAGAACACCTAAGTTTATGGGGGACACCTGAATCAAACCACCACAGATGGTTAAGCTAAAGCTAGTCACATTTTTTTTGAGGCAGTCTCATTCTCTTACCTCCCACACCTAGCTCCATAGTCAGGATTTTGTTGATCCACAACTAGGGGTAAAAATGTGTTCCTCATCATTTGTAAGGAGAGAGAGAAAAACTTCTCAGCCAAAGGCTTGATTAGCTGAGTTATGATGAACTTCTTAGAAACAAAGTCATGTAAGTACATGAGGATCAAACAGGAAGAATAGCTGGAAATTTTCACACTTCTGTTTAGGAATGACTCTTTATGATGGCAATTGTTTAATTATAACATGATTGATGTTTGAGGAGTAAACACTTCCCAGTTCTTCATATGGAGCACAATTACCCTGCTTAACCTTCATTAACTTGCTGACTACTGTAGGCTACGATACTGTGGGACATACACATTGGGTAGTGTTACAGTCAGGTTCACATTGCTGGTAGAAATCACCCAACCGAGAGCTGCTTGTGGGAAAAAAAGAGGTTTATTTTGGCTTATAGGTTTGAGGGGGAAGCTCCATGATGGCAGGGAAAATGACGACATGAGCAGAGGGTGGACATCACCCCCTGACCAACATAACAGGACAGTGTGCCAAACACTGGCAAGGGGAAACTGGCTATAACACCCATAAGCCCACCCCCAACAATACACTCCCTCCAGCAGGCATGAATTCCAAAATCTCCATCAGCTGGGAACCTAACATTCAGAACACCTGAGTTTATAGGGGACACCAGAATCAGATCACCACAGGTAGCGAGTAATCAAATTGCCTGCTGAAAGAGCAATGAAGCCTAAAGGGCTCAGGACCATGCATTGTAGAATTCAGATTATTCTACAAAGAAACTGAATGCGTTATTACATTCTGCTTATGTCTGTGCCGTGGTCACTTTCTCATTACTGGACAGACATCTGACCAGAAGCAGCTTACGGGAGGAAAGGGTTTACTTCAGGCTGACAGAATACAGGGAAAACACCATCAACGGTGGAAGGGGTTGGTTCATTTCTATAGATTCATAGCAGATTCATAGCAGATAGATTCACCACCAAATGCAAACAGCCAGAGCTCCAAGTGCTCTAAACATGCCTAGTAGGGCTTCACTGAAGATCTGGCCCCCACGACCCCGTGGCATCTCGTTTTCCAGGACTTTCCAAGCCTAATCAAAAATGCCTCAGGCTACATTGGGACATGCACTGGCATCCACACTACCGAAGGCTGTTTGGGAAATGCAGCTGCCCTTCCTGATGCAATTTTCCTAGTTTGTAAGATGAACTGTATGACAGAAATGTCTTTAGTACACAGATCACATCCACTTGGGCTAGAGGTGATTAGAAGGGACTATAAAATTAACCACTACTGCATGTTATGAAATGGGCACTATATATCAATGAATCATTTATAATGCTCGTTTTACAGTGCAAAAAGTTGGCTTAAATTAGCCCTCTTGTAATGCAATTTCTAAACGAAAGAGCAAGAATTCAAAAGCAAGCATGATTCTTTTCTCTGTGTTCAAAGTCCCTATCTTTTGGCCACATGTTGCTGTTTTAACTTTGGCTCAACCCTGATAGTCTTTCCCTCCACAGTAAAGAATGATTTCTTCAGATGTTTAAAGATAGTTTCAGTAGCCAAGCAGGTATATTTAGTATATGGATTGGAGAGGAAGGAAGAAATGGAAGAACAACTTAGTTTTCTTGGCTGTTAGAGAATCCTCAAAGGCCTTGACTTTGAGTCTAAGAAGAGGCCCATGACTGCTTGAGGGTATTTCTCGACTTCTAGCCACGATTACTAAAGGGTCGAATGAGGTGTGTGGTCAGGTAAAGCCATCCTACCACTGAGAAATGTAGGTATTCTCGAGAGGGATAACCCCAGCTCAGTGTTTAGACATTCTAAGAGCAGAACCCTAATTTGTAATTCTTATTTGCTATCTGGGTTTATGATGTATGTATTCTGTGCAAGCAACCATAGTATAAATAAAAAAAGCCACAGATCGACTAAGTTTAAGAAAATTGAAGACAAATAATCTATCAGCGTTGGGGCAAAGAAAGTTCTTTCCATGTCATGGAGGTTAATTAGGACCAAATGCGTAAGATGCATAAAACTGTAGATTGTACACATAAAATGTTATTGCCATTTCTTTAAAAAAAACATGTATTGCTGAAATGTGAATGTACCCCTGAAGTCAATGACACATTTATTATTTATTTATTTGAGAGAGAGAGAGAGAGAGTGTGTGTGTGTGTGAGAGAGAGCGAGAGAATGGGTGCACCGGTGCACCAGGGTCTCTAGCTGCTGCAAATGAACTCTAGACACATGTGCCACCTTGTGCATCAGGATTACATAGTGTGATGGTTAAGTTGTTGGCAACTTGATCTGTTTAGAAATCTGCACACATTCCTTTTGGGTGGGTCTCTGAGGTTGCTTCCAGAAAGGGTTAACTGAAGGAGGAAGTCCTTTTTCCAGAATGAGCCCTTCCCCCAGAGTGGACAGCCCCTCTGGGAGGGGGACTTTGCATAAGGACGTTCTGGGAGAAAAGTGCCCCTTCCTTCCTTCCATTTGGCTGCTGGAGCTGCTTGCTTCCTTCCAGCATGGACTGAAGACCAGCAGCTCCCTAGGAAGCCTACAGACCTTCAGTGCTGGATTGGGACTGCAGAGGCATCCAGCATTGTGGACTGAGAAGCTACCGGGTTCCCTGACTCTTGGGCCTGCAAACTGCTGTTGGACTGCCATAAGCTAACCCAATAAATTCCCTGTTATTGCAATTCATTCTATCTGTGCCATTCCTCTAGAGAACCCTGACTAATACACGTGGGTACTGGGGACTTGAACCCAGGTTGTTAAGCTTTCACAAGCAGGCGCCTTAATTGCTAAACCATCTTTCCAGTCCTTATTGCACTTAAAAAATACTTTCTTATTTTTATTTATTTATTTGAGAGAGAAGAAGAAGAAGAAGAAAAAGAGAGAGGAGAGAGAGAATGGGCGTGCCAGAGCCTCCAGCTACTGAAAAGTAACTACAGACACATGCTCCACTTTGTGCATCTGGCTTATGTGGATCTTGGGGAATCAAACCTAGGTCTTTGGCTTTGTAGGCAAGTGCCTTAACCACTAAGCCATCTCCCTAGCCCATCCCCATTGTACTTTTATACAGCATCAATAAATCTTACTTTTATCTTTTATTTTTACTGATATTAAAGTTTTATGCTTTGGTTCTAATGGTCCCTTCAGGAAAAGAGTCATAATCTATATTTTCAATTTTTTGTCTATTTCAGAATCATAGGGAACTTAGGAAATCATGTGGTTTTAGATTTTAAATAGATTTACTTAGGCAATGATATAAAACTCTGATAATAGTAGTATACTAGGGTGATTCCAATGATCTAAAAATTATTGAAGCAAAATTTAAGTGAAAAATAAATGTATATATTGGCATATATAAAATATTAAAATCAACTGATCTACTTGGTATTTAAAGAAGGGCATCTAGCTGGATGTGGTGGCACATGCTTTTACTCCCAGATTCGGGGGGCAGAGGTAGGAGGATCACTGTAAATTTGAAGCCAGCCTGAGGCTACACAGTGAATTCCAGGTAGCCTGGACTAGAGCTTCTGGGTAAGATGGTAGCATAGCAGTCATGCCAAAGCAGCCTAGGGAGGGAAATAAGCAGAAAAACAGCAAAATGCATTCTTCTTCTGAACAGTGAAGGTGTTGTGTGAGTTGTTATCAACCACAGCAGAGATGCAGGAGTTAGATCTCCCAAAAAGGAAGAAACCAGCTAGAATCCTGCCAATGCGACCGGGACCCCAGTGTGTGCCTGCCTGCCCGGCTGACACAGCGCTGCAGGAGCGGAAACCAGGTGAGGGGATTTCCCACTCACATCAGCCTCCTCGCAAAGAAGCCTGAGGGAGAAGAAGCAGGGACCAGCTGAGCAGCAGCTGAAGGAGAACCAATGGGACCAGCTGAGTGGCTCAGGGACAACTCTCCTGGCATCGTGCATGGCCTCCCATTCAGCAACCCTCAGAGAACGCATTCACCCCTGGCCACATGGCAACGAGCACAGCTGACCAGAACACCAGATCCACAATGCCACAGAGCAGGATCTAGGTGGGCACTCAGCATTGGTGAGACTGGAAGCCGTCCCCAACGGTAATAGGGCCTCCTTACACAACGGCAGGTACATAGGCCTGCACGGGAAGTGCTAATCTCTCTCTTTTCATGTCGGGGAAGGTTATGTGTCCCATCTTCTTGGATGGCTGCATTTTGGTATTGACTATTGCTGCTTTTTTGTTTTTTTGAGAAAGAGCTTGAGAGAGAGAGAGAGAGAGAGAGAGAGAAAATGGGCGCACCAGGGCCTTTCAGCCACTGTGAAACATCTCCAGATGCGTGTGCTCTCTTGTGGTCATGTGTGACATTGCACGCTTACGTCACAGGTCTGGCTATACGTGGGATCTGGAGGATTAGAGCAGGCATCCTTAAGCTTCCCAGGCAAGCATATTAATTGCAAAGCCATCTCTCCAGCCCTACTGTTGCCTTTGATGTTCCCTGATTCACAGGGCCTTTGTCTTTTTCCTCTGTCATTATTGAGGGCAGGGTCTGACTCAGCTCCAGGCTATGTGGAAGCCATTTCAAACCAGAAATCTCAATTTCCCAGTTGACAGGATTAAGGGTGTGAAGCAATACACACCCCTTGGGATTTTGGCTTTATCTGATCATCTGTTTAGTGTAATCACTGCTACTGCATAAATACCCTGTGGCAGTTTGGATTGAATGTGTATACTACTCAATTGAACTTTAGAATTTGCCAGTAAATTACTCCACCCAGTACATCAGAATACTTGAATAGCAGGCAAACTCAACACCTAGGGTCACGTCTGGTTTGGTGTTTTCGTGGTATCGGACCCTCCATGCTGAAGAGAAAGAAAAGCACGCTCATAAGGAAACAGAAAAAATAAACCATACTCAAAAATAATATAAGAGAGCAAAGGAAAAACTGGAAGAACTACAAAACAAGGAGAATGATAAGAATAAATACACACCTTTCAATAATCACTTGGGTTGGAGAGATGGCTTAGCAGTTAAGGCATTTGCCTGCAAAGCCAAAGGATCCCGTTCAATTCTCCACGACCCACATAAGCCAGATGCACAAGGGGACACATGCATCTGGAGTTCTTTGCAGTGGTCGGAGGCCCTGATATATCCATTCTCTCTCTCTTCCTCTTTCTCTCTCTCAAATAAATAAATAAATAAATAAATAAAATATATAAAAAATAATTCTTAGTATCAGTAGCTTCAGTGCCCCAACCAAAAGACACAGGTTTGCAGACTGAATTAAAAAGCAGGATTCTTATATTTGTCTTCAGTCCCCGCTGGTCCTCAATGCAAGCTGGAAGGCAGCGAGCAGCTCAGGAAGCCAAGCAGGAGGAAGGAAGGGTTCTCTTCACCCAGACCTTCCTTATATCAAGTCCCCCTCTGAGAGGGGCAGCCCACTCTGGGGAAAGGGCTCATTTGAGGGAAGGACTTCCTCCTCCAGTTCATCTTCCTGGAAGCAACCTTGGAGACCCACCAGAAAGGGATTTCTGTAGATTACTAAACAGATCAAGTTGACAACACCTTAACTATCTCACTCACCAAACTGCCCAGTAAGCACTTCTCAATGTTCATACCCATATGTTAATGCTACTCTAACTTTTGGTTAGAGAACCTTCTCTTTTCAGGTGCAGTGACCTTGGGATGACTCAAAAGACACCATAGTGCCGAGAAGAAGTGACAGAGGAGTGTGTACTGCAATGTCTCTATCACACCTTCCAAGCATAAGGGGCCACTGCGGAAGAGGTGGTGGAAAGAATTAAGAGCCAAAGGAAGGGTAGAACTCCTTACAACGTGCTCCTCTAGACACAAAATGACCTAGATATCCTGACCTCACAGTGCCTGACACAACCTACACAAGACCGTCATAATAGGAGGAAAAGATGATGACATCCAAACAGAGAGAGCCTGAGAGTGGGAGGGGATATGATGGATAGCGGAGTTGTGAAGGGCAAAGTGTGTGTGTGTGTGTGGGGGGATTACCATGGCTCATTGTCTATAATTATGGAAGTTATCAATTAAAAATAAATAAATTAAAAAAAAACAAAAAAAGGATAACACATAAACAATAGGGATACAATCTTATCAAGTGCACAACGGACATTCTCTAAGGTCAATCTTCCACATGATAAAGATTAATTTATGACTTTATAAGACTGATATTCAGAGTTTATTCTGTGACTAGAAATTATCAATAAAAATCCTGAAATATTTGGAAGTTAAACAACACCATATAAAAACCAACCTTGACCTGTCAAAGAAGTTACAAGAGAGACTAAAAAAAAAAAAAAAAAAAAACCTTCCCATTAGCATTGATATGAGATCTGAGTTGTTAGTGAAAATGCAGTATCAAATTAGCAGAATGCAGCAAAAGCAGGCCTCCGAGATCCCTTTTTAATCTTTAAATGCTTATGATGGAATGGAACTTTAAATTCAGTGATCTGGGCTTCAATTCTAAGGAGGTAGAAAAGCAATACAAAGTAAGTAGAAGGAAATAGCATAAATAATCAAATGAAGATTGGAAAACTGGTTAAAATCAATAAAACCCAAAACTGGTTCTTCGAACAGAGTAATAATGAAAAGAAGTCAATGATGCTAAGATTAATGCTAAGAGTGAAGATAATACTGTCATACATCCTATAGACTTTGAGAAGATAAAAGTGAATATTTATCAGAAACTTTACACCACTAAATGGAGTAAGTGAAAAAAAAATCTACGGAAGATACTAATAACTAAAAATGAGCCAAAAAGCAATAGAAAATAAGATCTATATTAATTAAAGTGCTTGAATTTATAAATAGGAACCTTGTCTCAAAGGAAACCTCAGATTTGTTTGTGAATCCTATAAAATATATCAGAAAGGAATAGTCCTAATTTTGCAAAAACCTCTTCCAGAGAAAGGACCAAACTTACATTATTGTGAGGCCAACATCAGTGCAGTTTCAAAACCAGATATTATAGGAAAAGGAAACTATAGATCAACCGCTCATGAAATTGACATGAATGGTCTTAAAAAAGGTTTATATTTTTATTTATTTACTTTGAGAGAGACGGGGGGGGGGGGGAGAGAGAGAAAGAAAGAGAGAGAATGGGCATGCCAGGGCCTCTAGCCACTGCAAATGAACTCCAGACACATGTGCCATCTTGTGCATCTGGCTTACATGGAACCTGGAGAATTGAACCTGGAGCCTTAGGCTTTGCAAGCAAGTGCCTTAACAGCTAAACCATCTCTCCAGCCTAGCATGAATATTCTTAACAAAATATTCAGAAACCCAATGTCAGGTGAATAATAAATCATGACTAAGTAGGATTTATGTTAGAAATGTTAATCTCATTTATACTCAACCTATGTTAATAAGGCATTTAAATTGGTACAAAATAAACTGCCCAAGGTCACTTTATTAAGTTTAAAGTGGCTTACTTTAAAATATATGTATTTTTGCTAAATATATTATTCTTTTCAACAAAGTTTTTAGTCTACTCCTTTAAAAGTTTGTGATAAAGTTTAAGTTATATTTTCTTTCATTTGTTCTTCTAAAACCTTTCCATTAGCGTTGGTGTTATATCTGATTTGAAAAAAAAAAAGGCTTATAGCAGAAGAAAGCTGGGAATAATGGAAAAAGCATTAATTACCATCTGCTTTTCGTGTCCAGAAGAATTTTTCTGTTTTACACTCTGAACCAGTACAAGGCCTTTTTAAAAAAGTTAAAGTGTAATGTTTGCTCATGGCATAAAATTTAAGTAATGCAAGTAAGCAAAAAGTACAAGATAACAATCTAAAAATCATAGGCATTGAGAACACTGTAATTAAGTTCTCCACGGAAGTTCTGCATTCTGTGTGTCACTAATCACATGGGTGGAAAGAATTCTAGGCAGAATCAAGAACGCGTGAGCTCTCATCTGAGCAATATTGCTTCAGGACATTGGGAAAGTGAGCAAAAACATCATTGGTCCCAGCTTCCCTCACCCCCTCCACCGGATGTGGGAGCCTGATTAGACATTCTTTATTATCCCTTCCAACTTGAAGCAAAGTGAATCTCCTGACTTTGGAAAGCCTAGGGAAAAAAAAGTTCAAGTCTACACTAAGCAGAAGGTGGCAGTGTTGCTGAAGAAAAAGGCCTGGACTTCAATCCTAGGAAACACAGGTGGATGGCTCTACACGGCGAAGTTTGTACCTTGATAAAATTTGTGCGGAAGCAAATTAGTGACAAGCCACTACTTTAGCAGGATTAAGATATCTTGATACAACGGTAACATGTTTTTCTGATGTGATAACATTGTTATATATGACACTACTTTACTGTAAAAATCAAAAAATGAGACACATTGGGGTTGGGGAGATAGCTTAGTGGTGAAGGTGCTTGTTTGCAAAGCCAGAGGACCCAGGTTTGACTCCCAGGACCCACGTTAGCCAGATGCACAAGGGACAGCACACATCTGGAGTTTGCTTACAGAGGCTAGAGGCCCTGGCGCACCCATTCTCTCTCTCAAATAAATAAATAAAAATAAAATTATTTTAAAAAATGAGACACAATCAAATATGATCCCATAAAAACTCTCACAAATGCAGAAGTCATGCTAAGTTCAGAGCTTTCAAGAAAATAATAATTATTGTTACATTAGCTTCAGGTATTTTTTGAGACTGCCTGGCTATTACCAAGTGACAACTTTCCCATCTATTTGCAATTTGGCTTGGATATTTTTAGTAAGGCAAAGTTTTTCATTTTTGTTTTCTAGCTTTCTGAGATGTAGACACAGTCAAGCATATATATTATATAATTTAATGGACTCTAGACAGCTTATTGCTCTTTAATGCATGGTAGTATATTTTAATTATTCAATCATTTTCCCTCTCTCTTAAAATCTCTAATAAGGGTTAAGTGCTGACAGTTAAGATACCACATTGATATGTATGATCTGTTGTTTGTTTAACAGAATCTACTAGAAAAATACCACCTGATCAGGCAACTGATCTGTTACTGAATGGAAAGAAATACCTACTTTCTTTTCATCAACAAAGCACTTTGCTGACATCTACAGCAAATAATATACTTATGCCTCCAGGAGATTAGAGGCCTACAGGAAGAATGAGACATGGTCACTAATAAGTAAGGGTGTAGACTCCTGTTGAGAATGGAGAACCTCTGATATTCTGGTCATGGATTGTGAGATGCGCAGAAACGTACTTATGGAAGATTAAGTTAAAGTGATGCACATAGAATAGGAAAGACTGTAGACATGTCTCAATAGTTAAAGATACGAGAAGGAAGCTGGGCGTGGTGGCACATGCCTTCAGACCCAGCACTTGGAAAGGCTATGGTAGGAGGATCACTGTGAGTCTGAGGCTAGCCTGGGCTCCAGTGAGATCCTACCTTGAAAAAAAGAAAAGAAAAGAAAAAAAGAAAACAAAAACGTATGCACCTAAGAGTAGCAGCAAGAAAAGGCCGGCTGCGATGGCTCAGGGACGGGGCTGGACAGGGCTAGCATGGACAGAACAGCTGGCTGGTTGGGTAAAAGAACAAAGGTGTTGGCTCTAGGTTAGTGGGGAAATGATGTTCATCAACTAAATCAGGCACACAGGTTTTCTTGATGCAAGACAGTTATACTTCATTGGGAAGGTGTTGTATTTGAAGTGCTTTCAGGAATACACCAAAGAGTGGATGTCTAGCAGGTAATGAGTAGCAATTTTTCTCTAAGTTCATGAATATTGTTACACAGGCAACTTAAGGTGAGGAATGATGTCCAAAATCCTTTTTTTCCCCTCCAGGGGCAGAGTCTCACTCTAGTCCAGGCTGTCTTGGAACTCACTCTACAGCTCCATGCTGGCTTTCAGTTCTCATGATCCTTCTTCCTCAGCTTCCCAAGTAAAAGGACTAAAGAAGTATACTACCACACTGCGCCCCCAAGTCTTTCATTCTTCACCTTTCATCCGCCCAAGGTCAAGAAGGATTCTGTACCTACTCAATAGAGATTTTTTTTCGTTTTGTCTTTTCGAGGTAGGGTCTCACTTTAGCCCTGGCTGACCTGGAATTCACTATGTAGTCTCAGAGTGGCCTTGAACTCACAGTGGTCCTCCTACCTCTGCCTTCCTAATACTGGGATTAAAGGCGTGCACTACGATGCCCGGCTCATCAATAAAGATTTTTTGCATGCTTCCTTGCAAAGCCTGACAGTTGGGATTCAATTCCCCAGTAAAGCAAGACGCACAAAGTGGCACATGCGTCTGGAGTTCCTTTGCAGTGGCAAGAGGTTCTAGCATGCCCATTACTATTCTCTCTCTCCCCCCCCCTCCCTCTTTCTCCTTGCGAATAAATACATTTTAAAAAGTATTTTAAAATAAATACGTTTTGGTTGGTAAAATGTTTTATTTTGGCAGCCAAGTTTGGGGTGTGAAAGGTCTGGCATAACTCTAGAATTGCTGATTGAAAAGCCTAAACCCACCTAAGTTCCTTTCTAGCCTGAGGTCTGAAAATTCCCTCTAGTTAAATCTTCGGCATTACTACAGTGGGTGTGGCTATTCACATGTTGACTGTGGCAGCAGTAAGAGACAGCAAGATCTGGTTGGACAGAACATAAAGGATAAGACCTTTATCAGGTAACATTTTCCTGAAATTAATGGATTAGTTCCTTAGGAGAGAAGCGAAGCCTAACATACTTTATTTATTTATATTTATGTATGTATTTATTTGCAAGAGGGAAAAGAGAGAGAATGAATATGGATGGAAACACCAGGGCCACTTGCCAATGCAAACCAACTCCAGATACATGTGCCGCTTGGTGCATCTGGTTTTACGTGGGTCCTGACAGGCTTTTCAAGCAAGCACTTTGAATGCTGAACTATCTTTTTAGCCTGGGTAGTTCAGTTTTGTATTTTATTTAATTTATTTATTTATTTGACAGAGAGAGAGAGAGAGAGAGAGAGAGAGAGAGAGAGAGAGAGGGGGGGGGAGGGGAGAGAAGGGAGAGGAAGAGAGAGAGGGACAGGGAGAGGGGGAGGAAGGGAGGGAGGGAGAATGGGTGTGCCAGGGCCTCCAGCCACTGCAACTCAACTCCAGACGCGTGCGCCCCCTTGTGCATCTGGCTGACGTGGGTCCTGGGGAATTGAACCTAGGTCCTTTGGCTTTGCAGGCAAATGCCTTGACCGCTAAGCCATCTCTCCAGGCCCAAACCTGCTGATCTTTACTGTCCACTGTTGTCAGCTGAACATATCACTACCTTGCACCTTTTTTATTTAAAACATAGTTTACATTTTAATTTTATTATTTATTTGAGAGAGATATAGAGAAAGAGGCAGAGAGAGAGAGAGAGAGAGACAGACAGACAGACAGACATGGGGTGCACCAGGGTCTCCAGCCATTGCAAACAAACTCCAGACACATGTGATATCTTGTGCATCTGGCTTACATAGGATTTGGGGAATTGAACCTGGGCCCTTTGGCTTTATAGGCAAGCGCTTTAAGTGCTAATCCATCTCTCCAGCCCCCTTGCACCTTTTAGGTGCATAAACGTAGTGACAGATTTGAAGTAATTGGTAAATGCTAGGATCTCAGTAAGTATTCTCCTTCACTTTTCCTTTTTACTTTCCAAATCTGTGAAAAGAGAGAGCTGGACTAGATGCATCACAATCCCCCCCACCCCCTGTGCTTCTTTTAAAAAATGATTCTATGAATTCTTGAAATCTTTCCTCCTACTTTCCTGCCAAAAGTTTCCAAGAATCATAAATTAATGCTGCCAGGAAAATGAGTCAAATAAATGACTTCCTTTTTTCTCCTTCTTTAGCATGCTGGTGGTCCCCCTGTTACCTTTCCTTTTTTTTTTTTTTCCTCCACAGAAGGCTGTGTCTTAGTTTTGGATATGGTTAAAGAAAAACAATTATTCAGTGATGCTGGTGAAAACACAGTAAGCACAGAGGATGGGCCTACTGCAATGGGATTCTGCAACAGGGAAAAGATTTGGACTTAACACCAAACATACCTTAGGAAGGTGGGAACTTATGGCCAAGAAGCAGGCTGGAGTAAGTGGATGGAAAGTCATTAAGAGGACACCTTAGAGGTAAAGTGGGCGTTCTGACAAAAATAACTGAGCAGAATCCTTGCTGAAGACCGGCAAGGATGACCAGATATGTGGATCATAAGGTAGAAGTGTGTGGCTGGTGAAATTTTCACAAGATGAGTAATCTAACCAGATATACCAAGATTTCTTTCTAAACCAAATTGGCAGGTTTCTTTACTAAAACTGGCTTTTACAAGGAGTCTAGGGAAGGACTCAAGAGCCCCATTACAGTCTGGTAAAGGCAAGAATCTGTGACAATAAACTAAGGGCAGATTGCAACAGTGTCTTTCACAATGGACTAAATGACAGTGTGTGAAAATGGGACCTTTTTTTTTGTTTTATATTGGCTACCACAGATGTTGGTTAAGAGAACAGCAAACTGTTTTATTTGGTGATGATGATTCAGAGTTTCCAAGGGGAGAATGCCCTTGACATCTCTTGAGGAGGCAAGAAAATGGTCTTTGTGGAAATCTATACAAGTACAGATGGCTGGGACCTGCTGGGCCCACTCATGGGGAGAGTTGCTAAGCAGAGGTGCTCAGAGATTGCCTGCTACAGCAAAGCAGAGCTCTTTTCTACAAAGTTTCCGAGGCCACACTCGATCTCTCTATGATGCTCTTCCTGCTGCCTGAGTCCTCCTCTTGAATCGTGGCCACCGACAGTTGAGTTGGACCATTCCACACTTAACAGCTACCTCAGATCTTAGGCTTCTCAAGCTCTGTCCCTCAGGATGCTGCATCCTGAACTTCTGGTTCTCCTTCCTCTAACTTATGCCTATCCCTTGGTTCTTCTGTTCTTATCTGAACCACATTACAAATGGGCTAGCTAACTCCCTTGGACTGTGGTCCATCACGGTAAAGCAAATGGAAACCCCCTTTTTTTGTGGGGGTTGGGCAGCAGCTAGGGAAGGCTCTTTATTGCCCTTTATTCTAAGAGTTGGCTGTCAGCAACATTTAAACTCTCCCACCACAACCTCCAGGTTGTTTCCTGTACTCTGAATGACACTCATAATGGATCCTAACAAGAGAAAAGAACCCAGGCACATGCAGGAAATCAATTCTCTTTCTCGGCATGTTACTTTGCTATTTTATTCAAGGGACAATGCCTTCCAGGTTTCTACCACAGAATTCCTCCCCCCCTCCAAAAAAAACGAATATAAGTTTCTGCTACCATTTAATCATTCTTAGTTTCAATCTGGCAAATGAGACTCGATATGATCACTTTATGTCTGTTTTCAGAATTTCTATAATCCTGAATCTGGCCTTAAAGTTTTTACTTGACACAGACAAAGCTCTTATTGGACATAGGAATCATGTGTACAAAGTATTTCACGACTCAAAGTGCTGACTGTTGTAGCAGAATCAGAAATTGTTATTTACCTGTCTTAGTAATTTCTGATGAAGCACAGTAACACCTAATATTTTAATAATATCTGATTACTGAGTTAAGAGCCAACAAAGTGGATGATTATCAGGGAACTGAAGTGATGAATTCGTATGGTGAGTCTTACAGAAGGGAGTTAGAAGAGCAGAATGATGACGAGAGAAGGAAATTGTGATGATATAAGTGAAGGGGTATTGGGATAGACCATTAACCCCAAAGGGAGCTGACGGATAGAGAGTAAATGGTGGGGCTGGAGATATGGCTTAGTGGTTAAGGTGTTTGCCTACAAAGCCAAAGGACCTTGGTTGGATTCCCCAGGACCCACGTAAGCCAGATGCACAAGGGGGCACATGTGTCTGGAGTTTGTTTGCAGTGGCTGGAGGCCCTGGCATGCCCATTCTCTCTCTCCCTCTCTCTGTCTCTTTCTCTCTCAAATAAATAAATAAAGCTAAAAAAGAAAGTAAATGGGGAAGAGTTATTATGCATGGACCCAGGGTTTCAGTGAGGTAAGGAATTATTCACACCGTTTAAAGCAGTGAACTAGTTGGACAGATAGAGGTTTCAGTCATCCTGGGAAGGAATTTGATATTTGATATTTGATATTCTCACCTTGTGAGAAAAGCTTCAGGAATTGACTGGATTAGTATGTTGAGGTTGATGATGAAGGTCCTCCTGCCTGTGTGAGGCCCTTGCCCTTCACCCACTGCCAGGGGAGGTGGAACAGTGTTGATCTGCCCTGTGGCTGGATCACCCATTGCACTGAGGGTTGTGTGTGATCGCTTGCCAAGAGAAAGACACTGATGGCTGGAAACCCAGTAAAGGGTTCTTCCATCAATCCACTTGTCAGGTAGGAGGTGACTTGTTTAAGGCAGAAATTATGGCTATGAGAGAGAGAGGGAGAGGGAGAGGGAGAGGGAGAGGGAGAGGGAGAGGGAGAGGGAGAGGGAGAGGGAGAGAGAGAGAGAGAGAGAGAGCGCACGCGCACGCACGAGGGAGAGACAGACAGACAGACAGACAGAGACAGACAGACTAGATGCACAATGCATTTCTCTGATAGGCCTCATGAGCTTTGGTGTCTTGAGTATTTGGGGCAAGAAAAAGTGACAAAGTATAGAATGAGAAATGAAAGGAAGGGTCATATTTAGCCATGAAAAGACGCCCGCTGACCTAAACTAGCTTCATTTTCAGAAGAGTGCTGGTGCAATCAATTGAGGAAGGTCCTTGTAGAGATGAAAAGAAGATAGAACTTTCATTTAGGAATGTGGTGATGAACTGGGTACAGAGTAATTGAGAAGGTGGTCCTATGGTGAAAGGCACTGCTGGACTAAGGTACCTTAAAATCTCTAACCTGACAAAGGGCTAAAGTGAATCCCCTCAAGGCTCATGTCTTCTTGGGCTTCAATATGACTGATTTGGGATGCATTCATTTGGTCCTTAGAATGTTTAAGTATGTTTACCTGGAAGCTGACTTATGTAATAAGTCTGTCATATATTTATTTATTTTATTTATTCAGCACTGGCTGGCCTAGAACTTATTATGTACGCTAGGTTAGACTTGAACTTGCAATGATCTTCCTGTCTCTGCCTTCTGAATGTTGGGGTAACAGGCATAAGCCATGATGTTTGAGCTTGCTACACAACACTTTAAAGAAGTAAAGTTATCCACCCTTAATTTTTCTACAACCCTTTCTTCCCCTCCCTTCCTTTCTCCCTCCTTCCTTCCTTCCTGCAGAATTGATCTGTGATGATATTTCATGGTCTGAATCAGGCACAGGCTGAGAGACCCACCCCCTCCTAGCTGTCTGCTACCAAGTCTTCCTTGGTTCTTAGAGACCCCCTAAGGGTGGGCATATCTGTGCATGAGAGTGTCAGATGAATTTAGTCCCTTCAATGGTTCATCTCCTTGAGTCACAGGTAGACCCACAGCCTTCTGTGGAATTACTGCCCTCGTATCTCTGATGAGTGACATGTCAGCCACGAAGACTATTTTCAAGTTATTGTTTTAATAGACCTCTACCATCAGGCTCAAATAAATCATGACTCCTTCACGCCGGTTGGAAGACAGATTTAGACTTAATGGGAGAGCACAACTAAATCACAGTACAATACTTGGAAAATTTACCTCCTGTTAATGTCATATTTCTTTCTAAATGGCTGTGATGAGTGGCTTTTATAGAAGGCTCATGAAAGTAGTGGAATATTTAAAAAAGTTAAGCCTCTATGACAGGTTTCAAAAATATCTGAAAGTCAGTATATACGTTCATGCTTAATAGTTCCATATTATAATGCCCCTAATAGATTTCAAAAAAAAAAAATCCCTTTCTTGGCAATTAAAAAATTAATTAACGCTAAAGAGAGATCAAAAGAACTTAAAACCAAATGAAATGTGTCAAGATTGTGAAGTAGAAGCTGGAAATGAATGTGTGGGCTGGAGAATAAGGGCAGACTTTTATTTAAAGCTTGCCAGACTTGAGACAATGTGAAATTATTCAAGAGGTTGCTTCTCTCCTTCTGCAAGGAGGGAGAAAGTAACTCTGCTCACCATGGCCAGGGTTCTACCTCCCTCTGCTTGTGGCAAGGTGACTTCTAAAAGCTAGATAAAGTCATGGACCTGGTAGATTCTGTTCTCAGTACTTGTAGACCCTCCTTCCTGGCTTTTCCCAGAGTGTTCTCTTTCATTCTTTCTGGAAATTTCCCCTGCTCAAATCCTATTATCAGAAAAACAGTCAGGGCAAAGGCAATTTTCAGTCTGTAGAGAATTCACCCATCTTTTACTTCTCCTAAGGAGATTCACATTTGAAATCTTAGTTCTAATTATTGTATGAGACAAAGGCTTCATGTTAGATTCCTAGGCACACATCCATTTATGGAAAGGCCTCTGTAAGAAGGGAGCTTTCTAGCATCCTTGGGGTACCGTGTGCGCCACGTGGATAGCTGTTTATGTTAGCACCTGTACGCTGGCTTTTCTTTGTTTTAGGTTTATTTCAGCACTAAGGATTGACCCCAGGGTCTCATACATGCCAGACAAATGCTCATCATGGCAACTAATATTTCTAACCCTACCTGTAATAGTTTAACTAAAGAGTGATTGCCAAAGGCACTTCTGACTGCGGCGACGTGTGCCGTCTAAGCTGCATGCGTGTTGGTACACAGAAGAGGCTGCTTCATCTCACTTGCTCAACTGCCTATTAAATCCTCCATCATGAAGCCCGGTGCGTTAGTCAGTTTTCCGTTAATGGAACAAAATGCTTGAGTTTTGGAGATTTCAACCCCATGGTTGGTTGGTACTATTGCTTTGGGCCTGTGGCACTGACACACACATAGGCATGTGGTATGGAAGCTGCTTATCTCATGGTGTCTGGGGAGGAGAGAGAGAGAGAGAGAGAGAGAGAGAGAGAGAGGGAGAGAGAGAGAGAGAGAGATAAAGTCACCCAATTTCTTAATGTACTTTAATGTCCCTTATTCACTAAGACTTAAACCTCGTAAAGGTTCCATCACCTCCCAACAATAATGCCATGAGCTATGGGTCAAGCCTTTTACATGTAGGCCTCAGGGGACCTTCCTTGTCTAAACTATAGCACCAAGTTTCTACCCTTTAACACGTCCTTCAAACTCACCAATGACTCACTAGGTGCTGAGCCCAGCCGCCACTCCCCCCCAGCTTCTTCTCGTCCTGCCTTCACCGCTGGCAGGTGTCAGTTTCTAAGGTCCTCTTGGACCCCTGGCTCTGCTCACTCATCTCTGTCACACAACCTCCTTCAGGTCCCTTCTGTTCTCATAGCCACTTTCCTGTGGGCACGGGGCAAAGATGTCCATGCACATTGATTTAACTGCCCCTTCTATTCTCTTTTCATCCTAATCTCACAGTCTCCTACTCCTGTCCCGATGGCTTACCTGTTTTACACATTATTGGCATTAATTTAGTTTCCACCTCTTTCTCATGCCTGTAGCCGACACCAGACTGTGTAAATCCCTATTCAGCGTCCTCTCCTTTCTGTTGGCTCGGAACTCTGCCCCTGTTGAAGGGCTCACCACCTCCAGCTCGCGGTCCTCACTCCCCGCCCTCTGGGCTTGGTTCAGTAACTAGCCCTTCCAAACTGAAAACCGGTTACCACTGGCGTCTTTGTCGTATGTCTCTGTGTGCCACTTCAGTGTGTGCTAGAGGTGAATTCTGTAGCCAGCCGTGATCGCTCCTGTCACCTGCTCTGGGTTTTCAGCCTAGGTTTGACTCTCCATCGACTAGCTCTTCCTCAACAGTGCCGGCACGGCACACAGGATGCCAGTCACGGCTGCAGGCTAAGGAGGTCTCTTTGGCCTGAAATGATCCTTTCTCCTTCCCAGGCTGATCAATAACTTTCTCATTGTTGTTTTTCTTTAGGAAGTTTGTGCTCTATTTTATTTTATTTATTTGAGAGATAGAAGAGAGAGAGAGAAAGAGGCAGATATATAGAGAGAATGGGAGCACTAGGTCCTCTAGCCATTGCAAACAGACCCCAGATGCATGCGACGCCTTGTGCATCTGGCTTGCGTGGGTCCTGGTGAATCAAACCTGGGTCCTCAGGCTTTGCAGACAAATGCTTTAACCACTAAGCCATCTCTCCAGCCCAGTTTGTGATTTTTTTTTTTAAAAGACATGGTTATACAGCAATTGTTGGTCTATGTGGGCCTCTTTCCACGAAACTTCAAGTTTCTGGATGAGCACACTGCACATTTTCTTGTGTATCTCTGGTTTCTGGTGCAGTGCTTACCACTTTCAATAGGTATATGTTCAAGAATGTATAAATTAGTTTAAAATTTGGAAATTTATTTTTCTTTTTTCCAAGCTTTGAAGTCTTTAAAAAGCTATCAAGTGGCCGGAGAGATGGCTTAGCAGTTAAGGCACTTTCCTACAAAGGCTAACGACCCAAGTTTGATTCCCCAGAACCCAGATGCATGAGGGGAGTAGACATCTCTCGAGTTCATTTGCAGTGGATGGAAGCCCAGCTTTGCCCATTCTCTCTCTCCTTCTACTTGTCTACTGCCCCCCTCTCTCAAATAAATAAATGAAATAAAATAAAAATAAAAAGCTACCAGGTTCTTTATTATTTTTTCATTTGTAGACATCCTCAATGGATTTCCTTTAAAAATTTGCGTTCCAAGATCTGTTTTATGCTCTTATGTGGCTGTATGGAGTTCCACAAGTCAGAACAATTGAGAAGGAAACAGAAATTCAGAAAACAGAAAGTACCAAGGATAGACTCACAAGTAAAGCAACCCTCCCCACAAATGGTAATAGTGCTTGCCTCATTTTTAAAGGTACACTTGTGATCAGAAAGTAATTGGAATTTTGTTTTACAAACAAGATGAGGCCAAAGATTTGAAGAAAAATACATTGTATTTAGTTTCCCACAATCACAGACAAGTTCTGGAGCTGGGGGAAGGGAAGATTGCATGCCTGGTTTCGATCACTGCTATGTGCTGGATCTTAATGTCTGTGGTGGTTTGAATTAGGTGACCCCCATAAACTCATGTGTTCTGAATCCTTGAATCCTGGCTGGTGGTGACTTGGGAGAAGGAGCCTCAGTGCAGGAGGTGTGCCATTGGGGGCAGACCTTGAGTCATATTAGTCCCTAGTTTTCCAGTATTACTTGGTTTACTCTCCTGGTGCTGTTTTCCATCTGCTGTGGCAAAGGTGATGTCCACCCTCTGTCCATGCCATTATTCCCCTGCCACCATGGGGCTTCTGCTCAAGACTGTAAGCCACACTAAAAACCTTCCCTCCCATCAGGTAATCTGATCTGGTGTTTCATCCCAGGAACACAAAGATAACTTCAACAATATCCTCCAACAGCTCATGTCTTAAAGGCTTGTTTACCAGTTCATAATCCTATGTAGACAAAGATGATGTTCTCTAGTGTTAGGTTCTCCTTAGTCTTTGGCTCAAAGAGGGGTTACATACATCAAATTCTCCCTAAATTAATTAGGCTTATCCCATTTAAACTATGCTGACTTCACTCTCTGTTGGAGAATCTGTTCTTTTTCAGAAGGTAGCGAGACCAGAGGAGATAAACTAACCCTCAGTTCAGCCAACCCACAGCTGAATTTACAGAGGAATTGGGGAGAAGAGCCAGAGCGCTGCTTCCATGCTGAACCTGGTAATCAGTGCCAGGGTGAAGGAGACAGACCCTGAGGACACTCAACACTTACCAAAGCAGAGATCCAGAGGCTCCTAAGAGCTCATCACTGAAGTAGACTTCAAACTCACCCACCACGACTCACAGAATTTTGCCGGGGGAAGAAAGGTTGTAAGAGCTACAGGTTGAGATATCATGCCCAGAGGCATTCCCTCCCCCTAAAATAACTGACTGTTGCTCCCACAACTCATAACCCACAACCCCATGGGGAATACCTGCAACCCCACTGAGGAGCATCCACAGCAGAATGGGGGCAGAGACAAGGGAAAAGAGGGTACCAACACATGATGTATCCATACAAAATATGTTGTTAATAACAACAATAATAATAAAAAGAAAAAAAATACCATGAAAGAATTATCTTCAGTTCAGAATTAAAAAATACTTTGATGCCCTTGCACCAACCATTCTTTTTTTTCAACTTTTTATTGATAACTTCCGTAAGTACCGATAGTATAACATGATCATAATCCCCTCCCTCCTCCTTTCCTCCCTCCCAAATTCCCCTATTCACTGAATCTCTTCCTCTTGCCAATTAGTTTCTAGTTTATTTTGATGTCATCATTTCCCCCTCCTACTATGCAGGTCTTGTGTCAGTAGTGATAATCACTGTGAGGTCAAGAATAGCAAGGCCATTTTGTGCCTGGAGGTACTTCAGTCCTCCTTTTCCTTTGGCTTACATTCTTTCTGCCACGTCTTCTGCAATGGTCTCCGGACCTTGGAAGGTGTGGCAGAGAGGTCTCACATAGTGCTGAACGCTCACTTGTCACTTATTAGCAGTATGGTGAGTTCTGAGTCACCCCAGTGGTCACCACCATCTGAAAACAGAAGCTTCTCTAACCAAAATGACAGTAGTATTAATATATGGGAAACCTCTGACATCTGCTCTTACACTGACCCTTCCTCATCAGTGAGTCTTTTCGATCATGGTAGATATAGAGAACAGAGCAGAAAATTCTAAGACTATACATTAAATAAGGTACAGAGATATGTAAGACTATTTTTGAGACTTGATTGTAGAGTTTTTGAAATTTAACTTTTATTCAAAATCACTCCATGTCTAGTTTTCCTCTATTTCTGATGCATGAGCTTGAATTCCTAAGTTCCTGGCCTCATTCTGAGAAGCAGTCCACCCAGATGGGACTGCACATGTTAAGTTGCTATGGTTCTGATTTGCAAGGCTCATGGAGAAAGCTATTGCACTGTTTTCTGTGGGGATTACAGAAATAATTGTCCCTGGTTTTGTATCTTTAAATTAGAAGTTCTTAGTGGTGGTGGGCTATTCTTTTAGCAGCATGTTTCTACTTACTGAAAAGCTTTGCTGAACACAATATACTCACTCTGCTATGTAAATAAAGATATTATTGTTGGAATAATGCAGTTCAGGGGATGCCTCTTCTGGTAGGCCTATCTGTCAATCTGTGTTTAGTTGGCTTTCTCAGCCCACCCATTCTAATTACTGCTTTTCAGTCTCCTAGAATGGGGATCTGGGAAGGGGATTTGTTACAACTGGGTTATTTAAATGGAATTTTCCACATATACAGTGTCTCCTCCTCAGATCACAAGTTCACTCCCCCACTCTTCCCTGCTTGCTTTAGAAACCCTTGGCAGGCTGTTATTATGAACTGAAGGGCAGGTTTCAAACACCCTCTATTTATGAAATGGTGAGGGCCATCAGTAAACTGCATGCATTTCAAATTGTTCCTCTTTGTTCTAATTTTGTTTTGCATTTTGCTGAACTTAAGAGTGTGAATTCTTTCAGGAGATAAATTGATCAGTGCTGAAAATGAGCTACATTGCTTGCCAGTCATCTGCCCCCTATTTTTGTGTGATTCCAGTTTTTATAAGTACTGGTTAATGCAGGTAATTTCATGGATGCCATATCCTAAATATTCCATTATTCAATAACTCAAAAAGGAACCTTTTTATTGTTGTTTTATTGTTTTATAGTGCTAAGGCTCTGTCCAAGGACCTTGCCCATGCTAGATGAGCACTCTCTCACTTAGCTATACCTCTGGCCCTATAATTTATTGTTTTGAAATGAGATGCTAAAATATTAAAGTATGAAGGAAAATATTACATTGAAAGGTGGAAGACCTATGGCATCTGTGATCTTCAGGAAGGTGACACATATCTTTGCAACATCTCTGGTGCTGGCCCTGTGACCAGTGGCTCAGGAGTGGATAGATATTTGGAGTCTATGTCATAGCAGTATAGATTTCCCTTTACTTTCCACCTCAGGGGAGCTTGTGAAGTATCCTATTGTGATCCATCTGTACAGGAAACTTGGAAGCACTGGAGACAGGTTTTTCTGCTCTATAAACTGGATGGTTCTTGGGCTGGAGAGATGGCTTAGTGGTTATGGTGCTTGCCTGTGAAGCCTGAGGACCCATGTTAGACTCTCCAGGTCCTACATAAGCCAGAAGCACACAGTCACACAAGAGCACAAGGTGGCACACGCATCTGGAGTTCAATTACAGTGGCTGGAGGTCCTGGTGCACCAATTCTTTCTCTCTCTTGCATGGAAAAAAAAGAGGCCAGTCTGTTGGGTTTGCCTAAGAAAAATATAAAAATGGATTCTTTTTTTTTTTAACAGATTTTCATTTTTTTTAAATTAATCTGTTTATTGACAACTTCCATGATTGTAAACAACATCCCATGGTAATGTGCTCCCTCTCCCCACTTTCCTTTTTAAACTCCACTCTATCATATCACCTCCCTGCCTCAGTCAATCTCTCTTTTATTTTGATGTCATGATCTTTTCCCTCCTATTATGATGCTCTTGTGTAGGTAGTGTCAGGCACTGTGAGGTCATGGATATCCAGGCCATATTGTATCTGGAGGAACACACTGTAAGGAATCCTACCCTTCCTTTGGCTCTTACATTCTTTCTGCCACCTCTTCTGCAATGGACCCTGAGCCCTGGAAGGTATGATAGAAATATTGTAGTGCTGAGCACTCCTGTCACTTCTTCCCAGCACCATGATGCCTTCTGAGTCATCCTAAGGTCACTGCCATCTGAAAAGAGAAGGTTCTCTACCAAAAGTGAGAGTAGCATTAATATATGAATATTAAGAGAAGTGCTTACTGGGCAGTTTGATGAGCATAGTATATACATTTATCCAGACATAGTATATACATTTATCCAGACAGCAGCAGCAGTTACACCCTTAGGGCTCATGGCTACCCCTGTTGTAGGTTTTCAGTATCAGGGATGTATTCCCTCCCATGAAGTGGGCCTCCAGTCCAATTAGAGAGCAGTTGATTTCCACCACGACAGACGTGCCACTATTGCACCTGTTTGCTCATTTGGCCTGGCCAGCAAAATATCAGGCTTGTAGTATCCCCTGCTGAGTATCTTCACGGGTGATTTCTCTCTCTCCCATTGAACTGCATGCAGAATGGCTTCTTCAAGCTTTCTGTCAGCTAGTCTACTGGAGGAGGTTATCAGCTCAGTTCCACAGGATTTCTCAGTGGCATTGAAGCCCAAATATGTGGAATCTTCAGCAGGAGGGTCTTACCATCTATTCTTGGTGGGGAACCAAGGGTCTTGGCAATGGCCTGTAATGTTTTGGGGGCATCAGGGGCCTCCCTGGCCAACAACTCACTGGAAGGTATCTCATCCCTGGCACTGAAAATTTTCTAGTAACAATCTACAGCTCCTGAGTGTTACATTGTCCAAAAAAGTAGGTTTTTAAAAAATTATTTTATTTATTCATTTATTTGACAGAAAAGGAGGAGGGGGAGGGATTGAAGGAGGGAGGGAGGGAGGGAGGGGGAGGGAGAGAATAGGCACACCAAGGCCTCCAGCCACTGCAAACAAACTCCAGATGCCTGCGCTCCCTTGTGCATCTGGGTCCTGGAGAATTGAATCAGGATCCTTTGGCTTTGCAGGCAAGTGCCTTACCCACGAAGGCATCTCTCCAGCCCCCAAATGGATTATTTTCTTAAAATTATGCAAATTTTTCATGGCTTGAAATACCTCGAAGCAGCCACTTTTATGCTAATATTTTCCTCCCTCAACCCTTCCTTCTCAGTCATATTGGTTATAAATGATTGCCGCCTGCATGTCTCCCTCCCTGCCCATGCTGTAAGTTCCTTGCAGGCTGCCTTCCATTATTTTTTATTATTTATTTATTTATTTATTTTTGATTTTTAAAAAATTATTTATTTATTTATTTATTTGAGAGCGACAGACACAGAGAGAAAGATAGATAGAGGAAGAGAGAGAGAGAATGGGTGCACCAGGGCTTCTGCAAACGAACTCCAGATGCGTGCGCCCCCTTGTGCATCTGGCTAACGTGGGACCTGGGGAACCGAGCCTTGAACCGGGGTCCTTAGGCTTCACAGGCAAGTGCTTAACCGCTAAGCCATCTCTCCAGTCCTCCACTCTTTTTTAAAATAACGTATTTATTTATTAGGGGGGGCATGCAGATAGAGCAGAGAGAGAATGGGCATGCCAGGGCCTCTAGACACTGCAAACAAACTCCAGAAGCATGCACCCTTTCTTTCTCATTGTCACCCCTCTAAGGCCTCATTGCTTCACATCTGCATGGCGTGCTATGTTCCGGTTCCCTTCCTCTTTTTGCAGCCAGCACTGCTAGAATGAGGTCTCTGTAGTCATTTGGGCATGCTGTTGTTAGCCTAAATCAGAGACTGTCCCTCAAAGATGAAGCTTATCTGGGAATAAGCCCAGCGAGGAGAAGATGCACACCTCATAAACTATGTGCATCCAAAGAGGGTTGAAGCATGGGTCAGTTTTCAAGTGGCAAAAAGAGAGAAGCTCATGTAAGCTGTTTAGACAAATCCTTAATCTTGGAGACCTGAGGCCCGAGTTGGCATCAGCTCATTCGTAGAGGTGCCACATCGGGGCGAGTACTGCATCTATCACATCTTATCTGAGATGTTGCAGCCTCGTGGTTACAGAAGTCTATGCAAACACATGGGGGAAGCAAATTCTGAGGTGAGCACTGACCCTGAAGGACTTGTGTGGCTTTTATAAGTCCCTCAAAAAGTATTTGCCTCAGATGGGCTGGCAAGAGTCTTCCCATTTTATTCCTGGACACCAGCTTCCTCTAGGTCTTTTAAGAATGATTTCGTCTTGCTATCAGTAACTTCCACACCATCTTTGTTGTCCAAAAAAATGCCATCTTTCACCGGTGCGTGAAAAGTTGAGCATTGCCCTCTAACAGTGCTTTCTCTTGCTCCCTTTTGAGTCTTATGAATGCTATGTTTCAGCTAATCGTGCCATGACTTTTTTATTTTAAATTTCTTCCCTTGCTTTCTACATACACATTTGACTTCCTTTTTCCTTTTGTCATTTAAAAAAATAAAAAACCAATAGCCATAGATGGACTCCTAGTCATGAGCAAGGCATAGATCCTAAGCTGTAACACAAAGCCAGTTATATCCCCACATAGATCCTAGACTAGTAAGTGGACTAACATAAAAAATTCTGCTAAAATAGCAGATGACATTGTCAAGTGCTGCTTGAAGAGTCCTCAGAATGCAGAAAGCAAGCAAATGGCACACAGCATCACACAGAGTCCTATCTGGAAGATGACCCCTCAGAGGAATCCTGGAACCAGGGTAGGAAGGCTCATTTCAAAGGGAGCAGCCTACAGCTGTGAGAGATCATGGCACAATGGACAGATGTCAAGAAAACTAGATCTAGGACTGGATGGGCACAATGCACATTTTCTTGTGTATCTCTGGTTTCTGGTGCAGTTCTTGCCACTTTCAATAGATACGTATTCAAGGAAGAATGTATGAATCAGTTTAAAATTTGGAAATCTATTTTTCTTTTTTCCAAGTTTTGAAGTCTTTAAAAAGCTATCAAGGGGATGGAGAGATGGCTTAGTTGTTAAAGCACTTGCCTATAAAGCCAAAGGACCCAGGTTTGATTCCCCAGGACCCATGTGAACCAGATGCATGTAGGGGGCGCATGTGTCTGGAGTTCATTTGCAGTGGCTGGAGGCCCTGGCATGCCCATTCTCTATCTCTCTCTGAGTGTGTCTGTTTGCCTCTCTCAAAGTCTCTCTCAAAGTCTCTCAAGTAAATAAATAAATAAATTTTTAGAAAGGTAGATCTAAAAAAGGATGTGGTCTGGGCTTTTTTCATTTCTCATGATGAGTTGTGATGATGACAGAGGATCTGGATCTGGAGGAAGAGACTTGGAATAAGTAATTTCTCTTTGTTTTCAATGATATTTATTTATTTATTTGAGACTGAGGCAGAGAGAATGAGGGAAAAAAGAGGAGACAGAGAGAAAGAGAAAGAGAGAATGGGTGTGCCAGGGCCTTTTGCCATCACACACAAACTCCAGATGCATGGACTACTTTGTGCATCTGGGTTCATGTGGGTACTGGGTCACTGAACCAGGAATATCAGGCTTTGCAAGTAAGTGCCTTTAACTGCTGAGCCATCTCTCCAGCCTAAGATGATATTTGAAACTACTGCCAGGAAATACTCCCCAAATAACTTTAAAAATCCCTCTATTCCATTTAGATTTACCTACTTTTCAAATAACAATCATAAGATACTAAGCTTGCTTTATAAAACTGGTTGGAAGAGACTGTTTGACCCTGTACATGCTTTTCAAAATGTCTCTCCTGAAAATACAGATATTTCAGGTAATCATTAGTAATCATATCTATGAGAGATTATTCTTTCAGGATCTCTTTGGAAACATCTGGAAAATTCACCCTATTATTTCTTTTTTGTAAAATAATTTTTACGGGCCATAAGTGACACATCCTTTTTAAATTTCTTTTTTTGTTTTTTTTGAGGTAGGGTTTCACTCTAGTCCAGGCTGAACTGGAATTCACTGTGTGTTCTCAGGGTGGCCTCGAACTCATGGCGATCCTCTTACCTCTGTCTCCCGAGTGTTGGGATTAAAGGTGTGTATCACCATGAGATTCTGAGTTATGTGTTTGGCTTAATTTTCAAAAACTTTCTCTACTAGTGTCTGTAGAAAATGTTGAAAACTAAATACTACAGAACAATTAGTTTGGCATGTTTCAGCAAGTAAGCTAGCAGTTATCCCGGTATATATTTAAAAGTTTCTGAACTTACACTAGAGCATAGAAATATATATCTGTATTGTTCACAGTCATACTATCTAGAGCCACCTGGATGTACATTGCTTTGCCTTCTCAGAATGTAGCAGCAGTTTTAAGATAAAAATCCCATAAGGAATTGACTCATTGTGGGTGTGGAGTTTTCAATTAATTATAATTCTACATTCACTCTTTAAATGCATTAGTTTACTTTACATTTTGTCTTGCCCCCATGATACATGATTAGATTTTTATGGATTTTCTTGTGAAAACTTGTGTTTATAATTTTAATCAGAATAATATATCATGTCTTTGCAAGATCTTATGGTGTCTTAACTCACGAACAAAGCTTCTAAGCTTCTTTGTGTGCATATTTCGTGCTCGGAGACTGTGATGCAGAAAAGTGATATACACAGTTAAAAGATTTAGATTTTATTTCTAAATTAACATTTTTAAATCATGGCTTTTAGGATTTACATATCTGAAGAAATGTCTTTCTGCTGTGATAAGTAATGAAATGTTTAACACAAATCTTTCATATGGAAATTTAATTATTTACATCTTGATGGGTTGTTTTAAAAAATTACATATATATATAAAATGTTAGTAGAGAAACACAAACAAGCTTCAACAATAAAAGGTTTGAGGCTGGGCTGGAGAGATGGCTTAGTAGTTAAGGCGTTTTGCCTGAGAAGCCTATGGAAAGACCCAGGTTCAATTCCCCAGTACCAACATAAGCCAGATGCATAAGGTGATGCATGTGTCTGGAGTTCGTTTGCAGTAGCTGGAGGGCCTGGCACACCTCCACCCCTCTCAACTAACTAACTAACTAACTAACTAACTAACTAGCTGACTAACTAAATGATTTGAGGTTATTTAATCAGAAAAACCAAGGACCTGAGAAATTTTTTTCTGGTGAGATAGTTAATAGAATGCCATTGCTCTCTTTATTGTTGGGTTTATTTGTAATCTCAATTAGAAAATCTTTTGTGCTTTCCCCTTTTAATTTAACTAAATGATTTTTTTGTAGTCAAGAGTTCCCTGGAGATAGCAAATTTACTGATACTCTGGATATAATTTCATGTTGTTCAGGTCACTCACTGATGGTGGGCAGAGGGGCAGGTTGAAATTGGTGCAAACGTTAACTCTGCCCAAAATGAAACTTTTAGTAGTCTAAGTCTGGTTTGAATTAAATGGAAAACAAAATGTTGGAGTAAGGAGTTGTAACAGTTAAGTGTGACTGTGATCTTGGTTGAAATAAGAGTTGTCTAGGAGGTTGGTGAAACACAACTCTGGGTGTGCCTGTGATCCACTGGCCACAGACACCTAGAATAGGAGGACTCAGCCATACTCAACCGATGAATTCGCTGGTAGATCTAAGATACCAGGCACTATTAGAAGGTGGTGAAAAGTAAGACTTTTTATTTTTATGTTTTGAAAAGGTCACTGGAGGCATGTTCTGGGCACTACTTTTCTATTTCTCCCTTTCCTTTGTTTGCTGGCCAGTTACAACATGAGCCACTCTGCTACGTGCTTAGGTACAATGGGCCCGAGACCAAAATGAACTTTTCCTCCCTTAAGTTGCTTCTGTCAGGTTTTGGTCACAGGGCTGAGAAAAATAATCAAGGCAGAGGTCAGCTGAGGGAAGTCCTATGGAGGAGGAGGAATAGCCACAGTGTGTAAACAGGGGCACAGCATGTCCCAGCTTTTATGTAAGCTACGAGGTGAGAATATGGAGGTGGCCAGAGCAGACACTGTGATGATTCTCTGACTCAAAACGCAGCCTTAAGATTTTTTGTGCTGAAAGATAATGAGCTAGAAGAATCTTCCTTCTGGTGTTGACATTTAGGGTTTCTCACCCATAGGACCAACTCTTCAGCTCTAGCTGGGACTTTGTTCCTTTGTATCTCTGAGAATTATTTTAGTTTAAAAACACTGAGCTAAGGATGAAATACTCTGTGAGGTAAGCAATATCCATGGCTAGGCAGATAGACAGGGAAAAAGGGACCCTGGGAGATGACTATATTCTAACCCCAAATAGTTAAAAGAGTGACCCCAGTTTTCTCCTCTCTCTGGCCTAGATGAACTTTCCAGGACTGTGTAGTCCCGGGTGCATTTACAAACATTTTTCCATAAAAAACTTTTCATTTACAGTATTTCGCAGAAGATCAATATATAAAATTTCATTTTATTAAAATATATAATTTTAAAAAATTTTATTTATTTGAAAGAGGGGGAGAGAGAGAATGGGCACAGGGCCTCTAACTACTGCTGATGAACTCCAGACATGTGAGCCCACTTGTGCATCTGGCTAATGTGAGTCTTTTGGGTTTTCAGGCAAATGCTTTAACTACTAAGCCATCCCTCCAGCCTTCTTTTTACTTTTAATGGCATGTTGAGGATCAAATCCAGGGTCTTATATGGTGTGCATAGACTGTACCACTAAACTAAACTCCCAGGCCCAGAATAGGTGGAAATTCAAATTTTATGATTTATAAAATAATTCACTGAAGATAAGATTACTTATGCAAACAGAAAAATTAAAATTGGGTGTTACAGATAAAAGCTATAGTTCTCTGAAACCAACAAATTTCTGTTTTTTGTATAATATGGAGAAAATAATGATATACATGTTACATGGAATAAAATAGTACTTCTTTTCTTTTAAGAGATATTTTCATTTATTTACTTGTGAGCAGAGAGGGAGAGAAATGGAGAGAAGAGAGACAGAGAGAGAGAATAGGCAGGCCAGGGCCTCCAGCCACTGGAGATGAACTCCAGACACATGGGCCACCTTGTGTACCTGGCTTTGTATGGGTACTGGGGAACTGAACCCGGGTCATCAGGATTTGCAGGCAAGAATCTTAATGGCTGAGCCATCTCTCCAACCCTGGGCATTTTTTTTTCTTTAAATACCTGCCTTGCAACTTGTGAATATTCTTTAGAGAGAACCTAAGGTTTGAAAGAGAAATAAAAGATTTTTACATATATCCAAAGAGGAGTAAGTGACACATATGAAATGATGGCTTTCAGATACGGGGCTCCAGGCGATGCACAGCAGTGACCCCTCAGAAGTAGAAAACAAACATGGCGGACTCACAGTAAGGCAGTTTGTCTGGAGAGATTTTCTAGGCTGCAGTGCTATAAGGGAGAACCCAGGAGTTTCTGTGAGTTGAGAAGCAGCTGATGGTCTGAAATGGCTAATAATGTTAGAATCTATACAACAGAATGCTCAAAAGAAAACAAACCCCAAATACTTGAGCACAGACAAATTCAGAAATAAGCCATGGTTACTCTTGAGTATTTCAGTATAGAACCAACAGAATGTGCCTATGAAAAACTAAACAAAACAAAGCAACTATTCAGGCCACAGAACCAGTCAAAAGGTTGAAAGGAACAATCTGCAAATTGTACAGGCTAAGAACTGCTCATCTTTCCACTAGCCAGCAGAGAAACCTTTAAAATAATTCTTGGGAGGGGCATTAAGTAAGCACCAGGGATTTCCTCATGATTGGGGAAATATCAGTCCTCAACCAATAATTGACAAGCTTTCTATAGAAAGTCCAGCTAGTAAATGTTTTAGACTTTGTATATAACATACAGCCTCTCACTGATTTTCTTCATGTTTCTTTCTCTTTTCCTTCCCAGTCTCCCTTCTTCCTTCTTCAAGGACCAACTGAAAACCATACTTGGCTCAACTGACCTCAGAGTGTGGGGGGGCTTAGTCAGTGTCTCAAGAGCTGTGATCACAGGGGCGAGTCAGCAAGCCCACCATCAACAGTACATGTTGATATTTACAACACGGTTGAATCTGAAAAGAGTATATGTATGATTCATTGACACAAAACTCTAGGAAATGTAAATTAACACCTACTGACCAAAAGCAAATCAGTGATTGTCTGAATCCTGCAGAGGCACTAGAGCACAATTATGTAGGGTCTTAGAAAACTTTTATCATCCTGCTCGTGATCGCTACACGCTGCTGCAAGTATCTACAGATGTAAAAATTTAGTGTTTACTGCGCGGTAATTATACCTAATAAAGCTGATGAAGAAGGAAACAGCTGAAAATATTTTGAGGCTGAAGCAAATAATTTCTTCATCATTAACGTAAGAGATAAGAAGCACCCAGATGGCATAATCATTGCTAAAATGATTTTATCATGTATTACTGGGCTCCATCTTAATGCATTTATTTGTTTTGGCAAAATTGCAAATTATGCAGAGGAGGACAGATGCATTCATATTGCCGAAGAGTGTTCGTGCAAAAGTTTTTGTAAATGTAAACAGTCATAGGACCGAATTTTTAGAAAGAATGTTTTATTGTCCAATAAAATTGAAAACATATGTCCACTCAAGGATTCATACTCAAATACTCAGACACCATTCGAATAGCTCCAATTGAGAGACGAGTAAACAGTTAGATCCAGACAATGAAATACTACTTACCATCAAGCTGATCAAACTGTTGGGTGTAACGACATGCAAGAATCTCAAAAACACTGTGCAAAGAATTTGTTAGACACACAATACTCTTGTTTATAAAATTCCATAAAAGGCAAATTAATAGTGATGAAAAAGCAAACTAGTGGTTGGTAAAAGCCAGAGGGATCGCATTAAGAATTTACTGCTAGGGCTGGAGAGATGACTTAGTGGTTAAATGCTTGCCTGTGAAGCCTAAGGACCCCGGTTCGAGGCTCCATTCCCCAGGACCCACGTTAGCCAGATCCAAAAGGAGGCGCACATGTCTGGAGTTCCTTTGCAGTGGCTGGAGGCCCTGGCGCACCCATTCTCTCTCTCGCTCTCTCCTTTCTCTCTCTGTTGCTCTCAAATAAACAAATTAAAAAAAATTTACTGTTAAGGGACGCATAGGAACATAGGAAGGCTGTGAAAATAAGCAGCATGACTGTTGTGGTCGTTACCTGGCTGTGTACATTTGTCAGGACGTATTAATATTCAATTAAAATGAAGCGTATGTATATCAGACCTCGATGAGGCTGACAGGAAAAGGACATCAATTGTCTGTCTGCAAGAAATCAGTGTATATGCATAGAAGGGTGGGGAAAACTAACATCTGAAGTTTGAATAAAATGGAAACAAGGCAGTAAAATTACTCAGAGGTCTTCAGGGTGTTAACAAAAATTCGCATTTAGTCACACAAGCATCCAGGTGGCCTAGATCACAGTTTTAAAATAGTAACATATTTTTAGAAAGGAGTTAACATGTATATTGAGGCCCTGGAGTACCATGGACTCTAGCTTCTATCTGTTGCTCTATGTGCTTGCCAGTTCTTAACCTTGCTTTTCAAACTCCTCAGAGTGTGGCCACATCCAACCGCCTATCTCACTTTGCACTACGCCCGATTTGATGGCTAGGATGTTTATTAGCAGTTTCAGCCGCACATTCAGACGGAGATCAGAACTAAGCCCTATTGTGCACTAGATTCCAAGTTCAGGGCAGCTGTAGTATCCCTCTGCATCCCTTTGATAATCACCAGGTCACTGCACTCTTCCTTGGATGGATTCCTACCTCAACCGCAAACTTAGCCAGCTATTTTCTTTTTGAATTGGTATATGAAGTTTTGGGTTTCTTATGGAATTTCCATACGAAATTTGGTTTTGTCTGTTTCTTCTCCTCCTGTCTTCCCCCGTCTCCTTGCCTCTCCTTGCATTCTCCCATGAGCCTCTTGTCACTGCTGTGTGACATGTGTCTTTCCGCCCTGCTCCCCTTCCTCAACATCTCCTTTTGCCCTCTCATAGTTTCCCTCTGGTTTCACAGCCTAGATTTACACTTATGCCCATTTACATTAATACAAGCATACATTAAAAGCCAGGATCTGCATATGAGAGCATACACTCTTCCCAGTACTATCCAGTTTCCTGAAAATTTCACTATTTTTCCTTTATAGCTGAGTCAAATTTCTTTGTGTAGATGGACCAGGTTCATTATCCAATTGTGTTGATGGTCATCTATGCTGGTTCCATTTTATTGGTATTATAAATAATGCAACAATAAACATGGATATGTTAGTATCTTACTGGTAGGATATAAAATTTTTTGGGTACATACAGAGGAGTAAAATAACTGAGTCACAGAACAGTTGAATTTTAAAAATATTTTAAAAATTTTGTTTATTTATTTGACAGAGAAGTGGGAGGAGAATGGGCCTACCAGGGCTTCCAGCCACTGCAAATGAACTTCAGATGCATGCACCCCCTTGTGCATCAGGCTAATGTGGATCCTGGGGAATTGAACCAGGGTACTTTGGCTTTGCAGGAAAACTCCTTAACCACTAAGCAATCCCTCCAGCCCCAATTTTGAATTTTTTGAGAAACTTAAGTATTGATTTTCATCATAGTTGTTATTAGTTTATACTCCCACTGGCAATGAATCAGGGTTCTTCTTCCTCACATCCTCATGAGCATTTAATATCATTTCTTCTTTCTTCTTTTTTGCTGACAGTCATTCTGATAGGGGTGGATGGTACCTCAAAGTAGTTTTAATTTGCATTTTTCTGATGTCTAAGGATGTTGAACAACTTTGAAAATACTTATTGGCTATTTGTGTTTCTTTTTTTGAGATATTTCTGTACATTTCTATAGCCCCTTTACTGACTGGAATTTTATGTTTTGTTATTTAATTTTTGTAGTTCTTTATTAATTCTAGATATTAACCTCTTGCCTGAAGCCTAGCAATGTTTCTGTGTTATGATTTGCATGCATCAGTTTGGATATCTGTTTTGGCTTTGTTTGAGGACACCCTTGAGTGCTCAATCTCTGTTGGTACTCAGAGAGCAGAAGACAGACTGCTGCAATAGCAGCACATCAAACTACAGAAGACAAAAATACGCTATCTTCAGCTAAGCTGACTTCTTTTTAGTGACTCACCTTCCTTTTCAAACTATTCAACTGCTTTCTTATTACTTTTTTTGTATTTCTGAAGTTCTTCCTCTCTTTCTTTGGGACAGTCTTTTTTTTTTTTTCTTAGTCTGACATTTTTATGGAGTCATATGGAGACAGCTTTAGTCCACCACCTTACTTGGAAGTCTCCTCATGGTCCTATATTTAAAAAAAAAAAATGTTCAGTGAGGGCTGGAGGAATGGCTTAGCAGTTAAGGCATTTGCCTGCAAAGCCAAAGGACCCAGGTTCGATTCCCCAGGACCCATGTTAGCCAGATGCACAAGGAGGCGCAGGCATCTGGAGTTCATCTGCAGTGGCTGGAGGCCCTGGTGTATTTGTTCTCTCTCTCTCTTTCTTTGTCAAATAAAAAAAACCTGTTCAGTGAATCTGTATTCTATTATCTATCTATCTATCTGTCTATCATCAATCTATTATTGATTATCTATCTATCTATCATCAATCTATTATCAATTATCTATCTATCTATCCTTCTATCTATCTATCATCATCTTCTCTCACAATAATAGAAATCATGAACTTGAATATGACATGCAGTGAGTTGTAGCAAAGCTTTCCAAGTGGAATTTTGGATCTTTGTCTGCCCATAACTGCATCTCACATATCTTAACTCTTGTTTCCCTCTCTACCATATTATTTTCTGTTTAAAAGGGTGCTATTGAAATATTTATGACTTTGGAGCTAAATGACAATTTCTTAGATTTGGCACCAAACCACAAATAGCAAAAGAATGATGTAGATCTCCGGTATATCATGAAAATAAAACTTTTGTGCTTCTAAGGAAATCATATAGTGAAAAATAGAACATTTTTGTGAATCATGTATCTGGCAAGGCACTTGTATCTAGAATGTATATAGCTCTTATAAGTCTGTAATAGAAAGCCAATATTGTTTTAGAGATTGGCAAAGGATATGACTAAATATTCCTTAAAATATATAAATGATCAATAAATACAAAAAGATGCTAAATATCATTAGTCATCATTACGGGGATATGCAAATGAAACAAGGAAATACCACTTCATACACAATCACTTTTTAAAGTGGCTTAATGAAAAGGCATAATGAATGTTGACAAAAATGTGAAGAGTCAGGAACTGTCATGTACAGCTAGTTGGAATGTAAAAATGGTGCAGCTGCTTTGAAAAATCATCTAGCAGATCCCCAAATGTTTAAATATAGTTATATGATCTACCAATTACTACACTAGATATATATTCATGAGAACTATGTCCATACAAACAGCTGCATGCAAATCCTCATAGTAACATGCTCATAGTAGTCAAAAAATAACCCCCCATACACTTGTTTACTGACTGATAAATATATGTCCATTAATAATATTCTATTATATAGATAGACCACGTTGGGCATAAGAATCAACACACCAATCCGCAGTATAGTACAGCCTTAAATAGAATACTATGCTAAATAAAATAAGCTAGTCACCAAACTTCAGCAATTTCATTTACCTGCAGTATAGAGAACTGGCAAGTCATTAGAGACAGATGCAGTCTTTGCCTAGTGCTAGAATAGATAAAGGGATTGGGAGAATGGCAGCTAAGAAGTATGGGCTTCTTTTGGGTGAATAATAAAAATGTTTTAAGTCAAGGCAAGGGGATTGCTATGAGTTTGAGGGCAGCCTGCGCTAGAGGAAGACCCTACGTCAAAAAACAAACAAAAAATGTTTTAAACTGATTGTGGTGATGGATTCACACGGTTCTTAACATACTGAAAGCTACTGCTGTAGCTTTTTGTCACGAACACTGTGGTGCACCACTTTGACCGCTCCTCAGGGGTGGGAGGATTTATTCTCACAGCTGCTGAGGACGTGAATACTGGTGGTTCACAGCTGAGTCTCCTTCTAGAAACTGTCTTCAGTTTATGAAATTCTTTAAGGTTATAGCTCATCCCAACCACTGCCCTCATCAAATCACTGTGTAGTGTGGGGTGGAAAGGCCGGATCCTTATGCCTCTGTGCAGAATGGCCTTGAACTCACAGCGATCCTCCTACTTCTGCCTTCCCAGTGCTGGGATTGAAGGCATGTGCCACCACGCCCATTTTAAGGTATATTTTTAATTAGCTTAGAACGTAGTAGGTTTCCATATACCTTTTTCATGTCCTTAGTTTTGGTTAACCATTTCTGGGCTACTTTATTTTTTATTGCTAAGTCAATTGTATTAATTAGCTTTGTTTTTATATTTTGTACCTTTAAGTTACACGATTTTCCCCCCCATTTTTTTCTTTCACTGACTTCTTGTAGCTCATTTAGAAAAAAAAAAAAAAGACACCAAAGTAACTTTTTTTTTTTTTTTATCTTCTCAGGTCCTTACATTTCTTGAGTCAAATTGACACTTTGAACTCATTTCATAGAGGCCATTTTTGATATTTAAGCTTCACAAAGAATAGTTTAGGGCTGGAGAGATGGCTCAGCAGTTAAGGCACTTGCCTGTGAAATCTAAAGATCCATGTTCAATTCCCCAGGACCCACGAAAAGCAGTGGCTGGAGGCCTTGGTGTGCCCATTCTCTCTCTCTCTCTGCCTCTCTCTCTCTCTTCAGTCAATCAATCAATCAATCAATAAAGAGATAGAATACTTAATTGTTTTAAAGAATTGTTTGACAGGATATTCCCCTTGTAAATTTTTCTAGAATGCATTCTTTGGCCTTCCTTCCTTTGGGGTTCATTCTTGCTTATTTATTTATTTTCTTCTTTAGTATTTTCAGATCGAGTTGATGTGTTAGTCTATAACATCTTTTATAAAATAATCCAACTCTGGAACTTTTGTTCAAGTGTACTATGGTCTGTCCTATCTACTCCTGCTTCTTATCTTTGCTGCTTTCAGATGATGGAGTCACTGACGCCTTCATTCAGCTTTCTTAAAGCGCGAGGGCCTTTGACGTTATCTTCTGAGGCCTTGCTTTGGCTCCCCTTAAACATTATAGCGTTAAAGACTCGCATGGAAAGTTTTCAGGAACTTACTTGCTCTCCTGGGCTCTGTTACAGGCCACATGTTAGAATACATGATGTTAGTTTATAGGATTTGAAGTAATTCAGAGTTTGCTGACCTCCACCTTTACTTTTTGTATAATACCAATAAATATCTTCCAAAAATTCTTTACACATCTTTAAAAATTTTTTCCAGATGATGTGTCTGTACCATTTCCTTCATTATAAGATGCTTAGAGAGAGCAATCAAAATTTGGGATATATATCTGGGGATATATATGTATGTGTGTGTGTGCACGTGCGCATGTGTGTGTGTGTGTATCTTATTAGTATAAAAAAGTTTAGGAACAGGAATGTCTTTCTAGTCATGAACACATAGGAATATAATAAGGAAACAGCCCAGAGAATTTTTATCTATCCTTTATTTATTTATTTTTTGGTTTTTAGAGGTAGGGTCTCACTCTAGCCCAGGCTGACCTGGAATTCACTATGTACTCTCAGAGTGGCCTTGAACTCACAGCAATCCTCCTACCTCTGCCTCCCAAGTGAGTCCTGGGATTAAAGGAGTGCGCCACCACCCCCAGCTCTATCCTTTATTTTTGATGTTACACTTCTGTAGGCATATAAAGGAAGGAGGTGTTTTAGCATTGTTTTAGGGTTGTTTTGTAAGTATAATCTCCAAGGACAACTACTTGTGTTACATTATTCCAGTGCTAAAGAGACATGAAGTGACCAACTGAGATTCTTATCAGGAAGAAGAAGAAAAAATCTAGGGTCTTACTAGTCATACATTTGGTGTATGTCATTAACAACTTTTGTTATGTAATTATTTTCAGAAATCATTTTTTTTTTAGGTCTAATGAGGGAGCATCAAGACAATAATGCAACTCTACCTCAGTCTGGTTGCCGCAGGCTCAGAATCTGTAATTTTTCAAAGTATGTTCGTGATTGGGAATGAAACAGCTTCAAGTGTACTACCTAAAAAGAAACAAAGACCTTTTCCAAACCTATTACAGAAATGATAAGATTGCAATTTTTTAAGTGGGCAAAGCAGAAACTTCATAAAATAGTGAACCGAGTGAACATGACATTTTGTACTGGGGAATTTGTTGTGTATGATATTGTGAAAATGAGAGGTGTATTGAGCAACTTCACTGCTTATAATTAAGAATTATAAAGTGGTTTACAAAAATCCACTTTGTATTAAAATGAAACTCACTTTTAATAATTATAAAAATTTAGTTGAGAAATATTATGTAGGCCCTCTTTCTTCCTTAAAAGTTACATAAAACTTGATGACCCACCAAATGTTAGTGGTAAGACTCTACTGCTGAAGACACCATATGTGGTTGACATGTAACATGGAGTGACATGGCTGGAAGCTGGAAGAGAGTCAGTCCTCAGACAGTTAGCATGTCTAGTGCCAGAGGGTGCTACATGGGCGAATGGGGGAAAATGACCAGTATCTGTTCAAGCAACTCATGGTCTAACTTACTTAGCAGCAAATAACCTGTTGTGATGCTCATACAAGTGCAATTGTGACACACAACCATGGTGGAAAGCCAACTGCTCTTGGTTTGGCTAATCTGCTCAGTGGAATGGAACCATAGCTGGAGCTGGGAAACAAGTCAGAACCATATCCAAACATGAGCCCACTCTCTATTATCAAGCTACCACCAATCGTGAGCTACAAGAGGGCCTATACCTATTAAATTCTCTATTAAAAAATAAGGGTTATACCATTTATCTGGTGCTAACTTTACTCTCCATTGGAGAATCTGCTTCTCTTTTTCAGACAGATGCAGATCCTAAGGAGAGAACCACCTCATCATACCTCAAGAGGGCCCCGGCTGAAACTAAGAAAAATTGGGGAAACAAGCAAGGGTGCTGTTTTCTTGGTGAACCTGGTACCAGCACAAGGGTGAAGGAGATCAACACAGAGAAAAATCAACTCCTACCAAATCAGATATCCAGAGACACAGAGGCCCCCAACATCTCATCACTGAAGCAGACCCAAAATGAACCCAACATGGCTCAGGGAAATTTTGCAGAAGAGGGGTCAGAAAGAATGTCACAGCCACATGTTGGGTCACGATATGCAGAAACATTTATCCTACCCGAACCTGTGAGCTAACCCCACATACCTCAACAAGGAGGGGACGGGAGAGGGGGTAGGACATGGAGGAGGCTAACAATGGTACCATCTTGACTGTATTCACTGAGTATAAAACTAGTTAATAAAAGAAAAAAGACAAAAAGTTACATTAAAATAACAGTGACAGTATTCAGACTGAGAAAACACATGTATTTCCACAAATGAGAAAAATCTCAGAACATTTTTCATTGAAAAATATATTATGCACCTGTTTATTCCCATACACGTTTTATAGAACCAACAGTTTTGCTTTAGAATTTAAATTTACACTTTGGGTAGTAAAATAGTGATTTCATCATACCCAAAAGAATGTTACAAGAGTATCTTTCTTCTGACTTTAAAAAAACATCAGGGCTGGGAAGATTGCTTAGTGGTTAAGGCGCTTGCCTGCAAAGCCCAAGGTCCCAGGTTTGACTCCCCAGAACCTATATAAGTCAGATGCACATGGTGGTACATGCATCTGGGGTTCGTTTTCAGTGGCCATCGAGGCTCTGGCATGTTTATTTTCTCTCTCTCTCTCATATCATTCAATCAATTAAAAAAATTGAAAAAATATCCTGCCTTTAATTCTTATTATATAGTCACTATTTTTTTGCTATTCAATTATGGTAATGGGTAAATTATACAGCTTAAAAATATTCAATATTTTCCTTTTTTCTTGATAATTTTAATCTGTTTTCTCTTAATGGGTTCTGAAAGTCTAGATAAAAGAAATAGATGTTTATGTACAGGACTTTTCTTGAATTTATGGGTATGTAGATCTCTAAATATTACTTTTTGTATCCTAATAACAAAGATTGTCATCCTATTAAAAGGTCATCAGTTTTTATTTGCCATTTCACAAGCAACAACACTATGAAACTTTTGGCCCCTGTTAAAGCTCTAAAGATTAAACAGCAAGAAATTTGGTTTTCTCTGACTCAAACATGCCATTCCGTTATTTACTGCTCTTACACTGATACATAGTATATATTTCTAAGTTTATGTGTGTGTGTGTGTGTGTGTGTGTGTGTTTGCGCGCGCGCGTGCGCGCATATATTTACAATTATTTATTTATTTGAGGGCATGAGGCAGATAGAGAGAATGGGCATGCCAGGGCCTCTAGCCACTGCAAACGAACTCCAGATGCATGCACCACTTTGTGCATCTGGCTTATGTGGGTACTGAGGAATTGAACCCAAGTCCTTAGGCTTTGTAGGCAAGTGCCTTAGCCACAGAGCCATCTCTTCAGCCCTCTAAGTTTTTAAAAATATTTATTTTTATTTATTTGACAGAGAAAAAGAGAGTGAGTGAGCGAGTGAGAGAGAGAGAGAGGTGGGGGGAAGAGGGAGGGAGGGAGGGAGAGAGAATGTGCACGCCAGAGCCTCTAGTTACTGCAGATGAACTCCAGAAGCATGCGCCCCTTGTGCATCTGGCTAACGTGGGTCTTGGGGAATCGAACCTGTATCCTTTGGCTTTGCATGCAAGCATGTTTACCTCCAAGCCATCCCTCCAGTGCAGCCCTTTAGGTTTTAATTGTCATTTACTTATCTTTGTGTCTGAAGCACAGTCATGCACTGTCTAAGGCTTGACCACACATGATGCTGAAATTACCTAAGATTCATGACTCAAAACATATTCCTGGTGTTAAATAATATTACTGTCCTTGGACACCATGACTTTTATTTTTGTGTTTGTTATTTATTGAAAATGATCTTGTTTATGTGAAACCTAGCTTCAACTATACTCACAGGGTTTAAAGGAGATTATATTAAGAAGCATTATATTAGCAAACACTTCTTGGTTTATCGTCTATAAAAGACAAATACAGGGCTGGAGAGATGGCTTAGTGGTTAAGCACTTGCCTATGAAGCCTAAGGACCCCAGTTCAAGGCTTGATTCCCCAGGACCCATGTAAACCAGATGCACAAGGTATTGCATGCATCTGGAGAATCCCAGTTTGCAGAGGCTGGAGGCCCTGGCATACCCATTTTCTGTCTCTCTCTCTCTGTCTGTCGCTCTCAAATAAATAAAAATGAACAAAAAAATTAAAAAGGACAAATATAGATCTTCCTAAAGTCAGAACGCATACTGCATGTAGTAGGGCAAATTCAATCCTACCACATTTTGCTACACATGGAAAATGATAATTAAATATCTTGATTATTTACTTATTCAAAGAATTAGTCAGTGCCGGTGATTTGGAGTAATACTGGAGTACAAATAGAGAAACAATCACACACAAGTGAAACTATAAGGACAAAATTTGTTTGCTACACAACCAGCAAATGCTTAAAAGATAATGTGAAGGCATGAGAAGAAATATAAGTCTTTTAGCATATCTTTATAACATCTTATTAAAATATAGTTGTGACTGTTAGGGTCAATTCAGAGGCAAGAACTTAGATCCTCTGTGAATTATACATGACTTAGCTTTGTATTTGCCACAAATGAGGGATTCATTACGTATACACGTGTTGTAGTCAGCCTCACATTGCTGGGATGAACTTCTAAAACCAGACACAGCCATGGAGGAAGGGATTTACTGAAGCTTACAGACTGAGTGGGGGTTCCATAATGGCAGAAGAAGCTGGCCCACTTTCACAGGTCCACCTGCAGAATAAAGCGGCCACCAACACCACAAGCAGCCACGCTCCAGAGACCCAGGCAAAGCTCCAGCACTTTGCATGTCTTTCTGGAACTTCCAGACCTCCCCCCACTTTAGAGCTGTACCCTAGAATCCACAGTGACACCTTCCCCAGCCAAGTTACAAGCTTGAATAAAACTCCTGAATCTGTGGAGGTACATCCATTCAACTCCCACAGAACGTTTACTTTAAATAGGCTTCATGTTGGGGCTGGAGGGATTGCTCAGCAGTTAAGGTGCTTACCTGCAAAGCCTAATGACCTGGGTTTGATTCTCTAGTATCCACGTGAAGCCAGATGCACAAAGTGGCACATTGATCTGGAGCTTGTTTGCATCAGCTAGAGAGCCTAGCACACCTATTCTCTCAGTCTCTCTTTTCCCTCTCTCTCTCTGCTTGCAAATAAATAAATAAAAATATTTTTAAAATATGCTTAATGTTTTAACAAATGAGTAATACATTACTTTTGAAGATGTGAACAGCATAGAGAATTATCGTATGATATCAGGTAAGATACCTTCAAGTAAATGTGATCTTTTGTTTTCATTTATTAGAGAAAGAGAGAGAGAGAGAGAGAGAGAGAGAGAGAGAGAGGCAGAGAGAGACAGAGAGAGACAGAGAGAATGAAAGGGCATGCTAGGGCCTCTACCCACTGCAAATGAACTCCAGATGTATGTGCCACTTTGTGCATCTGGCTTACGTGGGTACTGGGGAATAGAACTTGGGACCTCAGGTTTTGCAGGCAAGTGTCTTAATTGCTAAGCCATCTCTACAGCCCTGATCTTTCCTTCTTATGCCTTGCATTTTTTAAAATATATTTTTAAAATTTATTTGAGAGCAAGAGAAAGAGAGAGAATGTGTGAGAGCAAAAGTGAGAGGGGGAGAGAGAGAGAGAGAGAATGGGTACTCCAGAGCCTCCAGCCACTGCAAACAAACTCCAGACACATGCATCACCTTGTGCATCTGGCTTACATGGGTCCTGAGGAATTGAACTGAGGTCCTTTGGCTTTGTAGGCAAATGCCTGAGCCGCTAAGCCATCTCTCCGGCCCATATGCCTTGGATTTTTGAAATCACTCAATTGCACATATATCAGGTATACATATAATTCATGATTAGTAAGTATATTCATGTCATTATTACACTCTCATGATTCTACACAAGATAATCTGCAAAAAAATCCTAAAATTTGCCTTGAAATTATAATATTGTTTTAATTTGGAAATTCAAAGTCATCCCAAATGACAAAGTAATCCCACATTCTAGTTATATGTAAGGAATGATCCTACAAGTGATAAATGATATCTTTCCTTGATTTTTTTTTTCTTCTTAAGTAAACTGAGTGAGTTAAATAATAAAACCAGGGGCCAAAAAGATATGCCTGCCTAAGAAAGAAGTCCTTCCTAGAGGAGAAGTAAGACCTTGGGAGTATAAATTGTACAGAGAAAGTGTTTTATGACCACAGTGTATTTGTGGTTCAATGACGGAACGGTACTTTCTGACAGTATCAGCTTAAAGTGTGGGGAAAGGAACTGCTCGTGTAATCAACATGGGGCCCAAAAGATATAAACAGAAGTAGAATGCACCCCAATTGTGCTGGGTGTTTGTGACTGAGCTCTATGCTTGGGGGACGTCTCTGGGACAGTGTGTCACCAGGGTACACGTGGGGGCTGGGTCCAGCCCTGTGTGCTTACTAGAGTCAGCATGCTTGCTGGCTCTGGCTGTTGACTCTCTATGAAGCGAGCCAGCTTGCTCTGTCACGAGGAAGCTTCCCCTTAAAACTGTCAGCCCAAAATAAACCCATTTCTCCCATAAACTGCTTCTGGTCGGGTGTTTTGTCCCAGCAATGAGAAGCTAAGGGTAACACTAGTCTGATAAATTTGTTATGTTCCATTACTCAATGTTTAAACACCTGACTCTCAAAACTATGCAGTGAGACAGATGCCCAGCATCACAGAAATGACCCTACAAAGTCAGTATACAATATCAGAAATATTCAAGAATGTACAGTTGTCAGAAATTGCAGTTAGTAGATTGAGGTGATTCGTGTTTCAGTATTAGATAGTTTTACATTTCTTTCAATGTCGTTATATCAAAATTTACAAAATTGGGGGTTTTGCTGGTGGTTTTAAGGAAAAAAAAAAAAGAAAGTTTCCAATTAAAAGGACCATGATGCATGTTCCTGCAACAATTTCATGTGGAATAGTGGTATGTGATCTGAGGCTAAGACTGAATTTTCTGTGTCAAAAACTCATATACTTACATTAGCAACTATCATTATTTAAGAATGAAATAAGTTTGTTTTTCAATTTTGGCCTAGAAGTACTCAGAAAAGATTAATGGGACACTGAGAATTGAGAATACTGTGCCTCCAATAAAAGTTGGGAATCTTCATGTTAATCATCTGTTTTTATAAGTAAGAGCAAAAGCTATTTTGTGCCAAATCAAAAATTATTGTACCATAAAGATTTCCTGAAAATAGTTCTTTTGTAAATGAAAATAAAAAATTTTTTTTTATCTCATATCACTTTTAACTTCCTATTTGGGAATAGTGTCACAGATGGTAAAAGAGAAGCCTTGTAGCAATAAGAATAAATTTTCAGTCTCTCTTATTTCCTCTGCCTCTCCACTTGTGGACTTAGCACGTAGGGAGGCTCAGTCAACTTTAGCCCAGCTAATATGGTACTGAGCCTGGTTCTGCCACGTAGAAAAGCAGAAGGACAACGAAAGCAGTTTTGGGGAAGCAGCAGGGTTGTGATGATGTCATGTGTTTCTGCTGCACATGAGGCTCCAGGTCCCATAGGTGGAGAGACTCTAGACCCCTTTACCCTGAGCAAATGGCCAGGGCTCTTGTTACTTCCTTTGCTGGAGGTCTCGATGGCACCAAACCTGGTAACATATCTCACTCTCCCAACTGGTCTGACTCCAGAGTTTTCTTCCATTCTATTCATCCTAGACCTAGAAAAAGTTGGCATAGGGGCTGGCTTAGCGGTTAAGGTGCTTGCTGGCAAAGCCAAAGGACCCAGGTTCGATTCCACAGTATCCATGTAAGCCAAGGTGGTACATGCTTCTGGAGTTAGTTTGCAGTAGCTGAAGGCCCTGGCATGCCCGTTCTTTCTATCTGCCTCTTTGTCTCTCAAATAAATAAAATATTAAAGAAGTTGTGCACAACATGGTGGCCCCCAGAAAAGTGTGTGTGTGTTTTGTTTCACTATCATTACCTGGTCATTGTAAATACATGTGTGTGCTCCACTTAAATACAGAAACACGATTCTGTAGTCCAAGCTTCTTTATTTAAAAACAAAACAAAACTGGAAGATAACACTTCACCCAATCCTCAGCTAGGAATGGTGTGCCTAGCGGGAGAAAGTAGATGCGCATTCAGGGACACCTCCTTCCAGTGTGTAGCCAATGAACAACCGGGAGAGCAGAGGCGAGGCCCATTCTAAAGCCACAGGTCTACACGCAGACAGAAGGGCGAACCTGGCAGCTTTTGAGATTTGTGAAGAACTCTGTCCATCCATAAACTGGCACACAGCAGCTTTACCTGAGGCTTAGCGGTGACCACTGTTTTTATTTCTGGCTGCTGTCACCACCCTGAAACTCAAAATTGAGTCTAGTGTCCTATCGACTTTGGTTGCTTATAGATGCCACTTTATTCCAAGAGTAAAAGATGTTGGTAGCCACCTGCTTGAGCCGGCTGACTATGGAGAACAATTCCCTGTTCCAGACCACTTCTTCTTTTTTTTAATTTAATTTTTTTTTTTTTTCCGAGGTAGGGTCTCACTCTAGCCCAGGCTGACCTGGGATTCACTATGGAGTCTCAGGGTGGCCTCGAACTCACAGCGATCCTCATACCTCTGCCTCCCCAGGGCTGGGATTAAAGGCGTGCGCCACCACGCCCGGCTCAGACCCCCTTCTTGCACCAGCAGGGGACCTGCAGGACTGTGGACTTATCTCATTCTATGATAAAAATATACCACTAGCACCGTGACGGATCCAACTATATCTAAACTAGGAAAGAAGAGGCATGGCACCCCGACTCCGCAAAATCTCCCTTCTCAGCGAGCACTTCTGCTGGGGACGCGCAGGCATCCTCCATTCTAGCTCCATCCTGAGGAGCGTGCAAGCCCCAGACGCGCTCAGGGAAAAGAGGGCTCTGGAGTGGGAGCGCCCCTTCTCTCACCTTCGGCTACGGAAGGCAAACCCTGCTGGCTCCCAGAGCTACCTCCATCCTCTCCATTCTTCCCGCCTGGCGTCGAGTAGGAAAGAAACAAAACAGAAGGACTTACGGACGCCGCATCGCTGCGACCCTCTTCCACACGACGCCCGCCCGCGAGCGCAGAGTCTCTTCAGCCTGGACGGCAGAGCGCACGCGCGCGCGCGCGCGCGGGCGAGGTGCAGGGGAAGCGCATGCGCAGTGGGGCCGCGGATCACGTGGCTGGGCGGGGCTCGCGGAGGGGGCGGGGCCTGCGCGCTGACCTGAGGAGCCGGGAGGCCACGGAAGGCGGGAAGCGCCCTGCGGCGCTGCAGGTGAGGCTGAGCCTGAAGGCACGGCTACCCGCCCGATGCCTGTGGGGTTCCGGGGCTCACCGAAGTGAGGGTTGGGGTCGCGCTGGGGAGTGGTTTAGGGAGAAGAGTATATCTACACTCCCCGACAGCACATGTGCAATATCAAGCCTGGCATTAATTCCAATGCGATGGCATCACGTAAAAAGCACTGCGGTTTTATTTATTTGCTCTTCTTCTTATGTGCAAACTTTTCCTTTTGGTTTTTAGCCCAGTGGGTATCTGCGCACCCTTCTTATCGGTACAGTGTCTGGTATTTTGGGATGTTGCTGGTACCAGGAGGGGTGTCACACCTGCCTACCCATTGTGACTGGATGGTTAGCTGGCCCTGACCTTGTTTTCCATAATGTGTGTAAAACACTTGTTTGGCCTAAATGTACCTGCAGTGAGAAAGAGTTGAAGAAAATAGCGAGGACAGTTGTGCAATAAAGCCACTGAGCAAAGCAACTCAATGCAAATGTTATTACTTTACTTTTTGGCAAACCTTGATGGTATTTAGTGACCACAAAGAAATATTTTGAAGGGCTAAAAATGATACCATGTTACTATAAGTGGTAGCTTTATTCTTTAGTTTCTATTTTGGGAGCTGATAGGTGTTTTTTTTTTTTTTTTCTCACTTAAAATAATGCAGTTTGGTGAGCAATTGTGCTTATGGCATTTGTTTTTTAGGAATAGGTTATTGGAGGTAAGTAGGAGGTACTTTTAATATCTAATCCGTATTATATCACAAGATAGATTATACTAAGATGAATTTTGTACATTAATACACTGAGATTCAGAGAAATCAATTTGCCAAGGTCACACATCCAGTTAATGGTTGGGACAGGGTTTGTATCTAAGAGACCTAAGTAGCGTTTTTCTCCTAGCTACAGTTCTGTGTAGTTTCTAAAGAACTCTTTCAAAATTGTTGTGGCTTAAATCTGCAGGAGACAACACTCATGACAGTGGCTTTCAGGGTTAAATATTTTCTACTAGCATTTAACTAATATATAGTTCTTAAATATTACATTCTATGAATTGATCAAACTTAGGCTGTTAGTTTTATAAGCATGCCATTGTTATTTTATTTTGACTCCATTGCCCATTCTGATACACTTGGAAACTCATTTCTCACTAGTTACGTTATCCATAGTTGCCTATAGAGCCTGCAGTTCCCACCCCACCCCACCCCCTGGCCCCGCTATAGTTCCTGCAACTTTAAATAAACATCATGATTGCCCGTTTTTCATCTGATACTAAGCATGCAGCCATTAACATCTATGTAAGATGCATGGCTGATAATGCCACGTCTGCTTATAATTACGAACATAAAAGGTCTGATGACTTTGACTCTGATGAACACTTCAACGCACTATCCAAGAATGACATAAATGTTTCTGGAACCACTTGACAAAACTCCAGTGGAAGATGCAGAGATAAGACCACTTTCCTCTGCTGAAAAAGATGGAAGACAAAAGAGCACTCCAGGAACATCAGAAGGTTTTCATGGTGCTCTTCTCAAGGATGCAGGTGTCAGCTGAGCAAACTAGCACAGATCCAGTGGGAGGACACTGTGCCAGGAGCACAACCCACATCCTTTGTGAGAATCTTTGGTCTTTTCGTTCACCAAAACACAGTGGCCTCAGGTTCAACTGTTTGTGACTTGATAATCACTAATCAAGTATTAGAGATTATCATTAAAAGATTTTACGCAATGATATATTTCCTTTTGAATGAGTGTTTCAATTGAAAAGATAAATTTGGCCATATAGTATAAAAATGTATTTAGAAGGAATAGCCATGCTTGCTAGGTTAAAGATTTTGCAGAGTTTTTATATAGAATCTCATTGTAAAATTGACTTCATGACAGTATTTTTTAAAAGTAAAGCCAAGTTTTTTTTTTTTTTAAATTATGAATTTGCAAGCAGAGATACACACATACACAAAGAGACAGACAGAGAGAGAGAGAGAGAGAAAGAGAGAGAAAGAGAGAGAAGAGAGAGAGAGAGAGAGAGAGATAGTATAGGTGCTTCATGGCCTCTAGCCACTTCAAACAAATGCCAGATGCATGTGCCACTTTGAGCATTCTGCTTACGTGGGTGCTGGGGAATCGAACCCAGGTTGTTATGCTTTGTAGACAAGCACCTAAACCACTGAACAATCTCTCCAGCCCTAAGTAAAGCAAAGCTTAACCAGAGGCTTCAAAGAATACGATAAATTATCTTAACTTGGAGCCAAGCACTCTTGGTTGTGGCTGTGATAGTTTCTTGTCACAATTACAAATGCTTGAGATAATGTACTTGGAAATGCTTTTTATTTATTTATATTTTTACATTTTTTTGGGCGGCTCACAAGGTTAGAAGTTCTAGCCTGTGATCAGGCGGTCCCTTGCTTTGGGCCTGTTGTGGCGCAGAATGCTGCGAACACATGGTGAAACAAAGCTGGGCTGTGCTAAAGAGAGGAAGAGGGAGGGGTTGAGGTCTCGATCCCTTTTAAGGCTACACGCCAGTGACCATAAGATTTCCTCCTGGGCCTCACATTTCAAAGCTTCCAACGCCTCCCAATAGCATCAAGCTGAGGAGTAATCATTTAGCCCCTATAGGTCTTTAGGGGACATTTAAAATCCAAATGACAGCTTCAACTATCAAATATTATCCATGTTTACCAGTAAGGAGAAAGCGAACAAACAAAGGTATTGACTGAGTGGAGGATCCTTAAATGTGTTCCAGCTTCCAATGCAATGGAATCAAACATGTAGATGCACATTAAAAAAAAAAAAACAACTTTTTATTGACAATTTTCATATATGTATAAAATGTATTTTGATTACAGTCCCCTTTCTTCCCTCTGTTTTTTTTCCCACCTTCCTGCTCCTTCCACTGCACCCTTCCTCCCACCAACTAGTCCCTTTACTATTGCTTTTATTGATTATGCATTGTATTGTATTGCCCTGTCTGGTGACGGTCATATTCCCATCAATTTGTCCTCATACATCCTCTCTCTCATGCACCCAATCCACTGAGGGTCCTCCTCAGTGAGGTCGTTAGTGTTTACTGTGGGGACATGGATGCATCAGTCTATCTCTGTGTGTGATGGGGGCTTGGGGGACGATGCCTCAGGATTTTCATTCCTACCCTGAGGCTCTTACAGACTTTCTGTCCCCTCTTCTGCCATGTTCCTTGAACCTTGGAGGGTGTGTTCTAAGACAACTTCAGTGGTAAATTCTCTGTAATCTCTGAATTTCTGTTTGGAAGCTTTTGAATATCCTTAGTGTCTATCAGCATCTCCCCGTTCTGGTTGTGAGACTAGCAGTGAGGGAAGCACTTATGTGCAGATTGCCACTTCCTATGTAATATTTTGTGGGCCCTGGCAGATGCGATGGAGGTAGTTTTGCTTCATGCTAGGCCATTGGCTATCATTTCTTGTGGTGTTTTATTGATCTAGTTGAACAATTTTAAAAAATGTACTTAAGGGTAAAAGTTTGAATTTTTCCCTTGTTAACTTCTTTTAAAGATTATTTATTGTGCGTGTGTGTGTGTGTGTGTGTGTGTGTGTGTGTGTGTGTGTAGGGCAGAGGGCAGCTTTGAGGTCATGCTCTGCCTTCGTTGCAGTCAGTATCAGATTGCTTGGACAAACATCGAACTAGCTATGGAAGGAAAGGGTTTACAGACTGCAGGGGAACAGCGTCCGTGGAGGAAGAAACTGCCTCACTTCAGCGTCCTCAGCACAGGGATTCAGCTGCCAGCTGGGGCTCCACCTGCTCTCAGGCCACACCTCAGGGCTGGGCTCCAAATCTGCCCTCTAACACACCTCAGGGTAGCACTCCAAGATCTGCCCTGAGACATGCCCCTTCCTCAGTAGAGCTCTGCCCAGTGGAGACTCAAGATTCAAGCCTGAGTCTACGGGGCCGTACATGTAACCACTACAGGGGCTATCGCTACTGCAGTGAATGGCCAGATTGCAAATGAATGTCAGACAAGCTGGCCCAGGAGCTTTGAATTTCCTTGGCTCTATCTTTCATTGTGCTGGGAATATTGAGATCACAGATACATGAGCCACTTTGCAGCCAACTTTCTTTTTTCTTTTCTTGAGGTAGAGTCTTGTTCTAGTCCAGGCTGGTCTGGAATTCACTATGTAGTCTCAGGGTGGCTTCAAACTCACAGCAATCCCGCCTCCACCTCTTAAGGGCTGGGATTGAAGGTGTGCATCACCAAACCCAGAAGAGAGAGAGAGGGATAGGATAGGATAGGAGAGGAGAGGAGAGGAGAGGAGAGGAGAGGAGAGGAGAGGAGAGAAACAGAGACAGAGAGTGGGAGAGGGAATGAATGAGTACACCAAGTCTTCTATCCCCTGCAAACGAACTACAGATGCATACACCACTTGGTGCATCTGCTTTTGTGGGGGTACTGTGGAATAGAACCTGGGTTGTTAGGATTTCAGTTAAGTGCCTTAACCACTAAACTGTCTCTCCAGCCCATGCATCCAACTGTTTCTGGGTGCTGGGGACTTGAACCTGGACCATCAGACTTTGTAAGCAAGGACCTTTATCTGCTGAGCCATCTCCTCAGACTACCTCCTGCCACCTTACAAATTTTTATTTCTTCAACATTATGGAAATTTGTTGAGCACTATAACCATTTCAACTTTAAAATTTGTGCAAAGATTATGCTACTCTATTTTGGTTATGGGCTATGTAAGTTTCAGTGCAGAAACTGACATTAGTCATTTTTGTCCATGACATGAGATCAGTAAAAGTAATACAATTCTTTTGAATGGCAAAATAAAGAATTAGAAATGTTAGTGATGAAATGTTATTGATAAAAGGAACTTTAGAAATTATTCAGATGAAAATTTCTCATCACCAGCACTAACCACATTGTAGATGGGATCATTCTTTATTGAGAGATGGTGGGAGGGGGGTTGGCAGGTCAGTGGCAAAGACCAGTCTTACCCACTGTAGGATATGTAGCAGCATCTGTGGTCTCTATATAGTAGGTACCACCAAGTGATCTGACTATATCCTGTATAGGAATAGAAATGTCTCTGCATATTACAAAATGCCTCTGGGTGGGGATAATCACCCTCAGTTGAGAACCTCTATTTTCATACAATCTCTTTGTTATAAAATGTTAACCTTCTAACTCATGTCTCTTGAATTAAAAAAAAAGAAAAAAAGATACCTTTTCTTTATTTAGTAATATCCTTGAATCAGACCTGCTAGAGATAAGAGAAAGCAAAGAATGGAGTGGTCAAATTATTTAAAGCCTGACCTTGACTTGAATAGCAGTTACAAAATTTTATTGAATGAGCTGCCTTTTTTTTTGTTGTTGTTTAATGGTTCCTTGCATTGTTTTATTTCTGCAAGACTTTTAGATTTTGCTATAAATCAGTGCCACTAAAAGTAACGGACACATTTCTTAATTCAGGTGTCTACACATGTTTGTATGACATGCATGCATGTGCGCATGCGCGCGCGCGCGCGCACACACACACACACACACACACACACACACACACTTTGTGAAACAGCCTTGCTATGTTGGCCAGGCTGGTTTTAAATTATTTCGTCATACACACACACACACACACACACACACACACACACACATGAGTGTGCATGAGAGTGCTTCCATAAAGGTTGTTCAAACAGAGAGAAAGATATATGTAGACTCCAAAGCAAAGAAGGAACTTGGAACCTTCCAGAGTGGGAAAAAATTCACTAATTCTGAGGAGAGAGTTCAAGGGGGAAATGAGGCCTTGGAAGAATAAGCAGAAGGCAGATGGTGGAGGACTTGTATGCCAAATTAAGTAGTTTTGATTTTATCCCAAGGACATTGGAAAGCCAGGATGTAAATGGGACAGCTTTGGTAGAGACTATCTATAGCACACCCATCTCCACAATCAAAAAGGTTTCCAGTCTTCTTGTTTCTTGGTCATAAAATTGATCTTAAAAGTGACCCATGAGAGAAGAACTAAATTATAATTCTTTCAGAAACAAGGCAGTTCTGCTTTCTAAATGTGAAATCATCCTATGCCAATTAAAGCGATCAGTGTCAAGTCTCAGTTTCATACAAGGGATATTTGGTTGAGAAACTCACCGCCAGAGAAAGAAAGTAGCAATATCATCAGGTCTTTCAGAAGGAGAGAAGAAAAAAAAAATCGTTTCTAAATTCAACTTAGACAGCAAGTGACCAAATTAACTTCAATTAGCATTTGGATTAATAACCTTAGCCCTGACTAGAGCATGCACATTTGGAAAGCGGTCTCGGTTTTGCAGAAAGCTGCTGCTGGTTCAGTTTTTGTTCCGCGGATGGAACAATCTGTCCTCGTTAGGGTGCCCCGCTACCTCAACGGAATCGAACGATTGCAAGCTGTACAATCCGGAAACCAACAAAGTCAAGCTGTCCTGACTTTTCCAGCTTAGCCTTTGCTTGTCAACTCAGCCATAAACTGGGACATGTTTAACACAGGAGGAGGTCCATATTGCTACCGTCCCCCCTCAAATGTGGAATGCTTATTACGTGTTTTTTTTTTTTTCCTTCAGATGTAATTAAACATAAGATTGCTCTGTGTAACACAAAGAGATTGTGGGCAGTGAATCCAAAGATGACTAAGGTAATGCCATGGTGCCCTGTGATGAAAAACCATAGTGTTTACGGGCCAGGGAAGGGCTGTCTGCCATAATAACTCTTGTCATTGTTCAGTGTTTAAAGGGTAAGTCCTAAGGCTTGACTCCTTTCTATTGTCCTTCATGTGGATGAACACATGATGAGAACGTAATTAGCAGTAAGTTCAACTTGATGCTTCAAAATGTGTTTCATATCATGAAGCCATCAATAAAAATCTAGTATTTTGTTCACATTTCCTCTCAGACTTTGAAAAGCAGGATTTTAGAAACATTTTCCTTTTCAAGATTGCTTTTGGGCATGTATACAGTAAAAGTATGATTCAAAAGATTCAAAAATAAATGTTAAGTATTTGGCATAATATTTTGAGATGCTTAGTTAAACTCAAAGGACTTCTTTGAATTTTCATGTTAAAATATCAAATTCTTTTCAAGTGACTTTGGAGAAAATTATCTTGATCACATTGGCTTTGGTAATAATGCCATTCATTCAGTGTGCTTTATTCCCTCCTTTTAAAGTACTAATTTTAATTCCAAGAAAATTAAGAAAGGCAGTGTGATAAAAGCAATTTGCCTTTTATGCAAAACAAAAAAGCCTAATTTTTTGCCTTCCAAGTGTGACTTTTTTTTTTTTCTGTTTTGGAGTGGGAGGGGTAATAGTTAGACCACAATTGTAACTTTCAGCAATGTTGCAGTTTTTCTATACTATTCTTGAAAATAATAGGGGAAATTTCTGTATGTGAAATAGAACAAAGAGCTTGTAAGTGTAAACATTGCAGGCTAGAACTGTTCTAACAGTGTACTTAAGAGCTTTGTTAAAGTCAGACTAAAGGTACGAGTCATGGAAGAGACATGTCTTCCAAGATGGATGCGTGGTTAGATAAAAAAAAAAAAAAAAGCTGGGATGAGAAAGGTTGCTTTGGTGGGTAGAGGATGCTAAACACTGGCTAAACACTTGTTTCAAGGGAAGAGGAATAAGCATTACAGGCGAAGATCTGATTCATTTTTCATGCTTTTCTTCTCATCTCCATGAGTAGTCTCCATATCCTACCAGCTGTTTTTAAGAGAATTTTAAGAAAGTTTCCAATGACTTCTGTTCTGCTCCACTCCAGGGTGAGCATTAAATATGAACAGTTTAGGCAGACTGGTCGTTGTGACATATTCCAGCCAACAGTCCTCCCTCAAGGAGAATACTCTAATGGTCTTCTGTAACTTCTGCTACTGTAGTGGAGTAGGAATATTGAATCTCAGGCTTTTCTACTTTTTACTGTTTCTCCATATCATCAAGTGTAAATGCTGACCATTGGTCAGTCTTGTTTTGCTTTCTACTCCATGGATACCCCCACCGTTTCTTTCCCCTTTGGTTCTCTCCCCATTCTCGAAACTTCCCTCAGTTTTCAATGTAGCGTATTTGCAGTGAGTGCTAACCTGATCTCCACTGGTACTCTGAACAGGATCCTTATTCTCTCTAGGACCATCCTGGTTCCTCTGGATTATGAGGTGGTGAAGTGAAGCAGTGTGTTTCAGTGGAGATTGTCATAGATTGGGTTCTGTGAAAACAGACTAAGAGGGAGCAGTTGAGAGCAGGAGTTTTACTAGCGTTTGTTCACAAGAGATATTCTTGTAATGAACTTGGGAAGATGGAGTAGGGCAGAGGCAGGAGCTGACCTTCAATAGCATTTCGGCTGAGCTATGGACATAATAAGGGCCCACAGAGGCTGAACTGAAGGAATGAAGCATGTGTTTTCTGTATCAGAGAGACATCACGTGCTAGTATCTCCTGGGTGGAAGACTAACCTTGAGCGATTCTCCGTGGCAGTGTTTGGTCAGAGATTGAGCCATATGCCATCGGTGAGTGATGTTCTGAGAAACTGTGGAGTGGATGCGGTGGCCTTGAAGAGATCTGGGCAGAGCACTGTTCCCTGCTTGCTAATGGTACTTTGGTCAATGCAATTCTTTGATATTTGAAAATAATCAGGCAGTACAAGCATGTAGTATTCCTATCTCCCACCCGCTATGGCCATCCAGCACTCACATTGCTAAACAACCTTTGGGACCTCGGCTGAGAAGCATTGATGATCACTGGGCCTAAGGATTGCTTATTGGCCCCTAGTCTTGTTTGTGGACATGCGATTGCATCGTGGATGAGAGTACCACCTGATCAAAGTCACAGAAGATCTGGCAAGTGGACAAATCTGTTGAGTCTCAAATAATCTTGGTTGAAAACTCATGGTTTAGTGGCTTCAAAGGGCATGAAGGTATTGTTAGTGTTGCTCTGTGTTTCCCTGCAGAGTCATCATACTGATTTGCATTCTCATCAGCAGTCTAGCAACCACGTGCTTTTACTTTAATCTCTATTAACTTTAAACTCTGGAAATTTCAGCGATAACTGTTGTTGAGGTCCAGGAAGATAGGTAAGGAAGTGACACTTGCGTCACACGGGCTATGCAGCTAGACCCATTCAGAGCTATGTTCCTCTAGTGCTTCCTGAGACCATCCTGACCACGCAGGAGAGTGAGACAGGAAGAAGGAGAATACTTGGCATTTTCATATTTAAGAAAAAGCCAGAGCAAGTAAAATAAGGAAGCAATTATTGGGAAGAATGTGAAAATGTTTTAGAAGTTTGACTGTGCAATTTAAACTCTCTTGGAGGAAGCCCCTTATTCCAACTTGATGAGTTTAGATTACTTTCAAGTCAATCCTTTTAATATCTATTAACAGTTCAGAAAGAAAGATCTGCTGTTAACTTAATCCTGTTCCCAAGGGCCAGCTGGTGCATGATTTGGCAGCTTCACTGGAGAAAGACTCAATGAGCTTGGAGATTAAAATAACAAACTTGTTTTCAGACTGTATGCTTTCAGAACAGGATGGGAGAGTCAAGAAATTAATTGCCAAGTATCCAGCTACCATCAATGTACAGAAGAACCTGTTGTCTTTTGCATTTATATAAAATCCTGGGTGGTTATTTCACAATCATTTATCTTCCTATGTTTATTGTATTTTTCTGATCAGTAAGTAATTTGTCATCACATTTTTTGCATCAGTAGGTACCATGATATTTTTCTACATAGCTAAAAGATGAGCCAGCCAAACTAATAGCATGTGTTAGATACCAACATTGAGCTGTCCATGTTTCTTTAAAAAGAAATTGTCCTAGGAAAAGACCTATTTTCCAATTTTTAAGAATTTATTTGCGTGAGTGAGAGAGAGAGAGAGAGAGTGTGTGTGTGTGTGTGTGTGTATGTGTGTGTGTGTGGTATGTGTAGGTATGTGGGTGTGTCAGGGTCTCTTGCCACTTGCAGATGAATGCCTGGCTTTACGTGAACAGCTAGAAATCTGAACCTGAGCCAGTAAGCTTTATAACATGTACCTTTAACTGCTAAGCCATATTTCCAGCTACCATATCTTAAAATTTATAAGGACTAGATCAAGTATCTTATATTAGCTGTATCTCTTGATATTAGATGTTTAGCAGGAACTTTTTTATTTTACATATAAAAATGTCTTAGGAGGATTGTTTTTTTTTTATTTCACTCTAACAGTAAAAACAACAATGTTATATAAAAACAGATGGGTTTATTACAAAAATGTTTATAGGCTTATTAAAAAGATGGATGTTTTAACCTAAATTCTTTTGCTGTAAGAAGTTTAAGCAATTATTATAAGGATAAAGTTTACTAAGGAAAGAAAATCAAGAAGTATGGAAATAAAAGAAAAATATCACAAATATCCATGCTAACTTAAACATTTTTTTCAAGTTCTCTTCCCTTTTGGACACACTGTTGTACTTTATAAAGGTAGTATTTTGAAGCCAGGTGTGGTGGTGCACACCTTTAATCCCACCGCTGGGGAGGTAGAGGTAGGAGGATCGCCATGAGTTTGAGGCCACCCTGAGACTACGTAGTGAATTCCAGGCCAGCCTGGGTTAGAGTGAGACCCTCCCTTGAAAAAAAAAAAAAAAAAAAAAAAAAAAAAAAAAAAAGTATTTTGAAAACTGTGTTATGTGTTATGAAACTGTTATAAGATATATTTTTCTAGAAATAACCATCCCCTAAACTATACTAATCAGGCAATAGTGTCAGCATTTCTAAATGTCAATCAACTTTTTCTGTAAATGAATAAACAGTGTTTCATAATAAAGTAGTATAATTTGATCAATCAAGAGTTATTGATATATTGTTTGATAGTTGTAGTTGTTTTAAAAAATTGAATAAATATCCATGTACATGACTCATTAAGAGCTTGTAAAATTGGATGGGGTTGAAAACATTAATACTGAGTACCCCAAGCTCAGAAAGACAAAAAATTGTACATTTTCTCATTTTTGTGGATCCTAACTTTTAATGTTTTATGTCTGTAAATAAGGGGATGTGCAACTGATACGATTAAGGGATAGAAGACCATGAGAGGGGAAAAGAGATGATGGGAAGATGGGAAGGGAGGAAAGGACAAAAGGAAACATGTTCTATGAAAGCATAAAGGAGGTTATTGCAAGGGAAGGTAGGAGGGAAGATGGAGAGAGGAAGGACAATAAAAACTTGTTTGTTGAACGCATACTACTAAAATTATATATATATATAACATATTTTGAATTTAACAGAGATTGCTAGATTCCTGTTCAGAAAAGTGGTATCAATTTATAGTCCACAATTGGGAAGCATAGGATCCAAACCCATTCTCCTGGCTGAGCATTGGTGGTCCTTGATAAGTGGGTGAAAATATCAGTGTTTCATTATCTTTTGATCATTAGTGAGCCTGAACATTTTTATCCTTACTGGCCATTTTATATTTATTTTGTAAATTGTTCCCATAGTTTTTTTTTTTGAAGTTTATTTTCATTTTTGAGAGAGACAGATGGGGGGGGGAGAATGGGCACACCAGGACCTTCAGTCTGCTGCTAATGAACTCCAGATGTGTACGCCCCCTTGTGGTCAATGTGTGACATTGTGTGCTGTGTCTGGCTATGTGGGATATAGAGATTTGAACATGAATTCTTCGCAGAAGGCTTCGCAGGCAAACACCTTAAGCATTAAGCCATCTCTCCAGCCCTTGAACTTTTGAAAAAATGTTTTTTTTTTTTTGTTTTTCGAGGTAGGGTCACACTCCAGCTCAGGCTGACCTGGAATTCACTACAAAGTCTCAGGGTGACCTTGAACTCACGGTGATCCTCCTACCTCTGCCTCTTGAGTGCTGGGATTAAAGCTGTGTGCCACCATGCCCAGCTGAAATTTTTTTTTAAATTTTATTTTCATTTATTTAGGAGAGAGAGAGAAAGGGCAGGGGAGGTAGGGAGGGAGGGAGAGAGGAGAGAATGGGCATGCCAGGGCCTCCAGATGCATGTGCCCTCTTGTGCATTTGGCTTATATGGGTTCTGGGGAATCAAATCTGGATCCTTTGGTTTTTCAGGCAAGCAACTTAATCACTAAGCCATCTTTCTAGTCCTCAGGTTTTTTTTTTTTTTTAAACTATGTCATTCCTTTCTAAAAATGTTTCCAAATGTATATGTTCGTGATTAAAGATATTAAGCTTTTATATACAGTGCAAATATTTTTCTTGCCTTTTTATTATGTCTTTTAATTTTGTTTAATGGTGCATTTTCTATCTAGGGAAAAAGCTATTATTTAAAATGTCTAATCTTTCATTACTTTCTGTGTAATTTCTGAGCTTTAGGTTATGCTTACAATAAGGTCAGGATAAAAATATTCTAATATAAAAATCTGTGCTATCAAAGCTAGGTGTGATTCTACCTACTTTCAGTCCCAGGCTGAGATAGGAGGATCACCATAAATCAAGGCCAGTTTGGGACTACAGAGTAAGTTCCAGGCCAGCCAGGGCTACATTGAGACCCTGCCTCAAAAACAAAAACAAAAACAAAAGCAAAAACAAAAACAAAATATAATCTATCATTTTTTTTTTTTCAAAAGGGGAAGCTCTGCTTCTTTAAGGGGAATGAAGAACCGATGGCCAAAGGCAGTTACTGTGGCCACACACACCAAGAGCTGGCTTCACATTCAGAGAAAACACTGCCATCCCCTCATTTGTGGTTCCCAAGTACTATACATGTTCAGAGAAACTCCTCCAGTGAAGAACTTTAGAAATAATCCCTGAAATTGTAGTCTTCGGGATTAGACTTTTACACATTAACTTTTTCTGTTTTCTTTCTTTCTTTTTCTTTTTTTCTTTTCTTTTCTTTTTTTTTCTTTTTTGTTTTTCGAGGTAGGGTCTTACTCTGGTTCAGGCTGACCTGGAACTCGCTCTGCAGTCTCAGGGTAGCCTCGAACTCATGGTGATCCTCCTACCTCTGCCTTCTGAGTGCTGGGATTAAAGGCATGTACCACCATGCCTGGCTACACATTAACTTTTATTTCATCTGTAGTTGATTTTTTTGCATGCTGCTATGTGAAGGTATCTTTCCAAATGAGAGGTTATTGACCCAATTAAAACTCATTCTACTCATCCTCAGTTATTTATTTATTTTTTTAAAAGCTTAACCTTTAAAATTTTTTTTTGTTCATTTTTATTTATTTATTTGAGAGTGAGTGAGAGAGAGAGAGAGAGAGAGAGAGAGAGAGAGAGAGAGAGAGAGAGAGAATGGGCATGCCAGGGCTTCCAGCCACTGCAAACGAACTCCAGACACGTGCGCCCCCTTGTGCATGTGGCTAACGTGGGTCCTGGGGAATCAAGCCTCAAACCGGTGTCCTTAGGCTTCACAGGCAAGCGCTTAACCACTATGCCATCTCTCCAGCCCTCATCCTCAGTTATTTTAAATTACTCTTTCATCTTCTGTCTAGTTCCTCACTATCTGTAGATGTTTCTGGATTTTTAAAATTTCTTCATGGATTTGTACATTTGCAGTGAGCTAAAGGAAAGTTTGATAATTTTATTTCTCCCTCTTCTTCTTCCTCCCCCTGCCTCTCTCCTTGCCCCTTCTTTCTTCTTCTTCTTCTTCTTCTTCTTCTTTTTTTTTTTTTGAGGCAAACTCAACTGACTGGCCTTTTTATGCAAGAGGGTGGGAGCATCTTATACCAACTTCCCTTTCTTAGAGACATTTGGGGTTTTCCTCACTGGCAAAGATCAAAACAAAATTATCTACAGAATAGAATGCTGAAAAATTTGGCTTCTTTTCAATGGTGATGTCATTTCTTCTTGATTTATTACTGCTTTGGCATGGAGGCTATAACTAAAATATATAATCAGTTGTAAGAGATAAAGGACTGCTCAAAGATGAAAACCTGGGGGTTCTGAGTTTGGACTTCTCTAGGTTTCAACCTATCTTTCCATTGTTAGAAAATCTCTTAAAACGTTTAAATCCAACCTTTTCATGTTTCCTATCTACCCTGCTACTCTTCAGGTATTTAGTTTTTCATAGTAAGCACTAGTGCCCAAAAATAGCATCAGGTGACTCTATACATGTTAACACAGAAGTCTAAAATTCCTGAAATCATTTTTCAGAGTTCACCTGCAGTGATATAATGTTGAAAAGCTACAAGTCAGTGTTGCTGGTGAATTATGACCAAGGTCGTGGAAAACACATGGCTTTTTGTAGTGGTTGCATGATCATCAAGCTTTTGATGATAAATCTGCACCCATGGAAAATGCAGTTAACTCACCTTGGTGATTTTGATTTATTAGCCTTGCAGTGGACAAGGTTGCCCATTTGTTGGTGCTTGTTTTATATAACAATATCTTGGGAGCTTATAAATTTAAGGCATAGCTTATAGTTGGTTTAGCCATTTCATATTTCATAGAAAAAGCACCTGATCAGAGGACTTTACTTTCTTGATATTTCTATTGTGATACAATGTAGTTTTTTTTAATATGGTGAGTATATATGACTTGCATTTTAGAGAATTTCTTCACGAACACTGTTGTGGTTTCAGAGAACTGTCAGAAGCATAAAAATAAGAAAATTATGAGTGAGCAATCAGCTTCATTTGGGGAGTAAAAGTTAAATGGTTTACTTCGAAGACATTGAATAAATAATGGGTGATAAGATATATTCTGTTTAACTTCTCTTTGAGTCTTTCTTAAAGATAGACATATGACCCTGACCGATTTTTATTAACAATTATTCTTAATTTTAACTACACAGAAAATTTGTCCAGCATTTTTCTGAAATAGCACAATGACAATTCTTTTTTTTTAAAGCATTTTTTTTTTTTTTTATTTGAGAGCGACAGACACAGAGAGAAAGACAGATAGAGGGAGAGAGAGAAAATGGGCACACCAGGGCTTCCAGCCTCTGCAAACGAACTCCAGACGTGTGCGCCCCCTTGTGCATCTGGCTAACGTGGGACCTGGGGAACCGAGCCTCGAACCGGGGTCCTTAGGCTTCACAGGCAAGTGCTTAACCGCTAAGCTATCTCTCCAGCCCGACAATTCTTAAAAGAAAGGATGAGAATGAGAACTTAATGAATATGTGCTTTGAGTACCAAGACATGGAATACATTCCAGAGTTAAGTTGACCATTGGAGCAGTTAGGTGCCAGTCCAAGCTTTCCTTTCTCCTTCCTTATCGCGATGTGAGATGTAGTTCAGTAGCTGCATCTCTGGGCTACTAGTCCTAGTAGCAAGGTTTCTCAACCTCCGTAGTGTTGGAATTTTGGGTCGGACAATCTTTTGTTTTCTGTGCATTGGAGAGTATTTAGTGTCACCCCCAGCCTGAGTGCACTACATGCAAGTAGGAATACCCAAATTACAACAATCTCAAATGTCTTCAGGGATTGTTAGATGTTTGCTGGGGGGTGATAAAAGCACCCCTGGTTCTCAGTGCCTGATATTTATGATACAGGAAACAAAAAAGAGCAGCCAACAATGAGGCATCCATCTTGAAAACATCTCAGTATATTAAACAATGTGTTATTCACCTTATTTAATACATTGACCATCAAGTCCATTAAGCTGAGATAATTCTTAAGAGTTTGAATGAGTCAAAGACGTTTACTCTAGTATTTTAGTTTTCTGGTGTTATCAAAATTTGTATGCTGTTTTATCAATGAATAATCAAGATTTTTGAAATATTTACCTATTCTATCTATCATCTATCTATCTAGAAGGAGGTATGCCACTTTATTTATCTGGCTTTACATAGGTACTGGAGAACAACCCAGCAGACAAGGAGGCTTTGTAGACAAACATCTTTAACCTCTGAACCATTTCCCCAGCTCATGATCAAGTTTTTTGATGTGATTTAATATTTAACATGCATAAATACTACAAGCTTTAATTATAGGTAGACTACTGTGGTTTTATAATGTTATGTGGAATTAAGCATTTTAATAAACAAATAAAAATTGTTCATCATTCAGTTAACTTTTAGGATTCTTTTAAATCTTACTTTTTTCTTTTTAAAATATTTTATTTATTTATTTACTTACTTGAGAGAGAGAGAGAGAGACAGACAGACAGATAGAGACAGCAAGAGAGACTGGGCATGCCACGACCTCTAGCTACTGAAAATAAATGCCAGGTACATGTGCCACCTTATACAACTGGTTACATGGGTGCTGGGGAAAGGAACCTGGGTCCTTAGGCTTCGCAGGCAAGCACCTTAACCCCTAAGCCATCTCTCCAACCCAAATGTGTTTTCTATGAGGCATGGTGTTAAGTAGCCAGATTGGATATCCCTCACATGGGAGCAGAGCTTTTATTTTTTTTCACTGAAATCTAAGAACTCACCTGGCTAGAGGCATTGGGATAGTAACACCCAGTTATCACCTAATACATCACAAAGAAATATTCTAATTCTAGAATTCTTTTGGTATCCACTGAAGATAAGCTTATGTAAGCAATAAGACACGACCACAACCTTGGCAAGATGTAGTAAGCCATTTGAATTGTTTGTGACTTTTGGTTTTAGAATTGCTGTTTAAAATTTAAGACGATATGAAGTTATATAGTTAAAGACTCAGAAAGAATAAAGGAAGAATACAGGTTTTGAAATTATTATTTTACTGAGATAATTATGCTTTTGGAACAGTGAATTTCAGGAAGTTTTGTTGGAACTGAGGCAAAAGGTAAGTAATTAGGTGCATTAATTGAAGTACTATTTACAATCTAATTTTTAAAATGCTTTCAAAACCACCTTCAAGTTAGATGATGGGAAACCTGCCTGAAACCCCAGCATTGGAAAGTTGAGGGACAAGGTTTGTGTGTTCAAGACTAGCTTATGCTACACAGTGAGCTTCAAGATTAAGCAACACAATGAATCCTTTCTCAACTCTTTTGTCCTCCCCCCCAAAAAAACCCTCAGAAATTAATGAAATACACTGTTTTTTTTTATTTTTTTTATTTTTTATTTTATTATTTTTTTTTTTACTTATGGACATAGAAATATCTTTTGAAAAATTGTCAAAACTGCTTGTTGAGTGTGTTTTGTTTTTTTCCACACGCATGAAACAATATTTTCCATGTCACAAGATATGAAAATGTAGTCGATTAACTTTAGGTTCTGGGTCTTGTAAGAAGGGAAGAAAGTGGTCTCAAATTGATTTTTTTTCAAATATATTTATTGATTTGACATAGAAAGAGGGAGGGAGAGAGAGAGAGCCACTGCAAATGAACTCCAGACACATGTGCCCCCTTGTGCATCTGGCTAACGTGGGTCCTGGGAAATCAAACCTGGGTCCTTTGGCCTTGCAGGTGTTTGCAAGCCATCCCTCCAGCCCTGATTTTTGTTTTTGAGGTAGGATCTTACTCTAACCTAGGCTTACCTGAAACTCTCTTGGTAGCCTTAGGCTGGTCTCAAGCTCATGGCAATCTTCTTACTTCTGCCCCCTCAGTGATAGGATTAAAGGCGTGAAACACAATGCCTGGCTTCAGAGAGAGAACATTTAAAGTGAAGGTTGCTAACATACCACATTTTCTGTGGGTCCCTGGTTCCTAGGGCCTTTGCATGCCAGCTCCCCGGAGGCATCCAGGAAACTGTGGAGCAGGGTCTTGAGTGGCCGTGAGTGTGACGGGAAGAAACACCTGGGAGACAGCTTCAGAGAACAGCTCTTTTATTTGTCAGGGGACTGAATTTTTATAAGCAGTTGAGAGAGTGGAAAGAGGGTCCTAAGGTGATTGGTGGGTTCAAAGTTTGCTTGCCGATGCCTAGATGGCAGATAGGGATGGAGTCAGGTGATCTATGTGGTGGCAGGAAGATGTGCTGTGTGAAGGCTGCTGGCAGACACCATATAACAAGTTTCCTAGGCAACTGGCCAAGGGTCAGGCTATGAGTGAAGCCTAAGTCTTATCAGGACGAACAAGTGCCCTGGGCTGGGGGTGGGGGCAGGGAGTGGCCTTTCTCCTGTAGGTCTGGGCCAAGATTGCCAGGGGTCCAGGCTCACTGCAACCCCCAAGAGGAGGAAGGAGCTGTCCTGGGACCAAGATTTGTCCAGAGCTCAGGCTGCTGTGACCTCTCCGTAGCCTGGGGCCCTAGTCATGTCTGATAGCTTAGCCCTGTTTTAACCTGGGGCCCTGCTTGTGTCCGACAGTTTTCTATATTAATCTGAGGTCTTTTTGCTGATGACCTGTTTTAAGTGCATTATATCTTCAAGTACCCCGAATTTTAAACTACTTCCTTGTAGCTTTGTATGTTATTGTGATCTGCTTCTTGTAGGTACTTGAGGTTGATTATTTGATTCTTCTGTGTGAAGAATTTCCTTAAAATTTTCCTTTCAAAAAGTGGAGGATTTTTTTTCTAGATTAAATACCTTTAGTTTTTGTTCTGACCTATTGTGACTAGTATTGATACAGACTAGTGCTGCTTTGAGAAATGGGGGAAGTCTTTTATGAAGACAATGAAACCATGAGAGTTCCAAGGAATGATCAATTCTGTTGTTTGCTTTTGAAAATCAACTATATCACTAAATTATGTTGTTTAAATGTAGATTTTAGAGTGCTTTCAAACACAATATTTGATCTCTTTAGACAGAGTTGGAGTAAAGATTGGGTAATCCTGGATTTTAATTCTACGTGATTCATATTCTACAGTGGTAATATGGACAATCTTTGTCAGCACTTTATATTTCTTATTCTTGATGGACTCTGTCCTTTGGGTCAAATTCTACTGACAGACCTAAGATATCAAATAAATTATTCAAGGAAATCTTTCTTAATGGCAAGTCAGTGAGCTGGGATACTGTGCATAGTAATTTTGGAATAATCATCTTGGAAACCTGGTTGATATTTAACATTTGTTGTGAGAACAATAAGCCTATTCTGGAATTCTGAAAATACACTGAAAAAACAATCAGCCTATTCTTTTGGAGTGGTAAAGTATAAAGTTCATCCTAAAGTAATCACCCAACTAACTTAATTAAGGTAACTGGCTTGATAGAGAAGACTGGTTGGTCTTTCAGAACAGACTGTGAAAGCCACTGTGGTGGTAACAGATCACTGCCTAGAGATTTTCCCAATATAGCATGACTAATGATATGTTTTCAAGGGGAGGAAGTTACAGGCACCCAACACATGATTCTTAATATGGCACTATCTGCATGAGTTATCATTTGGAATGAGATGACTTAACCAGTATCTCATGGATATTTGCACTTTATTGTTTACATCTGGAAAGCCATGTAATTAAAAACAAACACACAAACAAACAACCCAGTACCCTGTTTCTGAGAAGTTTGGGTAAAGAGCGCAAGGATTTATTTTGCTGAGTATCAAAGATTTTGGGACCTAGTGCCATTTGATTTTCTGTTTCTCAAGCTTATCAAGGCAGTCTCTTGCCTAAATTTTAGAAATGTAAAAGAATTCAGAAGATTGTTTTTGATTGTCCTATTCCATTCAGGCAAGTCCTTCATTAAGCCTAGATTCTAGAGTGTTCCTAATGACATGCAGATTTCCAATGCTCAGGAGATTTGCAATGAAGCTTTGGGCTGTAAATGGGTGAGATTTTGTACGTTATCATCTTGTGAGAAAAATCCAAGAGGCAGCCTGTGCAAAGACTCCAAAATAATAATTTTGTCAGTTGTTGATCTCTTTATTTTTCTATGAAAGAAAGACTAAATGCAGAGTTTTATCAATTTTATTTGCTTATTTGCAAGGAGAAAGAATGAATGAGAATGAGTGCAACAGGGCCTCTCACCACTGCAAACAAACTTCAGATGTATGTACCACTTTGTGCATATGGCTTTACCTGGGTACTGGGGAATTGAATCCAGGTTGTTAGGCATTGCAGGCAAGCGCCTTAACTGCTGGGCCATCTCTCCAGCCCCAATTGAAAGAGATTTTTTTTAAGGCATTCCTTATTGGGAGATGGTTTAGTTAATTTATGCTCTACATAAAGATGCTTGGATTTAGACATTTGGTATTTAGCTATTTCTCCAGTAGCTTTTGTCCAACCCTCCTTATTCTTGATTTCTATTTTTTTTTTTTAACCATTAGTGCTCATTTCTAGAGAAACTGGTATTGACAGTTGCATGGCATTTTGGGGCAGCTAGTTATTTCTTGGCTCTTCCCACTACCCACTATTACTGATTTTTGGATCTGGTAATTCAATTACTATCTGCTACCTGCTTTACAGTTTTAAAATTTAGTTGCCATTGTCTCATCTCTTGCTTTTTGCATTTTTAAAGCTTTTTTGAGAATATACTTTGTATGAATACATCATTTGTTGGTACCATCTTTACCCTATTCCCTGCCTCCATTCTGCTGGGGGACCTCCTCAGTGAGGTTGCTGCTATTTCCCATGGGGGTGTGGGTTGTGCATTGTGAGAACAGTGGTTAGCTACTGGGGGGGGGGGAAGGGAATTCATCTAGGTAGGATGTCTCAACCTATGGCTCTTACAATCTTACCACAACCCCCCTTCTGCAGAATTCCCTGAGCCTTGGTGGGTGTTTTCATTTATTTAATTAAATTTTTAAAAAAAATTTTGTAGTCAGTAAATACATTCAAGTTGGTACCATTGTTAGCCTCCTCCCTGTCCTCCCCCTTCTACCAGGACCCTCCTTGTTGGGGTATATGGGTTGTGCATTGTGGGGTTAGCCTTTGGTTTCGGGTAGGAGGAAATGTCTCTGTGTGTCATGACCCAATGTGTGGCTCTGACATTCTTTCCGTGGCCCCTTCCGCAAATTTCCCTGAGCCATGTTGTGTTCATATTAGGTCTGTTTCCATGTTGAGATCTTGGGCACCTCTGTGTCTCTGGATATCTGGTTTGGTAGGAGTTGATTGGTTTCTGTGTCTATCTCCTTCACCCTTGTGCTGGTTCCCGGTTTGCCAAGAAAACAGCATTCTTGCATGTTTCCCCAATTTTTCTTAGTTTCAGCTTTTGAGGTATGATTGGGTGGTTCTCTCCTTAGTATCTGCATCTATTTGAAAAAGAGAAGTAGATTCTCCAACGGAGAGTAAAGTTAGCACCAAGTAGATGTGTTAATCATTGTTTTTTTAGAGATAGTTTAGTGGAGAGCAGGTTCAGTTTTGGATATGGTTCTGACTTTTTTCCCAGCTCCAGGTATGGATTCTGTTCCACTGAGTAGATCAGTTAGCCAAATTGAGAGCAGTTGGCTTCCCACCATGGCTATGCACCACTATTGCACTTGTGTGAGCATCATGTCAGGTTGTTTGCTATTAATAAGTTAGACCATGTGTTGCTTGGGCAGATATTGGTCTTTATTCCCCAGTTGCTCATGTAGCACCTTTCGGCACTAGACACGCTAACTGTCTGGGGACTGACTCCCTTCGAGCTTCCAGCTATGCTGCTCCATGCTGCACACCAACAGTGTATGGTGTCTTCAATGGTAGTGTCTTACCACTAACCTATGGTGGGTCCTCAAGCGCTCTGACATAAATCTGTCTTCTTTTTCAAACCTTGTAGGTCTCTGTGATCCAAAGCTCATTGTGGATGATTACCACTTGCTGGTACTGGGAGTTACAGGTCAGTGGATAACAAGGGAAGGAAGAACCGGATAAGGGATATAAAAGAGATAGAGGGATTAGAGAGAAGAAGGAGGAAGGGAGGGAGGGGAGGGAGAGAGAGAGGGGGTGGGGGAAAAGCAGAAATAGGAGGAGATAATGAACATACCCTCTCCAGGGCCTTGTGAATCTCGTGTGCCCTCTAAGGGCCTGGCGGATGTTCAGCCATTTAGCCTGTCTTTTAGCATGTATAGTTTTATGGTACCATTGCCTTTCAGGTCCAGTTTTGTGTACCCTCTTCCCTTCCATACCCTTCCCTTCCTCCCCACCCTCCCTATTGTCCAGTCCTTGAGATGCTTTGTAGGTATGTCAGTGACTTGGGTAGATTCAGGTTAGGAGCTATAGGTGAGTGAAACTGTGTGGCAATTATCTTTCTGTGACTGGGTGAGTTCACTGAGAATAAGCTGTTCCAGGCTCAACCATTTTTCTTCAAATTTCATTGTGTCGTTTTTCCTTACTACTGTGTAGAATTCCATTGTGTAGATATACCACATCTTAGTTATCCATTTGTCTAGTGATGGACATTTGGGTTGATTCCAGCTCTTGGCTATTATGAATTGAGAAGCTATAAACATGGTTGAGCAAATCTCTCTGAGCTGAGGCGTGGAGCTTTTAGGGTATATGCCCAGTAAGGGAATAACTGGGTCTGTTGTTAACTCTATAGCCGGTTTCTTTTTTTTTTTTTTTTGTTTGTTTTTGTTTTTCAAGGTAGGGTCTCACTCTAGCTCAGGCTGACCTGCAATTCACTCTGTATTCTCAGGGTGGCCTCGAACTCTCAGCGATCCTCCTACCTCTGCCTTCCGAGTGCTGGGATTCAAGGCGTGCACCACCACGTCCGGCTGCCAGTTTCTTTTCTTTTTTTTTTTTTAAGGAGCATCCATATTGCTTTCCAAAGTGGTTGTACCATCTTACATTCTGGTGGGTGTATTTTAAGTCTACTTCTGTGATGAGCTGTTAGAAGCCTCTGGATTTCTGCTTTGGTATGTGTTGAGTATCCTCAGCATCTCTCTCCTTCACCCTGGTGCTGATTGTCAGGTTCACCATAGAAGCAGAACTCTTTCTCTCTTCTCAACTCCTCTATGGTTTCACCTGGGCCTTGGCTGAAATGCAGGGGTGATCTATCTCCTCTGGTCTTTCTACCTTCTGAAAAAGAGAAACAGATTCTTAAATGGAGTGTGAAGTCAGCATAGGTTAAATAGGATAAGTGTCATTAATTTAGGGAGATTTTGATGGATGTAACCCTCTTTTAGCCAAAGACTAGTGGGAACTTGACATTGGAGAGCAGAATCTTTGTCTCCATAGGATTCAGACCTGGTTCTCATTTCCAGATATGGGCTCCTTTTCACTGAGTGGATATCTTAGATTGGTTACCCACCAAGGCTGTGTGCCACCATTGCACTGGTGTGCACTTCTTGTCAGGTTGGTTGCTTCTGAGTAGCTTAGACCCCTGCTTGCTCACATCATTGTTGGTTACTTTCCCTCAGTAGCTCATGTAATGCTTTCCAGCACCAGATGGGTTAATAGGCTGGTGACTGGCTCTCTTCTGGAGTCCAGCCAGGTCTCTTCATGTTCCATGTCAGCAGCACATGGTGTCTTTAGCAAAAGGGCCTTACCTTTTATGCCAGGCAGGTAATTAAGTGCTTGAACAGAATCCTGTTTTGTTTTGGGGGACCATATAGGTCTGTCCAATCAACAGCTCTGGTACTAGGAGTTACATGCCAGAGCCAAAAATTTTAAGGTTAGGCTTCATTACTTTGGAACACCCTATTAAGAGTTGTGTTTTTGAATGGAACACTCAGTCTCTGTCAGAAGTTAGATCTCATAATACTTCAGAATCTGGTGTGGAAAGTTTGCTTAGCTAAGAAGAAGGAATTATTTTCTTAGTTAAAAAGTAGAAATAAGAATCAATGAAAATTTTCTTATTTAAGTAGTAAGTTAAAGTAAGTTACTTTGATTTCTGAAGTTTGTTTCAAAGTGAAATGCCTTCCACTGAGTGTACTTTGCTGCTCACTGGGAAAGGGCATTTCAGCATTAAGTTGAAATTGAGGTGAAATGTGATTGAATGCAGGAAAAATGTCCTCCAACAGTTAAATATCTATTTTAGGGCAGTAAAAATGGTGTTTACCAAGAGTTAAGCATAGTTTTACATTTCTAAAAACATACAGTCAGATCATTGGAATATTAGCATTCTTGACTAATAACCAGAATGAAATTGTTGGTTTGTATAGCAAAGTAACAAGCATGAAGCTTTTATCATGACCAAGCAGGTATGTGTTGTCACCTGGGGAGGGCCAAGTTATAATTAGCCAATGCAGAGGATCTTCCTTAGCTTATGTCAATCAAATAAGAAGTAACTAACCGCCAGCACAGGGTTTCTTCTTATGCACTTAATACTTGGGATAAGGCAGAAAAAATACAAATACAAATACAGCTGTAATTGCTTCTAGCCTATTTTTTTTAACCAACAGCAATATGTTAACATTTTAATTACCATTATGATTACTAAATGTTTACATTACTAAAATGTTTAGAGGATACTCTATCTATAAATATGCCGAGGGAGGAAAGGAAGGAAGAAGGGAGGGAGAGAGAGAGAAGAGAGAGAGAGAGAGAAAGAGAGAGAGAGAGAGACAGAGAGAGAGAGAGAGAGAGAGAGAGAGAGACAGAGAGAGAGAGAGAGAAAACTTAGAAGGTGGAATTGGTGGTATTGATGAGAAGGTGGATGTCTGTATAACACTTGCCAAGACTCCTTTCGATTATATTCTCATTTGCTTCATTGCCAAATGGAGTTATATATTTCTGGTAACCATTCCCATGCCCCAATTAAGAGTTAAAAACATGTACTAATCTGAAAAGCTATCTATAGGGTCATTTCCATGGGAGAAAGTATGGGTTACCCCTTGTAACGTTGATATTTGGTGTTTAAGGATGGCATTTGGGAATTTGGCTCCAAGTTAAACAGAAACATTTGCAGTTAGTTCCCAGTTTGCCCAGAGGAGTACTAAACCATACTTTGACTTCTGAAGTCTGTTTCAAAGTCAAATGCCTTCCTTTGAGAGTACTTTGCTGTTCACTTATGAAACTGGAAAAGGGCATTTCAGTCAAGGCTTTGTTCTTCTAGTTAGCAGCAGAGGCTGAGTAGTGGCCACCAACAGGGGTAATTTAAGGGACCCTCAGAAGGCCCTTCTATCAAAACATGTCTGCTTGAATGAAGTCTATATATTTCTCTTTACTTTCTTCAACTATTTGAAATTCCACCTCTTACAGATTCACTTACCTTACAGTGTCCTCTTTTTTAAAAAAAATAATATCCCAGGGAGGGCTAAGTAGTCTATTAATCAATCATTCACCATCCAGTGTGGCATAGTTTAATTAAATTGCTTTTCTCTACTTAATGGAAGTTCTGATGAGGGTCGGGAAGGGAGAAAAGGGAAATAACTTTGTCCCTGGAGTTCTTTGACATAAGGCCAGCCTGAGCAGACAGTGCCAAAGCAGGTTCACTTCCACCATCTTGAAGAGCAGGGCCAGGGCACAGGAGACCTGGGGTGTGGAAGAGGAAATGCTGTCACTAGGGAGAAGAGAAGAAAGAGGTGCAGAAAAAGGGCAAAGGTTCACTTCCGGCTCTGCAGTATTGTAGGCCAGTCCTTTCTCCCTATAAATCCCGTTAAGCTGACATTATTGAGTGCTGTGGTGAAATGGCTTGATGTTTCTTTGGAATTTGGCTTACGTTTAGTGGGGAGAGAACATGCTGATTTGATTCTGGTTATTTACTTGGGAAATAACATTTCAAATTTTTGGAAAAGATAATATACATACTTAAAACAGACAAACTGCATGAGCAGTGTCATGGATGATGCTGCCCTTTTTTTTTGATTCATTTAAAAGTGAATGGTCATGATTTATGAGCTCAATTATTGTCCCAACGACCAGGGAGAGCTCAGAACTATTCAATAAACCAATTCTGAAACTCGATGGAAATAAATTGTGAGATACATATATATAATATGTAATATATAATACACACACACATATGTTTATATGTCGGTGTGCATGTGTATGCATTTCCTACATCACATGAATATTGTAATGAAGTTGTGTCCATGGTAGGTTTGAAAGAAATGTTAGCTTAAGCAGACTTTTAAAGTTTGCTGTAAATTCTAAAGCCCTTGAAGAAACAGTTGTATAGTTTAGGAATTACTAAGCTTGTTCTCCTTACAGAACAGTAAACACAAACAGCAAAGCAAGCTGACATGATTTCATTAATCCTGTCAGTGGGCAGTTGAGAGCTGTACTGAAGGCCCAGTACCACCACCACCTCGACTGTCTGTCTTGACTGCAGATGTATTACTGAGGAGGGAGCCTGGCAAATTCAAACCTGGAGGATCCGAAGCCAACGCTTTCTATGTCATGCCAGTGTTGACCATGTGACCTATCACCCTATGAATATCCGGGCATTTTTAATGCCCTTTGAAAAGCGATGCTCAAAAAGTTAACATTATGTAAAAGTTTGAAATATGTTTTTACACGGGTTTCACAAACTGGCTTTCTTATATTGGTGGTATGGGGAGTGACACCTACGGGGAGTAAAAGGTTTGGAGCTGGTGAATAACTAGGGTGGGGTGTGGGGGAGAACGTGTTAATGTGATGTTTCGTGTTTGGCTCAGGATCATAACTGTTCTCAGCAGACTTTATGTGATCCGAGTTGCTTATGATAAACAGGTATAGAACTGAAGGACTTCTGGAGCAAGGGCTGCTGGGAAATGTCAGTATGAGTTGTGTAATTATTATAATACTAAATGGACATGCTATATGATCACAGTGGCTTTCTCTCTCCTGTAAATGGTGGTTGCCTTGTATCACCTAGATAATATCTGTGTGTACCAGCGTTGGATGAGAGTTTCTCCTCAGATGGCAGGAATTAGAGAGAGGAATGGGCACCTGTAGACTTTCCTCAGGCTTTGTCAATGTATCACTATTGATTTTCTTTATTTTAATATATTTATTTATTTGAGAGAGAGAAAGGCAAAGTGAGAGAGAGACAGACAGAGAGAGAGGGAGAATAGGCATGCCAGTGCCTGCAACCACTGCAAACACAACCCACACACATATGCCACCTTGTGTTTCTGGTTTACATGGGTGCTAGGGGAATCAAATCTGGGTCCTTAGTCGTTGTGGGCAAGTGCCTTAACCACTAAGCCATCTCTCCAGCCTTGTTTTTACCTTTTAAAATTAGTAAGAATTGAGATTTCTGATTTTATTTTAATTTATTATCAATTGAATTATTTTTATCCCAGTATATAAAATAATGAATACATGATAATTTTCAAAAATAAAAATCTTTAAAACAAAATCAATGTATGCCTATCTATTAAAGATAAACAGTTAACCAGTTGGTTATTTGACCATCAAAAAAATTACTCATGGAGCATCTACTTTTGTTAAGTTTTCATGCACTCTAATGACTTTTGTAGTCTGCTTACTTTGGTGGTAATGGTATTTACTTAGAAATTGTATTTTATTTTAATTTTTAAAAAAATTATTTATTTATTGGTGAGAGGGAGAGAGAGAAAGAGAGAGAATGGGCCTCCAGCTACTGTAAACAAACTCCAGACACATGCACCACTTTGTGCATCTGGCTTATGTGGGTCCTGGGGAATCGAACCTGAATCATTAGTCTTCACAGGCACGCATCTTAACTGCTAAGTCATCTCTCCAGCCCAGAAATTTTATTTTCAACATGGTATTTTTATTTATTTATCTTATTTTTTACAAATTAAACTCATTTGCACTCTCAGTGATTCTTTGCCAAACTTATAACTACCATTAGCTGTGGAAACATACTCTGTTAGTGTTGAGATGCATGTAAACTCAGAATAAATGTTACTAAATAAAAGATAGCTTTCTTATTTTTTAATCTTAAAAAATGAAAATATATAAATACTTCAGCCCAAACATTTTCAAGGTATTTGCTACTTCTTAAAACCATAATTTAGAATGCTTTGAATAATATTATAGAACGTATTTCTTTTAGAAAATATACTTTAGTAAGTTTTCAAAATTAAATCATATATATATATGTATATATGATTTAATTAATATATATAATGAATAATATAATTATATAATATATAAAACATAATTCATATATATGTATATATATGTCTTATATATGTGTGTGTATATATATATATGTATGTGTGTGTGTGTGTATGTATGTATATATATATATATATATATATATATATATATATCCATAATTTAACATGTTTACCACCTGCTTTCCTTCTGTATGGATATGTGCACATTTTCCTGTTTAAAAATTTAGTTTTCAAAAATTTCAGCTTGCCTAAAGCTTCAAAAAGGTATAAGTTTGGGCCAGAGAAGTGCCTTAGTGGTTAAGGTGCTTGCCTGGAAAGCCTAAGGATCCAGGTTTGATTCCCCAGTATCCATGTAAGCCAGATATACAAGGTGCTACATGTGTCTGGAGTTCATTTGCAGTGGTTGGAGACCTTGGCACACTCATTCTCTCTCTCTTTCTCTGAAATATATAAATAAAATATTAAAAAAACTTAAAAGGCATAAGCTTTAATTTTAATTTTTTAATATTTTATTTACTTGAGAGAGAAAGAGGCAGTGGGGGGTGGGAGGAAGAGAATGGACACGCCAGGGCCTTTAGCCACTGGCAACAAATTCCAGATGCTTGTGCCACCTTGTGCATCTGGCTTATGTGGGTACCAGGGAATCAAACCTGAGTCTTCAGGCTTTCCAGGCAAGTACCTTAGCAGCTAAGTGATCTCTCCTGCCCTTAAATTTTTTTTTTTCGGCATTTGAAACTGGTTAACATTTTCCAAGTAATTATTTAAAAATGCAACCAAAATAAAGTACTGGTAGAAGTTTATTACCACAGGTTAATATTGCTTCATAAAGTAGCTTCATAATACTTTTCTGAAGCTTATTAAAAAATAAAGAAAGAGAACATCTATTGCCATGCTAAGGGATATACATTTAAACATTAATAGCAGTCTTTCCAAATGTTTCTTTAGAATGTCAGCCTTATTGTTTGGTGCTTAATTATTTTTGCATGTTTTAGTACCTAAGTTTTACAATGAACTTAGCAGAATAGTGCAGCTTGTTTAGATGTAATTGTATGCTATGTGTGCTGCACAGTCAGCCCCAAGTACATTTCCCCAAGCTTTTTTAGTTTAGCAAGGTCATTCTTTTATCTCATTTCTGTACCAAACTTGTATTGCCATCACGGAACAATATTGCATGATAAGTCATGTTTCATAGGAGAACATATTTAAGAACTTTCTTCAGCTACATCTTAAATCTTTTAAAACATATTTTATTATTTATTTATTTATTTACTTATGAGAGAGAGGAAGAGAGAAAAAGAGGAAGGGGCAGATAGAAAGAATAGGTGTGCCAGGGCCCCTCACCACTGTGAGGAACGGACTCCAGACACGTGTACCACCTTGTGCATCTGGCTTAAGTGGGTACTGGGGAATCAAACCTGGGTCGTTGGGCTTCATAGGCAAGCACCATAAATGCTAAGCCATCTCTCCAGCCCACCATGTTGAATCTTAAAGTAAGTTAATACTTCTTCAGAGGATTTGTGTCTTCTGAAGTCACAAGGTTGAAAATGCCATCCCAGAGGATAACAAATGTTAAAAAAAATTTGTTGCAGCTGCATATTTATTATCATGAACTTTTTTTTCTTTTTTTTTTTGAGGCAGGGTCTCACTCTAGCTCAGGCTGAACTGGAATTCACTATGTAGTCTCAGGGTGGCCTTGAACTTATGGCCATCCTCCTACCTCTACCTCCTGAGTACTGGGGTTAAAGGTGTGCACCACCACACCTGGCTTTATCATAAACCTTTACAGAGCAAAAATATTGTTCACTTTAAAAGAACTAAAAAATGTTTTTATTTATGACAGAGAGAGAGAAAATGGCCCAGGGCCTCTTTCCTTTGAAAACAATCTCCACACACATGCAGTGCTTTGTGTGTCTGGCTTTACATGAGGATACTGGGGAATCAAACCCAGTGATGCATATTAAAGGCATGGCTATATTGGCATTGCAAGAATTTAAAGACTGGCAGGCTTTGCAATCAAGCACCTTTAGCCTCTGAGCCATCTTCTCAACTCTAAGAGACTTAAAATTTTACTTCTTTTGAAGTAATTGCTAAGGTGATGTCAGAGACCATGAGATTATCAGATTAATAATAGTGAAAAATGCTGTTGATAAACTCATCCCAAGCCTAACTGTGGCCAAAGAAAGATTCAGTAAAAAGAAGCCTTCCAAATTTAAGAGAAAAAAGAAAGCAAGGAAAATAGATGAAATCAAAGTTGTTGCAGGGTCTAATTAATTTTTTTTCCAAAACATTTTGTTTATGAAAACTTTAGTGAATTTCTACATCAATTTCTGGGACTATGAGCTCTCGAACCAGAATGCCTGTGTTCAGACCCAATTTCACAATTTACTAGCAGACAGTTGCTGGGCTAATTACTTCATCTCTGGACTTCAGTTACCTTGTCTAGAAAATGGGCCTAGGACCAGAAATATTGCTCAATGGTTAGGGCGTTTGTCTGCAAAGCCTTAATTGGCTCTGGTTTGATTCCCTAGCACCCATATAAAGACAGATGCAAAAAGTGGCACATGCATCTGCAGTTCATTTGCAATGGCTAAAGGCCTGGGCATGCCCATAATACACACACACACACTCTTTCTCTTTCTGTCCATCTTTCTGTTTGTATCTCTCTGCTTACAAATAAATAAATAATTTTTTTTTTAAAAGGAAAAAGAATCTAGTCATTGCATCTACTTCATAGACTTGATGTCACTCAAGTGAGATAAATGTTTGGAATTACAAGTTAGAAGCGTTGTTGTGATTTTGCACTATCACTTGTATGTGCCATGACTTCATTTGTTAATATTTCTAATTTCTGCAGATGTTCTAATGAAAGGAAAATGAACAGCAGTCAGTTATGGCCTCTATGTATAAACACTGAGTACCAACAAAGATAACTAAAGATGGGTCAAAGACAATTTAGGGATTATGTACAGGCAAATTTATTATTTTTCATATAAATTTTTAAACTGGTTGAACATTACCGATAATGCATGTTAGAAACAATTGAACAGAAAATATTTTTCACAATTATTCTTCTCCCCATGATCAGTTATCTAACTTTGTAGTAATGAGGTTATCACTTCATGAAAATTATCATACAACTCTTAATTGTAATAAGCTAGCCTCACATAATTTCATGTGCTCTTGCCTAGAAGTTTTATTTGATTTTATTGTTGCAGAATTACACTGACATTGTATAAATAGTTGTACATTACAAAAGTAGGTTGAAAATGCACATTTCATTTTTACATATGGTTAAGAATTTCCCAAGTGAATTAAAAGACTCTAATCTTTCCACTACATCTGAATGTGGGCTCCCCTTTGATGTAATTAATGTAACCTGTACTGTTCAGTAGGAAAATGCTAAATCACACATAAAATTATGGCTAAGAATATTTCATTGCCAAACCAATTCTGCAGTTTCCATCGACGTACGGAAAATGTGATTCGTCTCCTGGGGAAAACCTTTGGCAGAAAGCTGAGTTTTGCTTGGCATCCTGTTTGCATCAATTTGGTCTCTGGTTAGCTTGTTCTCAATGTCACTTGTGTATACACACTCTTCATGTTTTCAAGAAAAAAAAAAGTCTTCTCAGCCCACATGTATTTTTTTCCTACGGCTATTTAATGTCTTGCGTTGTGTTTAAGATTCCAGTTTGAATTCATACTATTTGCAGTAGTGATTGTTTCCAAGTGATTATGTGGGATTCAGGACTTTTGCTGCTCATTCTGTTATAGATTATTCATTTTAACATGCCTGATGTCAAAACTAAGGACATCATATGAAGTCAAGTTTTATTTTGGTTGTGTAAATCTTTTGGCAATTTTCAGTCACTCAATAATCAGCTGTAGAGTGTACCTTAAAATAATTTCCAAGTTAAAAGGTTAAATAGAGTTATTGAAAGAGAGGGAGAAAACCAACAAAAAGCCATAATAAAATTCTAATAAATAGTGTTTCCTACAAAATGATTTATATGTAATGAAATATGAATAATAACTACAATTATTAATACTTTATTGAATTTTTTGCTACCTATTTGTACTTTGCATTGCTTTTATTTTTAATTACTTGAGGTTTGATTATCTAACCATTGCTATGAAATGAGGTCAATGAATTAACATATAAGAGAATATTTGTATTAACTGATATTTCTGTGTTGAAAGTGAGACAGTAATTTAAAATATAAAGGACACTAAAATTAAATGACTGAATTAGTTACTTTATCTCCATACCTTATTTCCAAGAATATTCTAGTAATACCGAAGAGTTTTCAAGGAAACAGACCCAATAAGATACACATAGATATGTATAGCTAAAAAAGAGATTTCAAATAGGAATTGTCTGTTACTATCATGAAGTTCAAAAATTTTCACCATATGTGATCTGCATTCTAGAGACATTGGACAGCCAGTAATATAGTTCAGTTTGAGTTTGGAGCATGAGGGCCAGGGGAACTGATGGTGTAACCCTCAGCCCAAACGCCTGCGAACTGAACCCTGTGGTTGTGGGGAGGGTTGGTGGAATTCAGAATGCAAAGTCTTGAGAACCCAGAAATCTGATACCTGAAGACAATGAAGATGAATTTGTCAATCCAAGAAGAGAAGGTAGCCAGGTGTGGTGGTGCACACCTTTAATCCCAGCACTCGGGAGGCAGAGGTGGGAGGATCGCCATGAGTTTGAGGCCACCCTGAGACTACATCATGAATTCTAGGTCAGCCTGGGCTAGAGCGAGACCCTACCTCAAAAAACTAAAAACAAAAAAACAAAAAAAAAAAAAAAAGGAAAAGAAAGAGAGAGAAGATGACAGAGCATGGAGGAGTATGATCAAAATCCAACGTGAACATATATGATATTGTCATAATAACTCTCATTATTTTGAATGCTAAATAAAATAATCATAAAAAATTTTAAAATCACGAATTTGACTTTCCTCCACCTTTTTCTGTTTGGGCCCTCAACAGATTGAATGACTCACTTTGGTGAAGGCAGATATTTATTCAGTCTACTGCTTCATATTCTCATGTGTTTAAGAAACACCCTCACAGGCTGGGGAGATGGCTCAGCTGCTAAGGGCACTATTGCAAAGCCTGAAGGCCTGAGTTCAATTCCCCAGTACCCACATAAATCCAGAAGGCAGGCAACCTTGGTATACTCTCTCTCTTTCTTTCTCTCCCCTTGAAAATAAATAAATAAATATTGTTTTTTATATTTATTTGCTTACTTTCAAGGAGAGAGAGAGAGAGAGAGAGAGAGAAAGAAGAAGAAGGAGGAGGAGGAGGAAGAGGAGGAGGAGGAGGAGGGGGAGGAGGGGTGTACCAGGGCCTCTAGCCACTGTAAACAAACACCAGATGCAGGCACCACTTTGTGCATCTGCCTTTATGTGGGTCCTGGGGAGCCGAACCTGGTCGTTAAGCTCTGCAGGCAAGCACCTTAACCGCTGAGCCATCTCTCCAGCCCATAAATATTGTTTAAAAATGTATCAGTTACCTGGCCCAGTCAAGTTGACAGAAATATATAAACTGTTATATCTTCCTCCCAAATAAAATCATTATTTGAGTTGGTGGTAGACATTTGGGAGGGAATGTACCATTATGTTTGATTTCCCTGTAAATTTCAATTTTTAAAAATTGTTATTTAGGGCTGGAGAGATGGCTTAGCAGTTAAGCGCTTGCCTGTGAAGCCTAAGGACCCCGGTTTGAGGCTCGGTTCCCCAGGTCCCACGTTGGCCAGATGCACAAGGGGGCGCATGCATCTGGAGTTCGTTTGCAGAGGCTGGAAGCCCTGGCGCGCCCATTCTCTCTCTCTTCCTCTATCTGTCTTTCTCTCTGTGTCTGTCGTTCTCAAATAAATAAATAAATAAAGTTGTTATTTATTTATTTGAGAGTGACAGACAGAGAGAGAAAGAGGCACAGAGAAAGAGAGAGAGAGAGAGAGAGAGAGAGAGAGAGAGAGAGAGGGAGAGAGAGGGGGAGAGAATGGGCGCGCCAGGGCCTCCAGCCACTGCAAACGAACTCCAGACTCGTGCGCCCCCTTGTGCATCTGGCTAACATGGGTCCTGGGGAATCGAGCCTTGAACGTGGGTCCTTAGGCTTCACAGGCAAGCGCTTAACTGCTAAGCCATCTCTTTTAGTCCTCCCTGTAAATTTTAAAATCTATACAATTAATTTATGGGTGGGTGAAGGCCATTGTTATTCTTTTTAAAAATATTAACATTCTTATTTATTTGTGTAGTGTGTGTGTGTGTGTGTGTGTGTGTGAGAGAGAGAGAGAGAGAGAGAGAGAGAGAGATTGTAAGATTGTAAGTACTAGTAAGCCAGAACCTCTTGATGCTACAAATGAACTCCAGAACAGACTCATGTGCCTGTTTGTGCATCTGGCTTTACTTTACGTGGGTAATGAAGAATTGAACCCATTCTGGTAGGCTATTCAAGCAAGCTCCTTTAATGGCTGAACCATCTCCTTAGCCCAAGGCCATTATTTTTCTTACTGTAAACATGAAAAAGCCAAGTGTTAAAATATTATGTTAGCAATCTAAAACCATATGGGTAGTAAAATGTAGAGATAAGATTTGAAAATACACCTTTCTGACTTCAGACCTTGCTGTTAACTGCTAACATGCCAACCCTTTGAAAAGCCAGTGGATTCCTGGGAATAATTTTAATTAAATAGTATTTGATTCTAGAGATTCAGCGATGACTAAAAATAGACACTTTTTGACTTTCATTATATTTATATTCTCATTGGAGATGATTGATAGTTTAAAATAGTTACAATACTGAAACTGTAACTACAATGGCAATAAATGCTCTGGAGGAGAGATCACAGCTCTATGGTGGTAATGTCAGCTGAGGATGCCTGAGCAGAGACAGGAAGGAAGCAGTGGTGGTTTGAATGAAATGTCCTCCATAGCCTCATGTGTTTTGAATTCTTGGTCCTGAGCTGATGGCAATTTGGGGAAGTTATACGGTCTTTGGGAGGTGGCAACTTGCTGGAGGAGATAGATTGCTGGGGTAGGCTTTGGAGTAATACGGCCCAGTTTTAAGCGCAGAACTTCCTTCATGCTGCTGGCAGGATGTGATGGCTGTCTGACCCACTGCTTGCGCAATACGCCTGCCATGATGAACCTTCTATTTAAAACCCTTAGCTGAAATAAACCCTTTCCTTTCAGAATCTGCTTCTGGTGAGGTTATTTTGTCCCAGCAACATGACAGAATCATAGGAATTAAGGAATGGGCAGTGGGCTGGGGAAATGTCTCAGCAGTTAAAGCATTTGCTTGCAAAGCCTAAGGACCCAGGTTCAATTACCCAGTACCCATGTAAAGCCAGGTGCATAAAGTGATTCATGTGTATGGAGTATGTTTGCAGAGGCTAGAGGCCCTGGCACATCCATCCCCTCCCTCTCTCTCCTTGCAAATAAATAAATAACTAAATCTTTAAACTTTTTTTTTTGAGGCAAGCCCAATAGACTTGGCCTTTTTTTTTTTTTTTTAATGCAAGGGAGTGAATGAGCAAGAGAATTGGCACACCAGGGTCTGCAGCCACTGCTGTTGAACTCCAGACATGTGCGTCACTTTGTGCATGTGCAACCTTGTGCACTTGTGTCTCCTGTGTCTGACACAGGAAGGACCTGGAGGGTCGAGCATGAGTCCTTAGGCTTTGCAGGCAAGCGCCTTAATTGCTAAGCCATTTCTCCATCCTTAATACATTTATATATGTGTGTGTGTATAACTTTTATTATTTATGATTTTATTTTCTTTATTATTTTATTTCATTTCTTTATTATATGTTTTATTATCATTTTATTTTTTTCTTTATTCTTTATTTTATTTATTATATTTATTGTTTATTTTATTTTTTATTTTTAAAAATGGTCAGTAATAGAGGGGCATTCCAGAAAGAAAAACAGGTGCAAGGATCCTGTGGAAGGAGAAAGCATAGTGCTTTGGTCTTCAGAAGAAATGAGATGAGGAGGAGATCAGAGGGATGATGTACAAGCCAAGCTAGGCAATGACATTGAGGAGTCAGAGAGAGACATGATAATCATGCACAAGCATGTAGTCCTGATAGGCCTTTCAAGGCCTTTTAAAAACCTTCATGAAAAATACAATAGAAAAACATGGAATGTTTAAATCAGTCTATAGCATGACCAGATTTATAACAAATGGAGATGATCTTTTTTGTTTTTAAATCTTTATCTATTTGAGAAAAAGGGAGAGAGAGAGAGACAGAGAGAGAGAGAGAGAGAGAGAGAGAGAGAGAGAGAGAGAGAGAGAGAGAGAGAGAGAGAGAGAGAGAGAATGGGCACTCGAGGGCCTCCAGCTGCTGCAGCAACAAAACATGGGTCCCGGGGAATTGAACCTGTATCCTTTGGCTTTGCAGGCAAGCATCTTAACTGCTAAGCCATCCTCCAGCTCGGAGATGATCTTTTATTTGTGCTTCAAGCCCTTAAGCTCCTCAGTGACCTTGGAAGATATGACAGACATTTCCATGATCAACTTTCTTAAGTATGCTTAGGACAAAATCCTACATGGGTTTGGGCTCACCCTTTGCTTGCAATTTGCTAACACTTCTGTGAAGTTTACAAATTTTCAGCTGAGCAAATAGGTGTGAATGTCTTTCCTTGCACCGTCATAAGCTGCTGCTTGGTATGTATTATCAATTCAGTATAATTTTTTTAAACTCCATTTGATTAAACACGCATACACACACACACACACACACACACATCCTGACATTGCAAATTACCTTCTAGTAAGGAGCACAGCTTCAGTGTTGTTGAACCGAATGAGGGCCATAAACTGAATGCTAAAAATGCATCCTTGAATGTGGGGTCAAGGCCCATGTCTGAAGATTACAAGAAGGGTTAATTTCTAGAGAGTGATACACAGACATCGGATACATACCAAAGAGAATTAACAGGGAAACTGTGGGTCCCTAGTGTTAGGTGAAGGTATAACTTAGATTTAGGTATGGAGGTTTTAAAGACTTGGGTATTGATGTTTCTGTTTCCAGTTTTGCCCTGTAATGTAGGACAAACACTCCATGAGCATAGCTATCCACGTAGTTACTGATTTCTAGACAGATTTTATTGGGGCCCATAGAGAGCTTAGAGTATGTTGCCCCTATGTGTGCCCTAGGTCACTTGTGAAGGCAGACATTCAGGTGGTGGGTATCAGGAAGGACACTTGTCTAATTATTGTAATATACATGTATTGCTTTTTTCTCATCAGCATATATTTTCTCTTTTTAGTAAACTTGCTGTGGTAATCCTTAATGAACTACATATTGTCCATTTTTCTGTCCATAGGGCTTTTAAAAAATTATATTTATATTTATTTATTTATTTTACAGAGAAAGGGGGAGGAGAGAGAGAGAGAGAGAGAACAGGCATGCCAGGGCCACCAGCCACTGCAAATGAACTCCTGATGCATATGCCCCCTTGTGCATCTGGCTAATGTGGGTCCTGGGGAATTGAACCTGGGTCCTTTGGCTTTGCAGGCAAAATGCCTGAACTGCTAAGCCATTCCTCCAGCCCATGTCCATAGGGTTTTGGTATCTCCAGGGTGGTATCTCCCAAACCTGGCCAAAAAGAACATTACATTTCCCTTCCCAAGGTCGCTGGTTCAGAGATGGACCTGTGACCCAAGCCAAGGCCTTCTGAGCTAATGATAATTAATCATGAGCCTCCTTGACAATTAAGCCTACCAGAACAAACAAAACAGCAGGAAGCTATCTTTCATCATCTAGAGGAATCTTTCAGGGACAGAGCCAATACAAAAGTGATAAGGACAGAGAAACTGACTTCTAATGCATTATTCAGGCCCTTAGATCCATACTTGCTTGAAATAAGTTTTAGTTTGGACTTTTAAATGCTACAAACCTATTAATCATCCTTTTGTTATAAGATTTACTTTCTGAAACATAGTATAAGCAGAGGTCCCAAAGTAATGTAGTTTTCTTTTTGTGGAAGGTACACAATACAAACTTCATCAGTGATGAATATTAAATAGTAATACCAAGATGAAATGAAAGTTCAGTCATAGAAGTCCAATCGTATATCATCTGAATGGTTACAATGACCCTTCTCCAATACAGTTGGGCTGTACTGGACAAGGGAACAGTGCTCTAGGAATAGTTGGTTTAATCACATGTATGAATGATTAGTGTGACAAAGGACATTTTCATTAGGTAATTAATACAAATATACTAGTCATTTAGGTCTTTAAAAAAGATGTCTAAATATAGCATGGCAATTTAAGAGACATTTAAAAATGTCTATATGATATGAATTATGCACATTATTAATTTGATATTTTTAGTTAATGCTTATTTTTTATAATAGCACATTATGCCTTTTAATAAAAAGTATTTTTCAACACTTGGTCTGAATTCTTACCCTTTTATTTGTCACATCATTGACAAATGATTTGAATAGATATTTGCCTGAAAAGTATCAGTTATCTCAAAGCCATGTACCATGACAGAAAGAGATGCTGATCAACACAGCCAGCTCCTTAATGAAAGAGAAATAAGCAAAACAAAACAAGGCCCCATCTTTATTCTAAAACTTAATGTACCAAATCTGTGAACCTAGCTAAGTGTGCTGCTGGGAGCTGGTAAGAGTTCAGGGAATATGCAACAATCACCTTCTTGTTGCTGTGACAAAACACCTGACCAGAAGCAGCTGATGGAAGAAAAGGGTCTATTCCAGGCTTATAGCCTCCCGGAGAAGCTTTGTCGTAGCAGGGAAAGCATGGCAGGATGCAGCAAGACAGTGAGCTAGCTCACACTTAGTTTCATATCTGGGTGGAAATATCCTAATACTGGACATAAGGCTGAGCTAATAAACCTCAAGGTCCACTCCCAGTGACACACCTCCTCCAGCAAGGATCCACCTCTCGTAGGCTCCACCAGCTGGGGATTGAGTGTCAGGTTTAATGATAAACACAGGAGGCTATGGAGCACACTTTATATCTACAGTGTATAGGATGTTTGTTGTTGAAAAATTTAGAGTATACAGAAAAGACTACTAGGGTTCATTTGACTCCCTTCATTCCCTTCCTAGCAGGAAAACTAGATAGCAAAGAAGTATGGTGCCACTGAAATGTTCTTTCCTAATCAGCTCTTTCCTAATTATCTATAATGCGTATTTACTTTCAAAGTTTTCTTAGGAAAAGGCAGTTGGTAAATTATAATTTAATCACATGCATAAATGATTAGTGTGACAAAGGATATTTTCACTGGATAATTAATACAAATTTACTAGTCATTTAGGATTTTAAAAAGATGTCTAAATATAGCTTGGCAATTTAAGAGACATTTAAGATGTCTATATGATATGAATTTTAAAATGTCACACCTGAGATTATTTTTCACATATACTGAAATCAGCTTGATTTCCTTGTTTAAAAAAGTGAATCCAGATGATAGTTGTTCTCAGGATGTGGTGAGGAATATGATTTCCAGTGCACCTACAGTGGCATATTTAAGAAACAATTTGGAATTCTATAGATAGATTTGGGAAAACAGATTTAAATTTTTTGGTGATGTATGTATGAGAATCACTCTTTTAAAAAATATACAGTCTTAATGATATGGTAAGGCTAATTTCATCACATTATTTTCTATATTTAATTGGGTGCTTTTAAGATATCTTTTTTTCTTGTCTTTTATAGCAGTTCTATTTTGTGAGGGAAAATACTTCACTCTTGGAGCAAGGATTGTCTTACCTGCTTTTTTTTTTAATGTGAGAATTATCTTTTATCTCATAACATTTCTAGTCATCTACATGAGGATAAAAACCCATTCTTTTCTTTTTTGGTTGTTTGCTTCATGTTGTTTTTCTTTATTGATATTTTCTTTTAGTTATTTATTTTCGACAATTTCATGCATGTGTACAATGTATTTTATCATACTTCCCACTCATGGTGAACTCCTTCTTCCCATATAGTCCCCTTGTATTAATCAGGGTTTTCTAGAGAAACAGAACTGATTGAATGAATATGTATTCAAAAGGAGATTTATTGGATTAGCTTCTAGGATATGGGCTGGGAAGTCCAACAATAGCAGGCTGGAAAGTTGGAAAACCTGGTAGCTGCTCAGTCCACAGGGTTGGATCCCTAGTGGTCTCACTTTGGCACTGAAAGACTAGAGGTTCCTTGAGGGCCATCAAACTTCAGTCCATGTTGGAAGGCTTAAGAAGCTGGTTTCCAGTGTCCAAGGTCAGCAGCAGGAAGGTATATAGATGCATGTCCCAGCAGCACAGGCAGCCAGGCGAAAATCACACACTAGAAAGTAGCAGGGGCAGCTGATAAAAGACTCCGTGTTTCCTTGGAGCATCTTTATATATAGTCTTCCACTGGTAGGGCTGCTCGCTGTGAGGGAAGGTCTTCTCTTCATCAGTCTTGCCTGGAAACACCCTCAAATACCTACCCAACAGGCATGTATCTTACTTAATTTTTAATCTCACTGAGTTGACATTATTTAATGATGACATCCCCATTCTAGTTTCATGTCTTTTTCTACTTTATTTTGTTAATTATGGTTGCTTGCATGAACATGGGTAGAGGCTTATCAAGTGACCTTTAATTGCCAATAGCTTATCAGTGAGAGATACAGCTTTATGATCCCACCTCCATCTGTGATGAAGTGTTGATGGGCTCTGTCTTATGCAGATCTTGTGCAGGTGATCATAGCTATGGTGAGTTCATGAGTACATTGACCATATCATGTTTGGAACATGGAGTTCCAGCACTTTCCCCCATCCTTAGCTCTTATGGTCTTTCTAACCCCTTATTTATTTGTTTTTTTTTTTTTTTGTTTTTTTGAGGTAGGGTTTCACTCTAGTCCCGGCTGACCTGGAATTCACTCTGTAGTCTCAGGGTGGCCTTGAACTCACAACAATCCTCCTACCTCTGCCTCCTGAGTGCTGGGATTAAAGGCGTATGCCACCACGCCCAGCTCTACCCCTTTATTTTCTGCTATGGTTCCTGAGCCTTGGAGGGGGTGACATTTGTTTAGGGTTGAACACTCATCAGTCACTTATTCTCAGCACTTTGATCAGTTACGAGTCTTTGCAGTAGCCACAGCCCATTATGAAATGGAGCTTCTCTGACCAAGGCTGAAAACAGCACTAATTCCTCCCTTTTGGTTAACATTTTCTAATAATTATTTGAGTAGTTTAGATAGCTTTTCTTAGGTGTCCCACTTTTGATTCAGGAATAAAGACATAATAATTTGCCTGTTCTTCCCTTCCTTTCAGTGAGGTACAGATACCATCCTTTCAAAGCCCAACTTCACAAACAAGTGGCTTATCAATTGCCTCACTGCTTACCCTCCAATTTGGCTTCTCCTTCACCACTTTAGAGGTGCTGAAGATGCTGTCTTGATCTCCTAGATACTTTCTGCCCTTTCTGCTGAATTTATCTCTATCAGTAACATATTCCTTCTTGAAATACCCTTGCTCACGGACTTTTATGTTATTACATAAAGGGTTCCTCAATCTTTAAAAAAATTTTTTTTTGTTCATTTTTATTTATTTGAGAGTAACAGAGAAAGAGGTAGATAGAGAGAGAGAGAGAGAGAAGGGGTATGCCAGGGCTTCCAGCCACTGCAAACAAACTCCAGATGCATGTGCCCCTTGTGCATCTGGCTAATGTAGGTCCTGGAGAATTGAACCTTGAACTGGGGTCCTTAGGCTTCATAGGCAAGCGCTTAACCGCTAAGCAATCTCTCCAGCCCAGGGTTCCTCAATCTTTATTTTCAAAAGTAATTATGATTTATCCTCATAATAGGATGCTTTATGAAATGATGCATAATACCAACTTTCTGTAGTTACTAGTATCATTCATTATTAAATGAACATCTCTGCATTACACATGAATGGGTATAGTTCAAGTGAGTGATTGATACAAAATTAGAAATAATTTTATTAAAATGTTATTATACTGTAGCCTTATTGAGATATACTCTAAGATGGTCCTTAGTTGTTTTTTTTTTTTTTTTTTTCCTATCTCTTGGCAGGAACATACTTCCCCAGTATAACCATCTGGGACAGACTGAAACTACATTTAATATCTATGGTAGAGATAGTTGAACTCAGTTTTTCTTTTTTCAGTGAACATTGGTAGTTTTTAAAAAATATATATATTCATGTCATCTAAGTTCAATTTATTTACAAAGTTCTTCATAATATTTCTTTACAATTCTTTTAATTTCTGTAGAAATAGGTAGATGAAGCATTCAACAGTAATATAGTTCATTAGAATTACATATTAGAATGGTGGAAAGGTACTGATTGAATACCAGTGCTCTCTTACTGACCTGGAATTCACTATGAAGTCTCAGTGTGGTCTCAAACTCCCAGTGATCTTCCTATCATAGCCTCCCAAGTGCTGGGATTAAAGGTGTGTGCCACCATCCTGGCCACTTGCTTGAATTTAATTTATTGGTTTTATAATTTTTTAAAGAAAAAAACAAGGTCATATTTTATAAAAACATTTTGTTATGATTTAGTGCTATATATTTAAAATATTTTATTTATTTGAGAAAGAGAGAGGAGAGAGAGAAAGAGAATGTATGAGTACATCAGAGTCTGTAGCCACTGCAAATGAACTCTAGACCATATGCCACCTTGCACATCTGGCTTTACATGGGTCCTGGGGAATTGAACCCTTTGGAAGTTTATAAATCAAGCCTCCATAGACCTTAATTCTCTCTGTATTTAGAATTTTCAAACTCTCATCAGAATATACCACCAAGATCTGCTCATAGCCCTGGAAGGCTTCTCCAACCTAGTTACCAAATCCTTGCACAGTTCTCCCACAAACATGCTCCAAAAAACCCCAACCCACATGCGATCACAGCAGTGACCCCACTCTTGGTATTGACTTTCTGTTGCAGTTACCATTTCAGTACTGGGACAAACACCCATTCAGAAACAGCTATGGGAAGAAAAAGTTTATTTCAGGCTTATAGATTACAAGGGCTCACTTCAACATGTGAGAGAGAGGGGGGGGGGGGATCAGGGAGCATGCGCCAGCATTGACAGGCTCAAAAAGCCAGAGCTCAAACTGGCTTTCTGTATACATAAGTGAGGCTGGACTCAAGACCTGCCCCCAGTGACATGCCTCCTCCAGCAAGGCTCTGCCTGCTAGAGACTTATGTCCAATGGCCACACAAATACCAAAGTACAAAGACAGTAGCCCTACTACAATCTGTTGCCTAGTAGACAGTGGCGATTTAGTGTCTGAAAATTAGCATAATATCAATGTGTATTTATATGATGTTCAACACCAAATGTGTATTTGGAAATTATGTACCATAACCTTTAGCCTATTTCATTATCTGAGTGAATGAATAGCTGTTTGCTTATTTCATATTGGCTTCATTTGATCTTCTTTCACTTTCTAGGTTTTAGTATTCAAACCTATATTTATTTCACTTATTTAAATTTATTTTTATGTAAAGTTATTGAGGTTCATTTTTGGTCTGTTGTTATCCAGTTATTCCAGCACCATATGTTTAAAAGGTTCTACTTTCATTGAATTACTTTCCAACTTTTCAAAACTGAGTTGGTCATTTGTTAGGGTCTACCTATGTGTTCTCCATTATCTTCCACTGGTCTATAAATCAGCACTAATTCCACAGTCTTAATCACAATAGCTACATAATAAATCTGCACTAATACCACACAGTCTTGATCACTATAACTATTTAATAAGTCTTATATGTGAGTATGCTCACTCCTCTCATTTTGTTCTTTTTTTGACAAAAAACATTCCAGATATTCTTAGTTCCTTGTCTTTTCACATGAATTTTTAGAAAGATTCTGCCTATGATTACAAGAATCTATGGCCAGTATTTTTATTTCACTTTTTAAAACCTTTATGTAGTTTGAGAGAATTGGCAACTTTACTATGTTTGATTTTCAATCAATGACCATGGTGTACATCTCCATTTATTTAGCTACCGCTTGCTTGCTTGCATGAACACTGTGATTTTCGGTGTATAAGTGCTAAATATGTTTTGTTATATTCATGTCTAAGTATTAATTTGACTTTTGAGTGATAAGCTACCCTGGGATGTTCTGTGTAGAAGAGTCTTTCACTAGAAGATAGTAGTGAGTTTCATTTCTGCCTTCCAGTCTGTATATCTTTTATTTCATTATGTTGTCTGCAGTGGTTACTGTTTTCCTTTATCCATTAAAAAGAATGATGAGAATAGAAGTCACTGTCAAATTCTCCATCTTAGTGAAAAAAGTATTTCATCATCACCATTAAGCATAATGTTAAACATGTATAGATAGATAGATATTGATGTATAGACACATTGATTTTATTCATGCTTTGTGGGCATTGAATTTTCTCATCATTTAGAACATCAATTAGAACATCAGTTATGATCATGAATCTTCTACTTTAGTTTGCTAACACAATGGGTCAAGCTGCTTGATTTTTGAATATTGATCCATCACTTTTGGTATTAGTAATGTCTTCTCTCATCAAGTTAACACCAGAAATTAACCATCCCAATCATTAAATGACAATGGAGCAGTAAGAATAATGAAGCTATGCAGTAGTAGGAGTGATTACTTGATGGCAAGGAAAGCCATCTTCTAACCATTGCAACACCTTAACTTGATAAGGTAAATAAATATAATTTTAACATTTTAAAACATATTATAAGCCTTCCTCTTGGGAAAGGGAGAATATTGGAAATATTTTGCTGCTTCTTTCTCAATGTAATTTTTTTTTTTTTTTTTTAAATTTTTATTTATTTATTTGAGAGCAACAGACACAGAGAGAAAGACAGATAGAGGGAGAGAGAGAGAATGGGCGCGCCAGGGCTTCCAGCCTCTGCAAACGAACTCCAGACGCGTGCGCCCCCTTGTGCATCTGGCTAACGTGGGACCTGGGGAACCGAGCCTCGAACCGGGGTCCTTAGGCTTCACAGGCAAGCGCTTAACCGCTAAGCCATCTCTCCAGCCCTCAATGTAATTTTTAAGGAGGTTAAGTCTTTTTATTTTATTCCCAAGCTTGTCAATGCTTCAGGTTTGACTGCTGAAGAAATGACATATATTACACATTTAACCAACTTGTTCTGCTAATTATACACTTTCTATATTTGAACAAAATGAGAAAAATTGCTTGAATTCATCATAGTTTTTTTTTTTTTCTCCTAACATCCACTTTCTAGGTATAATAAAGAATGTGGGACTTCCAGGTAAGATGGTGGATGTTATGTTTATAACATATAACAAGTCTATGAACTGAGCTGCTTTTATGGGACCAGGTCAAAGACATAACTTAAGTTAAAAAATAAACTATATTCTTATAAGAGAAATTCCTGAAGAAGATAGGAGGAATAAGTCTAGGTGGGATTTTTTTTTTCTGCCTGGAACCAACCGAGCCAGCCACACCATGCTGCTTACATCAGACCAGAGTCAGAGACACCTGCTAGGGAGGTCCTCCTAAACACTGGAGTTGTAAGAACAGTGATGTGGAGAAAGAATGTCTGCGATGCAGAGACACAACCTAGATTATGCGTAGAGAGATGGCTAGAACAGAGCAGCGTATTAAGATGGAGGCAGGGGGCTGGAGTGATGGCTTAGTGGTTAAGGCACTTACCTACAAAACTAAAGGACCCAGGATCAATTCTCCAGGACCCATGTAAGCCAGATGCACAAGGTGGCACATACATCTGGAATTATTTGCAGTGGCTGGAGGCCCTGGAGTACCCATTCTCTCTCTCACTTGCTCTTGTTCTGCCTCTTTCTTTCTTTCTTTCAAATGAATAAATAAAATAAAATAATAAAATAAAATGAAGAGATAAGAGGCAGAAAGTTGTCATAGGTAGGAGCCTGAGGCTGAGATCCTCCCCAGGCACCCTGGACTCGATGGACTGATAGCATCATCCACACCACTGTTGTGCTGCATGGGAACACAGAAAGTCATGCAGCTTCCTGTTGCAGCCAGAAAGAGACCTCTTAGAGACAAGGTTAAAATAGGCATGACCTTCAGCAACCCATCAGAGCTTCAAAAAAAAGACTCCTCACAATGAAAGAATAGTTCTGAATAAACCAGTAACAACAACATTGTCATTTGCTGGCAGGGGCTCTCAGATTAGGGATTTCTGGTAGAAAGTGAATTTCCTACAAGGAAGGACACATTGACTTAACTTGTTGTAAAATATTTTATTTGGGGGCTGGAGAGATGGCTTAGCAGTTAAGCACTTACCTGTAAAGCTGAAGGACCCCGGTTCAAGGCTTGATTCCCCAGGACCCATGTTAGCTAGATGCATAAGGGGGCGCATGCATCTGGAGTTCGTTTGCAGTGGCTGGAGGCCCTGGCGTGCCCATTCTCTCTCTCTGTCTCTCTCTCTCTCTGCCTCTTTCTCTCTCAAATAAAAAAAATAAAAAAAATATTTTATTTTTATGTATTATTATTATTTATTACAGAGAAAGAGAGAGAGAGAGAGAGAGGCAGGTAGAGAGTAAAAGAGAGAATGGGTTTGCCAGGGCATCCAGCTGCTGCAAACAAACTCCAGGCACATGGGCCACCTTATGCATCTGGCTTACGTGGGTCCTGGGGAATTGAACCTGGGTCCTTTGGCTTTGCAGGCAAATACCTTAATCATTAAGCCATCTCTCCAGCCTGACTTACCTTGTTTTAATGACTGAAGCTAACAATCCTCCCACCTCACATACACATACCCTGTGGCAATTGCTACAAAAGTTAAACCAAGATGAGGGGGAAACCATATTATCTCAACTGAGAAGAAATACCAACTGAGCTTACAAATAACTTCTCTGTCATCTTACTCTGTTTAATGTGTTTATTATGTTGTATTTATACCTTTATAGTTTAGTTTTAGCTTGTATTTTGCCTGAATAGGATTTTATGACTGTCTTCCCCCCCCCCCTTATTCTATGCTATTTATTTATTGATTTGACAGAGAGGGAGAAAAGAGAGACAGAGAGAAAGGGAGAGAGAGAGCGAGAGAGAGAGGGAGAAAGAGAAAGAGAATGGGTGTGCCAGGACCTGTAGTCACTGCAAACAAACTTCAGACACATGAACCACTTTGTGCATATGGCTTTACATGGGTACTGGGGAACCAAGCCTGGGTCCTTAGGCTTTGCAGGCAATCACCTTCATCTCTGGGCCATTTCTTCAGGACTTTTTTCTTTCTGTATTAAATTTTCTATTTCTAACACCATTAATCCATATATTTTCCTTTTATTAATTTCTCATTCTCTCTTTTCCCATCCCCTCTGCATTTGACTACTTCATTAATACTTATAACTCTAAAAAAATACAAATTAAAATTTCCCCAAATCAGCATCCTGGCATTACTACTGTCTCTGAATCTTGAACACATCAACATTATGACATTTGTAGTTGACATTGTCTTGTGCTTAACAGACCCTAAAGACTTATCCAGAAACTTCTTAGATCCTAAATACCTTTAGCAAAATAGCAGGATAAAAAAATTAACATACAAAAATGAGTATCTTTTCTATATGTCAGTAGTGGACTTTCCAAGTAAGAAATTTAGAAAAAGGGGCTGGGGAGATATTATAGTGGGTAAGATGCTTTCCTGCAAAGCCTAAAATCCCAGGTTCAATTCCCCAGTACCCATGTAAGCCAGATGTATAAGTTGGCACATATATCTGGATTTTGTTTGCAGTGACTGGAGGTCCTGATGTGCCCATTTTTTCTCTCTCTCTTAAATAAATACAATATTTTTAAAAAGAAGTTAAAAAACTCATATTGCAGAATAGCTAAACAAAGAAAAATCAAGGCATACATTTATTTAACCAAGGAGGTGAACGACCTCTGAACTAAAATGTTCTCACTAAAGAAAGAAATTAATGCTAGAAAACAATGGAAAAACCTTCCACACTCATGGATTGGCAGAATTAGTATTTGGAAATGATTATGTCTCTGAGAGTGGTGTACAGATTCAACCCTATCCAAATTGCAAAGATATTCCTCATAGAACCGAAAAAAGTAATCTTAAAATTCATATGGAAACACAGAAGATCCTGAATAGCCAAAGCAATCCTAAGCAGAAAACAAAACAAAACAAAAACAAAAACAATGTCAGAAGTATCATAACAGGTTTACCTGAAATTACATCACAGGGTTATAGTGGCAAAGACAGGATGGCTCTGGCATGGAAACAGACATGTAGACCAGTGGAATAGAAAAGTTGGTCTAGAAATCAACTTACACAACTGCAGCCACCTAATTTTTGTCCAAAGTATGCTTTGGGGAAAGGCTTCTTCAACAAATTATACTGAGAAAACTGGGCTTCATTATGGTGAAGAAAGGAATTAGATGCATATGTCCTACCCTATATGCACATAAAAAAATCAATTCAGAGTCAGATGTTAATATAATTCTTAAAACTGCTGAAGGGAAATATAGGGAAAGCATTTTAAGTCCTATAAACATAGGCAAGAACATTCTGCAAAGGACTCCAATAGCATAAGAAATTACCCAAGTAATTGACAAGTGTGATTATGTGAAATTAAAAGAGTTTTTGCGCAGCAAAGGAAGTAATTACAGAGTGAAGAAACCACCTGCAGATGGGGGGAAATCTTTGCCAACTATACTTCAGACAGGGGATCAATATCTAGAATATAAGAAGAGTTCCAAAAATTAAACACCCAAATCTCTAGGTCTTCCAATATGTGAATGGGGTACAAAATCAAATAGATAATTTTCAAAAGAAACACAACTGGCCAATAGATATTTTGAAAAACGTTCAAAATTCATCAGCTGTCAAAGAAATGCACATTAACATTGCTGCGAGATTTTATCTGACCCCAGTCAAAAAGAGGTCATCATCATGAAAACAAGGGACAACCAGTGTTGGGGAAGATGTGGACAAAGAGAAGCCCTTATTCACTGCTGGTAGAACTGGTATGGCCACTAAAGAAACTAGTGTGGTTTCTTGAAAAACTGAAAACAGAACGCCTCTGTGACCCAGCCTCGCCACTTACAGGCATGTCCCCAAGAGACCAAGAAACTTTTAAGTCCTGTTGCAGAGATAGACTCGCATGCCCATGTATTGCTGCATATGTTTTGTTTGTTTTTTGAATAAAGTGTCTCGCTCTAGTCTTGGCTGACCTGGAATTCATAATGTAGTCTCAGGCTAGCCTTCAAGTCACAGTGATCTGACCTCTGCCTCCTCAGGGCTGGGATTAAATGGGTGTGCCACCATGCTCTGCATTCTTTATAATAGTTTAAATGTCTATCAGTAGATAAATGTGTAAAGAAAATGTCGTACATATAAACAGTGGAATTTTATTCGGCTCTAAAGAGAAATGAAATGAACACATGATAAATGCATAGAATGGCTATTATGTTATGTGAAATAAGTCAGATAATACATGTTTTTTTCTCATGTCGGCCCTACATTTTAATTTTTATCCATGAATGATTTGTGTATGTGTGTGGTGGTTTTAAACCTAGAAAGGAGACCATTTGGGGTGGGGAAAAGATCTTAAGTGTCGGGGGAGGGTCTTAGAGTACATATGAGATGAAAGCAGAAGTGGGCCTTCGGGGTGAGAAAGAGGCTGGAGAGGCGGTCAATGGGAGGTGAAGGGGATCAACATGTGTATGTTTAGTATAATGACAGTGCCATCATGGAACCCATTACATTGCTAGTTTATAAAAAAAGAATTAGAAATGAAAAAAAGTTTTAAAAGTCTATCAGGGCTGAGGAATGGCTTAGTGGTTAAGGTGCTTTCCTATGAAGCCTAAGGACCCAGGTTTGATTCCCCAGTACCCACGAAATGCAGATGTACAAGATATGCACATGCATCTGGAGTTTGTTTGCAGTAGATGGACACTCTGGTACACCAATTCTTTCTCTATTTGACTTTCTCTCTCAAATATATAAGTGAACTCTAGCAGTCTCAAATTGCTCATATCATAGTATTAAAAACAATATGTGTTGTCACAGGCAGGGAAATCATATGTTGTCAAAGGGACTGAAGATTTTTTGAAGTGTTCATGAACTGAGCCATCAGTCTACATTTTCTTCCTGTTTTTACAAAAATTAGTAATTCAAGAAGATAGATAAAGGAGATGCAGAAAGAAAATTTCTAAACATAAAAATTAGGAGGATGAGGAGATGGCTTAGAAGGTAAGAGTGCTCAATATGCAAGAATAAGGATGTGCGTTTGATTTCCAGTACATAATCAGTGTGATCACACATGTCCCATTGCTGAGGTGACAGAGCCATAAGCCTAACTGGCTGGGGGACACTGGTCAACCAGTCTGCCTGAAAATGGCAAACTCCATTTAAATTTCTTTCAATATTTTATTTATTTATGAGAGAGAGTGGGGGGGAGAGATCAAGATTAGGACAGACACATAGATAGACAGACAGAATGAGCATGCCAGGGTCTCTAGCCACTGCAAACGAACTCCAGACACATGAGCCATCATGTGTATCTGGCTTATGCAGGTTCTGGAGAATCAAACCTGGGTCCTTAGGCTTCACAAGCAAATGCCTTAGCTGCTAAGCCATCTCTCTAGCCTGCAAACTCCATTTTTAGTGAGAGTCTTGAAAACATGAACTGGAATAGTGAAAGAAGACACTTGATGTTTTCCTCTGGCCTTCCCATGCCTATGTGCAGGGTGCACACCCTCATTTGCATACACATATGCATACATCATCCAACACACACACACACACACACACACACTCCAAAAGAAAAGAAGAAAGGAAAGAATATTACCAAACATTAACCTTAGGGCCAAAAGGAAATGGAGAGTTGTTAATTTAGTTTCTATAAGGATCTAGTTGGAAAGATGAAAAACGTTTTGGGGATGTACTTTTCAAGTGAATATACTTGTCACTAATGAATTGTATCCTTAAAAATGGTTAAAATGGGGGTGGAGAGATGGCTTGGGGTTAAGGCACTTGCCTGCAAAGCGCAAAAGACTCTTGTTTGACTTGCAGGACTCATGTCAGCAAGACACACAGTGACGTCAGCACACAAGGCCGCACATGCCCTGGCACTCCAATTCTCTCTTTCTCTACCTCTTGCTCTTGCTGTCTCACATACGAAAAGACAGTCTGTTGGGCTTGCCTCAAAAAATGGTTAAGATGGTAAATTTCTCGTGGCATTTAATTTTCATTTTAATTGATTGATTTACTTATTGGAAAGAGAGAGGAAAAAAAAAATAAGCAGATAGATAGAGAGGGTGGGCATGCCAGAGTCTCCAGCCACTGCAAATTAACTCCAGATGTATGCACCATCTTGTACATTTGGTTTACATGGGTACTGGGGAATCGAGCCTGGGTCCTTAGGCTTTGCAGGCAAGTGCCTTATCCACTAAGCCATCTATCCAGTCCCCCTAGTTGCATTTTCAAAACAAGAATTACAAAAGAAATTGTTTTTGTCTTATCACTGTAGTCAAATTTCTGAAAATAAACTCTTTGGATGAAGTGTTCAACTCTAGAATTCTAGAATAATGAAGCACAGAGTCATGATGGGGCAGGATAGAGGATTTGGCATTTGTATAATATGCACTAAGTTGTGATAGAATTAGAAATCTCAGTTAGGTGAGCTCAGATCATTGTGTTAATGTTGTTCCAAATTTAGCATTTCAGGAAAGCTAACATGATAAGGATTCTCTAAATCCTTAATGATAGGATTGCTTAACTAGCAAAAACAAAACCAGCAAAGGGAAACAGATAATAAAGATGGCGTTAAGGAAGTATACAGATAGTAGTGATTTTCTACTTTCCCAGGAATACTAAGTGTATGTATGATGTCATATTTTTAACTTTGAATATGCTCAGACATCAGCCATTTGGATGAACTCCCCAGCCCCTCAGCCTCTGGTGGGAGTGCTAATGAACAGCGAAGTGCTGAGAAGAGCCACTAAGTGGCTATTAACTGATGGCACATCAGCCTTATCTTACAGCTGGGTGTGCAATGAAATGAGAGGTATGTAGAGTAAGTCTCAGTAATATAGTATCACATCATGTCAGATTTGGAGGGATCATTAGAGAACAGTAAGTTTGCATAAGGAACTTGTTGCCTGATGGGTGATCTCATTTCATTCTAATTTAGCTCTATTAGGTATTTTTTTTTTAAGACAGTGCAAGCCCTGTGTCCATTTAAGTTTTCCCTTCTTTAGAATAAACATTCCTCGGGTCTTCAAGAGTTCTCTCTATAAGACGAATTTTAGAGAGTTAAAAATCTTATTTTCTATGCTTTAAGTGTACTCCATTAAGAAAAGCGTTCAATTTTAAACTCCCTACAGTAAAAGACTCGACTTTAATAGTAACACCTAAAAACAAAGCACAGCAAAAGATAGATGTTACTAAGTAGTGTTATCTTATAATAATTATTTTTTCTTTAGAGTCCTTAAATTTCTTTTAACTGGTTGCCTCCTACCGCCCCCCTCCCCGCCCGCCACTGCCTAACTGGTAGATGTCTTATCTTTCTGATTTTCATACATTCCAATGGTAATGTTTATTTTTCTCATCATTTTGTGTATTTCTATTTTTCAGATTGAATGAGTCCCTGTCTATTTGTTTCTGTTGAAATATATGTAGCAGAGTGGGTATTATACTATAAACTTATTTTGTACACTATTTTTTTGGTACCAATATTAGGTTTTGAGTATTTCCCAGCCATTGAACATTAAAAGTGTTATAAGTTTGTATAATACTCCATTTATTTAAGTTGTTTATATGATTATAAATGGACACTTGATCATACAAATATGCAATTTTTTTTTCAAAGTAGGGTCTTGTTGTAGCCCAGTCTGACCTGGAATTCACTATGATAGTCTCAGGGTGGCCTCGAGCTCACAGCGATCCTCCTACCTTCACCCCCAAAGTGCTGGGATTAAAGGCATGTGCCACCATGCCCAGCCACAAATATGCATTTTTGCATCTGTGATCATTTCTGTTGTGTAGATTTCGTGAATGTGTAATAGATCAACAGATATGAATGTTTTCCAGAATGTACCTCAGAAAGGTAGGGTAACTATATAGTTAATCTTCCAAAACAGGACACTTTTCTAAAAACATATTTACTTATTTGAAAAGAGAAGAGAGATGAGAGTGAGAGAGAGAATGAGTGAACACCAGGGCCTCCAGCCACTACAGACAAACTCCAGATGCATCCATTACTTTGTGTATCTGGTTTTACATGGGTACTAGGGGAATAGAACTCTGGTCCAAACCCAGGTTGTTAGGCTGTGCAGGCAAGCACCTTAATTGCTGAAGCATATCTCCAACCCCCAAACCAGGTCACTTTTACCAAAACAAGTGCTCAAATGGATGGAACTGGAACAGTGGGTACAGACTATTTAAATTGTTGAAATGTGACACACAAAGTCACCCAGTAAAGAAATGCTATTATTTCCTTTTAAACAAAAGTCTTCCAGTGCTCTCCTTCTCAATATAAAAAAAAATCTCTTACCATAATCAGTTTTTAATACAGATAAAAGTACTCCATCATGATAATTCATTATCAAGCCTAGGAATTTATGCATTTTTATTCATTAAAGACTGTTTAATAGTGAGCATGAAACTCAGTTCTGTATTAGAAATTATATACACACAAACTCTGATCTTCATGGTGATTTTATTATCGTATTATGATAATAATACACATTTCAAAGCATTACTATAAGGAAGTTGGGACCAAGTAAACAACCAACAGGTAAAGGTGATTAAAGAACTTTATTAGCCTGTTAAGTCTTACCTCCCCCCAAGAGTACAAGGATTCATTGTGTAATGGAATTTTTTGAAGAGATAATTTTCACAATGTAATTTAATAAATTAATTATTTTATAATAAGAGGAAACTTTAAGAGACAGTATGACATTTAAGTAAGATGTAACTATTTTAAGGTCTTCTTAGTCTGATTCTTTGTTCTTTTGTCTTTATTTTACTTGCATCCTCTGTGATAATGACATTGTGTTTGACTTGGGCAGATATTTAAATGATAATTCAAAGATCAGAGTTAAGTATAACATTTCAAAAACAGCAAATTGCAAAGCAGTTGTCATGAAAGTTCTTGGCTTACAGTAAAATTTAGCATTTCTTTTTTATTTTATTTATTCATTTGTAAGAAGAGAGAGAGAGAGAAATGGACAGACAGACAGGATCTCTTGCCCCTGCAAATGAACTCTAGATGCATGTATCACTGTGCATTTGGCTTTATGTCGGTACTGGGGAGTCAAACCCAGGCCGTCAGACTTTCAAGCAAGTGCTGAGCCATCTCTCCAGCCCAACATTTAATATTTCTTAACAGATAGCAGTCTCCTGTGTACATCTGACTCAAAATAGTGTGTTCTTCATGAGAAATATATAATTAATTAAAAATATTCTAATTTAATATAATTGTAGATATATATATGTACACACACACACACACACACACACACACACACATACATATATATACACATAAGAGAGAGAGAGAAAAAACTTTTTTTAAAAATTTTTTGAGGTAGGGTCCCACTCTAGCTCAGGCTGACCTGGGTGGTCTTGAACTCATGATGATCCTCCTACCTCTGTCTCCCAAGTGCTGAGATTAAAGGCGTGCGCCATCACACCCGGCTCTGAGAGAGAACTTTTAAGAATAAGAGGAAGACCAAGGATACAACACAGAAAGTGCAGACATTTGACGAGAAAGGTTCCATAGTGTTGGTAAATTCTAATGCAGTAGGGATACTTACAGTAATAAAAGTTTCTCATCTCCATACATGCTTCAGTACAAAACCCAGTGAATCTTGTATAATGACAGACTATTGCTGTATTTCACTGTTACTTGTAGAGACCCTAACATTCCTTCTAAAAGTGCTTGTTTTAATTGTAATACTTCCAAAAGTTCAAACTATCCATGGATTTTTTTTTTTCTAAATTTAGTCCCAGATGCAGCAAATAATTTTAATTCTGTTAGTGGTCAAGTTGCATAAAGTTCTCCATAGGCTCATTTGCCAGCTGCGCTGTTCATAACTCTTAGTGCCAAATAATACCATGGAGGATTTACAGTGCTTAAGCTTTCAGTAAGTATGTGATTCTCATGGGTGTTTCCTCATGATCCTTGGTTTCTGCCTAAGTGCTCCTGTTGTTGAGTAACTTCACCCTGAGTAAGGGTGGGAAAAATACTGGGATAATCCTATTAGAGAAAGAAATGTCGCAGGCTGGATTCTGTACACTGAAACTCTTGGCAGTAATCATTCAGATTCCTAAGGGATGCGTAGGCTGCTCAGAAAATTATCTTAAAGAGAATTTTATTTTAACTTTTTGCTTTCAAGATTTTTATTTTATTTTATTTTATTTTATTTTTTATTTTTTGAGGTAGGGTCTCAATCTAGCTCAGGCTGATGTGGAATTCATTCTGTAGTCTTAGGCTAGCCTCAAACTCACGGTGATCCTTCTAACTCTGTCTCCCAAGTCCTGGGATTAAAGACACAGGCCACCACACTTGGCTTTTTCAGATTTCTAAAAAATTATTTAAAAATATTATTTATTTATTTGCAGTGAGAGAGAGAGAGAAAGGGTGCATCTGGCTTTACATAGGTATTAGGGGATCAAACCTGGGATGTCTGATGCCTCTTGCCATTGAAAATGAACTCCAGACATCTGGACCACATTGTGCATAGGTATAGAATTATGTGGGTACTGGGGCATTGAACCCAGGCCAACAGGCTTTGCGAGCAAGTACATTTAACCACTGAGCCATTTCCCTAGCTCTGCAAAATAGTGTTAAAAGATGCTGTTGGATTTGACATAACATCTTTCTCTAGTTTTTTCTTTGTTGTTGTTTAACTTGACTTTTTACATGATCTATTCAAAGACCTGATAGAAAATCAAGGTGATTTCATTTAAAGGTGATTCATCTAGTAAATAAACTTTCAAAATGCAGCCCTAGTTTTATTGACAGAGACTCTGATGCAGGGAGGTCATTGGTCCTGTTGGTGTTGTAGATAATCCAGTGTAATTTGGTTTCTCAGTGATGAAGTTATGTGAGCACTGGGGCATGCTTGTGAGCAGTTGCTTACCTATGCCTTCACGTGTTTGGAAATGAAACAAAGGTTTAATTGAAAGCAAAATGGGAGGTTGTGAAAATAACCTCCTTTCTAGTTGAGCTGTTTTCCTAGAAACTTAAGAGTGTTAATAGAATCTGATCTGGGCTGGGAGTGACTTTTCTTGAGACACAGGACTGGTAATTATGTTAATTGTTATATGTGTGTGTATAAAATTTAGGCCCCTGTTAAAATAATTAGGCTATATATGTAGCTTAAAACAGTAAATGCCCTAAAGTATTAAAGATAATGTTTAGTACACATACATTTATAAAAGTCTGCTTTTATATTTTTATTTATTTTCAAGGAGAGAGAGAGAGAGATTGAGGGAGAGAGAATGGGCACTCCAGGGCCTCAAACCACTGCTAAAAAACTTCAGATGCTGTGCTACTTTGTGCATGTGACTTTATGTGGGTACTAGGGAATTGAACCTGAGTCATTAGGCTTTGTTGGCAAACACCTAAACTGCTGAGCTATCTCACCATCCCAGCTCTCTCTCTCTCTCTCTCTCTCATTTTTTTAAATGACTCAATAGCTCCTCCAACAATCCCATTTATCCCCTTATTGCTTTTCAAAGAGTATTTGCACAAAGGACAGTGATTCCTCAAAAATCAACTTATTTTTTCCCCCTTTTTAACTACTGAAGATAAAAAATGAACTCATATCTTCTTTCCCATGTTTCTCTCTTCTATTTTAATGTGCTTTATTTTGCTGTCCTCCATTGTCTATGATGACCTGTTGATGGGCCGAATATTCTGCAGGTAATGACTGTGAGATCATGAATACACTGACCTCTTTGTGCCGGGAGGATTGCATTCTAAAGCACTCCTCCACATCATTTGGTCCTTACATTCTTTCTGCTACTTCTGCTGTAGTCCCTGAACCATTGGAGAGCATGATGGAGCTTTAGTGCTGAATAGTCAGCTGTCACTTTTCAGCATGTTGATGAGTTTTGAGTCTTCCCCAGTAGTCAGTGCCATCTGAAAAGAGAAGCTTTTCTTTCTTTTTTTTTTTTTTAATTTATTTATTTGAGAGCGACAGACACAGAGAGAAAGATAGAGGGAGAGAGAGAGAATGGGTGCGCCAGGGCTTCCAGCCTCTGCAAACGAACTCCAGACGCGTGCGCCCCCTTGTGCATCTGGCTAACGTGGGACCTGGGGAACCGAGCCTCGAACCAGGGTCCTTATGCTTCACAGGCAAGTGCTTAACCTCTAAGCCATCTCTCCAGCCCAAGAGAAGCTTTTCTAATCAAACGTGAGAGCAGCACTAATATATGCGTACATATCTCAGTATTCAGAGGGCAATCTGGTGAAAATAATATCTAGAGCTGTGACCTTCCCAACCATAGGGTTTTCACTGGGTTTTCAGTTTCAGGCATGAATTCCTCCCACAGAGCAGAACTCACATCCAACCTGGGAGCTGTTGGTTTTCTCCACAGCAGACATGTAGATGACTACTGCATTAGCAAACATATCTTGCATAGGTGGCCAGTTGTGTAGCTTGAAGGGTCCACTGCTAGTTAAGATTGCCAAAGACCTGTTCCCCCAGCAGGCTGCATTAGCTCTTTCCAGCACTGTGACAGCCAGCAGGGCAGATGTTTCCAATTAGGGTCTAGCTTGATTTCTCAGTGCCCTGCAGCTGAAGCGTGCCACGTCTCCAGCAAAAGCATCTTACCTTCTAGTTGTGGTGGACAATCAAGTGCCTTGGAAAATAGCCTGTATCATTTGAGGGACATCAGGGCCTCCCTGACCATCATTTGTTATCTTTTTAAAAATATTTTATTTATTTGTTTATTTGAGAGAAGGAGAGAGAGAGAGAGAGAGAGAATGGCAGTGCAATAGTCTCTAGCCACTATAAACAAATTCCAGATGGCATATGCCACCTTGTGAATCTGGCTTTACATGGGTACTGGGGATTCGAACTTGGGTCCCTTGGTTTTACTGGCAAGCACCTTAACCACTAAGAAATCTCTCCAGTCCCCTCTTTTAAAACAATGTTATTTATTTATTTATTTATTTGAGAGAGAGAGAGATAGAGAGAAGCAGATGGATAGAGTCACTTGTTATCTTAGTGATAAAGACTTAATGATGAGCAGTGGTGATAACACAGCTCAGCCCACCCCTTAAGCTTCTGAAGTAAAACATACAATTATGGTACTAAAGATTGTTTTTGATTTATTTATTTATTTATTTGAGACAGAGAAAGGAAGAGAGAGAGAGAGAGAGAGAGAGAGTGAGAGAGAGAGAGTGAGAATGGACATGCCAGGGCCTCTAGCCACTGCAAATGAATTCCAGACGCATGCACCACCATGTGCATCTGGCTTACATGGGACCTGGAGAATTGAACCGGGGTTCTTAGGCTTCACAGGCTAGTGCCTTAACCACTAAGCCATCTCTCCAGCCTCAGTACTCAAGATTTTACTCTCAGCAACATGGTAAGTGAGTGAAAACAGCCTTCAAATCAGGTGCATCCCTTTGATGAGGGTCTAGTGCAAGATAGGATGCTGCATGGTTGGAAGCTGTTACAGCCATCACTTTTAGAAGTGATCTGTGTAACTTTGAAATAAGAGGAGCTATATATGGCAAAAAGAGTCAAATGAAAACATAATTAAGTATAATAAAAATACATGTTATGAAAGTATGTTAAAATGAACACAGGTAACAGTCTTTCATGGGGCTTAGAAGAATTGAATTATAGGGCTGCGGAGACGACTTCATTTGTAAAAGTGCTTGCTTGCAAAGTCTGTTGGCCCAGGTTCCGTTCTCTAGTATCCATATAAAGCCAGATGTACAAAGTGGCTTATGTATCTGGAGTTCATTTGCAGTGGTGAGAAGTCCTGGCATGTCCACTCTCATTCTCTGTCTCTATTTCTCTCCCTTTTCTTATAAATGAAGAAAAATTAAATTACAGCGTAAAACTTTAAGTAAAATACAAGTGTGTGTGTGTGTGTGTGTGCGTGCGTGTGCGTGTGCGCGTGCGCGTGAGAGAGAGAGAGAGAGAGAGAGAGAGGGAGGGAGAGAGGGAACCTCTGGAAAGATGATACACTATTTCATAGTAGTCTGAATTATACCTGATTCCACAAAGAAGATCTCTATACTAGTTACTATAATAATGTCTAAGTTACACTTTTACTAATAGGTGGCTTTGGCCAGATAAAATATTACTAGGATTTACCATTTTTTTCTATTTTTTCTTTAAAATATCATGAGGATTATATGTTGCCTTTTGAAAAATAGAAAATATGAATAAAAATTACTTGTATATTTTGCAGTACAAATATGTTAATAAAATTATGTACAATATTTAGTTGAGCACTAAACAAAGGAAAGAATTACGACTACTATTAGATTTACTATAATCCTACCCTGGCCAGTGGGGAGTTAAACAAGGACCCGAGGGGAAATTAACCTGCAAGAGACACAAAGAAGGAGACCAAGTCTATATTCTGATCAAGGTCTCTGAATCTTTATTTTTTACACAGTGGTTATATAGGGGAAGAAAAGGGGACAATAAGCTGGCTGACGTGATTTAGGGTCTTAGAATTGTCGGGAAACCTAGGGGGGATGTAATCAGGTGTTTATCTAGTCTTGCCTCAATGGCTTAACATCCTGACTGCACCAGGCTTCACAGCCTGCCCATAAACTGGCCTTTTGCAAAAGATAAGATTCTGTAAGCAGTCTGCTGACCGACATTCCAGAAGTACCTAACAGAAAGCTGGGTGGACCAGCTTTCTGAATAATGAGTCAACTTATGAACAGGCCCAGGCAAAATGGAGAGGTTTTTGCTCTATGGCTCCCGACATAATCCTTTTATTTTTCTACATTTTTCTGTTAATGTAGAAAGTGTAGCAATAGTGACACTGAATTTTAAGAGATAGGAAGTTACAGTCAATGGACTTTAAAAAAAAGTATATATATGACATGAAGGGGAGAGAGAGAGAGAGAATGGACATGCCAGGGCCTCTAGCTGCCACAGTGCTATAAATGAACTGCAGATGCATGGAGAATTGAACCCAGGTCATTAGGCTTTGCAGGCAAGTACCTTAACCTCTGAGCCATCTCTCCAGCCCTCAATGAACTTTTTAACTTACAGACTTGAGAGCCAAATTCTGCACCTAGAAAATCTCTTGTTTTCATCAACCATCTTTGCTATGCTAAGATAACTTTATAACAGACTTTCCAGTTGTATGATGATGGTGGAAACATAATAAAAATTCATTCAGATTTTAGTAAGTCATGGGAAAGCAGTGCAGGTTGATCCTCCATAAAAACTTGAAATTCAAAAACCAAAACTTTATGAATGCCTGTAGCATAGCACAGATGGAAAGTTCCGTGCCATGAAACTTTATTTCATGCACAGAATTAATTAAAAAGACTCTATAAATTGTTCCCAGGCAGTGTGGATAAAGTGTACCTGACACATACTTATTTTATGCCTTTTTATGACTTGAGTCATGTGCCCGTGGTATCTTATTATGCATATGCAAATATTCCAGAATCTGCAAAGAAGAAATCTAAAATGTCTTTGATTCCAAGCATTTGGAACAAGGGACACTTAACCTGCAATAATGAAAAGCACAGAGCAGCTTTATGTTTTGGTATCGTATTTGAAATGACTTCACCTTTGATTTCTTGACCTCTCACCTCACATGACATGGTGGGGGCGGGGCGGGCAGTATTCATTTCCGTTCTCACAAGGAAGCCACCCTGTATTGCTCCTGGACTTCACCTCCTTGAAGACTGTTCCAGAGGATCTGGCTTTGAGCTGGTGTTCCTAATGCAGTCAGCCCACAAGATACATGTGGATTAGCCATCTTCTAGATTTGACAAGGGAATTCACTGAAGGAGCAGAGCATTGGTACTTTTTTTAAAAAAAAAATTAAGTTTTAAAAAAATTTTTTGGCTTTTCTAGGTAGAGTCTCACTCTGGCTAAGGCTGACCTGGAATTCACTATGTAGTCTCAGGGTAGCCTCAAACTCATAGTGATCCTCCTACCTCTGCCTCCCGAGTGCTGGGATTAAAGGCATGCGCCACCACGCCTGGCTTCTTTTTATATTTTTTCAGTGACTTAGAAGAAAGCATCATTATTCCTTTCTTCTGTGGAACAGGTCCAGCTATGCCTCTGCTTATCATTTTCCATGGTCATGGCAGAACCAGCTGTCATTCTAAGGGTCCCTTTCTGATCTCCCCTGCTATCTGCAACATCTAATTTAAAAGAAATGTCAAAGCAATGTTGCTTTTGGACTATAGTTATAGTAGAAAAAATTAAGTCATATATATATATATATATATATATATATTTAATACATACACATATATACACACACATATATATACATAAATACATACATACATAAACACACTTGGGGTTTACTATTTTTGTTAAGAAACTATCTATAGTGCCTCATCTCACACTTAGGAGTATAATATCACTCTCACTTTAATCTTAAATTGCCTGGTGATTTAGCACCTTACTTTGTTTATAGGTAAATTTGGTTATTTGGACTCTTTTTTTCCTACAGGAAAATATATTCTGTGGTGGTTTGAATAGATGGCCCCCAATATATTCAGTTTTTTTTTTTATTTGTTTGTAGTTTGCATCTGCAGCCACCTGGCTGGAGGCAATGTCACTGGGTGGATCCTAAGGTGTGGTGGTGGGTTTCACATTTTAATCTAAAGATATGCAAAGTGTGCCTAGGTGGAGTTCCTAAAGTGTGCTGTGTGGCTTTTGGCTTTTAGGCTTGTGCTTCTCTCCCTGCACTCGGGCCTGTGAAGGCAGGCCAGCTTCTTCTGCCATTATGGAACTTCCCCTGGATCTGTAAGTTTCAATAAATATCCCTTCCTCCATAACTGTGCTGGGTCTGGAAGTTCATCTCAGTGAACCTGAAGCTGTCTGATACACATCCTTTCCTTGAAAATTAAGGCACCACCAAAGGCTTCTACTTCTGCTTTTTCTTCATTGCAAAGTCCCCCAGTTTTTCAGGCATTTCTCTGGGAGTTTCTGTCCATTCATTTCTCGGTGAGAAGCAGTATGCTTGTGGGTTGAGCAGTTGAGGGTTTGAGTGGCCGTCTTTGGGATATCTGATGCTGCCAACTACATTTCTTTGACCTCAAATAAATCTCACTATCTTTAAGAAAATGAGATTATTACTACTAAATGCAAGGCTATTAGTATTCAAGTGCACCTTCAATAAAATAATGATTTAAGGTGTTTAGCATGGTGACAGGCAGGCCCTAGGGATTTCACACACCAGATGCGCTTGTTCAACAAATCTTTGTGAGAATCTTTTGGATGTTCCAGTTTAGGATAGAAGCCTCATACTTCAGCAATTTTTATTTCTGCTAGACTTATTTTCCCCTTTATGAACCTTGTTAAAAAAAAAAAACCTGCTCTTTGCAGATAATCTTTGTGTACATCCTTAACTCAGTATGTGGAACCCATCAACAGATAACTGGCTAAAAAAAAATGTGACATATGTGTATGTTTTATTTATCCAGGAAAAAATAACCAAATCTTGTCATTCTCAGGAAAATGAATGAAACTATAGAATATCTTATTAGGTGAAATAAGCCAGACTTAGAAAGCTAAATATCACGTTCCCCTCTATGCAGAATTTAGACAAAGAAAGAGGCATTAGAATCAAAGGTGGGCTCCTTGAGAAGAGGAAGGAGGCCAGCAGGAGGGTGGTGGGTAGATAAACAAGGGTCCAAATGACATTATGTACATGTATGAAGATGTAGTCAGTCCTGTTACTTTTATAATTAGTATATGCTAAGAAAAAGCATTGCTAATGTTTATTTTGCCAAATCGGTGCCCTGGTATGTACTTGTCTATCTTCTTACCAAGTGACTTAGTATGCAGTCTGGGCTTTCTTTGTTCTTTCTGATGCGGTGTAAATCCTGCTGAACTGCACACCAGTCAGCCTAGTGTGCTGTCCACCTTGTTGCTCCCTGATGATGACAGGGTTGATGAGGAACTGTAACGATGAAGCCATGATACTTTTAGGATGAAAGCCAGTAGTAGACTAAAAACTTAACTTAGATTTTAATCTTTCACATTGCATGCACTCCTTAGCCTTTAATTTCACAGATAGTTATAAGAGATGGTCCTAGATGTGTGTGTGTGTGTATGTGCACAAATCTTTTGCTAATGCTGTTACTGAAAATGTTTCATGGCCAGGGATTAGCATCTTTAGGAATCTCTAATAAGAATAATTAGGAATAGTGATTTTAAATAAGAAATAATTTGGGATTTGTCTGCTAAAGGCGGCAGAAGTATATAAAGAACTTTTTTCTTGAGTTACAATTGAATTGTTTTTGATAACTTAATATGGAATAGATATTATTTTCTTTCAATATCTCATGTGAAACTCTAAGACTTGTTAAAATAAGGAGCCAAGTATAATTCCTCTCCTGGTATCGATGACCTTATAGGAAGGGCCGAATGAGCAGATCCTGCAAGGTCATGATCCTACTATAGTAATAAGCATGTGACCTTGACCTCTAGCGATCCTGTCTTACAGAAGGGGTTGTACAACGGAGAATGTCCCCATGTGCTAAGTCCATAGTTCTGCTTTATAGAAGGTTAAGTGAAAAGCAGTTTGAATCCTTTACAGTTGGCATATCTGGATGTGGTATTTGCATGGTGGTTTGCATATGAAGATTGGAAGGAGATAACATTTTTCCCAGGCTGGATCATGGGGTTATCATTTAAGCCACCTTTGTAGGGAAACTGAGTCCCCCTTATCATTGAAGAGAAGCTTGAGGCAGCTCACCTAGAAGGATCATTCTCACAATCTGAGTTTGTTCTGTTCATTAGTTTTAAACTCACATAGGTCTCAAATTTCCTTATCAGTGAGAATCTTCCCTGTCACATTTTTCAAGCTCTTAGATACATTTGAAACATGTCATTATGCAGCTTCTCTTAATATTTTACTTAACATTGTCTCACTTCTTGTAATTGTATTTCTTCTTGTTTGCTATACTGATTAATGATTTTTGAGGTCTATCCTCCCTAAATTTGACAGCCATGATCCTACCTCCCCTTGAATCTCTTCTCTCTGAGTGAACGTGCCCATATCTCTTACCCTTTAACTGTGTGTATTTTGGGAAACTTAAATATGTAATTATTAAGTTTATAAAAATATGATTTCTTTTTTGAGGGAAGGTCTCATTCTAGCTCAGGCTGACCTGGAATTTACTACATAGTTTCAGAGTGTCCTGGAACTCACTGTGATTCTCCTACTTCTGCCTCTTCAGTGCTGGGATTAAAGATGTATACCAACACACCTGGCAAAATGTGACTTCTTATAGCTCTCACTTTCCTACATGTTACCTCCCTACTTGTACAAATTATTTAACTAGTAATTAAGCCTTGTCAGCTGAGACCAATTCCCCAGTTCCTCAGTCTAAGCCAGAGAGTGCCGGGCTCCCCCCGGCCCCAGGGTAGGTAGTGCTGAGGAGGGCCCAGGCCCGCTGGTTCCTCCCAAGGGGTTGAGGAGGAAGATGAGTGTCGGATGACTCAGAACTTCTCCTAGTCACCAGAGAAAAACCACACTGAGTCGGGAGTCTTTTCGAAGCAGGAACTTGCTTTATTGTTACAAGCAGTTGCCTATATAATGTTGAGAACGAAGGTGTGGATTTTAGGAGGGTGGGGGGGAGGTAGGGACCAAAAGTAAACCGTGACCTTTGAGATGATTGGTTCCAAGCGCACGTGTGCAGGAATTCCAGCCCCTACACGGAAGTAGCAGGCCAGAAGCCGTTAGGCGTAGCTGGCCCGAGGCTAGGCTCAGCAAGTTCCACTAGGCCTCACGCCCGGGCCTCTCAAGGCCCAACAAGAGAGGTGCTTCGTTGGAAGGGATGCTTATAATAGCATCTACATTATTTCTATACATTTTAATTTTTACTGTGTGTATTTTACTCTTTTTATCATAAATTTTATGCTTTTCACTGTTTTTAATATTTAATTAAATTAATTTATTTGACAGAGAAAGGAGAGAGAGAGAATGGGCACGCCATGGCCTCCAGCCACTGCAAACGAACTCCAAATGCATTTGCCCCCTTGTGCATCTGGCTAACATGGAGAGAAAGAGAGAGAGGGAGAGAGAGAGAGAGACAGAGAGAGAGAGGGAGAGAGAGAGAGGGAGGGAGGGAATGGGCATGCCAGGGCCATTGTAAATGAACTCCAGAAGCATGTGCCACCTTGTGCATCTGGCTTACATAGATCTTGGGGATCTGAACCTGGGTCCTTTGGCTTTTCAGGCTAGCACTTTGACTGCTAAGCCATCTCTCCAGTCCCCAAAGCATTTTAATAACAAAACAAAAACCTAACCACCACTTCATAAAATCTTATATTATAAAAATCTGTCTGCTAATACCTGATATTTTCCTATAAATTCCCCATAGGCATGTGATCAATGCCTTGACTCAAAGTCTCATCAGTAGGAGTAGGTGGCAGAAGGCCATCTCTAAGAAGCATGTTTCTGGAACAAGTTAGGCTCAAACTATTATTTATCAAATGACATGGATTAAACTTGGGGCCTGAGGAAGGCTGTGCCATGCACTCTACCACTAAGCTCTACCCTCGGCCCTGAAATAGCTGCTTATTTAGTTTGTTTTGGGATCGAACCCAGACTTTGTGCATGCTATGCCTGTGACCTGCCATTGAACCACGTCTCTACTATTTTTATATTGACTGACTTCACACTGTTATTTTATTTTAATATATTTCAGACATATGTCAAGTACAAGTAAATCAACATACGTATATAAGAAGATAAACTAAGTCCATTGAGTTGATTGATAGTTTTTATATATGTCCACTAAAATATTCAATAAAAGAACTGGTGTTTCATGTATGAGAGTTATGAAATCAGGAACCAGACCTTTACTGGATAGTTATGTGAGAGCTTCTTCTCGGAAGGAAGATTGGCTGTGCTTTCTTAATGAATACCTTGATTTCCGTTAATGAGCTATTCAAATGTATAAAAGAACAATTAAATTCACTCTCAGCCTTCTGCTGTATGATTTCAATTTTGCATAAATAGTTCTTAATAAAGGCATTTTCTTCTAAGTTGATTTTATTTTATGCAATGCTAGCTTTTTACTTAGAAAGGAAAATACTAGAAGAGCTTGCATATGGTTACCTGTGCTCCCCTCACTTGGCTCTCACATTAGTGTATTTCATGCCTTTTGCCTTCTTTCTCCCTCCTTCTCTGCTACTTCTTTCCTTCTTCCCCAGAGGACTCATACCACCTCTGTGTTTCTCCTGGGTGCATGGGCCTTCCTCACTGCCCTGCCAGGGCTTCTTTTCAGAATTACCTTTTGTTCACTAATACTGCTTATTTGTGCCCTCTGCCCTTTTCCTCCCCTTGCTTCCTTTCTTGTGGTGTCTGGAATCTAGAAGCTTGTGAACCATGTTAACTAGCCATGAAGGATTTGCTTTTGCTTTTTATTTTTTTTTGACAATCTCTTCTCTGTTTATTACACTTGCATTCATTTTATTCTATTAACCTTCACTACTTATTAGTTTCTTCTATTTTTTTTGAATTTAATATGTATATATACATGTATATACGTTTTATAATTTTTTTTAAAGACTGAAGAAAAGTTTATCATGTGTAGCAAATAAGGATTTCACTGGGCATAACTCCCAAAACAGTGTCTTCTTGGGTACAGAAGTCAAGGGAACTCTATTGGGAAGACTCATGCACATTCATATTGGAAAGTCTCGTCATCACATGTTAAAGCAGGCGGATTCCTGAGTGTGCTTAGTTTGAGCTCATACACACACTGCGTGGTCAGGGATGGCAGATGGGACCATCCTTGGGATGGAGAATATAGCATTATAAAGAGATTATAATGATCAGCAAGGTTCACTTTAGTTCCTCCAGAAGAGTGACTGAGCAGTTTGATTGAATAGATCTGGTTTCTTTTTTTTTTTTTTAAATTTTTTTTCACTTTTCTTAATTGAAATTTTTCATACTTGAACATAATATAAGTTATCATAACACCTTCCAATTCCTTTTGTTCCCTCTTCCCCCTTCTTTCCAACTAGACCCACTTGTATTCTGATGATTTCTTTTTTTGAGAACGATCATTACATTTTATTAAAAAAATATCAGGGATGAACCGGGCATGGTGGCATGTTCCTTTAATCCAAGCACTTGGGAGGCAGAGGTAGGAGGATCGCAGTGAGTTCGAGGCCACCCTGAGACTACATAGTAAATTCAAGGTCAGTCTAGACAAGAGTGAGACCCTATCTTGAAAAACCAAAATATATATGGGATATGAAAGAGAGGGAGGGTATGCCAACTGAGGAAAGGAAAATGAACAATGAACCCCAGAGGGAAGCGAGCATGGTCCTAAAATATAAAAAGGAATGTAGAGAGGAAAGAGAAGGAAGTTCAGAGAGAGGGGGTAGAGAGCCCATGTGGGAGTAGGGGCTGCGGTCTCCCCTCATCAGCTGAGCCGAGAGGGGCAGCTTACCAGGACCTGGAAGTTCAGGAGAGATGAACAGCCAGCCAAAACAAAACAAAACAAAAAAGCCGATGATTTTTATATTTTTGGACTGTTTCCATCATTCATGTTGATGAGCTCAATATTGTGGAGGTCTTGTGGGAGTAACGAGAGCTGCTGTGAAGTCAGGAAGCAATAGATGCAAAGGTAGAAAATAATATCCCAAGGTATTCTTCCCTATCCTGTGGTTCTTACATTTTTCTGCCCTCATTTTTTTCCCTGCAATATCTCCCTGAGCCTTGGAGGTGTTAAAAAGATGTCTCACTTAGCACTGAACACTCAGTTGTCACTTATTCTCTTAACACTTAGATGAGTTTTGAGTTTCCCAAGTAGTCACTGTCACCTGCAAAGAGAAGTTTGTCTGACCTAAGGTGAGACCAGCACCAATCTCTGTATTAGTGGACCATTTAATGGGCACATTGTATCCCTTTCATCAACTAATAGCAGTGGCTTACCTACTTGGGTCCATGGCCTTCCCAGATGTCCATCTTGAAGTAGATTTTCAGTACTGGGTTAAATTCCTTCCCGTGGAATGAGTCTCACATCCAGTCAGAGAACAGTTGGTTGCCCCATGGCAGTCATTCCACTCTTGCACCAGTGGGCAACTTTTGCCTGGCTGGCCAGCTGTGTTACTTGGAAGGTGGATCCACCGTTGGTAAGCCTCTTGGCGACTTCTCTCGTCCAGCAGGCCTAATAGAAGAGCCCTTTTTAGCACTGTGACCAGGAGCCAGTAGGGAGGCAGTTCCCAGCTTCATTCTAATGTGGTTTCTCAGGTCCTACAAACAACATTTGTTGATGTTTTTAGCAACAGGGTGTTACCTTCTAGTTGTGTGGTAAGAGCATTGACAAGAGTCTGTATTGTTTTGAGAGACTCAGGGGCCCTATGATCAACAACTCAGTGGTAGTTAATCTATCCCTGGCATTTGGATTTTCCTGAAATAATCTAGTAGCATTTTCCATCCTCATAGAAAACTTCTGTCCATATAGAGTGCTCTCCTCTCTCTCTCTCTTTCTCTTATTCTTTTTTTTTTTCCAAGGTAGGGTTTCACTCTAGCTCAGGCTGACCTGACATTGTACTACGTAATCTCAACATGGCCTCGAATCACGGCGATCCTCCTACCTCTGCCTCCCAAGTGTTGGGATTAAAAGCGTGCGCCACCACGCCTGTCTTCTTTCTCTTATTCTTTATTATGTTTTTAATTAGTTATTGGAGAAGTGAGAAGGTAAGAGGACACTGGAATTTCTTGGTATCCAAATAAAGAAAGTATTTCAGTAAGCGGTCAGTGATAAAATATGTAAAATATGCATTATCATTGGCTTTGATAAAAGGTGGTAGTTTCTAGGAAGCAGATTCACAAGGAGATGAGCTAACACGAGGCTGATCAATGGGTGCCCTTGGGGAAGCCATCTTGTAGAGAGGAAGGGAAGGAAGCAGGCATTGTTGATGGAGAACTTGTGTTGGGATGCAATCCACTGTAGGTTTTATAGATCCCCAGAGCTCTGAAGTTGCCCTCATCCTTCAGAATAGTCCTGAGTTGGGACATTTATGCAGGATTTCACATTACCATAACAAGCAGTCCATGAGTAGGAACTTACCTGGACAGGGGTATGACTTTGGACAGAGTAACTAACTTCTTGGGGCATGCAGTTCTGAGGGAAGGTTATTAGCTGAGGGCTTTGTGCTTATGCATTTCTAGCAGCTGGGAATAATTCTTTTGTGGCTGGGTGATGCCTTCCAGTATCCACTAGAGACCATGGATGTATAGAGGTTGTGTTTTACAAAGACAAAATCCTGAAGAAAGTTAATGGCAAGACAGAAACTGGACACAGACACTTAGATAACTTTTTGTTCATTTCTGATGCTGGCAGTGAGGCTTCAGTGTGGATTTATTTTTATTCTTCTGGCTTCGCATCTGGAATGTACTTTCAGTCTTAAGAGTCACATCATTTTTTTTTAATACTGACACTCCAAATATTGCTTTTCTTCTATTTCCTTTTTTTTGGCTGGAAGTTCCTTTATATACATGTTGAAATCATTCAATCTTTCTTTTATGTCTTTTAATTGTTCTTTCATCTTTTAAAAATCTTTTTATGGCTTCTGGGAAATTCCTCAGTGTTATTGTCTATTTCTTGTGCAATGTCCACTGTCAGTCTTATTTTTCACGTTGAGCTTGTAATTTTTCCAGTGAATAGATTTTTGTTTCAGGATTTTTGATTTGTTCTTTTTCATATCCTTATTTTATTACTAGCCACTCCATTTCATATTTTGTTATTCTTTTTAAGGGATATTATTTCCTCTTTTGTCTCATGGTGGAGTCTGAATTTACATTAAATTCTTTTTCATATTTTTATATTGTTTTTATTTCCTATGGAGTGAATTGCTATTTCAGTTGTTGATATTATTGGTTATCTTTCCCAGTGTTGCTTTTGGTACATTTTGTACATTTAAAGCTAATCTGTTATCTCCTGTTAGATAGAGTAAGAATTTTTATTATATCTTTGCATTTTATCTGCTCTTACACTCATTTTTCTCTGATTCATAGTTTTCTGGTTTTAGTTCAGACCCAGGCCTATATTCTTGGTTCCTTGAGGCTCATACCCCATGCTGTTAGTGATATAACCTGTTTCTGAGCATGGCTGGTTATAGTAGTTTGAATGTATGGCCTCGTAGACTCAGTCTTTTTTTTTTTTTTTTTTTTTTTGGTTTTTCAAGGTAGGCTCTCACTCTCACCCAGGCTGACCTGGAATTCACTGTGCATTCCCAGGGTGGCCTCAAACTCACAGCAATCCTCCTACCTCTGCCTCCTGAGTGCTGGGATTAAAGACGTGCACCACCACACCCGGCTGACTCAGTCATTTTTGAATAAGCTACATACTTGAATCCCTAGCCTGCAGGCCCCTGCTACAAGGGGGCCCGTCAGTGGGGACAGGTCCCAGAAGGCAGCCGTCAGCTGTGTGTGGGGGCAGATCTGATGGGAGCAGCTGGAGCTCTGCTTCTTTGTGTTGGTGTTTGCTTGCTGCACTTGTTTCTCTTTGCTTGGATCTATGGAAGTAAACAGCTTCTTCCATCGTTGATGCTGTTCCCTTGGGCTCTGTAAGCCTGAAACACATCCCTTTCCTACCATAAGCTGCCTGAGCAAGCGTAGCTGGCAGCCACACTGGTCCTGGTGTGAAACTTGCCTGTGTTTCCCCCTCTCCTAACACAGAGTTTAGGATGAGCCCGTGCTTCAAGCAACAGGTGTGAGTTTTCTATTTTCTGCCTCTTCTTAGCTGGTTGTTTTTAGCAGAGCCTGTCTCTGGTCCCCATGTTATGTGGGGTTCATGCTGAATTCTAGGCACTTGCATGAAGCTCAACAGCTAGACCGCCTCTGCTGACTTCTGGGAACTTCGGTCCCACCACCTTCTGCCTTTGCTTCCTGTGGTGGTTTCAATGAAAATGTTCCCCATAGCCTCAGGTACTATTTTTAGGATTTTTATTTATTTATTTGGGAAAGAGAGAGAGAGAGAGAAAGAGAAAAAAAATGGGTGCACCAGGGCCTCTAGCCATTGCAAATGAACCCCACACACGTGCACCATCATGGGCATCTGCCTTACGTGGGTACTGGGGAATCGAACTTGGGTCCTTAGGCTTTGCAGGCAAGCACCTTAACTGCTAAGCCATCTCTCCAGAAAGCCTCTGGTATTTTTAATTAAGTATCCCACTTAGTTCCCAGAAGAAAGAGCCCTGCTGGAGGAGGTGTGGTATTGGGGGCAGGTCTTCGAGGGTCTAGCCTACTGTGTGCTCAGAGCAGCTTGAGCTGTTTGTTCCCTTTCTGCTGTGGAGATCTGATGAGGTGAGCCAGCTTCCTCTGCCGTGATGAGCTTCCTGGCAAAACCATTAGCTTGAAATAAACTTTTTCCTCTCACAAACTGCTTTTTTTTTTTTTTTAAATATTTTTATTTATTTATTTGAGAGCGACAGACAGAGAGAGAAAGACAGGTAGAGGGAAAGAGAGAGAATGGGCGCGCCAGGGCTTCCAGCCACTGCAACCGAACTCCAGACGCGTGCGCCCCCTTGTGCATCTGGCTAACGTGGGACCTGGGGAACCGAGCCTCGAACCGGGGTCCTTAGGCTTCACAGGCAAGCGCTTAACCGCTAAGCCATCTCTCCAGCCCCACAAACTGCTTTTGTTTATGAGTTCTCTCCTAGCAGCAAGCAGGTGACTACAATACCCTCATAGCAGCGTGAAGTTATGAGGAAGAGGATGGTGATGATGGTGATGATTATGAGTTTTGGTTAAAAGTAAAGTTGCTAAAAAAAAAAAAAGTGCTGGTGTGATGGCACACATCTTTGATCCCAGCACTCGGGAGGAAGAGGTAGGAGGATCACTGTGAGTTTGAGGCCACCCCGAGAGTACATAGCTAATTCCTACCTTGAGAAACCAAAAAGAAAAAAAAAAAAAAAAAAGAAAAGAAAAAAGTGAAGTTGTTGTCATCCTTGGAACTGAGCTGGATCCCCGGACTCAGGGCCTTCATTTTTAAAAAAAATTCTTTTGTTTATTTTTATTTATTTATTTGAGAGTGACAGGCAGAAAGAGAGAGAGAGAAAGAGAGGGGGGGAGGAAGGGGGAGGGAGAGAATGGGCACACCAGGGCCACCAGCCACTGCAAATGAATTCCAGATGCGTGCGCCCCCTTGTGCATCTGGCTAACATGGGTTCTGGGGAATTGAGCCTTGAACCAGGGTCCTTAGGCTTCACAGGCAAGCGCTTAACCTCTAAACCCCCTCTCTGGCCCAGAACCTTCATTTTTTAAAACTAGTGATAGCCTGGGAAAACTGGGACAAGTTTGTCACCCAAAGCCCATGGTTAATGACTAAGATGTAAGGATCCCTTCACTTGATCCCATGTCCATCCGAGCACATAGTCTACCATGATGCAATATTGTTTCTTTTAGAAAAAGGTCGAAAAAAGACTGGTGCAGACAGCAGAAAGAACATAAAGACATGAAAGAATCCACAGAAGAGAAACAGGTTTTCTGGAAAGAATTTTGTCAGTTAGAATTGTGTTTTGTCAGGAGACCTGAATTCTGGTTTTAATTCATTTACAGACCCAGTATTAAGTTAATATTGCTCATGCACCTATGATATATTTTCCTTATCTGTGTCAAGTAGGCTAGCAAGAGAACAGTCCAAGATTCTTTGAAAGTTTTGAGTCAGCCTTGGTGACTCATGCCTACAGTGTGAGAGCTCTTGGGAAAATGAGGTAGGAGGATTACTGTGAGTTTGAGGCTACTGAATGAATTCCAGACCAGCCTGGACTGGGGTGACCCTCGCTCAAGAACAAAACAAAACAAAAATTGTATCATGTTTGAAACCGTTTCATAAATATAAATTATCCAAAGCTACTTCAGAGCCCATAAAATTAGATTTTGCAAGGTCACTGAGAAAAAAACCCCAAACGAGTAAGAGCCAGGATTTACAATTGATCATGATTTACTCAAATTTCTAGATACGGCTCTTTAGGATCAGTGTTTCCGAGGATGGTATAGTCCTATTGAAACAGTTTAACAGTTTGGGACTTTAATTTCCAATTTGTGGTAATTAACTGTATAGTGTTTTCATTGTTGTCTTCAACTGTTTACATAGTGTCCCAAACATCTCAGTGGGGAGCTGCTTTATAGATCATGTTTTTCCTCTTTATTTTTATTTATAAAATGTTAATGGATTCTATTTAAGGCACATGTGATTAATAGCTGACTGTGCTTTTATAATAGCCCTGCTTTCAGCTAAAATCACACAAAACAGAGTCACAACATGCCACAGTGATCACTGAAGGCATAATTGCATATATTGATATGCGAATCTTCATAAGAGATTTTTGAAACCATCTCTGCCGTGAATAGCATGCTTAGGGAGGAGGCACCACTGTCTTCATGCTGGTGTTCCTTGCCCCACACACTCTTATTTATAGAATAATATCAATAGAATATTGTTAATAAAGTACAAATAAAATCTTCTTAATAACCAACCTTCTCAATACAAATTTATGCTAAGTCATAAATTCTAATATTTTAAACATTTTATTCAAGGAAAACCTTCTCTTCCTGTTATCATCACCTCTGATTTCTTCCTAGAAACCCCTCAAGTTAATATTTAAATACTGAAATGGACATTTGAGCTGAGAAAAATGTGGACAAATATGTGTGTGTGTGTGTGTGTGTGTGTGTGTGTGTGGTGAAACCACCATCCCTTAAATGATAGGCATCACCAGCTCCCAGAGGTCATCATATGACCTTGTCCAAGATGCTGCCATTCTCAGAGGTTGCAATTGTCCTGTTTTCTCTTGCCACTATATTCTGCTGTTCACATAAAGTGCAAATTATCCATTCTGCTTTGAGTAGACATTTGACATTTGCACTTCTTGTATTATTTTAACGTTACATGATGTTACTATGATCAGTCTTGTATGTGTCTTTTGGTAGATGATATTCAGCCTTTCTATAGGGAGTCAGGGTCTAAATTATAGGTAGAGATTTTGTGAAGAGAAGGTCAGTTAGTTTAACAATGATTATAAGTCTGCACTCCATTATGTAGTAATTGAATATTTCAGAAATGCTGTATCTTTGTTAATATTTGGTAATTTAAAAAATATTTTTATTGGGCTGAAGAGTTGGCTTAGTGGTTAAGGTGCTTGCTTGCAAAGTCTAAGGACCCAGGTTCGATTCCTCAGTACCCAAGTAAGCCAGATAGATGCACAAGGTGGTGCATGCATCTGGATTTTGTTTGCAGTGGTTGGAGGCCTTGGTGTGCCCATTCTCTCTATCTGCCTTTCTCTTTCTATCAAAATAAGTAAATAAAAAGTATAAAAATATTTTTATTTATTTATTTCATGGAGTGACAGAGAGAAAGAAGCAGACAGAGAGTAAGTTTGGGTACACCAGGGCCTCATGCTATTGCAAACTAACTCCAGACACATGTGCCACTTTGTGCATCTTGTTTTACATTGGTACTGGGGAATCAAACCCAGGCTGTTAGGCTTTACAAACAAAGGCCTTTAACCACTGAGAAATTGCTCCAGCCCTAATATTTGGTAGTTTCTAAGGGCCATGTGTTTAGGTATATGGTAGTTATGGTTTTCATTTTATGTTTCCTTAATAAGTGAGGGTTTTTTGTTGATGTTTTGAGGTAGGGTCTCACTGGAGCCCAGGCTGACCTGGAATTCACTAAGTCATCTCAGGGAGACCTCAAACTCATAGCAATCCTCCTACCTCTGCCTCCGAAATGCTGTGATTAAAGGTGTGTACCACCATGCTCAGGTAAGAAGTAAGTTTTGAACATCATTTCACATGCCTGTTTTCCAGGAAATAACTTCTGCAAATTGTTTATTTTGATGCTTTCTTTAGCTGGGCATGATGGTTCATGCCTTTAATCCTAGCACTGAGGAGGCTGAGGTAGGAGGATCACTGTGAGTTTGACAGCTGGGGCAGCAAAGTGAGTTTTGGGTCATCCTAGTTGAGAGTATGACCCTGTGTAAAACATAAACAAAACCAACCAAACAAAAACAAAATCAATATTTTCTTTTTATGTAGTAAAATGTGTTTTAATTGATTGTTTTCTTATTTTTATATATTTATACCTAGAGACTATAATTCAGTATTTCAAGTCTCTAGAGTACTTGAGTACTTGATTTGTTTTACTCAGGTGTGGCTCTATCTGACAATGTATCTTTTCTTCTCCCTATGACACTCACTGTCACTGTATATTGTTAGTCTGTTAACTACCCCATCACATCTGCTGCTAATCTTTGATTCTTTATGATTTCAATATATGTGTTTATTCTTGCCAAATCATAGTTTTTGAATATCACTGTATCAAAACTCTAACCAAATGAGATCATAGAAATATTCCATGACTTATTAAATGTGGCTTAGAGTCAATTTCCTTTTAACCATTAAGATAGATAGGCAGAGGCTAAAAACTGAAACATAATTTAGCCAAGAAGAATATTTCAGAGAATTATAAAGCATGATGGGAGGTTTTGAAATTCACAATGTAGCATTTCCTTTTTAATGAATTGAGGACTGGAATAAAATCAATCATGTTCATATGTGATTTAAAGATTTTACATAAGACTAGAAATATTTCGAATATCTTAATAAATTCTTGTCTATGCTTGACTACAAGGTAATTGAACATGACATCTATTTTATGAAATATTTGAATGTGATTTCCAGATAGCACCTGTGAGACTGAGCTTCTCTGAACCTGAAAAGTTGGGGGTTAAGGCTAGGTGGGAGTGGGGGCCTCTGAGCCCCTCTCCCTTCAGCATAGTCAGGTATTCATCTTTGGGCCTCATTGCTTTTTGAGGATATTTTTAAAATATTGGCTGAAGCCTCTATTTCTTGAATTGTGTGTCTATTTTAAATCTTTTGTCTTTGGATGGGAAAGTAGGATTCAGAGAGGTGGAGTGGTCCTCTGACTAGGTTCATAATTTTGACCAGATAATTATCAATCTTTTGTTCACCTATCATCTAGTATACCTTACCTGTTTTATGTTCCTAATATTGGCCTTGTAATATTGACCCTTGCTAGAACTTGTGATATTGACCCTTGCTAGAACTTGTAATATTTACCCTTGCTCAAACTTGTTGTAATATTGACTCTCTCTTGATCTTGTAATATTGACCCTCACTAGAAATTGTGATATAGACCCTTGCTAGTACTTGTAACAACCCTCACTGGAACTTGTACTACTGGCCCTTGTTAGATCTTGTGATACTGACCCTCATTAGAACTTGTAATGTTGACCATGGCTAGAACTTAGCCAAGTGGCTGCAGATGCAAACTAGAAACTAATAAAACACTTGAGTATATTGGGGACCATCTATTTAAACTACCACATGACCCTTGCTAGAACTTGTAATGTTGATCCTAGCTAGAACTTGTGATATTGACTCTCACTGGAACTTGTTGGTTTTGGTTTCTTTCCATGTTTTCCTTCCCACTTTGAAAAAAAATATTTATTTTATTTTATTTTATTTTTTTATTGCTAATGCTTGTTTCTATCAGGTAAGGTGGTAGGAACCAGAAGACTTGATAGTGAGGTCAGGAAGCGAGTGTGGAAAATGAACAGTCTCAGCTTCCTTGGGCTTTAGTTACTTTACTTATTGCTGTGTTGAAATACCTATCAAAAATAACTTAGAAGCCGGGCATGGTGGCTCACGCTTTTAATCCCAGCACTCGGGAGGCAGAGGTAGGAGGATCGCCATCCGTTCGAGGCCACCCTGAAACTACATAGTGGATTCCAGGTCAGTCTGGGCCAGAGTGATACCCTACCTTGAAAACCAAACAACAACAACAACCAACCAACCAACAAACAAAAATTACTTAGGGAGGAAATGTTTCTTTCCTGCTCACAGTTTTGAGGGGGATGGAGAAAGCCATTCTAGCCATGTCAACATGAGCACGCGGTAGCTGCTCACATTGCGTGCAGTCAGGAAGCAGAGAGAAAAGCATGCTGGCTCTGCTGTGTTAAGCCCAGTGCACGGTCCACTCACGTTCAGGTGGGATTCTTGTCTCTCCCTTATGAAACCCTCCTGGAAATAGCCGTACACACATTCTTTGAGGTTTATCTCCCAGGTGGTCCACATATAGTGAAGCAGACAGTGGGGATAAATCCATCACATTTATTCCCTGGGAGAAGAATAAGCAGAAGACAGCAAGGGCGGGGTTCTTCCTTTACAGAGTGGAAACAGTGATGAGGACAGACCCTAGGAGGGAAGACAGAAGCCATGGCTGGACAGGCAGCGAGGATGCAGCTGGCTCATGACTGGGGAAGCCTGTATAGGACAGCTTCTTTGATGACATGCTCCAGAGCTGCTGAGGACAGAGGTTAGGGCATCCTTGACATCATCATCGAGTTTTGGCATTTGGTGCCAAGTTTTATTTTTTATTTTTTTTAATTTAGCAAAGCACAAAGATCCAGTGAAGTAGTACATTTTTAGAAACTAGTGGGTCCTAAAAAGTGTTTATCAATCACTTTTTCATGTAAATGAGAACATCGAGGCAGAAATTAGACCCGGCCTCTTGACTCAGTTGTGGAGGTGTACAGACTGGGGGCTTATGAACGGCAGCCATTTGCTTCTCATTTGCATGAGAGGAGACAGCCAAGGGCCAGAGCCGGGTCTCACTGTAAATGCAGTCAAAGGCCTGGAAAGGAAATGATCAGATCAAATCCACAACAGACATGACTGCTACTGTGGGGAGAATGAAGTTGAATAGGGAAAGAAGGGTGCGCTTAGAAGCTACGTCAGCAGCCCAGGGATGGGACGGTTATGTATGAAAGAGGTGGGGGAGATGGGGAGATGCATGTGCATTTTGAGGGTAAAAATTCTACCCAGTTCCACTGGATTGGATGTGGTAGGCAAACACATGGGAGAATTCTGAAGATTGCTGGCCTGAGCAGCTGGTACATGTTGACAGTTTCTGAGACATGAAAGTGAGCTGAGGCAAAAGTGCCTGATGGTTTGGGGTTTGGAGACTTGGGGGTGAAGGAATTCTGGGGACAAAGTTTGGGGTGAAAGGGAAGAACCTTTTCTGTCTTTTGTCCTTATATCAACTCTTAAAACTTTCTGTCCAGACCCCTAGATTAGCGCATTTCCCTGAATCTTGCTGATACCACTGGGCATGTCTTTGCCACCGAGTACTTCATCGTAAAGGATTCTGTATTAGTCATGGTTGTGTACAAAATTCGCTTATAAGTCAACTTGCAGCAAGGAATGCCTTATTTTGGCTGAGGGTTTCAGAGTCCTCAGCCAGGGTCGTGCGACTCCATTGCTTTGGGAGTGTAGTGGCACTGTACCTCATGATGGTAGTAAATGGTAGAAGAAGCATGCTCCCCTTGCAGTAAGCTGGAAACAATGAGAGGAGAAAAGGCCGGGGTGCCCATATCCCATTCAGTAGCATGCCTCCAATGCCTCCACTGGAAAAACTGTACCACCGCCTCATAACGTCATGGACTAGCTTGCAAGCCTTCCACGTATGTGGGCTTCGATAGAACATTTAAGATCCTCTGCAGTAGACATTCTAATCAGTCATCTACTTTAGGAAGGTTACCTAAGGGGGTGGGATGGGGTAGTGTTTACACACCTGTTTGTTTTTTCTTCATGAAGAAATTGTGTCAGAAATCCTTAGCAACCCCTGTAATGCTCCAGGAGAGCCTTACGTTGTATTTACTGGGAGAGCAATGGTGAGAGGCTTTATACAAATGTGCTGAGGTAAGTGAGAGAGAAGGACAGCCCTGGCCAGGTTGATGCAAAATTATTCCCTTACCTTTTGGGAAACTTCTTTGTGCATGCTAGGCTCTGCGGCACGCACCGTGACTATTGTCGGGAGGGAAGTAGAGTCCTTGCCTTTGTAGGAATTGCCTTCCAGAACACCGGTTTTGGAAGGGCTCTGTTGCAGTCAGGTTCACATTGCTGGTAGAAATCACCCAACCAAGAGCAGCTTGTGGGAAAAAGGTTTATTTTGGCTTACAGGCTCGAGGGGAAGCTCCACGATGGCAGCGGAAAACGATGGCATGAGCAGAGGGTGGACATCACCCCTTGGCCCACATAAGGTGGACCACAGCAACAGGACAGTGTGCCAAACACTGGCAGTAACACTCATAAGCCCATCCCCAACAATACACTGCCTCCAGGAGGCGTTAATTAATTTCCAAATCTCCATCAGCTGGGAACCTAGCATTCAGAACACCTAAGTTTATGGGGCCACCTGAATCAAACCACTGCAGGCTCTGTTCACAAAGTAAATAGCTCATTAACTTTCAGCAACAGAAAATGTGACCCTCACATTTTCTGTCCCATGGACCATCTGCATTCTCAACTCCTTGTATTTCTTGTGCCATTTCTTCTGTCTGCTTTTTCTGTTTCTCTTACGTCAACCAGTCTGCCCCACTCAGATTTAGTTTTGAGTGCCCTAGGAGTGTGTTAGCTTGTCTTGTTCTGATTGGCTGACACCTGTCTTGATTTCACAATTATCCCTGGTCCACCATTTGAGGCATAGTTCAGATCCTCCTGAATCTTCTAATTCTCAGCCTTTGATATTGTCATTTTCATTTGCAGCTCATATACTCACAAGTTTATAGCACTTACTACACAAAGTACATAGACATTCATAGGGCATCTATAATATAGTTGTTTGTGTCATAATTTTAAAATTTGATTATGCTTTTGCCTTTTCTTCCCCCATATAGTGGTAAGTCCCCTGCACATCATACTACCAGATATGTATTTATAAGTCAGTCAATGCATTAAGATGGATTCAGTCTCATAACTATGGGCATTTAAAGTGGGAAGGGATCCTTTTCGTGCTGTTTTCTGTAACTTTGCCAATATCAAGGCAGCTCTACCCTCTACAGTTTTCTTTCTTTTTTTCTTCTTCTGGTTTATTTTTTTTTGAGGTAGGGTCTCACTCTAGCCTAGGCTGACCTGGAATTCACTATGGCGTCTCAGGGTGGCCTCAAACTCACAGCAATCCTCCTACCTCTGCCTCCGTGTGCTGGGATTAAAGGCGTGCACCACCATGCCCGGCTCCTCTAAAGCTTTCATCCCCCCTCATCTCCTGTCCTGGGTGGATTCCTCATCCTCATCTACTGTCTTGGGGTGGATTCCTCATCCTCACCTGTTGTTTTGGGGTGGGTTCCTCGTCCTCATCTATTTTTGGGGTGGCGTCTTCTCCAGGCACTGGTTTGTTCAGGTATTCCTGTGACAGCACCCTGCAGGAAATGTAGCACGTAGATTCATTGAAAGGACACTGGGGTGTCTGGCTTACTAGCCAATTTAATATGAGATGGCACTCCTGACACATTGAATTAAGATGGAAGAGGCAGCAGCCCCAAGACCAATCTACTCCGGTAAAGATAAAAACAAGAAAATGTTAGAGCAGGAGACATTTCTCTTGTCTCTGTATCTTTTTTTGTTTGTTTTTGTTTTGCAAGGTAGGGTTTCACTCTAGTGTAGGCTGACCTGGAATTCACTATGTAGTCTCAGGGTGGCCTTGAACTCATGGCGATCCTCCTACCTCTGCCTCCCGAGTGCTGGGATTAAAGGCATGTGCCACCACACCCAGCTTTTTTTTTTTTGTCTCTGTATCTTTAAATGTATGAAGACAGCAATTAGCTCAACCAGAGGATAAGTTCTGATTGTTAACTGCTGAGTGAGGTGCTACATTTTAAATTGTCAGGGTCTACTTGCAGAACTATAAGACCATATACAAGTTCTGTGCTCATGTATAACATAACATAACATATCATACCATAACAAACATAATATAATATAATATAATATAATATAATATAATATAATATAATATAATATAATATAATAATATGCTATAATGAATGTAATATAATATAATGTAATATAATATATTAATATAACATAATTAATATAATATAATGCTGAGAATTTGAGATACGATTTTTTTTCCTGGTTGTTATTGATTGTAAGGTTTTGCCTACAGTGGCCACACCCCTGTACTCCAGGAACATCCCTTAGTCTGTGAGCACATAATTACAGTTAGTACTTTATAGAAGCTGGCTTACGTGTCACTCCAGCAATCCCCAGATTGCTCAACAGATTTTGTTCTTTTTTTGGGTGTGTGTTTTCAAGGTGGGATCTCACTCTGGCCCAGGCTGACCTGGAATTAACTCTGTCATCTCAGGGTGGTCTTGAACTCATGGCGATCCTCCTACCTCTGCCTCCCTAGTGCTGGGATTAAAGGCGTGCGCCACCATGCCCGACTTACTTAACCGATTTTGGATACTTCACTCACAGTTTTGTGGCTGAGTCAGACAATAGAACAGTTATACTTAGTATTAGAACAAGAGGCTCTGTGGATTTCTGTAAAGCATTTATTACTCCTCCTTCTAGTTATACAGCCATAGTGTACATAGTCATCTCCACCAGTATAACTGACTCCCAGATGTAGAGACATTTGATGCATTATGGATATTACTTTGGAAAGCATTTAATGTCAAAGTAAGGCCTCAGTTCAACCCACCTATTAATTAGGACTTTATTGAGCATCTCCTGAATCTAGTATGCTGAGCTGGGAACCACAGAGTCAAGGATTAAAGATAGGGGTTCACGCCTCTAACTGAACCTTTAAACCTCGGGGGAACTTTTGATAATGCACATGCCAAGACCTTGCCCAAGATGGATGTATTTATTTTATTTTATTTTTCTTTATGAGAGAGAGAGAGAGAGAGAGAGAGAGAGAGAGAGAGAGAGAGAGAGAGAGAGGGAATGTGCGTGCCAGGGCCTCCAGCTGCTGCAAATGAATTCCAGATGCATGTGTTCCCTTGCGCATCTGGCTTATGTGGATCTTGGGGAATTGAACCTGATTTCTTTGGCTTTGCTGGCAAGTGCCTTAACCGCTAAGCCATCTCTCTAACCTTATTTTTTTAAAACTCTAGAGATTTCAGGTAGCTATCTAAGGTAAAGTACTACCAGTGTTTAATGTAATTTTGTTTTCAAAGTACATCATAGAGTCTATTTGGGAACACAGGACTTTTGGAAATACTACTCGTGTGTATGTGTGTGTTTAGCTTCTAACAGAGATAACATAAAAGTCCCCAGGGAGAGGATAAGACAGAATAATGACTGTCCAAGGCAGAGTCAGGTCACTGAGGCTGGGATGGTCAAGAAGGAGGTGGGATTTGAATTTAGGCTTAAGGGCACAGAGAATATTAGTGACTACGGATTAGATAGCAGGGAATTATGAGCAGAAGATTAACTAACATAAACTGAAGCTCAAGGCAGGAGTGTATAACAGGTGTACCCGGTGGTAATCAGATACTAGTTGGCAAGTAGTGTGAAATCATGAGTTTGCGTAAGATTTTAGGCTTGAATATCTGGATTTGAGTTCTGCATATTATGCTTCTTTTGGTAAAGACATGAATTATTTGGGTTGATTTCAGGAGCACGGGCTGCTAAATGAGACATCTTTATTATTATTTATTATGAGGACAACAGAACATAATGAGGGAGATTATGATCAAAATCCATTTTTATGCTTTTTATTTCTTTTTCTCAGCCCTAGTACTTATACTCCTAGATCTCCAATAAAAGCTGAGTGGAAAAAAAAAAAGAGAACACACATACATGCACAATAAAGGATGTTTCAGGGCTAGGAAGATGGCCCAGCGGGTAAAGTGCTTGAAGTGTGAGATGCTGAGTTCAATCCCCAGCCCCACACTAACGCTGAGCATGGTGCCATGTACCCGTAATCCCAGCGTGGGGTTGGGAGGAGGTGGAGATGAATCCTTAGGGATTACTGGCCAGCGAATTTACCCAAATTGATGAGCTCAAAGTTCAACAGGAACCCAGTTTCAAAGAGTAAGGTGGAGAGTGATAGAGGAAGATGCCCATTATTGACCTCTGACCTCCACACTCACTCACATCTCTGCATGCATGTGTACCCACACACGCTACACACACACACACGCTACACACACACACACACGCACACACACACACACACGTGCACACATATTCACCAGACACTCATGTACTTACAAAAGAAAAGAAAGTGATAATTACTAATCTTACTTATTTATGAGTGAATGAAATAGCAAAAATAAATAATCATCATTTCTGACTATGTTTAAGGACTTTGAGTGCACCATTAAAGAGATTACCTCAGCTGTCAACCATGGCATCTGAAGAGGCCCCACCTACAAAACCAAAGTGTGAGTACCCATGCTTCCTGGATTACTTGACGTGCAATGCAGTGTTTTGGAAAATCTTTTGTGCTAAATTATAATTCTGAATACTTACCAGTATAATTTGTAAGAATCCATTACATTCTGTCCAAATAATTTCTGAGAGATCTATAGCATCTTTTAATTTAGTAGGTGCAGGTATGTTATCCCCTAGGCATGTGTGGCCACTGACTGCGTTATATGTACTTAGGAAAAAACAAGGCACACTACATATTTAATTTAATCTTAGCTTCAATTTAAAAACAGATACTACTATTAGAGAACTTAGTGATAAAGGCCTACTTTTTCAAGTTAATATTTTATAAAATCAAAATATGGATCAAATATTCCGAATAAAAATTTAGTATTTTAGATGAGACGTGTATATGCATAAAAGGCAAACAAGGAGTTTAAGACAGAAGGAAAAAGGTGTCATTCATTTTTATTATTGATTCATATTTTCATGTTCCTTGGATATATTTTATTGAAACAAAATCTATCTCAATTTAGTGTGTTATTAAGGTTAGTTTCACTTTTTGCTTATTTTTAAAATTGCTACTAGAAAAATTTAAGTTACATGTACATTACATATGCATCTCAGATTTATTTTTTCTTTTTCCAGCTTCATTGAGGTATTGCTGACAAAAATTACATATATTTCAGGGGTTACTACATATATGTAAATCCTGTGAACTCATTACTGCAATCCAGCTTATTAAGATACCCATTGCTTCATATGACTGCCCTTTTGTGAGTGCTGAGAGTAGTTCACATGTATTCTCTCAGCTCTTTTCATGTACAAAATACATTACTAACTGTACTTCATATTCCTTTTAGATTCTGTCTATCTTTGGCAGCAATAAACGCAATTCTAAATGTAGGCCCAGGTGACATGTGTCCTGTCTTTAGTGTTGCACAGTGCTGAGTTTATGTGTCTCCTGCTACATTCCCTTGGCTTTTGTTACCCTGGTGGTATCTGGCATCTTTCCAGAGCATCCACTGCATACTTTTGAAGATGAAAAGAAAAGACAGGGAGAAAGATCCAGGAAGCACAAGAGGAATGTTCTTTACATTCATTTTGCCTCTAGGTCATACCCAAGATGACTTCAGTTATGTTTGAAGTCACAATGCCGTGAGCTTGGAATTTCCCTGTTTTCTTAGCAGCCTGATCCCAGCTTGAGAAATGACATCGAGAGATATTTTTCGAGGGTAGAGTATGTTGTAAAATCTTGTTGAAGTATGTAGGAAACCTAATAATCATTTTTTATTGCCAAAAAGGTTTGATGTTTTGCCCAAGAAGATAGAGAATGCAGGAATAGAGAAGTGAGACCTGTGTCATTGAGGATCAACTCAAGGGAATGTCTTTAATGTAGAAACAAGGACTTGGGGCTTAATATAGTCTGTGGTATGGAAAAATCTTGTGGAATCTGTGTTTTGGTGGTCAACCATTGCCCTTTCGAATCTGAATTCCATTTGGTTGTTTAGCTAAATGGATAGAAATCAGAAATGTTGAATCAGAATTTAATAGGATAGATTTCATTTGAAGATATTTTTAATTTTAATTTTTTTTTTTTTTTTTTGGTTTTCCGAGGTAGGGTCTCACTCTAGCCCAGGCTGACCTGGAATTCACTGTGTATTCTCAGGGTGGCCTCAAACTCACGGCAATCCTCCTACCTCTGCCTCCCGAGTGCTGGGATTAAAGGCGTGCGCCACCACGCCCGGCTCTAATTTTAATTTTTAATTTAATTTAATTTTATTAAGATTTGAAAGTTTTATTCAAAGAGCTTCTATTTGGTTTCCAGCTCCCACAACTCTTGACCTCAGAATTAATGAGTTTAATTCTGGCTTTTCCCTTCCCCAGCTTCCCCTCTCTCAAGCTTTTCAGCACAGCTTCTCTTCACTCATTCACGCCCTTCCCTCCTTGTGAACGCTTTCTTCACTCATTCACTCCCTTCCCTCCTTGTGAACTTTCTCTTCATTTATTCATGCCCCTTTCCTCTATATGCACCTGATTAAAGAAACCTGTTTCTCTTTGATGACTCATCTGTTTAGGAAGAGTTGTTTCTGCATATGCACTTATGTCAAACTTTGCCTTACTTATTGGGTGCCTATTTTTAAGCCAAGGAATTATCTCATATAAAATAAAATTAGGAGGAGCTTAGATATGCAAGCCAAAGAAAGTCCGAGTTGTTTACATTGAAAAAAAGGAAGGACCCTAACGCACAAGAAACTAATGAAGCACAACTTTAAAAGCACTGCCTTAGCCTGGATTTGATTCACTGTGTTATTTCTCTGGTGACACTTTTGTTTTATAGCCTATCTTAATAATGCAGTGTAAAGCATTATCCCATTAAAGGGTATTCCTGAATCAGTGTGCTGGTTGGTGTTGGTTGGTTTATGCTGTTTTCTACTCTAGCATAGTTCTTACTGAATGTCATGACACTCACTTATACATTTTTATAGAAATATTAAACCCTTAAGCAACTTGAGGACAGGTCTAGCTAATGTCTTATTTATCTGAGCATGTTTAGCATCAAATAGGAACTAGCATTTGGGTGATCAATGAGTGTATGCTGAATTGAGTCCTATTGTGCTGAAGGGGGGCTTTGAGTTTTTGTTTATTTTTAATTTCTTAAACTAATGCCTCCATATTGTTTTATCTACATGTAAGCAGTGAGAGATAGAATATAGACAGAAAGAATGGGAGTGTCAGGGTTTCCAGTTGCTGCAAATGAACTCAAGATGCATGTGCCACTTTGTGCATCTGGCTTTTTGTGGGTGCTTAGGGAATCAAACCAGGTCATTGGACTTTGCAAACGCCTTAACCACTGAACAATCTCTCCAGCCCTTCATTTTTATTATTTTTTCGTATGTATGTGTGTATGGTGTGCATACATGTGTCTTGTGTAGGTGAGCATTCATATACATGTGTAAAAGCTTGTGAAAGTCAGAGGTTGATGTGGGGTGTCTCCCCAATTGCTCTCCATGTTGTTATTATTATTATTTTGATTTTTTGAGATAGGGTCTCACTCTAGCCCAGGCTAATCTGGAATTCACTATGTAGTCTCAGGGTGGCCTTGAACTCATGTGATCTTCCTACCTTTGCCTCCTGAGTAAGTGCTGGGATTAAAGGCATGTGCCACCATGCCTGGCTTCCATGTTATTTTTTGAGACAGAGTCTCATTGAATCTGGAGCTCACCTGAACAGCAAGCTATAAGGCTCCCCCAGTCACTTCTTTCTAGCACTAGGGTTACAACCTCCATGTCTGGCTTTTAAATTAAAAAAAAATTTTTTTTGTTAAATTTGAGAGAGAGAGAGAGAAAGAGAGAGAGAGAGAGAGAGAGAGAGAGAGAGAGAGAAAGGGAGGGAGGGAGGGAGGGAGGGAGAAGAGAGGGGGGAGAGAGAATGGGCATACCAGAACTTTCAGCAACTGTAAACAAATTCCAGAATGGGCACACCAGGGCTTTCAGCAATTGCAAACAAACTTTAGAAACATGCACCACCTTGTGCATATGGCTTATGTGGGTCCTGGGGAATCAATCCTGGGTCCTTTAGCTTTGCAGGCAAGCCCTTAACTTCTAAGCCATTTCTCCATCACTATATCTAGCTTTCACATGGGCTATGGGGAGCTGAACTAAGGTCCTCATGCTTGTGTGGCAAACACTCTACTCCCTGAGCAATCTCCCTAGTCTTATTTTATTTTATTTTTTTTCAGAAAGCATTCAGCTATGTAGCCCAGGATGTCTTAGAACTCTTCCTGCCTCAACCTCTTGAGTGCTGGGTTTGTGGAGCCGTGCTTGGTTTGAAGGAACTTTCTAACCCCTCTGAAATCAGACACACAGGCAAGCAGGCATTTAGTCTAAAAGAAAAGATGTTTGAATATATGTATTTGCTCTGAATAGTATATATACACATACACACAGAAGGCCTTGGCCTTGTGGCCACACACCTTTGTTTGAGAATTATGTTATTAGTAGATTTTTGTGAAGCCTCTTGGGAGAACATAGACTTTTATTGGGAAGAAGGAAACCCTGCAAATGCAGCCAGTTATATGTTATGATGATGATAAAAACATGTTTGCAGGCCTCCGGGTCTTTTGCAGTATAGAAAAGACTTATGCAATGATTATAATCAAGAGATGGCTCATTTCCTCTCATAGTTTCCATGACATTTCTTTATGTATCTTCACTTCAGAAGTTATTGGAGCAACTCTACAGAGCTCATGGAGCAGAAAGAGAAAGCAAAGGTTTATGAACCATCCTAGCATTAGCAATAAACTGATTGTATATGAAGAATGAGTTTTTCTTAAAAGATAAAATAAATATATGACATTATTTTAGGCAAGAGAAAACCTTGGGGATCAGAGGCAAGCACATATTCTTTCCCAGTGGAAAAGTTACTGTTTGTACTCATATTTTAGGTCACTTTATTGTGATCATTTCAACCTCATGATACCTTAAATGTAAAACATTGGTTATTACTTATAATAATTTATTTCTTTTGGGGTTTTTAGAAACTCTAGGGATGCCAAAGATCAAGTTATTTCATTATCTACAAATATATTAATTCATTAATTTTGAATAAAAAGGACTATAATACTGCAGTTTATTCAAACTAAATTAAAAAGTTGTTAATCTTTTTACTATTGAAGAATTGTGTGTTGATTAATAAAATTAACTAAATAAACATTTGTTGGGGGAAATTTTAGTTCAGTTACAGTAATACACAAATACCAATAGTAATAATAGTTATTTATGTTTGTTAAAAGCTTACATGTCAGGTGATGTGCTAAGTGCTTTGAGATGTCTGAATTAATCCTCTTATCAACTTTCTGTGACATAATATTATTTTCAACTAAGATAATATTAAGGTTGATGATAATAAGGTTCTTTTTTTTTGTTTGTTTTTTCGAGGTAGGGTCTCACTATGGTCCAGGCTGACCTGGAATTAACTCTGTAGTCTCAGGGTGGCCTTGAACTCACAGCAATCCTCCTACCTCTTCCTCCCGAGTGCTGGGATTAAAGGCATGCGCCACCATGCCCTGCTGATAATAAGGTTCTTGAATGAATTTGAGTTCAAATGCAAAGTAGTGTGACTAAAAAAGGAAGCTTATTTGTTTTCCTATTGTTTAGAGATTTACTGAAATGAACTTCTCCATTCTGACTGGTTTTTAGACACAACTACATTTTTTACAGATAAATTCCAAAACCAAGCATGAACTAGAAATATTTAAAAATTGTTTCCATTTTTGACATTATCATACATGTATATAAATGTACTTTGGTCTTCATCTCCCCAATGACACTCTCTTCCACTAACATCCTCTTTCTTCCCCAGTAACCCCATTCTTACTTTCACGCATTTTTTTTTTTAGGAATGAGACTTTTTATAAGTCATTCCATGTGCTATGAAACTGCATTTATAAATGCACAAATACTTACCTTCATGCATCTTAATGGAGAAGGGTCAGTTGTGATAGCATCTTAGTTTCAGATAACATCTCTTAGTTTCAGTTACAATTTGCTTCTGGATGCATAAAAACTTCCTGTTTATGTGTTCATCCTTTTGTAAACAAAAATAAATGGGAGTCTCAAGTTTGTTAACAGGATGGGTTGTTAATTTCAGAGTTTAGTTGTTCCAATGTTTGGCTTCTTGATGAACACAGCAAAGGTGGGGTGAGGGATAGAGAAAGCTGGGGGCTGGAGCTAGGGACACTCCAGGCAAATGAAGTCATCTCCATTGTCTTTGAAGTGGAGATTCCTCAGTTTCTTATCTAAGCAGGTGGTCGGAGGCCGAGGGCCCCCCACAGTGGAGTGTTTCTGCAATGTCCTTGAAGGGGAGACTCCTCAGAAATGTTAGGGGGAAAGGCAGCAATTAAGCAAGCAAAGTTTACAGAAGCAAAAGGTCAGCACATTGGCCAGCTAGTTCTCTATCTAAGTCAGGCCTGGGCCTTTTTTAAAAATGGTTATATTTGGTCTCACACCAGGGCCTCCAGCCACTGCAAACAAACTCCAGAGGCCTGGGCAACCGAGGACTTGTAGCTTATATGGGTCCTGGGGAATTGTCTTCGCAGGCAAATGCCTTAACTGCTAAGCTATTTCTCTAGCCCAGTATCTTTCTTTTTAATTTTTTTGTCTATTTTTATATTACTGAGAGCAACAGACAGAAAGAGAGAAAAAGAGGCAGATAGACAGAAAGCGAATGGGCGCGCCAGGGCCTCCAGCCACTGCAAATGAACTCCAGATACATGTGCCACCTTGTGCATCTGGACTACATGGGTCCTGGCGAATCAAGCCTCCAACTGGGGTCCTTAGACTTCACAGACAAGTGCCTAACCACTAATCCATCTCTCCAGCCCCCAATATTTTTTATTTATTTATTTATTTACTTATTTATTTATTTATTTATTTGCAAGCAGAGGGAGAATGGGCATACTAGGTCCTCTAGCCCCTACAATTGAAGTTCAGATGCATATGTTACTTTGTGAATCTGTCTCTACATGAGTACTGGGGAATCAAATCCAATTGATTAGGCTTTGCAAGCAAGTGATTTAACAACCACTAAGCCATCTCTCCAGCCTCCTGATGAAGCTTTTCTGATTTTCCCCTTTGTAACTAAGCATTAGCTTTTCATAGAAGAGCTAAATTCCTTCCCAAGGTGCCATTTTCTTCCTACTTGGGCTCTTTGGTGTTCCCTGCCCATATGTGCCACCTGTCTCCAACAAACTCTGGGAAAGCTCACCTGCCTTCTGACAATCCCAGTGGCCTTCCTGAGGCCAGCAAGAAAATGATGATTTTCTGAAGTCCTGCCTCAGCATATCCCTGCAGTCAGACCCCAAGAGTCCCGAGTAAAACCAGGATGAGGTTTGTTCAGCAAATGGCCGAATAAGGTACCCCTCAGGTCACAATGCTGTTAGAGACAAGCCCTGAGCAACTTCTGCCCTGAGCAACTTCTGACCTTTCCTCATCCCCCCACCCCGCCACACCTAACTAATTAACACCCTGCCTGGCAACTGCAGAGACCTGAGAACTGCTTAGATAAGAAACTGAGGAATCTCCACTTCAAGGACAATCGAGAGATGACTTCATTTGCCTGGAGTGTCCCTAGCTCCTGCCCCCAACTTTGCCCGCTGAAACCCCAAGCCAATCAGAACTGTTTAAATCAACCAATCATATATCTATCCCCTACTTCTTTGAATTCCTATATGAACCCCTTCCCCCAAAAGAAAGGGGTTCTCTTCCTCACTACCGCTGTGCCGGACTGTGGGGACGGAGCCCAGGCCTAGGCTTGCAATAAAGAAACCTGTTGCTTTTGCATTTGAGTGTCTCGGCTTCTGGGGTGGTTCTCTGGGTGACTCCTGGGTGACTTGGCTCCTGGTCAGGGGTCTTGGCACAACACTGGCACACTCATTATCTTTAATCTCTCTCTCTGTCTCAAATAAATATAACAAAATAAATCTTTAAAAATAATTTTTAAAAGCTGCATCAGCATACTAAATGACAAGAGTGTGTGTGTGTGTGTGAGTGTAAGTGTCGCTGAAATGTAAGTCACCACGGTGACCAGCCAGGTCTCAGCAGTCTCTAACACTCGTGGGGAGGGTGAGGCATCAGGGAAAGCCACAGGTAGTGACTCTGGGGGGCAGAGCCTGTATAGGAGCGTGGCTGAGTCTGGAATGAAGACTAATGTCTCTAAGGTGTTGGCTGAAATAAAAACATGATGGTTCTCGAAAAGCAAGGTTACATTTTCAACAAAACCAAGTGGCTTAATATTGCATTACATTCCTGTCATGTGACTGAAAGGAGCCGATATTTTATTATGAATGGCTGTAATTGAAGCAATTAATTGTAAAGGAGATTTGATCAGGCAGAAGACAATTAAAGGAGGGACGGTTTGTCATTGGAAGAGGTTAAAAGGACTGGTTGTGGAGTCACACCTAGGAATGGCTGGATGCCTTTCCCTTAGGAAATGTGTGCTCTGGCCCGAGGCTGCCTCCAAGCTGAACTTGATTTTAGTTATAGTTCGATACAAGTGACAGTTTTAAGTTCTGCGCTCGCGTCTCTTCCTCATGAAGATGGTGCTTCTTTGGGTTCCCAGAGAATCTATGGCAACCATCTCATGATTTACATGTGGGTTTGGGCTCCATTCTGTACCAAGACTGCGTATGCTTCTCTATACACATGTGTGATGTCTCCGTAACTGGTTTTAATTAGAAAGAAAAACAAGAAACAGTGCCACCAATCATTATCCGTAGAATGTGGAGTAAAGTGGTGGCAAATGCAGGAGGAGAGGGAGATCTGTGGATGTGGCCATGACTTAAAAACACTGATATGGCCAGGTGTGATGGCACAGGCCTGTAATCTCAGCACTCGGGAGGCACAGGTAGGAGGATCACTGTGAGTTCAAGGCTACCCTGAGACTACATAATAAATTCCAGGTTAGCCTGAGCTAGAGTGAGCAAATGTGCTTGAAGACATGTACAGCCACATTGTTAGTTATCAAGAAAGCAAAGTTGTTAATATATTTTGTGTCCAAAATATATTGTGATTTCTTCTGTAAAATAATATTTAAAGAACTTTCAAAACTGATGGATATTTCAGTTGTTTTCCTTAATTTCTTTGGGCCTTAATAATTTTGGGTAATCTATCTCATCATTTACAAATTGATTTTTCTTTTTAAATATCAAAATATCATTTTAAAATATTATAGTCATTATTGAATCTAATTATAGAGGCACCTTACAAAATTTCTCTTTAATAAATGAAAATTCCTCTATAAGGCACTTCAAAATGTATAGATCTTCCCAAATTTTAATCTTTAAAAAAAATTTTGTTTTAATTTTTTTGTTCATTTTATTTATTTATTTGAGAGAGAAACAGGCAGGTAGGGGGGAGAGAGAGAGAGAGAGAGAGAGAGAGAGAGAGAGAGAGAGAGAGAGAATGGGCATGCCAGGGCTTCTAGCCACTGCAAATGAACTCCAGACGCGTGCAACCCCCGTACCTCTGGCTAACGTGGGTCCTGGAGAATCGAGCCTTGAACCGGGGTCCTTAGGCTTCACAGGCAAGTGCTTAACCACTAAGCCTTCCCTCCAGCCCTCTTTTGTTTTTTTTTTTTTTTTTTTTTTTTTTTTTTTGAGAGAGCATCTGTCTCCAGCCTAGGCTCAGCTAGAACTCACTTAGTAGTCTCAGACTTAAAGGCATGTACCACCACACCTAGAAGATTGTACTTTTTTACCTTCACCATTTTTGTTCGTTTTTATTTATTTGAGAGTGACAGAGAGAGAGAGAAAGAGAGGGAGAGAGAGAGAATGGGCACACCAGGCCTTCCAGCCACTGCAAACGAACTCCAGATGCGTGCGCCCCCTTGTGCATCTGGCTAATGTGGGTCCTGGGGAATCGAGCCTTGAACTGGGGTCCTTAGGCTTCACAGGAAAGCATTTAACCGCTAAGCCATCTCTCCAGCCCTACCTTCACCATTTTTAATGAGAAATTACAAATAACTGCTTTAGACAGCACTGCTTTAACCAGACAGCACTGCTTTAACCAGGCTGAGGCAACAAGATGGTAAGTTTGAGGCCAGCTTGTGCCTCATAGTGACATCCTGTCTCAAAAACCAAGCCAAACCAAACCAATAATTACTTTATTTATGTTTTATTTTTTGAGGTAAGGTCTTGCTATAGTCCAGGCTGACCTGGAATTCATTAAGTAGTCTAAGGATGGCCTGAAACTCACAGAGATCCTCCTACTTGTGTTTCCCAAGTGCTGGGATTAAAGGTGTGTATCACCATGCCTGGCTTTTTACTTGACTTTACAATGTAGTGTTTCCTGTTTCTATTCTAGGTCCTACCTTAGAGTTCACCAAGCAAGATTTTTTGCAGACAGCAAAATTTGTCATTGCCAAACACCATGAGAAAATAAACGAGGTAATGCAAACAACTAGTTTTTAATTATACTATAATGGTTATTCCAAAGAAGCTCATGGCTTCCAAGGTGTGATTGGTTCTGAATAGGAGAGAAGATTAAAATCCTAAGTAGCTACAAAAGTCATTTTGGAAGGCATTTAGAAATAAGATTTTTCATTTTTTATTATTTAATTCTGTACATGTGGTTTGCATGCTTGATTCAATGTTTGATGTTTTATTTTGATAAATAACCAAATTATTTGGGCTTATTATGTGAAGTAAATATTTTTCTTTCTTTATTTTTTATTGACAGCTTCCATACATGCAGACAATAAATCATGATAATTCCCTCCCCTTCACCAATCCACTCTCCATCATATCCCCTCCCTCTCTCCATTAGTCTCTCTTTTGTTTTGATATCATTATCTTTTCTTCCTACTATGACGGTCTTGTGAAGGTAATGCTAGTCATGGATGTGGAGGCCAATTTCTGTCTGGACAATTGCATTTTAAGCTGTCCCATCCTTCCTTTGGTTCTTAACATTTTTTTCTGCCACCTCTTCTGCAATGGACCCTGAGCCTTGGAGGGCATAATAAAGATGTTTCAGTGCTGAACATTCCTCCGTCACATCTTCTCAGCACTATGGTGCCTTTTGGGTCATCCCAGTGGTTACTGTCATCTGAAAAGAGAAGCTTCTTTAACCAAAAGTGAGAACAGAATTAATATATGGCTATGAATGTTAAGTGCTTACAGAGCAGTTTGGTGAGCATAATATATGCATTTAGCCTGACAAGAGGAGGCATTATACTTCTAAGGCTCATGACCTTCCCCACCACAGGCTTTTGATTAGGTTTTCAATATCAGGGATGTATTCCCCATAGAGCAGGCCTCCAGTCCAACTAGAGAGCAATTGGTTTCCTCCAGAAGACATTCCACTATTGTATCCGTTCAGTCATTTGGCCTGGCTGGCCAAACTTGAGGCTTCCAGTGCCTGCTGTTTTCACCACTGACGGCGTCTGTCTCCCAGAGGGCTGCATGCAGTGCAGCTTTTTCCAGCTTTCTGTCAGCTGGTCTACGGGGAGGAAGTTTTCAGCTCAGCCCCAATCTGATTTCTTGGTGACCTTGTCGCCTGGGCATGTGGAGTCCTCTGCAACCATGAAGTACATGTTCTGAGAAACGCACCATGAGATGCGTGGCTGCTGTGCCTACAGTGAGTCATGTGCCCGGCTCTGCTCCCAGGTCACTTTGTACCAGCACCGCCTGTTGCTAGTCCGACGTCTCCTAGAGGGCAGAGGCTGGACGTTCCAAATGGTGCATCTCCAGTGACAAGAGTTGTTCTTGGCTCAAGAAGTATTTGCTGAGTGTCCTACTGTTGGGCATGTGAGGAAGGGATGAAGGAAATGGGGTGACAAAGACAGACTAGAGGCGCATTTTGAAGGAGATGGTCTATACAACAGGTGGGAAATTTGGGGACAGGATAATCATTGACACAAATGGATGACCTTTGGGGACACAGGAATCTTAGCCTGTTTCACTGTCTGCCTATTTCCCTTCCAAATACTTATAGTTTTTTTAAAAAGTATTTTATTTTTATTTATTTGAGAGAGGGAGTGATTGAGAGAATGGGCACACCAGGGCCTCCAGCCACTGCAAACAAACTCTAGATGCATGTGTCACCCTGTGCATCACCCTGTGCTTATGTGGGTCCTGGGGAATTGAACCTGGGTTCTTTAGCTGTGCAGGCAAGTGCCTTAACCACTAAACCTTATCTCCAGCCCATTTATAGCTTTCAAAAATAACTTTAAATGAAGATTTTATAATGTTTTGATGCTCCTTTTGATGGTAAAAAGGATTTTAATTTTTACTTATATTTCTTTTAAATGATCCTCTGTGCCAAGACTGGCCATCTGTGGTTTTAACCTTGTAACCAACATGTTTACATCTCTTAGCTATTTTGTTTTTCTGTAAAACATTAAAGTTATTTTCCATTGAATTGTCTGTAGTAGTAGGCATAGCATATTGGGTGAAAGGGTTTATAGTTAGACTCCAACCTGAGAACATTGACCTACTTTGTGAATTTTACATAATTGTCATAGCCAATATTTCCATGGTAGCTTATCTGGCAACATATAACAACAGTATACTAAAACTTATGTGTTGACATCTTGATTTGGCAAAAATTTGCAGTTTTGAAACCTTTTCTTTGAGGGGAGAGGTGGTATAGCATTTTGTGTCTACAGGAATAATATTATTTGTTAATTACATGTCAAAGACCTGAAACTGTTTGAGTGTTCTTTTATCATGTCGGTCAAAATTAAGAAACAAGTGTTTGGAAGAATCTGACACTCAGGTCCTTTTATTAATATAGTTTTCTTGAGAGCTTATCTCCCTATATGTTTACTTATTTCCACTTAGGCAGAGAAAGATTTAAGGATCCTAGTATTTTATGGATATTTAAGCAGTTTTTCAAAGATATAAAAAGTAAATAAGCATGTGCTTATTTGAACAGTATTTTAAAATTAACTTTGAACCTGTACTTTATGTTGTTTTGATTGTTTTTAGTGTGTGTGTGTGTGTGTGTGTGTGTGTGTGTGTGTGTGTGTGCAGGTGTACATGTGTGCTTTTATTTGTTGGGGCCAGGAAACAACCTTGTTGTCACTCCTCAGGAACACCATCTACATTTTTGGGGGGAGGAGTGTCTACCATTGTCTTGCAACCCATCTGTCTTGCTGGACTGGTTGGCCAGTGAGCCTCAGGGATCCTCCTGTGTCCGCCTCCCCAGTGCTAGAATTCCAAGGGTGGGTCACCACATCCAGATTTTTTGGGCAGATCCTGGGGATTGAATTTGGGTCCTCATCCTTGTAATGCAAGCACTTTGCCAACTGAGATATTGCCCTAGTTCTGAACCTATATTTTGAAATAATCACATTTTAAAAGAAAGCCATCACTTGAAAGTTAACATATCTAAAAGATGGGATGTAACATCCGTGCTTGAGGAGCAGCTTTTAAAGACTTGATGGAGCTGCTTTGTCAAATGCATTCGTGAGGATATAATTTCATTGTGGTAAAACTTATAAGGTGTTATCAATTTTTGTTATAATTTTCTATTCAATTCTACTAAGCAATGAATATTTAAATTGTTTTTATTTATAGAATAAAGTTCAAGGTACTTCTGTAAATGTTTTTAAAAATAAACACCAAAAAATGAAATCTTACAAGTATGTACCTTTTGAAGTTAATAAAAAGGAAACACTTGATGTAATCCAAGAGCATCGGATGGCACTCAGACATATTCCCAAGGAGCCTCTAAGAAGTGACTATTTTGAGGAACCCTCAGAACTGCAAATCGCTGTCCAGGAGAACCATGTTTTAAATATAAAAGAAAAATACCAGCTTATAGATCCTTTTACAAAAGGTAAGCTTTGGGTGGGGGTCCAGAAAGTTAGCTAAAGCAAATGTGAGACATTTTACTTCTTATGTGCTTGCAACAGAATTTTCTTATTTAGATTAATACCTGGAACTTTAAACGTTGGCAGTGAAAGGTAAGGAGACATGCGTAGTACAGCAACTGACCAGTGTGGCCCACCAGAATTTGCGAAGAGAGCATCACAATGTGGGAAGAAAATCAGGAGCCAGAATTGGCTCATTTGTCCTTCAATAGTGATATTCTTTCTAGAATAAATACCCAGAGACAATTTATTTCATTGTTACTAAAGCAGCCATGAGGTTTGTGGGCCCTGAGTTATATTGGGTAGGGCAGACATGTTAGGCAACCTATTTATGGGTATATTCCCTCAGAACCTTCAAAAGAGTTTTGGAAGTTGGGAGAGTTCTCTCCTAAGACAAGCTATTATAAAAATATATTCTTTATTATGAACCTAGTTTAGTGGAACCTGGAGTTCTAGTTAAAAGATTGTTTGTTTTCCTGAGTAATGGCTTATATACAAGACCTCTCATAGCACACTTCTAGTTATAGATTTTTTTTTAATTTTCTTTTTGTTCATTTTTTATTTATTTATTTGAGAGCAACAGACATAGAGAGAAAGACAGATAGAGGGAGAGAGAGAGAATGGGCGCGCCAGGGCTTCCAGCCTCTGCAAACGAACTCCAGACGCGTGCGCCCCCTTGTGCATCTGGCTAACGTGGGACCTGGGGAACCGAGCCTCGAACCGGGGTCCTTAGGCTTCACAGGCGAGCGCTTAACTGCTAGGCCATCTCTCCAGCCCTAGTTATAGCTTTTAAGTCTTGTGTTAACTTTTTTTTCTTGTGGTGTTTCTATAATTACTTCATCATTACCTCATTTGTAGTTTTTTTTTTTTCTTCACTCAACAAAGAATGTCTATGCTACCAGATACTATATTCAGAACTGGAGAAACAAAAGTTTACCAGGCTCACAGGGAAACAGTGGGGATAAAAACATAGCAATATTTCATCACTCCACATAACACTTGCTGCAATAGGATAATTACAAAGCCAGAATGAACCCTTACCAGAGGGAATCTCATTAGGAGTAGGGTTTAAATTTTGTATTGTTTATTTTTGCCTGTGTTCATGCGTGTGTGCATGTGTTTTTGTGTGAAATGGATGTGAGTGCGTGAATACCACAATGTCTGTTTGGAGGTCAGAGTACAGCTTTTGGGCTGGTCCTTGCTTATCTACCTCTCACTCTGGATTCTCGTTATGCTGTTCTTTCTGGTCTTGTCTGGAGTTTCTGGGGCATTCGCCTGTCTCTGCCTCCCACCTTGCAACCAGAGTCAGCATGCTGGGATTACCGAAGTCCACGTGGGCTTCTGGATTTTTACTTGGGGTCTTGAGGATCGAACTTAGGCACTCCCAGCATGAGCAACAATTGCATTATCCACTGAGCCATCTTCCAGCTGCCACAAATGAGCTATAAGGAGAAGTTCCTCTGGTGACAGGATGGAAACAGGCCACGCTGAGCAGGGGAAGCACGATGTACCCAGACTCCTACGGGTGTACAATCATGACATATTTAGGAGAAGGACTTGACGTCCTAGAAGATGGGGCTGGGAGGACGGGAGGGTCTCAGTTTAAGAAATGTAAGCAGTCTACGCTTCATGGAACACCATTATTGATTCTAAAGCTGTGAGTGAGGAAGTACAGAGATGTGTCTAGATGCTTCTGTTAGGAAAATGAAACTGGCAGCAGAGACTGTGGGGGCAGTAGGCAGAAGGGAGGGGGCTGTCCGAGAAGCAGGGTCCAGTGAAGAAATGACAGTGGCCCAGCCTTGTAAGGGCGGGGGCGAAGCCTAGTGTATGGAGACGGCGTTTCAGTGTTTCTCAGTGTGTGTGCTTCAGAGCTCCAGTCCTGAGTGAGCACCTTGATGTGTGTTGGCCAAGTTTTCTTCAACAGATAATAGTGCAAAATTGCACATTATATTCCCTTCTTAGAGATTCATGTTGATCATTAGTATACCAAAATCTCTGAGCAATACTGCAGAAATTTGTTTACTGATTTGAGTCTGGCTAGTCCTAATTCCTATTATTTAAGAATATACTCTCCCCCATATTATTATGTCAGATGATATCATTGAAATTAGTGCTTTTTAAAAACATATTTATTTTTATTTTCATTTATTTTATTTGAGAGAGAGAGAGAGAGAGAGAGAGAGAGAGAGAGAGAAAGAGGGAAGTGGAGAGAATGGGTACACCAGGGTCTCCAGCTGCTGTAAACAAACTCCATATGTTTGTGTCATCTTGGGCATCTGGCTTACATGGGTCCTGGTTAATTGAATCTGGATCCTTGGCTTTGCAGGCAAGTGCCTTAACCACTAAGCCATCTCTTCAGCCCTAGCACTGCTTTTAATATACTTTGGTAAATTCAGAATCAGAGAATTATAGGATGTATTAATGGTTTATTGTGAAAATTAGCTGATTGTGTTATAAAAATGAAGATGTTGAATTAGACTTCTTTGAGATTTCTAAACTGTAAAACCTGGTAGACATCATTGAGTTGAAACAAGAATTCAGGGTGTGCTGTATAGTGTGTTTCTGCTGCTAGAACAAAATACCATATTTTGTTACCTTGGGATAAAATATATGTTATCAAGGTACACACACACACACACACACACACGTAATATATAAATGGCATAAATTTATTGTTTATAGTTATGGAGATTGGTAAGTCAAAGTGCATGTAGGTCCTTGGGAATCAAACCTATGTCCTTTGGCTTTACAGGCAAGTGCCTTAACCACTAAGCAATCCCTCCAGCCCACAAGTTCCATTTTAGACCCGTTAAGTCCACTTGCATATGGAGATAGCCACTAGAACGTTGAAAAGGAGATCTGGTACTTCAGAGACAGGTAGACTGATGACAGGTGTGTGTGTGTGTGTGTGTGTGTGTGTGTGTGTGTTTGGAGATGGTCTCTAAGGTACTGAAATTGTGGGGTTCAAACGTTTGTTTTGCACTACCTATTTATTATGTGAGATACAGGGAGGCAAAAAATATGCTACTTACCCTTAAGAAGTTCAAATTTGATGTTTGTAATTTGTATGCTGTGGCCTGAAGGATGATAAATGGTTATTCGAATATAATTTAACCAATGTAAATGGAAGTGAGCCCTGCTGCTTTGCTATCAATAGGAGAATGTCACAACAGGTTTAGCAGTCAGGGGTGGAGTCCCAGGAAATTTAATGCTTGTGGTAAGTTTTGAAGGATGAATACATGTCAATTCAAGAACAAAGGGTTATCCTGTTTAGTCACAGGGCCCAGCACCTAGCTGATTCTGAGCAGCTGAGAATGGTATATTTGGGGGAACTAAAATTATTTTAGATAACTGAGATATAATGATTAAGGATTGCCTAGAGATAATTGACCACATACTGAAGAGTGTTGGATCTTAACCTGAAAGTATAGGAACCATCCAAATAATTTTTAAGAAAAATTGTAGTTGGAATTTATCATGACCAGAGAAAGGAGTGTAATAAAAGTAGGAAGTAGAGAATCCAGAAAAAAAAATGAGAAAATATTTCACATGAGTTAGGATGGCTAAAACTGGGGTGGTACCACTGGAGTCAAGTGATGGGATTGATTTTTACAGATACTACAGAGGTAGAACGATCTAGATTTGTTCTCCAACAAGCACGTAGGAAACAAGGTAAGAGCCAAGGCACGAGTTTATTGGTTTCCACTAAGAAACAATCTAAAGCCATTTATGTAACTGAAATGTCTAGCAGCTCAGAAGTTGGGAGATGCATCTCATGTAATGGTAAAACTGTTACCTGGGATAAATTGATATGCAGAACCTACTGAATATGCTCAGGTGCAATGTTAATTAAAACATGGTGGTGGTTCTGGCTGCTCTTTGAAGTTAATATAAAAATGTTAATATAAAAAAACCAAATTGGACTAAGAAAAAATACTGGCTAATTTGCAACAAGAAATGAGAGGTTTGTGCCTTTGGCTTTGAGTCAAATCTTTGACAAGTATTAGTATTGCAGTAAAAATCTGTTAAGACTATGCCTTCCACAACCTAGCCTGTTATGTCAGAGAATATCAGGGCTGTCACCATTGAGGGATCAAGGCAAGAGGTAAGAAAAAAAAATAGATTTTAGAACTATGAATTTTTAAAAAAGGACATTGGCATGTACAGTTAATTTGAAACAAATAAATAAAATACCAACTTGAGTTGGAGAGAGAGCTTTTAAAGAGCTTTTTTCACAATATGAGAGACTGTGTTTGGTTCCCAGGCTCCCTCTAAAATGCCAGTTGTGGTGGTACAGCTGCACTCCCGGTGCTGGAGAGACTGAGACAGGAAGATTCCCACAGCCCCATCATTAGCTAGTCTAGCCCCGTTGGTAAGTTCTGGGTCCAGTGGTGGGCCTTGTCTCAAAAATATGGTGGTCAGTAATCGAAGAACACACCCAATGTCAGTTTATGGTTTCCACACACGCGTACACATATATGTACATGCGTGTGCACACACACGTGTCCACAAGAATACAGACATGCATATACACTCCCCGAACCCTTGAATCTCACAGTTTTCAAGGTAGATTTCTTGGGCGAAGGAAAGATGAACCTTGATTTTATTTGAGGGTTCTAGAAGTAAACAACTGACACCAAGTGCCTGGATATCTGCTGAAGTCTAAAGGAAGGATAATGGCAAGAAGTGGCTTAGGAGCACGTCACGCACTTCCCTGTGGCTGGATCGGGAGACAGTGCACAAAACGAAGCCACCAACGGGGAAGGCACCGTCTCCAGAGCAGCTCCAGGGTCCCTACTCAAAGAGCTTTCTTCCAGCACTCAGAGGAGTCTCCTCAGTGACTCCCTAGTAGGTTCTAGGACCAGTGTCTGCTAGCAGTGTGGCTTTCCCTTTTTGATCAACCAAGGTTTTTTTTTTTTTTTTTTTTTCCAAAGCTCTCCTATATTTGTTGTACCATTGTGTGTTACGTGCTTTGGGAGGGAGATGGTGATAACTGTTGTATTTATTTCACATATTACTGAACCGTAAGGAGCCACATCTTGGTACGATGGAGAAGCTAAGAAATTAGGCTGATGTCATGGACTCAGGGCCGGATGCAGTGTCTGAGCAAACTCCTAGGTCGCCTCTCTTGTCGAGACAGAGTGTGTGTTCTTGTTGGTGAATGTGAGTGAAGCTGGTGTCCACGAGGGCAGACTGGCAGAGGCTGGGTAGATGCTCATTACTCTTTATCCCTTTGTTCTATCCCTTTGTTAATAGTATAAAATACTTCCCCCACCCACATATATTTTGTAGTTAATTAGGGCTATATGATAGAAGGGACTCAAGGGATAATAGCTGGAAGTGATGTTCCCTGAAAAAGCAATAACAACGAAACTCCTATATTCTCCCCATGTGGTTCCCTGTATCCCCATGCTTGAGCATGGGAACTCCTTTTCAACTTTCTGACAGTTGTTTTGCTCTGGCGAGAGGGTTAAGAGTGCTTTAAAAAATATCTGTTGGCTTCAAAGCTTTTGTCCAGAGATTCACTAAATATACGAAGCTCATTTGGGAGAACACCCAGTTGAGTGGACATGAACTGTGCCTTTGAGAATGTGTCGTCCAGCAGGAGAAACAGGCATCGGTTAAATAATCACATATGTGCAGACCGTGAGGATGGAACAAGGGGATTGCACACGGACTGAGGGTGACATTTGGGCTCAGATGTAAGAAGTGAGCAGACATCACTGGCGGCGGGAATTTCTAGGCAGTCATTTCAATGACCCAAGCTAGGGAACACAGAGAAGTGCTTTCAAAGTAGAAAACAGCCCCAAAGTAAAAGCAAATCAAAGCAAACCCAACCCAAACAAAAGAGCACAACCACGGTGGCTGCAGTTCTAAGAATGAGCTGGAGAAGTGAGTTTGGGGATATGTAAAAACAGAACCTTCTAGTCAGCGGTGTGTTAGCCAGTATTTAGCAACTGGCTCTGAGGCAGGGAGGGAGGCAGACCTGTGGTTTGCAGCATGCATTGATGATGTCCGTGACCTCAGTACTTTGGTGTGTCATCACTGATGGTGGGAACTGTGAGGAGATGCTCCTGACAGTTTTCCTGAACAGGTGTGAACTACCTTTCACCCACCTCTCCACTGAGCCTGGTGTGTCAAACACCTTTCATACACCACTTGAAGTCCTCTGCTGTGGCTCTTCTCCCAGCCATTCCATTTTTTTTCTGGCTGGTTCTGCTCCAAGCTCCCACTTTCTGGTTTGGGACACTCACCAAGTTGAGTGCTTCCATGAGAAATTATGAGGGGGAGGGGAGCGTGACAGGTGTTGTAGACAGCTTCACATTGCTGGGGTGACAGGTTACGGGAGGCAGGGATTTATTTCAAGCTTGCACATCCAGGGGATGGTTCACCTATGGCCTCCCTTTATTTTTATTTGTTTAGTTTTGGTTTATTTTTATTTATTTATCTATGAGTGACAGACAGAGAAAGAGGGAGGAAGGAAGGGAGGGAGGGAGAGAGTGAGGGAGGGAGAAAGAGAGAGAGGGAAAGAGAGAGAGAGAGAGAGGGAGGGAGGGAGAGAATGGGCGTGCCAGGGCTTCCAGCCACTGCAGACGAATTCCAGATGCAAGCGCCCCCTTGTGCAACTGGCTAACCTGGGTCCTGGGGAATTGAGCCTCAAACCAGGGTCCTTAGGCTTCACAGGCAAGTGATTAACCACTAAGCCATCTCTCCAGCCCCTATGGCCTCCCTTTAATAAATAGACCACCACTAGGCAACACACACCAAAAGTACCAACCAAGATCCAGCCAGAGCTCAGACTGCTCTGCATACCTTTGAGCTGGAATTCAGGTCTTCCTCAAATACATCTTTGGGCTGGACCCCAGGATCTTCTCCCAGTGACGTCTCCTTTGGCCAAGTACCTGGATACCTGAGTTACAAGCTTTAGTAAAAATCTCTGAGTCTACAGGGGACATACACTCAAACTACCACAACAGGTAATGGGGAAATGTTTATTTATTTCATTTCCTTCTCTAGGGTTTTTAAGTATTAAGGGCACAGTGAAGAGAATGGGGCAGCAGTTTGGAGCTGGATGATAGCTTATGGATCTATGGAGATAGAGGCAGACGTTTTAAGATGAGTAACAAAGTTAGTTGTGAGGTCTTAGAAAAAGGGATTCATTCCAATGCTGGTTTCTTTGGGAGATGGCACTCTTTAGTAGTTTGTAATTGTATGGTTAGGATGTTGGGTTGGGTAGGTGAGCAGAGAGTGAAGAAATTATCAAGTGCGTGGGGACTGAGATCTTCCTGGAAAAATCTCATTATAGGCTCTGTTGAAGTCAGACACATTTGACTAGGCTTCTTTGCGAGTGTGTTACCACACAGCTATGAAGTGCTCATCGTAGAATTCATGTGTGAATTAAATCTGCAATTTATTTGTTAAAAGTTCTTATCTCAAAAAATCACGTATTAGGCCTGTACCTCGTATCTGTTTTTTTAAAAACTTATTTCTGATATTCACTTCAGGGTGAATGGGTGTGTGATCTAAGAAGATATCAGTGGCATTAATTCCAGAACATGATTAAAGTTTGTGAGATTAGAAAGAAAATATATCTTAGTACATGTTCTTGCTCCTCAGACCAATGAATTCAATTGCATTTTCTTCTGTAAGTGGAATATTTATATGAGAACAGGCCAAACATTTCCTTGAATTTGATCCAAGGATGTCAACTTTAAAAAAAAACACTGCAACAATTATAATATCAAACAGCTTTAGCAAATATGTCCTTTATGCTTGACTATTTTCTGAAAACAGTAAAAAAGGAAAATATGAAATGACTTCCTCTTTGAGTATGCAGACATTCTAAAGTACTGGTTAATCCATTCCTATTGTCATTCTTCCAACAATTTATGACTCTGCATTCTTGTATAACAGAGCTTTGAGTGATAGATTACCAAAACAATTGGATATCAAAAATTAGAATCACATTTGTAAAAATCCATTTTTGTAGCATATATTACACACTAGTTTACAGGTTATAATAAAATGAACATATCTATGTATTCCCTTGGGAATAAAAAACTTTAGGTTAATTTTTGGGATATTTAATTTTGATAACAGCCTTTAATTTACTTAGTGAGTTTCATGATATTCATGCTTGGTCCATATACTTAGGATTGATACAGGGTCTTTATTTAGTCTGAAAGAAATAGAGAGAGAGTGTGTGTGTGTGTGTGTGTGTGTGTGTGTGTGTGAGAGAGAGAGAGAGAGAGAGAGAGAGAGAGAGAGAGAGAGAGAGGGAGAGGGAGGAGGAGGGAGGGAGGGAGGGAGACAGAGAGAGAGAGAGGAAGATATTATGTTTTGGGGGTTTCTCTGTGAATATATATATAAAAGTTTGTATGTAGATGAACGTGTCTGTAATTGTGTGTGTGTGTGTGTGTGTGTGTGTGTGTGTGTAAGAATACAAGTATGTGTATGAGTGGATCTAAAGGTATGTATTCTTTGGATGTAAAATCACTAACCTTTGTCTTTCCATATAAAATGAAGGCAGAGTTAATTGTAACAATACTTTTCTTACAGTGGAATTACATGTTGTGTGTACAGGAAGCAGTAGAGGAAACTTGCAGGTAGAATGACTTTATTCTAGTTATGCTTATTTCTTTGCCCACAGTTACTACTTACCAAATTTTTTTGATCAACAATGTTTATAAAATATTCTTACTTTATATTATAATGATTTCAAGAACACATGTCATTGTAGCAAATGTGTTTTTTTACTTATTTCAACAAAGAATTTGGAAGAATTTAAGTCTGGGATCCATGACAATTTATAAGAAAAGTATAAATGAATGTTTTTTTTTTTCAATGAGGTAGAAATTTATATTGAAATTGGAACCATAAAATAATTTGACTTTTGAAGCTTTGGAACTTAAAATACTTCTCCATGAGGAGAAACAGTCCTTTGAGAAGAGATGAACTTGGAATAAGCTCCTGGGAGATTATCACACAGAATTTTACAACTGCTTTTCTTTCTTTTTTAATTCCTGGTTTAGATTGGTAATTCTTCCACTTCTTGTCAAGGGTTTTTTTTTTTTTCTTTTTGCTTGCCCACTTTCTGGCAAAAGGAACCTAATAAAGATTCTTAAACTTAGCCAGTGATTGAAATTACATATTTGGATGACAAATATCTTGAACACATTTATTCTTTGTGCTGTTCTGTCTTCACGCTGGCCTGGTAAGCTTTGAGGCAGATGGATGCAAGATGGCGGCTCCAAGATGGAAGGCTCACTGCTTCTGCAGTAGCATGGGTTTCTATGTGAAGTTGTTTTTAAACTTTAATATATGAGTAAATTCTTTTAAAAATATTTTTATCATATTTATTTGTGATAGACAGACAGACATACACACAGACAGAGAGAGAGAGGGAAAACGAGTGTGCCAGAGCCTCTTGGCATACTGTAAATGAACTCCAGATGCTTGTGCCCTTTCCTGTGTCTGGCTTTACATGGGCACTGGGGAACTGAATCTGGTCCAGCAGGCCTTGTAAGCAAGGTCCTTCAACTACTGAGTCGTATTTCCAGACTAGTGTATGAATAAATTCTTAACTATGAGAAATATTATAAGGGCCTTCTCTTCTTCTCACCAGAAGATAACTTACAGAGTGATAGAAATCTCAGGAGAGAGTGGTGAACTGCAGTGATTTTCTGATTAAGTAGACTTGTTTTATGTTTTTTGAACTTACCAAGTTGCACAGGTGGGGATGAGTTAGGAGGACATCAAATGTTTTAGATTGGGTCAGGGTCATGAGTTTTATATGTGAGAAAATAATAACTACCTCTTTCAAGGCAGTAAAATGTAGATTTCTAGATAAGTTTTTCTATTTGTAGCTGTGAACATATGTTGCTTTGGACCTTCCAAGTATCCTTTAGTTCTGTTAACAACATTCTGATATGACTTTGGGAAAATGCCTCAACTTTGTGCCCATACTCATTGAGATCCACACATGTGGTTTAAGCATAGTCAATGAGATTAGCTATCCTCTTGGCCACAGTGATGGCTTGAGTGATTGAGCTCAACCCAGCAAAGATCATGTGAGTCTGCAGGTACCAGAGGACCCTGTGAGGAAATGTTAGAATAAAATCAACAGGCGCAGAAGTATTTGAGTGATGAAGACTCAAGTCCCGATGACATTGTTAAGTCTTTGGAACAAGCATTACTGGCATCAACTTTACCTGAACTTTCTGGTTTATGTGACCCAGTGAATCGCTCTCCATTATGAAAGAAGTCAAAATGATTCAAACGTTGGGGTTTTAACTGCCTATGCTCCAATACCAGCTTTTCTACATAGAAGCATTTTCTAGGCATTTAAGCTAATTTTGTTTTTTATAATTTGTCACTAGAATTCTGGTGGAAATACATTTCTCAGTCAACTGTGACAGGAAATATTTCTGTAAGGTGTGCAAAGCACTATGTATACAGCAAACTCTCAATTCCTAGGACCTCAATGTTATTTTATTAATAAATACTTTTTCTATATGGGATTATTTCTTTTTGGGATGAATGAAAGGACCTTGGAGTGGGGCTATAGTTTAGGGGTGGACTCTAGATATTAGCATGTGTTTTTTTGTTCATTTTTTATTTATTTGAGAGCAACAGACAGAGAAAGAAAGGCAGATAGATAGATAGATGATAGAGAATAGGCATGCCAGGGCCTCTAGCCACTGAAAACGAATTCCAGAAGCATGCACCACCTCGTGCGTCTTGCTTACATAGGTCCTGGGGAATTGAACCAAGGTCCTTAGGCTTTGTAGGCAAACATCTTAACTGCTAAGGCATTTCCCCACCACCCATAGTCGTTTTTAATACCATGGAAAATGCTAAGAGATTTTAACTTCTGGTAAGTGGCTCTCTAATAGCTTGTACATTGCCTCCTACTTATAGAGAGGATGGGATTTTATTTTAATAATCAGAGCCATGAGTCTTTCTTTCGGGGTACACTAAGAGAAAATATATAAGCATGTACACACTCCCAGTGGTATAAATTCCTATTGTTCCAGGCTACCCTGGAAGCACAAATTACCTGTAGTCACTGGGGATTTGCCTGTAATCTGAGGTTTACATACCTTGGAGGGTTTGGGAAAGGAACAGTCATAAACTGGTTATTAAGGGTAATTAAATCTTTTATAGAATGACAGATAAATTTCCTCCAGGCAATGTTAGGCACTTTAGGACATTAAAAAATGTATGCCACAGAACACTTCTCTGAGTGTTACATGTAGCCAGAAAACCTATAATTATTTTCTGCCCTACTATGTGGAATTCATTCAACCTTACCCATTAACATTTATATTTCTTTAACCTTTTTCAGGCACAAATCTAATCTCTGAATGCTAACTAGTAAATCAAGCAAAGTTAACTTAAAATGTCTGAGACTGAACTTATTAAGATTTTAGATGTCTTTATGGAATAATACAGTGGTGGGATCTTTGTATATTTTTATAAAATAAATAGGGAATACACTTCTTGACTTCTTAAAATTATTTCTTTTTTTTTTTAAAACAGAAACATTGAAAGAGTTTTTTTATTTTTTAAATTATTTTTATTTATTTATTTATTTGAGAGCGACAGACAAAGAGGCAGGTAGAGAGAGAGAGAGAGAGAATGGGTGCGCCAGGGCCTCCAGCCACTGCAGACGAACTCCAGATGCGTGCGCCCCCTTATGCATCTGGCTAACGTGGGTCCTGGGGAGTTGAGCCTCGAACCGGGGTCCTTAGGCTTCACAGGCAAGTGCTTAACCGCTAAGCCATCTCTCCAGCCCAAAATTATTTCTTTAGATTAGCATGCAAAGTAATGTCTTTCATTGTGGTATTTCCATACTCATGTATCATTATATTCTTTTTATTGATTTTATATGAGGTTCTTTTTTAAATTTTTTGTTCACTTTTTATTTATTTATTTATTTGAGAGAGACAGACACAGAGAGAAAGGCAGAAAGAGAGAGAGAATGGGTGTGCCAGGGCCTCTAGCCACTGCAAATGAACTCCAGATGTGTGCGCCCCCTTGTGCATCTGGCTGACGTGGTTCCTGGGGAATCGAGCCTCAAACTGGGGTCCTTAAGCTTCACAGGCAAGTGCTTAACCGCTGTGTGTTTGTTCATATGTCTGTGGTTGGGTGTGTGGAAATCAGAGGACAACGCAGGGTCTCATTCCTCAGGGTCCCACCCACCTTTTATTTTGTAGCAGAGTCTCTGACTGGCTTACCCATTAGGCTAGACTGGCTGGCTCTTGAGCCCCAGGGATCTTCCCATCAGTATTTCCCCAGTGCTGGGATGACAAGGGCATGCCACCATGGCAGGCTTCTTCTGTCTGGGCTCTGGAGATTGCGCTCAGACCTCTATGCAGTGCCAGCCCTTTGCCAACTGAGTTGTCTCCTCAGCTCCGCTTCTCCTGTGCTCTACTCCCCAAAACACAGAGTGTGTCTGTGACTTTGGTGTACCAAAGTTCTTTCCTACTGGGTAATCCCAAAAGCCATGGCCAGGTTTGCATGGTGGAAGCGAGGTGACAGTGTACCTTTTTAAAATATTTTCTTTATTTATGAGAGAGAGTGGTGGGGAGGGAGAGACAGGCAGATTGAAAGAATGGGGGAGTGGGTACACCGGGGCCTCCAGCCACTGCAAACAAACTCCAGACGCATGTGCCACCTTGTGCATCTGGCTTACTTGGGTACTGGGGGATTGAAGTTGGGTCCTTAGGCTTTGTAGTTAAGCACCTTAACTGCTAATCCATCTTTCTAGCTGGTAAGTGTACCTTTAATCCCAACTCTTTAGCAGAGTCTGAAGACAAGAATGGTTTTGGGGAGGAGACTACATGAAATAAGAAACATCCATTATGTCATCTTTTTGAGAAGCCTTGGCTCTCCAGGATGTTCGTAAACTACTTGTCGTTTTCTCCAGATGAGACAATTTGTTTGTACATTACCTTACCTACCCATTTAGTTTGTACCAAAACATGCCAAAATAAGTTCTTTTTTCAGCCAAACTATAATGATATTGATAAAGGAAGCAACTATCTTCAGTGTGTTCTACCTAAGGAGGATTGATTAAGCAGGTACTGTAAGCACAGCTTCAGAAGGAAGGAATCAACACTATATTAAAGCGAATGGACAAGGCTCTTGTTACCATTTTGGGGCATTTTTAGCTAGTCCTGGTTATTTGTAGCTCCAAGAATTCTTCAGATCAGTTCATCTGTGCATGTGTCTGTATTCCTCTCTACGAAGTCGTCCTTTAGAGGGAAGGGGACTTACATCTCCTGTTTGTGTTCATATCCTAGCAGCTAAACAGCAGAAACGATGGGCTTTCTGAGGATCTACAAGATGTACTGGCCATGATCACTGGATAATGGAAGAAAAGTGTTGTTAAGTTGATGTTTATCCTTTTAAAATATATTTACAAAATCAACTTTAGGAAGAAAGATCTATTTTTTTAAAATTTTTATTTATTTATTTGAGAGCGACAGACACAGAGAGAAAGACAGATAGAGGGAGAGAGAGAGAGTGGGCGTGCCAGGGCTTCCAGTCTCTGCAAACGAACTCCAGACACGTGCACCCCCTTGTGCATCTGGCTAACGTGGGACCTGGGGAACCGAGCCTCGAACCAGGGTCCTTAGGCTTCACAGGCAAGCGCTTAACTGCTAAGCCATCTCTCCAGCCCGAAAGATCTATTTTGACTCACAATTTCAAGTGCTGCAATGCATGGGCTTCTGGCTCCATTGTTTCTAGTCCTTGTGGTGAGGCAGAGCATCATGCAGAAGGGCGTGGCAAAGCAGAGTCGCTTTCCACCTGGCAGTGAGGAGGCAGAGAGGAGTCACAGGAAGGGTCCAGGATCAAAATGAACCCTTTTAAAATAACTATTATTTATTTATTTATTTATGAGAGAGAGAAAGAGAGAGAGAGAGAGAATGAGTTAGATATAGAGAGAGAATGGGCATGCCAGGGCCTCTAGACACTGTAAATGAACTCCAGACACATGTGCCATTATTTGCATTTGAATTATGTGGGTACTGTAGAATTGAGCCTGGATCCTTAGGCTTAGGCAAGTACCTTAACCTCTAAGCCATCTCTCTAACCCAAAAACATATCTTTTTTTCTGATTTATTTATTTAATTTATTTGAGTGTGTGTGTGTGTGTGTGTGTGTGTGTGTGTGTGTGTGAGAGAGAGAGAGAGAGAGAGAGAGAGAGAGAGGGGAGAATGGGCACACCAGGACATCTAGCCACTGCAATCGAACTCTAGATGCATGAGCCACCATGTGCATCTGGCTTACATGGGACCTGGAGAATCAAACCTGGATCTGTAGGCTTTGCGGGCAAACACCTTAACCGCTAAGCCATCTCTTTACCCCCTAAAATGAACCTTTCAAAGGCATAGCCCAAGTTGTGGAATTGCATCCTCCATCTAGATTACATCTCTGTGTTTCTATTACTTCCCAAATGTCTGTCCAAACTTGGAATCTGCCCATGGGCTAAACCATTCATTAGGTAAGAACTCTCATAATCTAATTATCCTATGTCACATCCTTACATCTTACAGACACATTCAGAAATGGGCTTTAGTAATCTCCAATGGGACCTCACAACCCAATCAGGTTGACAAACAAGTCTACTATCACAGGAAGGATGAGTGTGCGGGTGTGTGAATTTCTTTATCAGGTTTAAACAAACCAGTCAACTTTTTCATTTTTTCTTTTTTTGTTTCATGGACCATAGTAAGGTATGCTGCTGCTATAGGGTGTGATCCTTGAATTACAGCTTAGATTCTGGGTGTGTGTTTACATTCATAGCATGGCAGTTCCTACACAGAATAAAGAGATACACCCTGATCACTGTCCGATATAAAACAGCTGTTGCCTGAGCTACTCAGTGCCCAAGGTAGTTATTCATTTCTCTGGCCTGTGCGGATCCTTCCAAAATGATTCCTATCACAGCATGTGTTTTCTGGCATTTCCTCTGAACACTAGGAAACCTGGAGCCAAGGATCTATTAGTGCCTGAAGTGTGGAATGTGAGACATTGATCATCCCTTCTTGGAGCTGGCACTGCTCTGAAGCAGCCTGGAAACCAGGGAAACATGCCCTCTGCCAAATCCTTCTGGTTCTGATCCTGCCGCACTTAATGAATCAAAACATTGTTTTAGAGACTTTTTTTTTTTTTTTCAAACTGTTCTGGAAGTCCAACGTGTGTTTTGACTGTATTTAGTGAGGATGGGTCAGAAAAGCATTTTATGCAGCTACTGGAGACATTCATAAAGAATGTAATGTGTTGTCATCACACGTTTGATAGGTGCTTTTAAGTACTTCTAATGTAATTCAGTTAATGGCAAGCTCTACCCAAGTACTTGTTTCCCACTGTATCCCTCACTAACTGTTGAAGCAGTGTTCGAAACTAGGCTGAAGTAATTGCTGAGAACTGTGCGTGAAATACCTTTGCATTTTTATTTCTCTATTGAACTCTAAAAATATATTGATAATCGCTACAAACTGACTTTTGAGTTTAAAAAAAAAAACACTAAAAATTCTCCCAGTGTCTAATTGGGAGCCAATTAATGAGGCAGAGCTGTTAAAAAGTAGTTAGCTTATATTGAACATGTACCAGGTACTATCAAACCATGCATTGTCTAAGTTTTTGCAAAATAAGTATATTGTTAGTTCCACTTTGAAGACAAAAAAACTCAGGCTCAGAGAGAGAGGGAGAGAGATGTGTCCAGATGCACAAAGGAAGAACCAGGATTTGAGGTCTTTTTCCTGCTAAAGCTTTGTGATCTTTCCACCATGCGGTGTGCCATGCCTGTTGTTAGTGGGACTGAGTAATTCAGGGTGCCTACACTAAAGGTCTCCAACTTGCCCTTGAACTTTCCTGGCTCTTCCACAAGATGCTCCCAGGTGACAGAGTCATTTTCAGCAGGTCCTGACAGAGGCATGGATGAAGAGAAAATGACAGGGAGTCGTGACAGCTGGTCGTTTCAGCACTCATGGCATGGACGGGGCTGGAGAGAAACAGTGGGTTACTGTTGCCGCCCTCCACTTCTCTGCCTCACTGGAGAGCTACATGGAAACGATGCATTTCAAAAATTCCATCAGAACAGAAATGACATCAGAGGGGTTGGGGTTGAAGTATTGTTTTATGGATTGGACAGCTCAAGAAATCCCAGGAAACTCATACTTTTTGCTAGTAAAAGTGAAAAAAAAAATAGCTGGTGTTTTACAGCTCTTTTAAAGGTTAGAATATTAGCTTTGGGATGAACTTTGATGGACAATTTGTTTTTCTTTTTTTATTGTGAAAATGATGGCTTTTCCTATTTCTACCTAGAGGTTTTTCTATCAATATCACAACTATGAATGGGCGTGCAGAGCGTTCCACTGAATGGGAGGAGCAGAGGGATGTGGAGTAGATGGGCTTTTTCTGAAAGAGGCCAGAGCATGATTACCTTGCTGGGCAAATAGTAACGAATTGTTCAAAATGACCATAAAGCTTGCTTTGATGTTCCTAGGCAGTTTCTTACATGAAATTTCTCTGTGAGTTGTCAGGGCTTAGCAAAGAAACTCTATGTTTAGAATTCTAGGACTCAGTGCTAGGCCGAGGGCTTATATTGCCCAAAGCATTTTTTTTTTTTTTGCCTGATCTTTAAATTAAGACATTATAATTAGGATGTAGTGCTTTTGTCTTGTTTAAAAAAGGAAAAAAAAAATAGGGACCAGAACCTCAATTTGTTTAGAGTTGCCTTATGTAGCTGATTTCATTTGTAGGAATAACTACATTTAGAGAGTTTAAAAAATATTTTAATTATTTATTTTCAAGGGGAGGGAGAGGAGGAAGGAGGGGGAGAGAGGAGGAGGGAGAGAGAGAACTAGTATGATAGGGTCTCTTGCTACTGTAAACAAAGTCCAGCCCTGACGCATATACCTCTTTGTGTGTATCTGGTTTCGTGTGGCTACTGGGGGGGGGGGGGTTGAGTCCAGTGGGTCACAGGTTGTTTTTACAAGCAAGTGCTTTTAACCATGGATCCACCTCCCCAGACCCCATTTAGAGTGTTCTATGTCATCTGTAATAAAATCAAATGAGTGTGTACCTTTTCTACTCACTGATTTTCTACAGAAATTTTAATAGCCCAGATCACTAGATTTCAGTGATTCTTCTAGTAACATTACCCTCAAAATGTTCATTTATTTCCCCAGTTACATGGAATTGTGATTTTTTGTGTGTGATTGACTGAGTGCGAGTTTTATTTTCTTGCATCTGGACTTCATTTTACATCTTCCTTGTTTCTGTGTTCATAGCCATGAAGTAAATGTACCTTGCAGGAGAAAAAGCTTTACCTCTGGGTCTCTAGAGGATGAGTAATAAGAAACCCTTGAACTCGTGTGTCCAGACCAAAATGATGCTAATCAGAGTCTACTTAAATATTTCACACCTTATAAATTCTTTGCATTTACCTGGAAAAAATATGAAATTCAGAGACCAAATATCAAACATTGAGTTCTGATTCCCTTGCTGCATGACCCTGGCCAAATTATTCAGTATATTGGATGCTCAGTTAAATTATCGTGATAAGGATACTTACCAAATGAGATCTGTGTGAAAACACTGTGTAAAATATAAAATACTAGAAATATTCCTAGTGACTTGTCGCAGGACCCTTGAGAGCTCATATACTGATCCAGAAAAGCTGAGGACCTTCTGTTCTGGGAAAGTTGACACATAGAGCTTTTATTAAAAGGAAATTTTGGGGCTGGAAATGGCTTAGTGGTTAAGGCACTTGCCTGTGAAGCCTTAAGACCCAGGTTTGATTCCCCAGGACCTATGTAAGCCAGATGTCCAAGGTGGCACATGCATCTGGAGTTCATTTGCAGTGGCTGGAGGCTCTGGCACACCGATTCTCTCACTTTCTTTCTCTCTTGCTTTCTCTGTCAAAAAATAAAATATTTAAGAAATGGAATTTTCTTGGGAATATATGTGGGTTTCAAGTGCTCTCTTTTCTATACTTCCTCAAGCAGATTTCAGTTAAACACTACACGTGACAGACAGTGTCAAGATTATGGTTCAGTTACTTTATGTTTATCTAAAAACTAATGTCTAGTTTTTATGGAATCATGTTCAGATTTCATTGATACCCAAGGAGACCACGTGGCTCCAGACTTTACATCTTGTAGCTTGGAAGAGTTAAAGAAACCTTAACTACTTAGCAAGCTGCCTGGGGAACAACTGTGACCAATGTTTGTTTGGCTTCAAGTATCCTGGGAAATGGGATTTTCAGCAAAAGTGTTTTAATTAGGAATAGGGCCAAGCTCTGTCCTCTATTTTACCTTGGTTTCTGATTTCGTAGACTGACAGCTTTATAACTGCTCGGCTTTATAGCCTAGAGTTTTGTGATTGGCTACAAGTGAATCAAGAGTCCTGTTCTGTGCGGTTATTACTACCGTTGGCAAGTCTGTGTTCACAAACAGCAAGAAGAGTGCCAGGTCTGTCTGAGGATAAACAACATGTCATGCTTTGGCGAGCCTCTGTCCTGTCATGTAGATTCAGTCTTAGGCATGGGACACTCTGACTTCCAGTACAAGGAGGGCAGCATATCAAGGTGCTTGAGATGTTTTCCCTTAGACAAGTAATGATATATGTGAGGGAATAATGCGAGGAAGGCTGAGTGGGTGAGAAAACAGGAAATGAAAGAGTCGTGTGCAAAGAGCTGTCTACCTCACTTGAAAACGATGCTAATCAGGAATTTACATTTCTTTAAAGCCTTTTTGTTAGTGATAATATCTCCTCCTCTGTTTCATAAAAGGCAATTATCACATAAAATGTTCTATAATAGAAGTGTTACTGCTTTCCTAGCATCTAGCCTTTAGGATTTTTTATTGGCACACTTACCATCTTTTGCTAAGCACCTGACATTATATTTACCTTCCATCTAACAAAATACAGTAGAGTTGGCACTTAAATCCCCAAGTTCTTGTCTATGATCCTAAGCTATTTTATTGTCTTTTTAGCTCCACTTGTTTCCTGCAAGTGTTTCAAGTGCAATTGAGGCATAGAAAATCTGTTTGCAGCAAAGAAAATATTCCTTTTTTAATTTGGATGCTAGATATCATTATAATAATTTGCTATATAGTTGGTGAGACAGATCTTGAATTAGCTTAAGATCCGAAGAAATTTGGTCATGAGGCTACATGATTTTTTTTTTTTGTTTGTTTGTTTTTGATTTTTGAGGTAGGGTCTTGCTCTAGCCTAGGCCGATCTGGAATTCACTATGCAGACCCAGGGTGTCCTCAAACTCGTGGCGATCCTCCTACCTCTGCCTCCCCAGTGCTGGGATGAAAGGCGTGCGCCACCATGCCCGGCTCAATTTTGTTTTTGAATGTGAGAAAAATTCTAACTGTGAGAGTTAAGAAGAGTGACCAGACATGAACTAACTGGTACATTCATGACCTCACAGTCGATGTCATTACTTTACACGATACCTATACAGTATTGAGCACAACATGTTGACAAAGAAGATGGAGAGGACAAAAACCTGAAGCATCCAAACAGAAGGGCTACTTGGAAGGAGGATGATGACAAGTAGAATGTGGGGCCAGGGGAGGATGCCAAAGCGGCTAAGGGGAGGGGAACATGACCAAATTACAGCATGTTCACGTATTAAAATTCTCAATTCAAAGAAAGAAAAACCTAGAAAATATGGGGTGCTGGATTTGTTATCAGCAATGGTGAATGGTTGGCCGGGTCATGCTGCAGACTACCTAACAAATAGGTGGCAGCTTGTGAGAACCAGCAGCAAGACAGATCTCATGTACCACACTAATTAGCTTGTTGCCTCTAGATGAAAATATAGATCTGTGACATCTTTCAAGTAACATTAACATTGATGAAATCCGTATGAGATCTCCTTGCTTTTTTCCCCCTCTAGCAATTATGTACTTACTCAGCAACCTCTCAGGGTCTGTGGAGAGGCTGGACTTCCCCCTGATTTATAAACCCAGGAACACTTGCTACCATCCATGGATGTGGGTGGCAGAGACAGAGTCAGGACTTGTCAGAGAGAAAAGCTTCATGACTTATTCAGACATGCAGGGTAGGCTAATTCACATAAATACCCAGTTCCTTTCATTTCCCTCGGGACTGGTGTGGAGCGCCTAGGTAGATTTCTGGTATAGGTAAGAGCTGTCAGCTTGGGGCAGTCTATTGATTTTCAAGTAAGTTTGATGTTCATCTCAGGGAGAACTGGTACCTCATTCCTCAAGATGGCTTGCTGCAAAGAAGCCATGGAAAAGTCTTGGGTACTGAGCAAAAAGGGAATAGAAACTTACATGCTACGCACACCACGTGTGACTGTCAGGGATACCCTGTGTCCACAGGGATATTTCGTGTCTACAATGGACAGCTGTTTCCACTATAAGGAACTCAAGAAAATTAGAGCGTCATTGTGCTGTATGCACGGATTCATTTCTTCTTCTTTTTTAAGCATATGAATGAGTAGGGTTTATGAACTTAAATCGGAAGCTAAAATGGACACATCCGTGGCACAGGAGCTATTCCCAACCGCGTCATTAATCCACAGATGAATGTTATTCCCACTCTGCATATGTCCTACTCTATGTGACTGCTAAAGAATCTCAGGCTACTTGATTCCGTGTTTCAGGGAGCCCTTTCTCCACTGTTTGATTTACGGCTGCCTCTATTTTAGGAAATGATTCCTTTCTGTTCTTTTGTTGTTCCGTTTTCTTTCTGTTGGTCTACTATGTTCCTACCTCTTCCTGTATATTGAGATTAGAAAAATATGTTTATTTTTAAAGGTCTGTAGCTTTCATGAAGTTCTAGGAAATAGGGTTAGAACAATGAAATTTCCTGTTATCTTAGATCTGCAGAGATTTAGAGGAAAGGTATACATTAGACACAATTTAGTCTAAGCTCCCCACCTGCATCTTACTAAGAGAGCAGAAGTTCAGAAAACCTCAGTGAATTGCCACACAAGGTTATGGGGCTTATTAGTGATAAACAAGACCTGAGCCCAGGTGTTTTTTTTTTTTTCTTTTCTGTATACAACATTTATTGTTCTTATTAGTTCATTCTGCAAGAAAAATGATATGAAGGTTTTAGTAGAAACATAGTACTTGCGCATTATGTTTTAGCTTTATTTATATATTTTTGCTTTTTTTTTTTTATAAGGTCTCATATATGTTCCAGAGTGACCTTGAACTTACCGTGTAGCCAAGGATGATCCTCTGGCTTTCACCTGAAATGTGAGCCACCACATCCTGTTTATACGATACTAGAGATCAATCCTAGAGTTTACAGCATGATAGGCAAGTGCTGTATCAACTGAGGGTTGTCCCCAGTCCATCATTTTGTGTTTTGTGAAACTCTTTTTTATAAGTAATGTTGCCTCATTTCCGTGCATCAGGGAGTAATCTAGCCATCAAAACGATGTCATGTGTGATGTGTAGCAGGTGGATCTATGGGAGGAATGGTGTCTACCTCACACTAGTAAAACCACATCTATCAGACACAATCGGACCCAATATAGTTTTTGAACATCATATGGCCCTGTCTCTCTCTGTCTCTTAAGTTTTTCTTCCTGCTGTCATTTTGCAACAACTGATTTAAATAGTTATGGTTTAAAATGATTGTTATATTCTTAAATATGACTATTGTTACATAGACTTTTGGAGCTCTACGGGATATTTACTGTCACTTTTCTAACCCATCATTATGGTGCCGGGGGAATAAAGGAGAGCCAGTGATTTGATGAAGTACACAGGTTAGCTTGGCACACCAGTGTGTCTAGAACCAGGTTTGCATACTACAAGGTCTCACTCTTTCAGCTTTGTCTTAAAGCATATTTGAACAAAAGAATATGCTGCTATTTTGTAGTGAAAAATAAAGGGCACATAAGAGCTGAAATACATTTTTTAACAAAACTTCTTAGGAACTGAACAATAATTATTAATTAGCCATGCTAAATGACATAAAACTTACAAAAACGTATAATACATTTTAATTTGTTTTTGTTGCTCTTTATTTGGAGATTTATCAAAATTGATAAATAAGTGCTAGAACATATTTTCTAAAAATTTTTTATTTATTGGAGAGAGAGATAGATAGTCAATGAGTATGGGTGTGCCAGAGTCTCTGGCTGCTGTAAACCAACTCCCAGACACATGCACCACTTTGTGTCTGGTTTTACATGAGTTCTGGGGAATTGAACCTGGGCCAGCAAACAGGAGGCAGAGAGAGCAAACGGTGCTGTGGTAGTTACAGAGTTGTGCATATATGTTTTTGATCATTCCAGTACTCTCATTCCTAGTCCTAAGCATGCTACTGTAAAGTGTTAATTTTAATTTTAGTGTGAATTTATTTTGAGAACTTTTTTAAAATTAATTTTATGACTTGTTTTGACACAACTCTAGTCCTTGCGGGCTGTTGTAAATCTTGAGAGATGTCTACTATAGGTAACTAAATTAAATATGTCTTAATAATTTAACACTAATGCCTCACAGTTTTGTACCTCTATCCTCACAATAAATAAATTGAATGATTTCTCCGTTGCTAAGCTTTTAATTATGCATGCATGCACTTAAAGACAAAATGGCAAATATAAAATGTTTTTGCATTGTGGGTGGGGCCTGATCTAGATAGAATTTAGATTAGCTTGAAAACATAAAGCATGTCATGGCAAAATTCCATCTCCACTGCTTTCCCAATCACCCATTTTGTGTCAGGTGGCCCCGTCTCCACACATGCACCTTCAGAGTGACCCTGAATCCCTGCTGGAGTTGTGAAACTGTAGGGGTGCTGTGAAGCTTCCCTGGCGCTGTCAGCATGTTAGCATGAGTCACTACTTGTTTCCCTCTCAAGTGCTAGATTCCCCAGATGGGACACACTGTCTCACTGTCCAGCAATAAATTGCCATCTTTCTCATAGGCAGTATTGCAAGCACATGCTCTTTCTACTGAGAGGGAAAAAGGTCTTTCAAACTGAGGGGAATGATTTTCAGGCTTTGAGATTTTGTCAAAAAAGTGCCTAAACCCACTATTTAGATTTCTGTCTCTATTTGTTTATTCCTTCTTCTGCCATCTCCTCCTGCTAACCAAAGACTCTCAGTTTGTAACTAGAATGAGATGAAGTAGACATTCGAACTCAAGGTGGCATCTTATCAGGTTGGAAAGACAAGGACAAAAAGTGCTTGCTTTGTACCCAGGAACTGATTCTAGCTATATCTCTTGTGTGAAGATCTTCCTTTTAAGAGCCCTTAATATATTTATCATTATTCATTTTTTTATTTTTTTTGGGTTTTTTTTTGCTTTTGGTTGGTGATTAGACAGTGTTAGTGAATTAAACAAACAAACAAAAAGGCTTGCAACATTTAACTGGTCAGATGTTAAGTTGCTTAGGGAATGCACCCGATACGCCGAGTGAGTATCGGATGGAGTGTCCAGGGAGAGTGTAGGGAGTCTTCAGGGGTACTGTTTGACTTAGGAAAACTGATGGAAAGTGCTTGGCATTATCAGTTTTAATGGTATCTGTTTGTGGTAGATTGTTATTCTTTGTTTGCACACATTGACTTTACCACATTAAGTTGAAACATATATGGAGATATAAACATAAAAAAATCGCTCAATATTTATGCTGGATCACGTGACTGGGTTGAGGCTATAGAGTCTGTCGTGGAAGAGCATACGGATGATTTGTGAGGCTAGAAGAGATCTATGATGCTTTCAGTTTCCTTTAATTATAGAATCTTATCTGTGGGAATAAAGGTTTATATTTAACTTTATAAGAACCAAAGTGGTAAGAAAAATAACTGCATTCACCCTTGCATCTGTGAAATATGAATTATATTTTATTAAAAGTGAATTGATTTTTGACAAAGTTCTGAATGTTAATGGGACAAAAATTCCCATCTGACTGTTTTCCTTTTTTTTTTTTTTTTTTTGCAGTTATCTTTTTTGTGATATAGGCTGGATGCTTTTAAAGAAATTTGGCACCCACATATAGCAAATAACTGTGAAACATTTCAAACCTCAAAGTGACACTAAAACTGTGAAGTATGAAATGGCAGTGTCAGAGCGAGTGAGACACTGTGCAGTGCCGCTCTGTGATTCAGTGTGTGCACGCAAGAGAAATGACACCACCCTCGCAGGAGGCATCATGATTAATGCTACAGAAATTAAATAAATAAAAACAGCCTTCATTGGGCTGGTGAGATGGCTTAGCGGTTAAGCGCTTGCCTGTGAAGCCTAAGGACCCCGGTTCGAGGCTCGGCTCCCCAGGTCCCACGTTAGCCAGATGCACAAGGGGGCGCACGCATCTGGAGTTCGTTTGCAGAGGCTGGAAGCCCTGGCGCGCCCATCCTCTCTCTCTCCCTCTATCTGTCTTTCTCCCTGTGTCTGTCGCTCTCAAATAAATAAGTAAAAAATGAACAACAACAACAAAAAACAGCTTTCATTTGAAAACTGTCCCCAGTGCCTTGAAGTCACTACGTTCTGTGTTTAGCAGCCCTTCCTTAGTAATTCCACTATTTTCCCCTCTGAGTATCTGTTGTGAGGAATAAAATTATAAGTAAATATTTGCTATGTCAAGGTTACTAATTGGTTATGATAAAGGACAATGGTATTTTTGGTTTCTCTTTGACTACTTGTATTTCCTGTACCCCACAACACATGGGTATAACTAGTTTGAGTCATCATTATATTTTTATCTCTTACCCATGGTTGATGGTTGCTTCCCTTCCAGGATCTCTCTCTATATATCTATCAGTCATATAACCATCTGTCCATCCGTCCGTCCGTCCATCCATCCATCCATCCATCCATCCATCCATCCATCTATCTATCTATCTATCTATCTAATCTATCTGCCTATCTATTTATCTATTTATCATCTATCATGTGTGTGTATGAGAGAATGTGTGTGTGTGTGTGTGTGTGAGAGAGAGAGAGAGAGAGAGAGAGAGAGAGAGAGAGAGAGAGAGAGAGAGAATGCCATGGCCTCTTGCTGCTGTAAACAAACTCTGAAAGCACGTGCCATGTTGTGCATCTGGCTTTACATGGGTACTAAGAAACTGATCCTAGACTGGCAGGCTTGGCAAGCAAGTGCTTTGACCTATTGAGCCACTTCCCCAGCCCTTTCCTGGGTTTCTTCAGATAGCATTCTGACTGGGAGTTTTTTGATTCTTAAAATTTTATTGGGACTTAAGTTAGAGAGCCTCATATTTGTCTAGTGCTGAGAATCAGTTTGTGTTATCTGTATATCTCATTTGGGAGAAGTGTGCTAAGTGGGTCTTGGGGTTATGACTAAGTATATTGTTTCCCTGTGTTCAAGCACCATTGTGAGGAAAGATACATTTCTTAAGAGTAACTATGGTATTGTCCTTAATAAATATATTGGGGTTCCACCAGGTCAAGCAGGATTAACTTTATTATAAAGCAATGAAAACAAATTGCAATCACAGTAGCATACTGGTTCCTTAGTATTTATGGCTTTATATGCATTTGTTTTAGAACTTATTCACCACTTTACAGTGAAATTGATAATATTCAGAGGTATCATACACAACTTTTTTGAACCAACCCAACAGACTGGCCATTTTTTTTTTTTATGTGAGGGAGTGAGAACGAGAGGGAGAGCTAGAGAGAGAGAGAAAATTGTTATGTCAGGGCCTCTGGCCACTGTAATCAAACTCCAGACACAAGCACCATCTTGTGCACATGAATGGCCTTGTGTGCTTGCGTCATCTTGTGCGTCTGGCTTATATGGGACCTGGAGAGTCAAACATGGGTCCTTAGGCTTTGCAGGCAAGGGCCTTCCTTCAGTGCTAAGCCATCTCTCCAGCCCATTTATGAATCTGAAGAATGAAGAAATTGGAGCTAGAAAGTCAAGCAACTTCCCAGGCTGGCGGTGTCAGCTGACTCCAGTACCTAGGCTCCTCACCTAAGTGTATTGTACATGCCATGGCTTGATGCCTTTCCTGGAGGAATGAATGCTTTTAATGGGTTGTTTTCAAAACATTTTGATCTGAGAGAAATCAGAAACAAGCGACTTAATGCTACAGGGGTTAGTGTACTGAGGGTTCGCGTCTAGTGGCAAGTCTCTTCCACAAGTCGTGAGGAAACAAGGGGATGGGCATGGTGGGTGGTGGTCTGAAAGAGATGCTATTAGAGGAATGAACTTGAGACATCAGGGGTTACCCAGAGAAGAGAGGGCTAAGTTAGAGATCGTTAAGCTAGAAGAGCAGTTACAAGGAAGCATGTTACTCATGAGACGAAGCACTAGCCATCTGGAAGTCACTCCTTGACTCCCTTCCAGACAGGCAGGTCATCTGTGAGGGAAAGAAGTAGCTTGCATATTGAGCTGCAGGTCATTTATGTTTGCCCGGGGTGTGTGTCTGCTTTATTCCTGACAGGAAACTTAAGGTGTCTGGATCAGAGACCATCCTTATTTAGAGCACATTACTTAGTTTCTTCATTCTTCAGCCTCCCCCACTTTGAGGCACTTAATCAGGGGAGGTGACATACCCCCCAGTGGAGTCCGTACTGTAAGAGAAACACTGGGAAATGAGGATTCTTGGCACTTAGGGTGTTCAGCACTTTCGTAGCTCTGTGGCTGAACACAGTGAGTCAAATCCAATGTAAAGGGAGGAGTTGAGGTAAAGGGGCCAGGTATATGGCATTTTGGAAGGTGAATCATTGGCTTGGGGGGAGTACCTCTGAATCTCCCTTGAGGCCTTTGTCTCAGAATTCCATGGCTCATCTATTATTAAACATCTTTTTTATTTTGTTTGTTTTTTGGTGTTTCAAGGTAGGGCCTTACTCTGGCCCAGGCTGACCTGGAATTCACTATGGAGTCTCAGGGTGGCCTCGAACTCACGGCGCTCCTCCTACCTCTGCCTCTCGAGTGCTGGGATTAAAGGCATGCACCACCACGCCCGATTTTCATCACACATCTTTTAATCTAGGTGCTGGAGTCTCTTCCTCAGGCAATATGAATATGTAAAAATATGGATAATATTCTCTCTGAATATGTACTTTAAGTTTATTTGAGGAAAACATCAGGTTGGCTGACTAGGGTTGTGCCCCAGAGTTCTCCCACCAGATAGTCTCAGTAAGCCTTAGTACAGGCTCTGATTTGGGCGTCACTGCACTATAGCCAGGACTGTTGTTGTTGGAGAAGGCGGCTTTGGGAAGACTCATGTAAACCTTTGACTGTGATACAGACTTGGTAGAGATGCCGCTGTCTCACTAGGGGATGACTGCTATTTCAATTAGGAAGCTAAAGGTACATTTCATTCCTTGACTTGAATTCATGAGACAATGAAAATAAAACTTCATTGCACTGCAGTTGAAATTTCCTAATTATTTGCAGTTCATTTTATTGGTCATAATAGAAGAGTCACAATCCCCAGGGTATTTCTGGTACCTACCAGACTGCCTGTCGCATTGTGGGCATTCAGTAAATATCTGTTGAATAATGACTGAATAACTAGAGATGTAGAAAAACATGGTCCTTGTCCTTAAGAAATCACCAAAGAGTTCACAAGCTAGTAGGAAATTGGCATTCTGTATAACACACATGTGCTGGAAATTCCACCAGTAGAAAATCATATGACATCCACCCAGCCCACACACTAGAATGTGAAATGTCAGTAAGTTGCAATCTGTCATTCTTGACTAATGAATCTGTCTATAAATTTGTAACATTTTTTAAATTCTAAATTGTAGTATAATTACTTCATATGAAATGGAATACAATTTAAACAGTGGATCTTAAGAAGCGAGAAATATGAAAGAAACCATCTTATAGTCTCTATACAAAAAAATCTCATATTCTAAAATAAAAAAGATCCATTTTTAGCTGATATGAAGCACTTTCATGACAAACCTCTATGTTAAAGCGACCTTGAAGCTCTTCTATCCCCCAAATTTGCACACCATGAATTTCATCCATGATGTACTCCAGAACATTGACACAGTGGAAGGGAAACATGGTCCCTTTTATGGCATTTCATTTCTAAGTTATCCAAACTGCAACAAACAAACAAACAAACAAAACCCAGAAGCAAATTAATTCTCAGTAACACATTGGGTCAGATTAACTCTTTAAGATGGACGATTTTTGGCAATGTGAAGAGAGCTTGAGTGTGTGTGTGTGTGTGTGTGTGTGTGTGTGTGTGTGTGAGTGTGTAGAAGAAATAAAGATTCTTTACAGAGTCCAGGAGAGAATTGAAAGTCTGTTCTTCCTCTGAGGGAGGTTGAAGGAAGTTTGAGTGTAGTATCTGGCGTATCTGAGAAATAATCAGAAAGTACTTAATCCATGTTACTGGCAAACATAAAACAATGATATAAATAAACCTATGTAGCAATAAGAGGGATTAAGTACTTTATCTTATTTTTTCTGTTTCTTTTTATAATTTATTGATTCATTTACTTGAGAGAGAGAGAGACAGGTAGATAGATAGAGAGAGAAAGAGAGAATGGATGTGTCAGGGCCTTTAGCCACTGCAAATGAACTCCAGACACATGCACCCCTTGTTCATCTGGCTTAAGTGGGTCCTGGGGAATTGAACCGGGGTCCTTAGGCTTCACAGGCAAATGCCTTAACTGCTAAGCCATTTCCCCAGCCCAATTCCAATTCTGTTTGTGTGTACAGTGTGCACGTGTGTGTATGTGGAGTGTGTGTGTGTGTGTGTGTGTGTGTGTGTGTGTGGTGGGGGTGTGTGGTGATTGGTATGTGTCTTCCTCAATTTTTCTGACTTTTTTTGGAGCCGGGTTTTCTCATTAAACCTGAAGCACACCAGTTCAGTGAAGTAGGTATGCAGCATGCATCTGGGATCCTCCTTTCTCCACCTCCCTCCCCAGCACTGGGATTACTAGAGTGTGCTACAATGCTCAACCTTTAAGTGGATGCTGGGGTAATGAGTTCAGTTCCTGATGCTTGCATGGCCACCAACTGAATCATCCCCATGGTCCCACTGATTCTTAAAACAAATATTCAATGAGTGCTCTAGGTTTTATAATGTGATGTGAGGAGAATTCATGGCAAATAAGTCCCAGCCAGCTCCTCTGAGAGTTCCCATCAATACAGGGCAAGTGGTCTAGTTAACCAATTGGTGCTGCAAATGGTTTCAATGTTTGGCTAGATCAGGTTGCATCTCTTGAGCTGAGTCTTGAAGTGTGAATGGATATCAGAACAAGGAAAGTATTCCAGGCATTCCTTTCTTCTCCACATTTTTTTAGAGCAGGAGAGAATACAAATGGAGAAAACAGAGCAATCACATAGAGGGCTTGTAGGGCCAGGGGAAAAATGTACTTGATTTCATAATCACAAATAAGCTCACATTGGATTGAATTGGAATTTATGTTACCAGTACCCCAAAACTCCCTAAAGTGAGGAGTGAACATTATCCCAAGGAAACAATGCAACAGTGCAACAGCCTATGGGAAACAAGCACACATTATTTTTTTTTGCGGGACATATCTTAACACCAGCTTTCATTCAGGACATGCATGTCCTTTACATTCCTATGGAATACGTAAATAATTGTTACTTTTACGGGATTTGGGTTGTAAATCATCCCCGTTCCTATAGAGTATGAATATATAAGAAATTAAAATTTCTTATTTCTTATGAAGAAGTAAGCCACTAGGAGTAAGACTGAGCCCTCTCAAGTAGAATTAGATTCACAAAGATATTTAAATTATTAAGTAAAGAATGGAAATAAGTAATCTCAATGTCTACTCAAAAATGGAAGCATGAACACATGCATGAACTATACGAATTGTTAGAAGAGCTGATAAAGAACCAAAGGACCTCGTAGGAATACATCTAAGAATTTAAGTAATAGTAGAAAGTGCATGCTAAGAAAATCTTAAAGTGAGTCACAAAGTGGTTGAAAATGTTGAAGACTAGGATCCCTGGAGAATACATGAAGAAGTCTTAATATAAATTAAAGTAGATTTTTTTTTTTCTGGCTGGGAAACACTAGAGAGTGGATCAAGGTAATTTTAGAAGCAATGATGAGATTGAAACTATTATTTAGACAAGAAGTTAGCAATGATGAGACACTATAGACCCATGTGTCAAAATGGGTCTATTTTGGCACCGGAGACATCAGAAAAGTCATAGAAATAGAGTATTACATGCTGAATAAAAAGGAATTGATGTGTATACAAAAAAAAAAAAAAAAACACAAAAAAAACCAACAGAGTAAATGGGAACTAATGGTCTCTAGAAGAGGGAGAGTCAGGCTCATTAGTTGTTTAGCACTAGTAAGTTACCCATTCCACAGTAAATGACTTTCCATTTGTGATCTTGGATGTAACCCTACTTTAACTCACTTAAAAATATTTTATTTTTATTTATTTATTTATTTGACAAAGAAAGAGGGAGAGAGAGAGAGAGAGAGAGAGAAAGAGAGAGAATATGGGTACACCAGGGCCTCCAGCCACTGCACTGAACTCCAGATGCATGTGCCCCCTTGTGTATCTGGCTAATATGGGTCCTAGGGAATCGAGCCTGGGTCCTTTGGCTTTGCAGGCAAGCACCTTAACTGCTAAGCCATCCCTCCAGCCCTGAATACCTCCTTTTTTTTAAAAATATGAGTTAGATGTACATTAGTGAGGAAGAAGTTAAATATTAATGGAAGCAGGAAGAGGATAAGAGAGGATAAATAGGGATGGATAACATTAAAATATGTTACATACACATGTGGAAATTAAAAAATGGAAAAAAACCCAAACTTTTAAAAAGTTTAAAAGAAGAAATACTCCCCTTGGTAGATGTGTGCCAACTTATAAATGAAGGCCTGATAGAACTACAACAAAATATTATTAATGAGTGATTCATGAGTTATTAGTGGATGCCAAGACCTCTTTTACAAAGACGTTTGGGGATTATTTACAAGTGATTAACCAGGGACTTAATTGCAACCACAAGAAAGAAAAAATGTAGCTTCATGATAGTACTTGTCAGTTACCACTTTAATCAAATGATTAAATTTAGCAGTATTTTTTTATGTGCCATAATGGGATGATGCAAAACCATTTATGTAGTATTCCTGTGCAAAATGTTAACTTAATAGTAACCACAGAAACAACAAAAATGCAGATGGCATAGCCTGCCTGACCTGGGAGGGTGGATCACTTGTTAAAGACCGTGGCTTGTCGGACTGGAGAGATGGCTTAGCGGTTAAGCGCTTGCCTGTGAAGCCTAAGCACCCCGGTTCGAGGCTCGGTTCCCCAGGTCCCACGTTAGCCAGATGGGGGCGCACACGTCTGGAGTTCGTTTGCAGAGGCTGGAAGCCCTGGCGCACCCATTCTCTCTCTCTCCTTCTATCTGTCTTTCTCTCTGTCTGTCGCTCTCAAATAAAAAAAAAAAAAAAGACCCTCGCTTGTAAAGTCGGCTAGTGCCAATTCAGTTCCTAGGTGACTGACATAAGCCATATGCAAAAGTGGAAGAAGTGTCTGGCATTCATTTGCAGTGGAAAGAGGCCCTGGCACACCCTGTCATGGTGCTGGGCATTCGTGGCACATGCCTTTAATCCCAGAGTTCAGGAGGCTGAGGTAAGAGGACTGCTATGAGTTTGTGGCCAGACTGGGGCTGCAAGGGATTTGCATGTCAGCCTGGGCTAGAGTGAGACCCTACCTCAAAATAAACAAACAAAAAAAGTTGAAATAATTTGAGACACATGTTCTAAGTCAGTGCTGGACAGATAAAGGATGATTCAAACTGTAAGTATAATCTAAAATTTCTGCTGTCCACATAAAAAATGTGAAATTCATTTCAATGACAGATAATGATTTAGTCTGATATGAACATATTACTTAAACATGGAGTTAATATACAATTATCAATTAGGTAGGTTTTCTTTGTAATAAATCTTAGAAACCTAGAGTCTATTAATTTAAAGTAGTCAATTAAACACTCTGTAGGAATATGCTATTGAGCATATTCTAAGTTAAGTAAGTTCTAAGTTAAAGTTGATCTAAGGAAACATATAATGCCTGTTTAGATTATACATTAGAATGAAAGAAGTATCTAGAAAATACATATTTGGAACAATTAAGAGATATGAATAAGAAGTAATAGGATACATTGTCAGACTGTAATCTATTTTTCTTTTAGTCTCACTCTAGCTCAGGCTGACCTGGACATCACTCTGTAGTCCCAAGCTGGCTTCATAGTCACAGTGATCCTCCTACCTTTGTCTCCTGAGTGCTGGGATTAAAGGTGTGCACTACCATACCTGGCCTGTAATCTACTTTTAATTGATTCTTCAAAAAATAAATTATGAGGCACTCATGAGGAAGAGGTAGGAGGATTGCCATGAGTTCAAGGGCATCCTGAGACTACAGAGTGAATTCCAGGTCAGCCTGAGCTAGAGTAAGACCCCACCTTGAAAAAAAATATATATCTATAAATTCTGTTTACATATATGTTCATATAAATATCAATGCACATGTCAGTGACACTATAAGATATTTGATTAGAACAAATTAATGAGATGAAATAATTAGCTAGGTGCAGAAAATTGCAACTGGTGACTAGAAATAATACATTATTTCAGGAAAATATAGAACATTGTGAAAATTGACTACACACTGGTCTGTGTAGCAGAAGTCAATGAACTTTGATGAGGTGGGATCATCTTAAACTTGTTCTTTAGTTACTGTGAAATTGCATTGGTGAGCATGGTGATAATTTAAAAGTCTATAAGTTGTTAAGGAAATACTGTTGACAGAGGGTATGTAGATAGTTTGGAGGGTATCATGGTTGTAAGCGGCAGCCCACTTGAAGAAGTTGTTAATGTTCCAGATGAAAAAGTGGAGTCTGGACGAGGTACTGCTGATGGAAAGTAACGATTGCTCGCACGAGAGGACGAGGGTGGAGGAAGAGTGAGGGCAGGTTACAGGCTGGTAGATAGAGGGAACTGTTGTTAATTGTGAGAGGTCCTGTTCGTTGACGGAGATATTGGTTGTTCAAATGTGGAGCTCAAGAGTGGCATAAACAGGATACATACAGCTGTGACCAAGAATATCTAGCTGACCAATAAAGTATAGTAGTGTATGAAATCGTCTAAGAAAGTAGTCAGCAGCTGGGGATTGGGTGTGTGTGTGTGTGGGGGGGGCATACCTAATAGACAAAATGAAGACCTGAAGGAGACAGGTGAAAAAGGGAGACGTGAAGGAGATTGAGTTCCTGATCTCAGATGAGGGAATGCTTCATTCTGGCTCGCAGCTGAGGAGAGCAGGTTAAACACCGTGCAGGCCTGGAGGTCTTTGACTTGGCAGTTCTCATGCCTTACACATCTTTCACTAGATTTTACTATAAAACTCTCATCTATTGGGCTGGAGGGGTGGCTTAGTGGTTAAGGCACTTGCATGCAAAGCCAAAGGACCCATGTTCGATTCCCCAGGGCCAGATGCACAAGGGGCGCACACATCTGGAGTTCATTTGCAGTGGCTGGAGGCCCTGGTGTGCCCATTCTCTCATTCTGTCTCCTCTTTCTCTGTCAAAAAAAAAAAAAAAAAAAAAAAATCCAAAAACCACTCAACTATCTATCACTTTACCTGCATTTCCAGTTCTTGTCTCCTTATCTCTCTTTTACTGATTATCTCAACCAGAAATGATTGATTAATAATGCTCTAGAACTGAAATCCTTGAGTTTTGTGAAACTGGTTGACAGACTTTTTTTTTCACACAAATGTAATAGTTACAATTTCAAAAATGTTATAATTTTCCCAAAGTCACCCAATAAGTGTATTTCTTCCTATCTTGAGGCTGAGGTAATTTAAACCAGTTTTAGATTTTTCTTGTTTTAATTGCCATGCTCGCCCTCTCCTGTGATTCTTTACTGCTGTTTAGGGGTATGGCTGCATTTGTTATTTATTTTGTATTTTGGGTGCAGTCCTAACATGTGTTAGTGAAATGCTACTAAAGAAGGCTTTCGGTTCATAACTTAAATGGATTATGCCTGAAGATTTTTAACAATATTTTTCAAGATGGTCTTATCTCTTGATTTCTTATTATAGTAACATAAGCTCATTATAAAACTTTTATTTTCCATTTTTATTGTTTTTATTTTGGAGACAAGGTCTCACGTAGCCTGAGGCTGGCCTGCAATGTTCTATGTAGCAACAGTGAGCTAGCTCTGAACACCCAGTGGGTGGGTAAGAATAAACTTGAATGTCTGCCTCAGTAACACATCTCATCTAGCAAGGCTCCACCTCCCAAAGCTCTTACCACCTGGGGATTGAGTATGCAGCTGAATCACAAACACACAAGACAGTGGAGAGGGGCATTTCACTTCCAAACGACCGCAGATACGCTCCACAAATAACTAAAACAAACCCATGCGTATGTTGAGCCTTAAGATGCCAGTTCTGGAGACTGTCTGTCTGGGTTTGAATATTCTTGTGCATATCGCTACCTATACATCTCTGGACATGTTGTTCACTACATCTGCACCTCAGTTTCCTTATCTGTACAGTGAAGACAATGCTCGTACCCAACTTATGGGATGCTTGTAGGAATGAATCACAATTTTCCACATATAGCAGTGAACACATTTGGCATATGGTAAATATTTTGAAATGTTTCTATCTTTAAAGGCCAGCTTAAAACATTTTCTCCTGAACTCGACTTCTTCAGCTTAATGTGCCATCTCTCAGCCTAGCATGTGTTTTTAGATGTAAACTGTGTCTTCCGAGTCCTAGTGTCATCGTCTGGAGTAAGCAAGACAGAAGTCACTGCCTTCGTGGTGACGGCACTCAGTACAGCGCCGTGGTGAATAGTAGATGAGTTCCGGCTCTTTAAGGTCTCGAGAATGCTGCTTCTCCTCACGTGTAAACATAGAGCTTGGCCCCGCGTTACTATCCTGGGACTCACACGAGATGAGTCCTTGGGAATGCTAACCAGTCCTCATGGCGCACTATAAATAGTCAGCGACGTTAACATTCTGCTTTCTGTGCTCCCCCGACTTAATATTCTGTCACACATTTAAATCTAAATTACATAAGAAGCCTAATCTCTGTGTTGGCACCGAGGTCCCAATGAGGCTGTAAATTTTTTTTTTTTCTGACATAGAACGTTTTTGTCTCATAGGGTGTTGTAGTTATCTTGTTGCTGGCACAGAGCACCCAACCAAAAGCAGATCTTGGGAGGAAAGGCTTTGTCTTGGCTTATAGAACGGAGGGGAAGCTCCATGGTGGCAGGTAAAACATGGCATGAGCAGAGATTGTGCGTCACCTCTGCCGCAGAATGAGGAGCACTGCAGAAGAGAGTGAGCTGAACACCGGCAAGGAGAAGCTGGCTCTCACACCCATGAGCCGGTCCCCAACAGCACACGTCCTCCAGCAAGGCTCCACCTCCCAAATCGTCACCAGCTGGGGATCAAGCATTCAGGACATACGAGTTTCTGGGGGATACCATATTCAAAGCACCAAATATGTTCTCTGTATCTTTTAGTAGGCTTAAGCAGTGAGCCATAACAGTATTAAGGCTATAGTATTCCAGGCAATTGACTTACTCCATTATCTGTACAAGTTAGAAAGTAATGGGCATTTAAAATGCTTATGTAATTTTTCTCTTTTGAGTTTCTTTTTTTTTAAAAAATATTAAGTGGAACTTTGTCTTTCTCTGGCTTTTGGTGTCATTCTCTCTAAAACTGATGAGGCCTTTGGAGCAGAAGCATTCCTCTTTGCATTAACTAATGATTTGCTCAATTAGTTTCAAAGAGCAGACTCCCTCATATAAACTAAGCTTGATGGCAACAAGGAATGACAATGGTGCTGATAGGTGTGGATGAAGCCATTTATATTCATTAGTTTGTGTTATGCTTTTTGTGGGCTTTTTTTTTTTTTTCTTGGAACTAGCACCTTTCGGATATATATAGTTCATTTACTCTATACTTTTCAAACCTAACTTTTAGTAGTTGCAAAATATCAAAGTAGCATGAGGTGAAAAAAATGATTCTGCTGTGCTTTATGGATATCTCTGTGTTAGTAATGTTTTGAAGAATATTGTCTCTCATTAAAATTTCTGTGATTTGCAATTTAATTTGAAAAGTGTATTTACAACCTGAAAACTAATAGTACATACAATCAAATCCCTTTTTTTTTAAATTTCAGAAAATGTTAAACTGAGTACAATCATGACTGATATTGACTCTGTGAGTAAAAGAATGGAAAATGAAAGAAAGCACCATGGAAAGCTCAGGTAATGTGAAATTAGTAAATCTATAGTATAACGTGCACGTGTGCGCACACACGCACACACACACATGCACACACACTTCCAACTTCTTTTCTTTGCCAATTTTCCCTGACCAATTGTAATGATTTCTCAGGCCCATTAACACCCCATGCATGAGACTAATTTATCTCTCTGCTCGAGTCCCTCAAAGTGTATCAATTATCAAAATTTTAGTTTTCAGTTCAATTAACTTTTGAACTGGAGGATGTCTGAGTAGTTAAGCAAACCATCTGGGTTTTACAGTGCATAAGCTCAAATCCAATTTGTGTCTTTCTTGAGAAAAATGCCATATTTTATGATAATATTACATAAGTTTGGAATTTTAATAACTCTTTTGCAGCAATTATGGAGCAGAATAAGTTATGATTTTCCTTTTAAAATCTAATAATTAAAGGTTAGTCTCTTTTTAGCAGAAGGTGAGGCTGGATCTACAGAACATGGTTTGAATCCAAGATTTTTGAGCATTGCTTCTGCCTTCCTAAAGTGTCTGGAGATGGGTCAGTTAATTTTCTGAATTATTCTAGAGGATCATGTCACTATCTTCCAGACACCTCTACAATGGTGTACACTATTGTTGACTTTAAGGCCCCAGTCATAATCTCTAATACCTCTTCAGTACATGCTTGATAAGGACTTGCAGTAAGTAAATATACTGCTATGTTTAAATGTATTTTTGAGCTGAGTGTGGTGCTGCACTCAGGAGGCAGAGGTAGGAGGACTGCCATGAGTTTGAGGCCAGCCTGAGACTACATAGTGAATTCCAGGTCAGCCTGGGCTACAGTCAGATCCTACTTCAAAAAACCAAAAAAAAATATATATATATTTTTGATTGCTTATTTTACATCAAATCATTAATATGTCATAAAATTTGGGAAATTGGCACAAACTAGAAATAATAGACATTTGAGCAAATGCTGCTTTGACTATAATGAATGTTATTTGTTTTTTTAGTTTACTTCCTGAGTTGCATTTAGTACTTGAGGGTCCATGCTCATAATAAGTACTTGTTTGGATTAAATATCATATAATACTCAAATTTGGAGGAGTAGAAAGTAAACATAGCAAAACTACAAGAAGTTTGCTTTTATTTGTGATAAGATAAAATACAAAATTACATAGGAAAATAAATTGTTGTATTGGGAATTTAATAGTTTTTAAAAATTCCGTCTATGCCCAAAGTAACTCAAAACCCAACTTGGCATAACACAGGGGTAGCTATGGAAGGAATACTTAATAATGCAGTAAAAGCAGTTAGAATTTCAAGTAAGATTTATTTTTATCTTTTATTTTTTAAATCTGGTTACCTCTTCTAATTTCTTTTTTTTTTTCATTTGAGTTTATTATTAGATATGGACATATTTTGTATGTAAACATTATATGTTGGTACCATCCTTTTCTTCTTTCCTGCCCCTTTTCTGAAGAGAGCTTCCTTTTTGGGGATGCAGGTCAACTCCATGGAGATTGTGGCTCATGCATTGTAGTGAGGGGTGGGGAGAGGCAATGTCTATGTGTAAGATATCACATCATGTGACTTTGACAATCTTTCTGTCCCCTCTTCTGCAAAATTCCCTGAGCCATGTTGGGAGCATTTTAAGTCTACTTCAGTGATGGGCATTTAGGAGCATCTGGATCTCTGGTTTGGTAGGTGTTGAGTGTCCTCAGTATCTTTTTCCATTGCCCTTGTGCTGATACCAGCTTAACTAAGAAAGAAGCTCTCTTGTTCATTTCTACAGTTCTTCTGTGGTTTCAGATGGGGCTGAGGTAGAGTGTTCTGGGTCATTTATCTCCTCTGGTCCAGTTTCCATCTGAAAAAGAGAAACAAATTATCCAATGGAGAGTGAAATCAGTGCCAGTTAAATGGGATAACCATTATTAATTTAGAGAGAATTAAAAGGGTTTAGACCTTCTTATAGTTTAAGGTTAGTGGGAGCTTGACATTGGAAAGCAGAACCATTATCTGGATATGATTCTGACTTATTTCCCTGTTCCAGATATGGTTTCCTTTCCACTGAGTGGATCTGTTAGCCAATCCAAGAGCAGTTGGTTACCCACCATGGCTGTGTGCCACTATTGCACTTGTGTGAGCATTATATCAGGTTTTTCACTTCTGAATCACTTAGACTTTGAGTTGCTTGGACAGATGTTGGCCACTTTCCCCTGCTAGCTCATGTAGCACCTTCCAGCACTAGATGGACTAATTGTCTGGGGACTGGCTCCCTTCTGGATTCCAACCAGTTTTCTCCATGGTCCATGTCAACAGCGTTTAGTGTCTTCAACAGTAGGGTCATACCATTAAACTCTGGTGAGCAATCAAGTTCTCTGACAGAAGACTGTCTTGTTTATTTTGGGATATCTAGTAGGTCTCTCATTGTGGATGTAGACCACATCCCAGTACAGGGAATCGTAGGCCAGTGTGAAGGAAAAAGAGAAAAAGAAAAAGCCACAGAAGAAAGAGAAACATGAGAAATTTGAAGTTAGGTTTCTTCTCACTCTCTCCAGGGCCCTTCAATTCAGGTGCTCCTTCTAAGGTCCTCTTGAGGGTTCCCCCTCTTAGTCTGATTTCCAGGACATAGGGTTCTAAGGTACCAGTTCAAACTGGGTTCAGTTTTGTGTCCTCCTCCCCTTCCCCTTCTCCCAAGCCCTACCCTCCCTATCGTCCAAGTGTCACGACACTCTTCAGTTACGTCAGCAACTTAGGCTGATGCAGGTAGGAACTGCAGATGAGTGAGACCATGTGACGGTTGTCTTTCAGTGATTGTGTGAGTTCACCTAGGATGATCCATTCCAAGTTCAACCATTTTTCTACAAATTTCAATGTTTCATTTTTTCTTACTCCTGAGTAGAATTCCATTGTGTAGATATGCCACATCTTGATTATCCAGTCATCCAATGATGGGCACCTGGGTTGATTCCAGCTTTTAGCTATTATGAACTGAGCAGCTATAAATATGGTTGAGCAAATATTTCTGAACTGATATGTTGAGCTTTTAGGGTAAATGCCCAGTAAGGAAATAACAGGGTCTGTTGGTAACTCTATATTTTTCCTTTTAAGGAGTCTCCAAATTGATTTCCATAGTGGTTGTACCAGTTTACATTCCCACCAACAATGAATGAGGGCTCCTATTTCTCCACAGCCTCACCAACATTTGTTTTCTTTTGATTTTTTAAAGTTTGCTATCCTTACTGTGGTAAGGTAGAACCTCAAAGTTGTTTTAATTTGCATTCCCTAATGGTTAGGGATGTTAAACATTTTCTAAAGTGTGTGTTAGCCATTTGTAATTCTTCCTCTGAGAACTCCCTATTCAGTTCTCCCCACTTTTGGAGTGGGTTTTTTTTTTTTTTTGATTTTTTATTGTTTAGTCTTTTTAGTTCTTTGTAGATTATAGATATTAGGTTTCTGTCAGTGGTATAGCTTTTTCTCCCATTCAGTGGCTCTGCTTATGGTATGTTTGTCTGTGCAAAAGCTTTTTACCTTCATGAGATTCCATTGGTTGAGTGCTTGTTTAATTTCCTTGGCTACTGGGGTTTTGTTCAGCAAGTCTTTTCTCAGTTCTAAATTGTGGAGAGTGCTACCTATTTTCTTATACTAGTTGAAGAGTTTCAGGTCTCATACTGAGGTCTTTAATACATTTGGACTTGATTTTTGTGCATGGTGAAATGAGTGGGTCTACTTTCATTTTTCTACATATGGTCATCCAGTTTGTATAACACCATTTGTTGAAGATGCTGTCTTTTGTCCAGTTTACATTATTGGCACCTTTGTCCAAGATCAAGCAGCTATAATTGCTCACCCTAAGATCTGGGTCTTCAATTTTGTTCCATTGGTCTATGTTTATGTTTTTATTCCAGTACCATGCTGTTTTTGACACTATAGCTTTGTAGTATAGCTTTAGATCAGGTATGGTGATACCACCAGAGGTGTTTCTTTTGCTGAGGATATGTTTGGATATCTGAGACCTTCTGTCATTCCATATGAATTTTCAGATCATTTTTTTGAACTCTGTGAAGAATGATCCTGGTATTTTTATTGGTATAGCATTAAATCTGTATATTGCTTTTTGTAGAATTACCATTTTCACAATATTAATTCTACCTACCCAGGGGCATGGGAGGTCTTTCCTTATTCTCAAGTCCTTCTCTATTTCTTTCTTGAGTGTTTTTATGTTTTCATTATATACGTCTTTCACACCGTTGGTTAATATTATTCCAAGGTATTTAATTTTTTTGTTGCTGTTGAAAATTGGACATCCTCGCTAATTTATTTATCTGTATATTTGTCCTTTGCACATAAAAAAGCTAGTGATTTTTTTTGTGCATCGATTTTTGTCTCCTGCCACTTTGCTGAAGGGATTTGTCACCTTTAGAAGTTTTGGGATGGAGACTTTTCGGTCACTTATATATAGGATCATGTCATCTGCATATAGGGCTAACTTGACTCCTTCCTTTACAGTTTGAATCTCTTTTATTTCTTTTTCCTGTCTTATTCCCTGGGCTAGTACTTCTAGTACTATGTTGAAGAGCAGTGGTGAGAGTGGGCACCCCTGTCTTGTTCCCGATCTCAATGGGAACTCCTTGAGTTTTTCCCCATTAAATAGTATTTGGGCTTTAGGAGCTTTATATATAGCCTTTATTGTGTGGAGATATAAACCCCATGCCCATTTTTTCCAGTGTTTTGATCATGAAGTGGTGGTGTATTTCATCAACAGCCTTCTCTGCATCAATTGAGATGATCATATGGTTCAGGTTATTTTTGTGGTGTAAATGTTGACTGATTTCCATATATTAAACCATCCCTGCATCTCTGGGATGAAGCCTACTTGATCAAGGTGGATAATGCTTTTGATGTGTTATTGAATTTCATTTATGAGGGTTTTTTTTTTTTCCAGAATATTTGCAGTTTTCATGAGGGATATAGGCCTATTCTTTCCTTATTGCATCTCTGTCTGGTTTTGGTATTAGGGTAATGCTAGCTTCATAACAAGTGTCAGGGAGGATTCCCTGGTCTCTAGTTACGTGGAATAGTTTGTGAAAAATTGGATTTAGTTCTTCTATGCAGTTTGGATAGAATTCAGCCAAGAAGCCATGCAGTCCTGGAATTTTCTTTTTTGGGAGGTTTTTGATTAACTTTTCATTCTCCATGGATGTGATAGGTATGTTCAGGAGATTAATCTGCTCAGAGTTTAGTTTTGGTTGGTGGTATGTAGGAGTTCATCCATTTCTTCCAGATTATTTAACTTTATTGAGTAGAGGTTTTGGAAGTATGCCCTGATGATTCTTCAGATTTCATTGATGTCTGTTCTGATCTCTCCTTTTTCATTTTTGATTTTGTTAATTTGAGGCATCTCTCTCTCTCTCTCTCTCTCTCTCTCTTTTTTTTTTTTTTTTGCTTGATTAGTTTGGCCAGGGGTTTGTTAATCTTGTTTATTTTTCAAAGAACCATTTCTTCCTGTCATCGATTTGTGAAATTGTTTCCTTAGTTTCCAGTTTATTAATTTCTGCTCCAATCTTTATTATTTCTTTCCATGTGGGGTGCTTTGGGTTGGATTCTTTTTTTTTTATCCAGTGCGTTTAGGTGGACAGTCAGGTTACTGATTTGTGATTTCTTTGTCTTTGAATGAAGGCATGTAGGGCTATGGCTTTTCTCCTTATGACTGCCTTCATTGAGTCCTGTAAGTTTTGGTAGGTTGTATTTTCATTATCATTCAGTTCTGGGAATTTTATAGTTTCTTTTTTGATTTATTCCTTTACCCATTGATTGTTTAAAAAAGTGTGTTGTTTAGTCTCCATGAGTTGGTGGAGTTCTTGATGTGTCTCTTGTGAATTTCTAGCTTTAAAGCATTGTGATCTGATATGATGCAGAAAGTTACTTCCATTTTCCTGACTTTATGAAGGCAAGCTTTATGGCCTAATATATGGTCAATTTTGGAGAAGGTTCTGTGGGCTGCTAAGAAGAATGTGTATTCTTTAGAGTGGGGTGGAAAGTTCTGTAGATACCTGTTAGGTCTAGTTGATCTTTGATGATGTTGAGGTCTATTACTTACCTGTTGATTTTCTGCTTGGATGATCTGTCTACTGATGATAGCGGAGTATTGAATTCTCTGAATATGGTGGTGTTGGTGTTTGCTTCTGTTTTATTGTTGAGTTGATTTTGTTTTATAAACTATGTTGCCCCTGTGTTTGGCACCCACAGCCACACTATATATATATGTGTGTGTGTGTATGATTGTGATGTGCTCATGTTGGGTCATTCCCTTGATGAGTATAAGTGCCCTTCTTTGTCCTTTTTGAATAGTTTTTGGTTTGAAGTATATTTTATCAGATATTAATATATCAACACATACTTGTTTTTTTATATCCATTTGCATTTTCTAACATTTCACCCTGAGGAGATGCCTATCTTTAGTAGTGAGTTGATTTTCCTGAAGAGAGCAGATAGAAGGGTCCAGTTTTTTGATCCATCCTGATAACCTGTCTCTTTTGCTGGGTGAGGTAAGTCCATTAATATTTAAGGTTATTACTGTGAGGTTTGAACTAATCCCTCCCATGATGAGAGGTTTTATGGGCTTGGTGCTTTCTTGTGTTTTGTACTGTTTTGAGCCTGGTTTATTTTGGTTATTGTGATCTTCTGGTTGGCTCTTGCGATTGGTTGTTTGACTGTTCTGTGTGGAATATTCCCTCCAGTATTCTCTGTAGGTTTGGCCTTGTGTTCATATAATCATAGAGTTGACTTTTTTCATGGAAAGTTTTTCTTTCACTATCTATTATGAAGGACACTTTTGCTGGGTGAAGTAGCTCAGGTTGGAAGCCATAGATTTTTAGACTTTGAACTGTTCCATTCCAGGCCCTTCTGGCTTTCAGGGTTTCCATTGAGAAATCTGATGAAATTCTGATGGGATTTCCTTTGTATGTTGTGAATTGTTCTCTCTTTCTGATTCTAACACTCTCTCTTTGTTTTTGTTGTTGAGTTTTAACTATCATGTGTCGTGGAGAGTTTCTTCTTTGGTCCTTCCTGTTTGGTGTTCTGTGGATTTCCTATATCTGGACGGGCATCTCTTTTGTAAGATTTGGAATATTTTCTTCAATAATTTTGTTGAGTATATTCTCTATGACTCTGGTTCGGATTTCCTGTCCTGGTATACCCATGATCCATGTTTGGTCGTTTTAGGGTGTCGCATGGTTCCCTCGTTCACTTGATTTTTTTTTTTTTTTTTTGAATTTAGTTTTTGGCCATTTGATCAATTTCCTCTGTCTTCTCTTCCAGGTCAGATGTTTTGTTTTCCATATGAGTAACTCTACTGGTGAGTGATTCAAGAGAGGTTTTTATAAATTCTATTTGATTTTTGTTTTCTGTTGTGTTATTTTGTATCATGTCTATCTCTTTTTTTCAGGTACGATTTCAATTCAAGTTATGATTTTCTTGATGCTTCCTGTAGTTCATTCTTGCATTTGATCAAATCTTCATTAAGCTTAGTCAACTGGTTTTTGAGACCTTCCATTTCTTGACTTACCTTAAATTTATTCATATCTCTTTGGAGGGTTCTAACATTTTCTTCAATCAAGTTAAGCCTACTGTCAATGGCTAAATGCTGTAAGACACAATTCTGTTGGGTTTCATTGATATGATTGATGGTTATTTGATAGTTTGTTTCAAGTTCAGCGATTTTTTTTTTTTAAATCAGGGCCTCATTTGTTGTTGTGTTTTCATTGTGGGAATGAATTTCTGTTGATTTCTTTATGATTTTATTGGATGCTTTCAAAGTAGGACTAGGCTTCCTTGCTGGAGATCTCTGGGTTTTCTGACTTTAATTGGATATTTTGCATTGTTCTCAACCCATTTTAGGAAGACTCTTTATTTTACTGAGTAGGAAGCAAGTTTTTGTACTTTGGCCAGTTCACCCTCTGATTCAGGTGAACAAGGATGTTGTTACCTAGTGGCCAGTCAGGATACCAGAGCAAAAGGCCTGATTTCACAGCTCACACAGGGGTTAGCCCTCCCCAAGCAAGGCACAATGGGACCTACCAGGACGAGGGGACTAGGAAGAGCAAGGGAACAGGGATCTGGCTCACTTTGTGCTGTGATCCTCAGGACACCGACCAGTGCAGGCAACCCAGTCTGGGGAGGTGGGAGGAGCCCAGATATAGTGGTCTGGCCCACTCACTCCAGATTGCCACCCCCGCCCATACACTGTGGGTGCAAGGAACTCCAAATGGGGAGGTGGGAGAAGCCCAGAAAGGGGTCAGGCCTGCTTACTCCAGAATGTTGCGCTTGCTCACACACTGACCAAGCAAGGAACTCAGACCCAGGAGGAGCCCACAAATGGGTCCTGCCTACTCACTCCAGGCCCCCATGCCTGCCCACACACTGCCAGTGCCAGGAACTCTGAACAGGGATGTGGGAGGAACCCTTAAATGGTTCCAGCCTACTCACTTAAGACCACTGAGCCTGCCCATACACTGACCCTGCAAGGAACTCAGACCACGATTTAGTTTTATTTTTCTTTGTTTATTTTTATTTATTTTTTGAGAGAGAAAAAGCGTTAGAGAGAGGGGCAGTGGCATTCCAGGGCCTCCAGCCCCTGCAACTGAACTCCAGATGCGTGCTCCAACTTGTGCATCTGACTTACGTTGGTCCTTGGGAATCGAACTTTGGCCCTTTGGCTGTGTAGGCAAGCACCTTCATCACTAAGCCATTTCTCCAGCCCTCAAGTAAACTTTTAGTAACTAGAAACGTTAACTGAATTCCCTTGAAAATAATTTTCAACACATTTAGATGAAGCCAGTAGCCCAAGAAACAATAATAATAATAATGACTTAGGAACAAGTGGGACATTCATGAATAATAGATTTGATCTGGTATAGTATATTTCTGTGCAATGCTTTTCTCAAGAGAATTGGATATTTCTCAGAGAACTGTTTCTTCTGCAACTTGTGGAAGGTAAAAGTCTCTTGATACCCTAAGTTCCCATTTTTAATGAAAACTTGTCCTGCTTAATGAGGAAGATCAATACCCTCAGAAATTAAGAGCAAATGCATGTGCTTAAATGACAGCCGAGGGCACATAACGCCTGAACCTCAATCCAGTTGGGTTGCCTTGTCTTTATTTATAGCCAGTTTATGCTGGTTACCTGTTTTTTGCCTTGGTTGTTAGCTTCATTTCATTAATGTTGGAGTGTGACAGGAATGTAGGAGAAAAGACAAATAAGTGTTTTGGGATGCATGACTCACATTCTTTGAAAACCTACTCTCAGACCAAAAAAAAAAAAAAAAAAAAACAATCAGACTGAAAGCTATCAAAATCTAGTTCTCCACATAATGCAGATAAGAAATGAGATTGTAAGCAACAGAAGGAAAACACAATCAGTATGCAATCACACAGAGAGCAGTTAGCAGTTAGGCTCTCACGCTAATTAGTGTGAATTACCTGGCTCCTTGGGAGACCCTGCAAAGGTTTCTCTTCAAGTCATCTAGATTCTTGTGGAAGAGGTTTTGTATCTCCTACAATTCCTCTGAAGATGCCTTAGAAAGTACTAATTACTGAGGTGATACACAACATTATTTTTAGATGGAGATGAAAATGTTGGTACAACAAAAGAAATTTCCTGAAACCAAACATGAAGAAGTAATAAATGCATGATTTCTTACCTCCCCCACATTTTTCTATTTTTGTATTTTTGACCTGCAGAAAGCAAACAAAATTGAATATTTCTGCATTTTTCACGGGTAAGCTTAAGAAACTGATGTTATTCAATGAATTAAATTCATAGGTTGTTATATGTTAAAATACTATTTTTGGACAATAGTGGTGTATGTGGGTGCATTCTAAATGTTAGTTTTTTATCAACAAAATTCAATGATTTGTTTATTTACTATTGCTGATATTTTCTGTTGATAAAACTGGGTGCATTTGGAAGTATGATAGCTGTATATCTTTAAATGTACCTTTATCAGTCAGGCAAGTGACCTGGACTTCTCTTGATTTTGTAATCAATGAGAGTTATTTGTTTGTTCCATGACAATTAATATCTTGGTGACTATGACCACTTTATTGATAGGATATTGATAGAATCACTCAGGGTATTCCTAATTGTGCCAAGCTTTTTTTGTTTGTTGTTTCATTTTGTTTTTGTAGGCAGGGTCTCACTGTGTGGCCCAATCTGGCCTCAAATTCACGGGCTGGAGAGATAACTTAGCAACTCAGGTGCTTGGCTGTGAAGCCTAAGAACCCAGGTTTGAGTCCAGAGTACCCATGTAAGCCAGATGCAAAAGGTGGCACATGTGTCTTGAGTTCATCTGCAGTAGCTACAGGGCCTGGCATGCCTATTCCCTCTCTCTCAATTTGCCTCTCTCCCCCCTCTCTCAAATAAATAAATAAATAAATAAATAAATAAATAAATAAATAAATAAATAAAATATTTAAACAATCCCACTTCTGCCTTACCTAACAAGTGCTAGAGTTATAGGCATTTGCCAGTACACCCATTTCTTCATTCATGTTGAAACAACTGCTTTTTAACTGTAATGTTTTAAAATATTTTGCTTAAGGAGATGAATTATTTTTTTAGGCTCTTTCATTAGTAGGGAACTGAACATGTTTGTTCTAATATGAAATTAGCTACATATTAGGAAGAATAGCAAACTATGTCTAATCAGTGTAGCTTTGCTCTAATCTTCGTAGCATATAGATGAATTCTGGAATTACAAATGGAATTATGTCAGTTATTTGCCCAAATCCATGGACATGCCCCTTGACAGTGAAACAGATAGGTTTTTTAATAGATGAGTTATGTAGTAACTCTTTGTTGAGTGCCTACATTGTTCCAGATGTTATGCCCTGACCAGAATAGTCCGTTTCCTCCCCATTACATGGTAATGTTTTGATGAGCAATAAAGAAATAGGTATGTTGCTTACATATTTTTCTGGTTTTCTTAGGTGGGGCTTATTCAGGAAGTAGATATTTTCTGCTTGTTATTCATGCTCAGAAACAGCAAAATTTGACGTTATTCTTTCTGTAGTAAATATTTGCTCTGCGGGGTATTGGGTGAGCGGGGGACACCACAGGGATAGTCCTGTTGCCTGTGCTTCTGAGAATTGTCATGTTAGTCTTGAGGGTTTATATTATAAAACAGGCTGTTCAGTCACTCAAGGTTATAACTTCATGTTTTGGAAACAGGTCATTGGAATTCTTACAGACCCTTCCAACCTATCCTGGCTTGCCTTTACAACCCACGGCCTCTTTCCTGAGATTTCAGAGAGAATCTGGTGAGTTCCACGAGGTAAATGCTAGTAGCAGCCTGGTGATTTTTCCTGATTTTAATCACAATTCGTATGGAACAGAATCATTTCCTTGTCAAAAGTTAAAAAGAGATTGTGGGAACAACTATGGAGGCCTGGCAGCAGTTGATATATATATGGTAGCGTCTCACTCTAGCCCAGGTTGACCTTGAATACACTGTGTAGTCTGAGGCTGGTCTCGAACTCATGGCAATCCACCTACTTCTGCCTCTCAAGTGCTGAGATTAAAAGCGTATACTGGGCTGGAGGGATGATCAGCAGTTAAGGTGCTTGCTTGCAAAGGCAAAGGTTTGATTCCCTAGGACCCATTTTAGCCAGATGCACAAAGGGGTGTATGCATCTGGAGTTCATTTGCAGTGGCTAGAGGCCCTGACACGCCCATTTTCTCTCTTTCTCTGTCAAATAAATGGATAAATATAAATAAAATATTTTAAAAGTGTATGCCACTATGCCCTACTTTTAAATTTTTTCTTTCTTTCCTTCTTTTTTTTTTTTGGTTTTTCAAGGTAGGATCTTGCTGTAGCCCAGGCTGACCTGGAATTCAAATTCACTATGTAGTCTCAGGGTGGCCTAAAACTCACTTTGATCCTCCTCCCTCTGCTCCGGGTGCTGGAATTAAAGGTGTTTGCCACCACACCTGGCTCAGTTGATCTTTTATTTGAATTTGAGAAGGTAGGTTTTTAAAATTATGTGTGAATGTTGAATGTTGTAGGAAGTTGTAAAGACAAATTCATTTACAGAAGTTGAGTTATTGCTGTCTTTAAAATACATACATTCTTCCAAAGAAACTACATATGATACTTTAATGTCTCTAAAGTGCAGTTGGAAAGTCTCTGGAATGCGCAGACTGCTTGGAGACCAAGGGATCTATCGATTCGAAGAATCTATTCTGTAGTCTCCTCGCTTTTAAACTTGTTACCAATATTCTTGTGCTTCAGGCCATCATTAAGAGAGAACTCTTTTTGTAGAGTGAATCTTCGATTGATTTTGGGGGAAATTTTCAGGTTTGCAGAACAAAAATCCATGTTGGCTTTTCAAGATACTACTGAGTAAAATTTTCTTTATGCCACTTCAGTTTTACCATCCTGTGTTTGTTGGAGTTATTCTACAAGGATTCAAGTAGCAAGTGGAAGCTCATTTGTGAGCTGTGAAATACATTTTCATTAATCTAGAGAATATGAATATTAAAACTTGTGAATATCCAACTGAATCTTGAAGTGATACATTAGATCTGTTTGAAAATTTTGGTTTCTGTATTGTCCCCTGGCTAAAATCACTTCAGGATATCAACCAGATAACTTGAGGCTAACAGGGTAATGGAATACTGGGTCTCAATTGAGCCTAGAATTGAGTGTCTATGTGTTGAAGTAAATGCTGGGAAATATTCACACATGATATAGTGTATAATAATTTTGGTTTATTTATATTTATTTATTTGAGAGCCACAGACACACAGAAAGAGTCAGACAGAGAGAGAGAGAGAGAGAGAGAGAGAGAGAGAGAGAGAGAGAGAGAGAGACAGACAGACAGAGAGACAGAGAGGGAGAGAGAGAATGGGCACGCCAAGGCTCCAGCCACTGAAATGAACTCCAGACGTGTGCGCCCCCTTGTGCATCTGGCTAACGTGGGTCCTGGGGAATCAAGCCTTGAACCGGGGTCCTTAGGCTTCACAGGCAAGCGCTTAACCACTAAGCCATCTCTCCAGTCCCGGGACAACAGTTTTAATAGGTAGTAGTCTTGAAATATTATAGCACTGAAAGCAGAGGTCTGCAGCTCTTAACCGTGACACATTAAAGTCTGTCAATTCTGTGCCATTTGGAGTTAACACAGAATCATGCAGGCAAGTCAGGTCCATAGCCTGTGGGCTGCGTGTGTCCCACGTGTTCTGTGAATGGAGCCCGACGCTTTTGAAGACGACAACATCATGCTGAAATTTAAAGAACATCTTGCAGAGCACTTTCTTAGTTTACTGATGGGGTTGAAAATTCTCCTGGCCTTATTTTGAGTGTTGACATTCAGCTGTCTGTTTCCCCACACCTCCTTTCTTAAACAGGGCTTGACCATCACTGTTCAGTGTCAAGTTCATAGTGTTGAGACCTTCACTAAGTGTATCCTACAACACTGCACTGGAGTCCATAAAACAAATGGACTTACTGTCACCTATGGTCACTGAAGCCCTAGTCTTTTTTTTTTTTTTAAGATTTATTTTTATTTATTTATTAGAGGCAAAGGGTAAGAGTGAGAATGGGCATGCCGGGGCCTCTAGCCCCTGCAAAGGAACTCCAGACGCATGTGTCACCATGTACATCTGGCTTACGTGGGACCTGGAGAATTGAACCTAGGTCCTTAGGCTTCACAGGCATTCATCTTAGCCACTAAGCCATCTCTCCAGCCTTAAAGCCCTGTTCTTGACCATGGTAATTACCAATGTGTTTTCTGATTTCACCCTCTCTGCTCTACTCCTGAAACTTGTTTACTGTGCACCCATGACTCATACTCAATAACCAGAAAAAAAACACCCTAAATTCTTTATCTTTTATTTTATTTTTAAAAATATTTTTAGTTTATTTAAGGGATGGAGCTAGGGAGGGGGAAGAGAGAGAGAGGGAGAGGGAGAGGGAGAGAGAGGGAGAGAGAGAGAGAGGGGGGGCACACCAAGGCCTCTAGCCACTGAAGACTAACTCCAGACACACGCTCAAGCTTGTACATCTGGCTTATGTGGGTCCTGGGGTATTAAACCTAGGTCCTTTGGCTTCACAGACAAGCACCGTGACCACTAACCATGTCTACAGCCCCTCCTTTTTTTTTTTTTTTTTTTTTTATCTCTTAAAGTCTTCCTTTAGTTTCTTGGCATCCCTGAAGTCTGTCTGGTGGGCATTTCTTCCCGGGAAGCTCTCTGAAATGGTGCTGTGCCTACTTCCATCCTTCTCACCTCCAGAGTTGTAGATGAGGAAGTGCCTTTCTTGCTCCTTATTGCTGCTTCCAGACCATTCTCCTGCCCCCCAAATTCTCAGCTATGGCTCTCACGTCATCTAACTATCATTCCTGTCTTCTAGCAATCATTACTGATTTGTGCCTACCCTGTCATATCTGAATGAAACTTCACACCAGGCCCCATCCTCTCTCACAATTATTCTTGGTGATTTTGGTGTACAGTCATTATAATTTGAATGTAAATTGTCCCCCATAGCCCCATGTATTTGAATGCTTGGTCCCCAGCCTGCTGGTACCCTTTAGGGAAGGCTGTAGGACAATTAGGAGGTGGACCCTTGCTGGAGGAAATGGGTCTGGGGGGAGGGTTTAGCCCAACCCCACTTGCTGTGCTTAGTCAGCTTCCTCCCTATGGCTATGTCCATGGCCTGCTAGGCTTCCTCCACAGTGAAACTTCCCCCGAAACTGTCAGCAGAATCAAATCCCTTTCTTTCCATAAGTTGCTTGTGTTTGGGGTTTTTGTTTACAGCACCAAAAGAAGTTATAGGCATGTATGCCGATTACCTGTTTCTGATTCACTGGTTTTGCTATTCCTTGTCCTTGTTTCCGCCAATGGTTTTACCCACTACCTATTCTTAGTGATGGCCTGGCAAACTTGGTAATACCGCCAGTATTCAACTTTGATTGGTGCGTGCCAGTGTTCTTCCAGATCACCCTATGATGTCCAACAGTATTTCAACGTCTTCGAGGAGCCTTAGGACCCCTGATGCTTTTTTTTTTTGTTTGTTTGTTTGTTTTGTTTTTTGAGGTAGGGTCTCACTCTAGCCCAGGCTGACCTGGAATTCACTATGGAGTCTCAGGGTGGCCTTGAACTCACGGCGATCCTCCTACCTCTGCCTCCCAAGTTCTGGGATTAAAGGCGTGCGCCACCACGCCTGGCTCCTGATGCTTTCTATAGGGCCAAGGAACGTCTTTTTACCCAGCTCATAGCTTTATGTGCTAACCTCGTTACTGTACTCTTAGATTCCAGCCCATGCCCAACTGCTTACACAGCATTTCTTTTCTTAGGTTTGCTTTTAGCACTTTCGGTGATTCTTATAGACATACACACATTTGTTGATGCTTTGTACTTTAACATATGAACATAGCGCAACTTGGTCATATTCCTATTGGGTTATACTCTTGTCTTCCCGTTCCTCCACCCCCATCCCATGGTGAGCCCTTCTGACTGGGGTTATTGGTATTCACTGTGGGGTCATGTGGAGTAATAGTGGTATTTTTCCTACATTTATATCATTATACTTTATTTTTTACGAAATATTTTATTTGTCTACTTATTATACACACAGACACACACATATACATGTATATATGTGTGTATATCTATCTATATCTATGCCTATATCTATATCTATATCTATATCTATATCTATATCTATATCTATATCTATATCTATATCTATATCTATATCTATATCTATCTATATCTATATCTATACACACACACACACACACACACACACACACACACATACACAGAGAAAGGATGGAAGAATGGTACACCAGGACCTCCAGTCATTGCAAATGAACCTCAAATGCATGCACCACCTTGTGCATCTGGCTTATGTGGGTACTAGAGAATTGAACTTGGATCCTTAGGCATCACAGGCAAGCATCTTAGACACTAAGCCATCTCTTCAGCCCCTATACCATTTTAGTTTATCCATCTCCTTCCCCCATCCTTCTCTACCCCCTGCCCTCTTCCTATTGGTCCCCTTCTTTTGCCTAGAGTCCTTTCATCTGTTTTCATCTCATATGAATCCCATAACCCCATCTCTTTAATATCTCGTCCTCCTGTCTTATGGTCCCCATTATACTTTCCTGACTTTTAAATTTTATTTTTTATTTTTTATTTTTACTTATTTGAGAGCAACAGAGAGAGCGAGAAAGAGGCAGAGAGAGAGAATGGGCGCGCCAGGGCCTCCAGCCACTGCAAACCGAACTCCAGACGCGTGTGCCCCCTTGTGCATCTGGCTAACGTGGGTTCTGGAGAATCGAGCCTCGAACCAGGGTCCTCAGGCTTCACAGGCAAGCGCTTAACCGCTAAGACATCTCTCCAGCCCCTGACTTTTAAATACAGATTCTGCACAATGAAGACATTAAAAACTTGTTTATTTTTTTAAACCTTAAAAATTTTTAATTTATTTATTAGAGACAAAGAGAAGGAGAAAGAGAGAGATTGAGACACAGAGAGAGAGAGAGAGAGTGAGGGAGAGAGAGAATGGGCATACCAGGGCCTCTAGCCACTGAAGATGAACTCCAGATGCATGCACCACCTTGTGCAACTGGCTTACGTGGGACCCAGGTAATCAAAACTGGGTCCTTAAGCTTCACAGGCAAGCACCTTAACCGCTAAGACATCTCTCCAGCCCTTGTTTATTTTTTTTTTTGATCATGGCTTAGTTTGCTTAACATAATGATCTCCAGTCTCATTTGTTTTCCTGTACATACCATGATTTGATTTTCTCTTTATGGCTGGAAAGATTGCAGTGGTATATGTGGTAACTCAGTATTCTTACCTGGATATTTGATAGGTATTTCAAACTTGTCATGTCTAACTCGGGAACTGCGTATGTGTTCTTTCTGCCTGGAAAGTTCCTTCTCTTAGGTATCACTCCCTTGCCATTCTTAGGCTTTGCCCAAATGTCTCCCCCACCCCTAACACTGAAGCTATCCCTTGAAGTTAACACGATTTCAGTGTACCCTCCCACAAGAATATACTTCCCGTGGAGGCATGTACTTCTGACTCATCCGTTCCTAGTAAATCCCTCAGACCCAGAATAACATCTGGTTTATGGGAACGGCTTACTATAATTTGTTGGAGGAATGAAGATGTTACTATTTTGTAAAACAGGTGTACAATGTATCACATTTTATAATTCAAATGATGAATGTAATCTAATTTATTAGAATAATATTTTTTTCTTGAATTTTTTTTTTTTTTTGAGATAGGGTCTAGCCCAGGGTGACCTGGAATGTACTGTGTAGTATCAGGTTTGCCTCGAACTCATGGTGATCTTCCAGCATCTGCCTCCCAAGTGCTGGAATTCAAGGCATGCCCCATTATTCCCAGCAGAATAATATTTTTACCTGTGGAGCTCAGATATGTTGTTCCATTCTGAATTAAAAACACACTTGAAGAGAACATAGCTAAAAGGTTTTCCTTTTAAAAAAAACTATTTCATTTTTTTTTTCTGAGAATATGATGAACTTCTGCATGCAGAATTCTTAAAATGCTTACTAAATAGTAAAAGAGAACTTTTAAAATCTGGCTGGATTATCACCAAAGCATAAAAATGTATGCAGAAAACACAAGAAAGCCACATTTCACGGGGTTTAATGGCTGTTAGAAGAGTTTGCTGTCATGGCTTATACCCATTCGTGCTGGTCTAGAATATTATTGAAAACTAACATGAAAAGAAGCCTGGCCATGCCCCTTTCCTATCTTTCTTTTATTCACCCTTCTTCTCTCAATAAATTCTGTCAATAAATATATGCAAGTGTATATGAATGTTTTTAAATATGAATACACATGGTATGAAGATCTTATTCATGTGGTGGCATCTTCTCCTGATACCATGTGTGACATTTTTGTTACAATAGTCCATAAAATGCTCGACATAGGGAATCACGGAAAAAGAACCTGTAGCCACATGTAGAACTTCTGGGTAAGATGGCAGCGTAGCAGCTACTCCAAAGCAGCCTGGGGGAGGGGTGGGAATAAGCAGAAAAACAGAAAAATATACTCTTTTGCCCCAAAGCAAAGGTGTATAAAGAATTATCAACCACCGCAGAGAAGCAGGGAGACCCAGAGCTTCTGGCAAGCAAGAAACCAGCCAGAATTGGCTCCTGCCTTGGCACCAGTGGCCCTGGTCCTCATACTCATTTGGCCTGTCATGGAGCTGCCAGAGCAGAAGCCAGGTGAAGGGATTTTCCATACACACCAGCCTCCTCACAAAGTCAAGAAACCCGAAGGAGGAGATAGCAGGGACTAGCTGAACAGCTGCTGAAGGAGAACACTCATGGGACCAGCTGAGCGCTCTGGCACGACTCCAGGCACCCTGCCTTACCATCCCTTCCCCCTGGCTGCCAGTACTGGGAACCACCAAAGCATCCACCCAGCACCCAGCACAGCCGATCCGAGCACCAGATCTGGCAACCCAAGCAGCCTAGCCGACTCCACAGTGCAACAGAGATGGACCAAGGTGGGCATTCAGAATTGGTGAGTTTGGAAGCCATCTCAAAATGGCACAGGGCCTCCTTACACCAAACCAGGTACATAGGCCTGCACTAGACTGCTAATCTCAACTTCCATGCAGGGCAGGTTATGTGTGAGATTTGACTGATGTATTCTTGGTCAGTTTTACCATTCTCAAATAAGCTCCCTTATTTGAGAACACAAATTTTGGTGTTGATTATTGTTGCCTTTGGTGTTTCCTGATTTATAGGGCCTTTGTTTTCTTCTGTCATTATTGGGGGCAGGGTCTCACTTGACCCCAGGCTGACCTGGAACCCATTTCAGACCAGAAATCTCAGCCTCCCAGTTGACAGGATTAAGATTAGGGGGCAACACACACCCTTAGAGACTTTGAATTTATTAGATTTTCTGTTTTAACTCCAACTTTTGCAAAAATACTCTATGCTGGTTTTGATTGAATGTGTATTGCTCAGTCAAATTTTGGAATTTGCCAGTAATTTTCTCTACCCAGCCTACTTGAATACTTCTATAGCTGGAAACTCAACACCAAGGGTCACTTCAGAGCCACACCTGGTACATTAAACTCCTACCCAGAAGATATATAAAGTCATATTTACACATCTAAGAATACTGTAGATAATTAGAAAACCAAAGCATCAAATTAACTCAAGATGCAAAAATCTGTGCATTGAAACAAAAAAATATTAAGGCAATACAATTCCACCCCAAATCATAAATCCATCTGAAATAACCTTCAGTGAGACCGATTTAGATAGTGTTGAGCAAAGAATTAAAGAAAATATTATATCTATGTTCAAAGAAATGAAAGAAGAAAACAAACTCCTGAATGAATCTCAAGAGAACCCACGAAACCAAATTAATGAAATACGGAGGTCAATACAAGACACGAGTAAGCAAATAGACATAACTAAAAATGCCAATCAGAAATATTACAGGTGCAAAATAGAGTAAGTCAAATAGAAAATTCTGTGAAAGTCTCACCGGTAGACTGGATCAAAGAGAGAACAGAATATCTAAACTAGAAGACCAGGTAGCAGATATAATATAGTCCAACAAGGAGAAAGACAAACTAATAGGGAGACATGAATGGGAATTTCAAGACATTTGGGACACTATGAAGAGATCAAACGTAAGAATTCAAGGTATAGTAGAAGAATTGCACTTCAAAGGCATAGGAGGTATTTTCAACAAAATCATAGAAGAAAACAATCCCCAAATAGAGAAAGAGATGCCAATACAGAAACAGGAAGCCTTTATAATGCCAAGTAGACAAAATCAGGAAAGAACCTCTCACCACCATATTATAATTAAACTACTGAATGTAAAAACCAAAGAAAATACATTGAAAGCCATTAGAGAGAAAAACCAAGACGTAGGCTTGCAGCCTGGGTTAAAATGCAGGATTCTACTATTGGTTGCCTCCAAGAAACTCACCTTTCCATAAATGATGGACAATATCTTAGGGCAAAAGGATGCCTTTCAAACAAAATGACCTATAAGATAAGCAGGACTTTATATCCTGATATCTGACAGGATAGACTTTGAACTAACATTACTTAGGAAAAGTGAAGAAGGTCACTTTAGATTGATTAAGAAACCATTCCGTGGGAGGACATTGTGATTCTGAACATATATGTGTCCAACATGGGGTCTCCCGATTTTACCAAAGAAACATTATTAGACTTAAGGTCACAGATAACACCAAACACAGGTGTAGTGGGTAACTTCAATACCCAACTCATCAATGGATATGTCATCCTGACAAAAAATAAAGAAGCATCTGGATTAAATGAGGTCATAGAACAAATGAACCTAACAGATATCTACAGAACATTCCATCCAAATGCTACAGTGGCAGGAGGTCCTGGAACACACACTCTCTCTCTTGGTCTATCCTAAATATATAATAGACAAAGTTCTTGTCCTGAGGTTCATATTGTATTCAGATTAGTGGCTAATTATTACAATTTAAAAAATATATTTTATATTTACTTATTTATTTGAAATGGAGAGAAAGAAGCAGAGAGAGAAAGAGAGAGCGAAAGAGAGGGTATGCCAGGGCTTCCAGATGCAGCAAATGAACTCCAGATATATGCACCACCTTGTGCATCTGACTTACATGGATTCTTGGGAATCAAACTTAGATCCTTTGGCTTTGCAGGCAAGTGTCTTATCTGCTAAGCCATCTCTCCAAGCCCAATTCCTACAATTTTAATATTGTAAAAAAAATCCATACTACCATATGAAAAAACATCTAGAGAAAAAAAGACATTTCTATTAATGTCATCACTCTCTCACCACCAATTATGAATTTCAATAGCTTGGGTTTTGCCTTATTGTTTGATTTCTTTTATATCTTTTAAAAACTGCAATTATGTACATTTGAACATTTCTTTTTGTTAAGTGGAATATAAGGATTTCATTTGATTAGTTGTGCAAATGTCCATTTCAGTTTCTCCCATTGATTATCAGATTATTTTTACTCTGTGTATCATAGCAAACCCTCAGCTTTTTCCACAGTCTGTCCCTTCTGGGTAGCCAACATCAGGGAAGAAAAGCCATATTCTTTATTTCAACCGTCTGACATGGTGAGAAGGTAGCTGAGCTAAGGAAGGGAGGAATGCCTTTTCCAAACATTTTTGAAAGTGCAAAATAGATTTTTTTTGTTTTGTTTTTTTGAGGTAAGGTCTCACTCCAGCCAAGGCTGACCTGGAATTCACTATGTAGTCTCTGGGTGGCCTTGAACTCACAGTGATCCTCCTACATCTGCCTTCTGAGTGCTGGGATTAAAGGCATGCATCACCACGCCTGGCTGCAAAACAGATTTTAAAATATTTATCATGTATTTGCATGTATGTGTGTGTGTGTGTGTGCGTGTGTGCGTTGTGTGTGTGTGATTATGTGCACATGTGCCAAGTTCTCTTACTGCTATGGATGAATGCTCTTCTGGTTTTAGGGTCGTGACTGGCTGACAGGCTTTGCAGGCAACTGCCATCGACTGCTGAACCATCCTCTCACACATACAAAATAGATTTTAAAAAGAAATCAAGGGGCTGGAGAGATGGCTTAGGAGTTAAGCGCTTGCCTATGAAGCCTAAGGACCCTGGCTGGAGGCTTGATTCCCCAGGACCCATGTTAGCCAGATGCACAAGGGGGCGCACGCGTCTGGAGTTCGTTTGCAGTGGCTGGAGGCCCTGGCGTGCCCATTCTCTCTCCCTCTCTCTACCTGCCTCTTTCTCTGTCTGTCTGTCGCTCTCAAATAAGTAAATAAAGATAACAAAAAAATTTTTTTTTAATTTATTTATTTGAGAGCGACAGACACAGAGAGAAAGACAGATAGAGGGAGAGAGAGAGAATGGGCGCACCAGGGCTTCCAGCCTCTGCAAACGAACTCCAGATGCGTGTGCCCCCTTGTGCATCTGGCTAACGTGGGACCTGGGGAACCGAGCCTTGAACTGGGGTCCTTAGGCTTTACAGGCAAGCGCTTAACCGCTAAGCCATCTCTCCAGCCCAAGATAACAAAAAAATTTTTTAAAAAAGACGAAATCAAGGATTTGATCTGTCAATGCAGGAGGAGTGAGTCGGTACTGCTTACCTGTGTACACTGCAGTATAATTGCGCTTGGACTTTAAATTCTTTTCTCACCTATCTCCAAAAGCACAATCCTTGTCTATACAATCTTCAAGTGTCTTGTCATAACTATGTTAATTCCTTGGTATCACTTTAGTTATTAGCTTATAGCAAGATGATTTTAAAATGACCAAATAGAAATAAAACTTACGGGATGAAGGCATGGCACAGTGATAAAAGGAACTTGCTTGCAAAACCCTAGGTTTGAGTCCCACGTATTATTTTAAGGCTAGGTGTACAAAGTGGCACATGTGTCTGGAGCTTATTTGCAGTGGCACTATGCCCTGTTGTGCCAATGCTCTCTGCAGGTAAAGATATAAATATTTTTAAAATGAAACTCAGTAGAGTTTAAATATTTTACTAATGTACCTGTCATGCCTACTGCAGACAGTGTCTAAAAGTTGGAAATTTATAAGAGAATAACATAAAACATTTAGTTTTAATATAATCACATAATTTTTGTCACCCTTCACTGATAACAAGATTTTTTTAAAAAGTATACATGTTTTCCCCCAATTCTCAGGACCTTCATGCACAGTTGATTTTTAATTTTCCAATTTTTGCAGTTAAGGAAACAGTCATTAAGCTTATGGCCACAATAAGCATCAGCCTTAAATTTCTTTATTATTCTTTATTATTTAGTTGTTTGCGATGCAGAGTGAGTCTTAGGACTAGACACATGCTAGGTAAGTGCTTTACCGCTGAGTTTTACTCTAGCCATAGTGCTTGCTTTAAATAATCATTTTTAAGCATGTTTTTCCAAAAAGCTTTTTTTTGGGCTGGAGAGATGGTTTAGTGGTTAAGGTGTTTGCTTGCTAAGCCAAAGGACCCAGGTTCGATTCCCTAGGACCCACATAAGCCAGATGCACTAGTTGATGCATGCCACCTAGTCTGGAGTGCATTTGCAGTGGGTGAGGGCCCTGACACTCCAATTCTCTCTATCTGTCTCTCTCTCTATCTCTCAAATAAATAAAATAAAATAAATTTTAAGATTTATTTTTATTTTATAAAAGGTTATGTACTCTTTTATCATCTACCATTTCTTTGGAGGCCTTACTCATTGGGGTTATTGTATTCACTGTGGGGTCATGAGGACCTCAGTCAGTCTCTGTGGGGAAGGGAGGACTGTGCCTCCTAGTATCCCTACCCACTCTGTGGCTCTTAAAGGCTTTATATTTCCTCTTCCACAGTGTTCCCTGAGCCGTGGCCCACCTCTGTTAGTAGTCTAATTTAGTGTTCAGTTCTCTGTAGCCTTTGGACAACTGCTTTAAAAAAAATTATTAGTTATGTACACAGTGTGTAAACAGCCATGCTGGTACCATCATTAGCCTCCTCCCTGTCCTCCCCCCTCCACAGGGACCCACCTCTTTGGGGATTGTGGGTCATGCATTGTGGTGTTAGCCATCAATTATGGGGAAGAGACAATGTCTGTGTGCATAGTGTCCCAACTCGTGGCTCTAACAATCTTTCTGGCCCCTCTTCGGTGAACTTGCCTGAGCCATGTTGGGTTTGGCGGGTTTATTTGACCCATGGTGTCTGTAGCCATTGCCCTGGAGCTGGCTGTCAGGCTAACAGTGAGAGCAGTTCTTGTGTCGTTGCTTCCTCTGTGGTTTTTCTGGGTCCTGGCAGATGTAACAGAGGTGGCACAGGTAGGATACGTATACAGGTATCTTTTCTTGTCATATCGATGGATCTTGTATCTCTTCATTTTTCTCTGCAATGTGTAAAATAAAACAGATTCTCCAACTGTTGCAGTCAGGTTTGCATTTGCTGGCAGAAAACACCTAACCAAGAGCAGCCTGTGGGAGAAAAAAATAAAAAGGTTATTTTGGTTTACAGACTTGAGAAGAAGCTCCTTGATGGTAGTGGAAAATTATGGCATGAGCAGAGGGTAGACACCTCCTTGTCAACATTAGGTGGACAACAGCAACAGGAGAATATGCCAAACACTGGCAAGGGGAAACTGGCTATAACACCCATAAGCCCACCCCCAACAGTACACTGCCTTCAGGAGGCTTAATTCCCAAATCTCCATCAGCTGGGAACCTAGCATTCAAAACACCTAAGTTTATGGGGGACACCTCACTCAAACTACCACACTTGAAATTAAGGGGACATGCATAATTATTTGAGAGGCATTTTCGTATTTAAGCCCAATCTTTCTTATCCAGAAATCAGTGGAGGCTTCCCTCTGGAGACACTGAGTTTCCTGAGCATGGGATTTTGATTTGGTTTCCAGGTGTGAGTTCTGTTTTCACTGAGTGGGTCTCGTGTTCCATCAGAGAACAGCTGGTTACCTGCACAAGGCTGGGTGCCACTATTGTTAAGTGTGTACTTCCAGCTTGGATGGTTGACTTTTAGCTTACAGAGTCCACTGTCCCCAAGTTGCCCCCATGATGCCTTCCAGCACTGTGAGGGCTCGCCAAGAGGGAGCTGGCTTCTCTTTAGTTCCTGTATAGTATTCTGATATCCCGTGACCAGAGTAAGGTCTTACTTTTTACATCCAAACCACCACTTTTTAGCTCGGGAAGGTAGCCAAGCGTTTTGGCAATGGCCTCAGTGGCTTACGTTGTTTTGGGGACATCATGGGTCTCCCTGGGCAAAAGCTCACTGAGGGGAGTAGCCCAGTTCTGGGCCTGGGATTAACCAGCAAGAGCTCACGGTTTTAGCATTAAACTTTGTCCACTTTCTGCGGGAGACACTTCTGTGTGGGTCTCTACCCCTCTTCTCCTTTACTGGTGGTTGTGTCTTGTAGAATGCTGTCCAGGAGAAGGGTTGCTGTGGAACTGATTCATGTTGTCTAAAGTTTTGTGTAATTTTCCTCTCTGTCCTCCTTACCCTGTACGCCTCCAAGAGCCTCCCAGGCCCTGTATTCTGTCCCTCACCTAGCCTGTTACGTATTTCCGACTCCCCTTCCTTCCTCCCTATTTCTTCTTCCTTCTAGTTTCATTCTAGCTTTATGTCCATATCCTTGACAGCTTACTACTGTTATTTACACTCATCTCCAGTTGATCCCAGGTAGGAATCATAACTGAGAGAAAACATGTGCAGTTTGACTTTTGCATTTGTGTGACCTTGCTTAGAATACTTTTTTTTCCCCCCACTCCATCCATTTTCCTGCAAATTTTATTCTTTCATTTTTCTTTACCTTTGCAATTTCTATTTCTTTATGCATTCCAGTTACTTAATATGTTATATATGGCTTAGCGGTTAACATGCTGGCATGAAAAGCCTAAGGACCCAATTCAATTCCTTAGTACTCATATAAGCCAGATGCACAAGGTGTCACATGTGTCTGGAGTTCATTTGCAGTAGCTAGAAGCCCAGGCATGTCCATTATCCCTGTCAAATAAATTAATTAATTAAAAATTTTCTTAAAATTATAATATTTCAAGGCAAGGCAATGTGATTCATTGAAGAAGGGGTTGTAAATTGGGAATTTTGTGATATATAAAATGTTATGAACTAAACATACATATGCATTCTTTTGACAGTTTTGATCTTTGCATTCAATTTAAATATGGTACTTCTCATTTCATTACATGTTTTCTACAATGAATAATTTTGATCAATCTCATGAGGATCAGAATGGTTAATATATGTTCTATAGCTTTGGAATGTTAGCCTTATGCTAAATTATAAATTAGTTTGTATTCTTTCAGTGTGTAACAATATACTAGGAAAGGTATTTTTTCTTGTGTGATTCCCTGCAGCTCACATTAATAGGTAGTTCATAAAAATAAGAGCTTTATTATATGAAACCGTATATTGTCTCACTTTAAGAAAAGATGAGAAATGTTTTTGATGTGATAAATTCAAAACAATCAAAAATTTTCATGCTGGGAAAATGAGTGTTGTGTTATTAAAAGTCTTTAGCAAATCCTTGAGAGACTTGTGTGATACTAGAAAAACAATTTAATTCATCACAATACTGTATCTTGATCAAGATAGCATTTTGCTCTTTTTAAACTTGTTAAGGACAAGAGAACCAATAGGGCTTAGCTAATTGCAAATAATATAATTTCTGAAATTTCAAGAGACTGAATACATAGTGTATAAATATTGAAGGTATCAATAGTGGATAGCAGATATTTCTTTCTTTAAATAGTTTAAGATACAATATTTATTTTAAAAATGTTTTCATCAGTCATTTATAAGCACACACACAGAGAGAGAGAGAGAGAGGGAGAAAGAGAGAGAGAGAGAATATGAATGGGTGTGCCAGGGCCTCCTGTCACAGAAACCGACCTACAGCACACACACTTCTTTGTGTACGTGGCTTCATGTGGGTAATGGGGAATTGATCCTGAGCCTCCAGGTTTTGCAAGCAAGCACCTTTCGCCGCTGATCCATCTCTCCAGCCAAACATTTAAAAATATAGTTAGGTAGGGCTGAAGAGATGGCTTAGCAGTTAAGGTGCCTGCTTATGAAAATTAAGGACCCAGGTTTGAATCCCCAGGACTGACATAAGCCAGATGCACAAGGTAGAGCATGAATCTGGGGTTATTTTGCAGTGTTTGGAGGCCCTGGTTCACCCATTCTATTTCTATCTGCCTCTTTATCTTTTTCTCCTCTCTCCCCCTCCATTTTTCTCTCAAATAAATATTAAAAAATACAGTTAGGAAAATCATGTATTTATCCTAAAGCAGATCTTAGAGAGCATCTTCAAACCAGTGATGTATAAGAGAACTAACAGTCAGGACAGTTATAACTTCTAAGTTTTTAATATCCACATTAAATAGAACCAGATAAAATTAAAACATGCATGTCTTAAAGAAATGTGTTCAGTTATATGAAAGTGTGTGTGTGTGAGAGAGAGAGAAAGAGAAAGGGAGAGAGAGAGAGAGAGAGAGGGAGAGAATTAGAGAAAGATGTATGTATGTGCTGTGGCCTCTTGCTACTGCAAAAATACCCACCAGATGCATACCTTGTGTATCTGGCTTTACATGGTTACTGGAGAATTGAACCTGAGATGGAAGCCTTTGCAAACAAGTGCCTTTAATTGCTGAGCCATTTCCTCAGTCCTAAACATACATACATACATACATGACACACACACATACACATATATAAAATTTTACTTTTTTTTAAAGACACAGAGAGAAAGGATTGGCATGCCAGGGCCTCAGCCACTGAAATTGAACCCCAGACATTTTTGCCATCTAGTGGGCATGTGCAACCTTGTGCTTGCCTCACTTTTGTGTATCTGGCTAATGTGGGATCTGGAGAGTAGAACATGGGTCCTCGGGCTTTGCAGGCAAGTGCTTTGACTGCTAAGCTGTCTCTCCAGCCCTAAACATATATTTTACTTAACCTCATATATCCAAAATGTATACCTTATTTATGTAAACTGTAAGACAAATCATTGATATTATATCCTTATTGAGTAGTATTACTATTATCAGTATTAAATACTTATTAGTATTTCTTATTAGGTCATTGGAATCTGGATTATAATGGAACTATGCATGTGGTATATAATTACACATATGGTGGTTTGAATGTAAAATGTCCCTCATCTGTGTTTGTGATTCAGCTGCACACTTGATCCCCAGCTGTGGAGCCTTTGGGAGGCAAGATTGCTGGAGGACGTATGTCCTGCAATTTTATAACTGGCGGCTGTTGCCTGTGCTGGCCAGCTCACTCTTGCTGCCTCCTCCCTGCTGGTACATGACAATGGGAGCCAGCTCCTGCTATGGATTCCTTGCCATGGTGAAACTTCCTGGAGAGCTATAAGAATAAATATTTACCCTTTCCTTCCTTAAGCCTCATCTGACAGGGTGTTTTGTCTCAGCACTCAGAAATCACTGTGACTTCATGTATCTCAATTTTGAACGCACCTCACTTGCTCATAGACGTCCATGGCTTGTGGGCTTCACATTGACATTGCAGCTTTGGTCTGTCTGCTTCCAAGGACCTTGGTCACTTCCGTGTGTATATTATCGTGAGAATGCTTGGCTTATAGCAATTGTACAGCAAGTGCTTAAGGAAGTGAAGAAAAAAGGCTGGAGAGATGGCTCTGTGTTTAAGATGCTTGCCTACAAAGCCTAATGACTTGAGTGTGATTCCCTAGTACCTGCGTAAAGCCAGGTGCGCAAGTGACACATGCCTCTGGGGTTTATTTTGCAGCAGTTAGAGGCCCTGGCACACCTGTTCTCTCTGTATGTCTCTTCTCTCTCTCTGCATGCAAATAAATAAATAAAAAATATTTGAAAAGAAAGTGAAGAAAAGCAGGAGACAAAGGAATTTCATTGTACTTTGTAGTTAAATGGAGCTAGATACCGACCTACTCATGGTTATTCTCTCTGACCTGGATTCTTCATAGCACTGAAGATATTTGAATGTGCTTTTTAAAGTTACCTGTAATAACTAAGTGGATATAATAACGGGTAAAGTGCCTTTTATACTTTTTCCTTTCTATAATCTGAATTAACATGTTAGATTGGATAATCCATTTATATTTCTTTTATTAGACTTTATAAAATGACCAACCAAACATAGTACAATTTTCCTTTTTTAGCTACAGCTTAAAGGAAATAAAGAAACTAGAATCAGAGTGGAAGGTTCTTGGCACCAAGATTATAGCCAAGGACAATTATGTTAAATTGCTTAGCATGCTATGGAATTAAATTGCCCGTGATCTTAATTATAAATACTTAATTTATAAAACAGCCTCTAAACATGCAGGTCCACAGTTAGATATATGAACGTTTTGGTGAATAAGTGTCAGTCATATATCCAATTTGAAACATCAATGTCACTGTCATTCCAGATCTCCTCGGCTTCCCTTCTGCTCAGCCTGACCCATGGCTCAGAGGTTCATGGAAGAATAGAGGGGCTTAATGGGTTTGTTTCTCTTCTCCACTGACATTCACACATGTGTGTCTACATTTAACAAGCATTCAGAAATGTGACATCTGCAGGAGAAAAACATACATAATGGAGGCTAGTTTTGTGGGCATGTGACCTAGAGGTGACTTATCACCATGCCCTTGAGGGGGTGTGGTTGATCCTTGGGAGAGATTAATGCTCTGTAGTCTTGAATTTTTTTTTTTAATTTATTTACTTGAGGGGAGAGAGAGAGAGAGAGAGAGAGAGAGAGAGAGAGAGGAATAGAAAGAGAGGGGGGGGGAGAGAGGAATAGAAAGAGAGACAGAGAGTGAGAGAATGGATGCACCAGGGCCGCCAGCCACTGCAAACGAACTCCAGGTGCATTTTGTGCATCTGGCTTTACGTGGGTACTGGGGAATCCAACCTGTTTCCTTAGTCTTCACAGGCAGGCGCCTTGATCACTAAGCCATCTCTCCAGCCCTTGTCTTGAAAGTTTTAATAACTTTGTCTTCAAAGTTGTGCTGAGTGTGGTAGGAAAATTGCACATGTTCTGGTAGCTTGGAGACTTGGCTCATGGCTGCCCCTCTTCTTACTGGCTTCCCTCCCTCTTGGGGAGAATTGCTTTCTTTCTTTCTTTCCTTCTTTCTTTCTTTCTTTCTTTCTTTCTTTCTTTCTTTCTTTCTTTCTTTCTTTCTTTCTTTCTTTCTTCCTTTCTTTCTTCCTTTTTTTTTTGAGGTAGGATCTCACTCTAGCTCAGGCTGACCTGGAATTCACTATGGAGTCTCAGGGTGGCCTCGAACTCACGATGATCCTCCTACCTCTGCCTCTTGAGTGCTGGGATTAAAGGCATACGCCACCATGCCCAGCTTGAGGAGAATTTCTTGACCACCTGTTCTGGCCTTTCTTCAGTCTTGGGCCTTGTTGTATGAGCCAGAAGAGCCTGGAGAGGTGTGAGGTTCGGTACTTGTCAGCAAGAGAGCATGACATTTAACAGGCTGCACAAGAAAATACAATGGCAGGTTGGCATGGATGAAAAAATAGAATCTTTTCTCTTGTTTTAAAAGTATTTTTATTTATTTGCAAGTAGAGAGATAAAAGCGATACAGGCAGAGACAATGTGTGTGCCAGGACCTCCAGTCACTGCAAACAGACTTCAGATGCATGTACCACCTTGTGCATCAGGCTTTACGTGGGTACAGGGGAATCAGGATTGTTAGGTTTTGCAGGCAAGCACTTTAATCGCTGAGCATCTCTCCAGCCCTTCTTTTCTTTTTTTTTCTTAAGAAAGAGTCATCCATTTTCTTTCTTTCTTTCTTTTTATTTTTTATTAGGCCCTACAACATAGGTAGCTGGTCTGGGATGATAAGAATAACTCTAAAGTCAATTCCATGTATAACCAGGTTATAACAGAATATGTCATTATGATACCCAGTAGCCACTCCACTCCTGCACCTCATCTATTCCCAATTGAAATGCACTACTTCACCTCTCAAAGCTGGCCACTTGCTTTATTCCAGACTAAAGCATAACACATTTCTGAACATTCCTCTCTAGTTTTAACACCAAGAGTGGTGGTAATAAGTTATTTTTACCTTTTAATATGTATTAATTAAATCATGCTGCCTGTATTTTTGTGCCTCGTCTGTTTTGTTCAACATGACTTGCAGACTTCATCCATTTGCTGTATGCATCTGTAGCCTGTTGCTTGCTGTGCAGGGTACAAGTTTAGACATAACATCACTGAGAATTCAGCATGCTGCTGGTGGACATTGAAGTTGTTTCCGCTTGAGGATTATTATCAATACTTGTGTCCTGTGAGCATGTGTAGGGAGGCTTCTGTAAGGCATAAACCAAAGAAAGGGTTTGGTGATTTTAGGAGGTATTTATTTTCAACTTAATAATGCCTGACTCTCTTTCAAGGCTGGTACTAATTCGTGATTCTGCTCACAGAGTGCTTGCTGTTGTGATGAATCACTAGGTTTTGCATTTGTTAAACTAATACATTTATGCCAGTCTTGGGACACATGCTTATATATGTATAGCAAATATATATTTATACAAAAATTCATCACACACACACACACACACACACACACACACACACACACACGTATATAAATATGTTTTCCTTTTTACTTCCCTTACTGTAAATGAGGTTGAACACTTTTAGGCCACTTTCATTTTTTTTTTCTTTAGAAATTGTATTTATTTTTTCTCATTTTTTCCTTTAGATATTGTTGTTATCTTATGGAGTTTTAAAGCTTCTTCGTAATATATTCCAAACTGAATCTATATCAGCGGAAAAAATATTCCTTATCATTTATCTTTATGCACTCTTTTATGGTACTTTTTAATCAATAGAAATAGAATTTATTAAAGTGTCTTTTATGAATGTTTTGTTTTGTACTTGGGAGAACATAAAATCCTTCCTTACTTCAAGGGCATTGAATTGATGCTTATCATTATCTTGTAAATTATACTTAGATAACTTTTTTGTTCATATTTAGATATTTTAAGTTCCCCTTTTAGGGGGGAACAAGATGCAAGACAAAGACCCAGTTTTCCTCCCTTCCTTTATGATTTCCCTCCCTGCCTCTCACTCAGTAATTCCCCTAGAAATAGTGACTGACATGTCTCTCTTTACCTAGTGATCTTCAGGGCCACGTCCAGGATGCACTCAGTCTCTTCAAAAGCTCTGATCCAACTTTTGAAGAGTACAGTATTCATGATTGACATCTGTTTACAATGTCTTTTGTCCAGTTTTCTAGTTGTTTGTGAGAGAGACACATGACTCTGTCCGTTAATGGAAGACTTATTTTCTCTTTTTCTTTAAATACATATTTGTCTGTGCACCATGAACAATGTGACTTTCTTTTTTTCCCCAGGCAAGGCTGGTCTTAACTATGTAGCTCAGCTTGGCCTTGAACTCATAATCACCCTCTTTTAGCTTCCCAAGGACTAGATTCCGGGTGTGTGCCACCATGCCCAGCTAATTAATAGAATTTATATTTATCTCCCTTCCAGTTCCTTCATCCACCACACTTTTACTGATGTGGTAATTCTGTTGTGTGTACCTTTCCTCTTTATTTTTTTTAAGTATTTTAAAATCTATCTTCAAGGAGAGAATGAGAAAGAATTGGAAATGGAAACACCAGAGCCTCTTGTAAAGAAACTCCACATGCACGTGCCACATTGGGCATCTGGCTCTGTGTGTACTGGGGATTTGATCCTGGCTGTCAGGATCTGCCTTCTTGCCAGTCCCTGTTACACACATTCTTTTGTGTATTTTGTAGTCATTTCTCCACTACTTTCTAGCTAGCACTCTACTTCTTAAAGGCATTGTTCTCATGCTTTCTGAGTTTTAGTTATATTTCTGAGTTATGTTTTAGTGAACAACATATTTCATGCTTGCTCCTCTGTGCAAAGTAATATCCTCTAATTTGAATATTCCAGTCTCTTACATTTCAGTAGCTTTTTCTTAAGCTCTGTGTTTAACATGTTTTTATTTTGTTTCATTTGTTTTCATTTTTTTTTTTCCTTCTGTTTTACTACATCCGTCATTTGCCTTATAAACCTTTGGTATGGCGTTTCATGTCGCCCACATCCATTTTCAATTGCGACTGTTTTCAGTGTCCCCTCTTTTGTTTTTGTTTCTGCAAATGACCTTATTTTCTCCTTTCACTTCTTCAGTCAACATTTTTGGACCAACTGAATGCCTCTTAGGTCTCACTGTAATTTTCCTTAGTTAAAAACATGGTGGCAGGGATGGAGAGATGGCCTAGTGGTTTAAGTGCTTGCCTGTGGCTCTCCAGTTCCCACATAAACCAGACGCACAAAGTGATGCAAGTGCACAGGTCTAGAGTTTGATGGCAGTGGCTGGAGGCCCTAGCGGACCAGTTATCTCTCTCTTGGTCTTGTGCTCACTCTTACTCTCTATTGCATAAAAAAGAAAGGCCAGGTCTGGAGAGATAGCTTAGTGATTAAGGCGCTTGCTTGCAGAACCGAGGGACCCATATTTGACTCCCCAGATCCCACATAAGCTAGACGCACAAGGTGGCACATGAGCAAGGTCGTGTCTGCTCACATGGTGGCACAGGTTGAATATTTCAGTGGCTGGAGGCCCTGGCATGCCAATTCTCTCTCTCTTGCTCCTTCTCTCTCTCCCTCCTAGAAAACAAAAACAAACAAGCAAACAAACAAACAAAACCAGCCAGGTGTGGTGGTGCACGCCTTTAATCCCAGCACTCAGGAGGCAGAGGTAGGAGGATCTCCATGAGTTCTAGGCCACCCCGAGACTACACAGTGAATTCCACGTTAACCTGGGCTAGAGTGAGATGCTACCTCAAAAAACCAAGCAACAACAACAAACATGGTGCACAGGACTTTAATCCCAGCACATGGGAGGCAGTGCTTGGAGGATTACTGTGAGTTCAAGGCAGTATGGGACTACAGAGTTAGTTCTAGGTCAGCCTGGGCTAGAGCGGGACTCTACCTTGGAGAAACAAAACAAACAAAACAAAAACCTCAGTGTTATTACTCCCAGCCATTAATTTTTTTATTGCCATGTGGAGAGAGTGTACTTGCTTGAATAGTTCTGCTTGCTCCTCCCTCACCTGGAGGTTGAGTCCTGAAATATGAAGCATTTGTGAAGATATTCTTACAGCCCCACTTGCCGTCTACTTGAGACTGGAGAACATACTGTCCAGGGTTCTTCTGCTATCTGAACAAACACCTTGTTCACAACCATCTTCCCAAATGGATTTGTTCCTCTGAATGTGGCTGTTTATTTTGGAGGCATATTCTCTCTATTTGTAAAAATATTTTACTATTATTTGTTTATTTGAGAGAGAGAGAGAGAGGGAGAGAGAGAGAATGAATATATGGGAGTGCCAGGGCCTATAGCCACTGCAAACGATCCCCAGATGCATGCACCACCTTGTGCATCTGGCTTACAGGGGGACTGGGGAGTTGAACCTGGCTCCTTAGGCTTCCCAGGCAAGATCAGCCCAGCCCTGTCTGTATTTCTGAACATCTTTTATTTAACTTCCTTTTCTTCTACTAGCACTTTCGTATTCATTGCTATGTGGAAGTTTTGTTTTTATTTAATGTGCTTCAGGGTTATGGATGTTGTTGGTTTCATGTACTTGTTTTTTGGATTTTTTCATTTTTAAATTGCACTATTTCCAAGAAAAAAAATGATGAGCAATCAGGGCAAAACAAAACAAAACAAAAAAAATACTTTGGGGCATCAACTTCAAATCTAAAGGTAAAACTAAACTTTCGAGGATGGAGAGATGGCTCAGCAGTTAAAGGTGCTTGCTTTCAAAGCCTACAGGCCACCCGCATGAAGCCTGAAGGGTACTTGTTTGCAGTGGCAAGAGACACTGGCACACACACACATGTGTACATGCACACATCCATACAAATAAAGTTATAAAACTCAAATGAAAACCTAGCATTCTAGTTGTATATCATTGACAAGTTTTCAAAAACAACAGAGACAAATATAATCACAAGTCAGGATTATCGGGGAAGGAAAGTTCTTTGGGAAGAAAGTGTTCAAGGGTGATGTTTTTATTACTAAATGGCTTCATTGGTTATATATATGTGTATATATATATATATGTGTGTGTGTGTGTGTGTGTATGTATATATATTTATATATATAATATATATAATACAGTATTATATCATATTACATTTATAATACATATGCTGTATATGTTTTTCTCTTATTTTATAATAGCAGATTTTAAAAAAAATTTGTTTTGGTTTTTCAAGGTAGGGTCTCACTGTAGTCCAGGCTGACCTGGTATTCACTATGGAGTCTCAGGGTGGCCTCGAACTCATGTCAATCCTCCTATCTCTGTCTCCCAAGTGCTGGGATTAAAGACATGCGCCACCACGCCTGGCTATAATAGCAGATTTTTTTTAAGGCAAGCCCAACAGACTGGCCTTTTTTTTTTTTTTTTAATGTGAGAGAGCGAGTGTGTGTGTATGTGAGAAAGAGTGACAGAGAGAGATAGTTGGCATGCCAAGGCCTCCAGCCACTGAAATCGAACTCCATATGGGTCTGCCACCTTGTGCACATGTGAGTCCTTGCATGCTTGGGTCACTTTGTGTGTCTGGCTTACTTGGTACTTAGGTTTTACAGGCATGCACCTTAACTGCTAAGCCATCTCTCCAGCCCTGTAATAGCAGATTTTAAAAAGAACAATGTTCACTAGGAAAAGGCAATTCTGTGCTTTTATTCTGTGGAATTATGGCTGTGAGAGTATAAAATATTAGAGAAATCAACTGGTTCATTTTGCCTTGGACTTAGAGATTGCCTTATGAATTTCAGCACTCAAATGTAAGCTGTCTCAGGCAAATTGGGATGGTTGGCCATTATAGATCATTTAAAGTACTTCCTGGCTGGAGAGACCATTAGTGGAAAAGAGAAGACCTGCATGTCTCACTAGCTGTTGTAAAGTATTGATAGGGAATCTATCACCAGTAAAAATGCAATGTCTTTAAAGCAAAGTCCAAAGAAGCAGGGCTAGTTCATTGGAGAGATCATTTTGGAGTTTGTACATACAGTCTGTAGGACAAAGGTCATTATATTAAAGAATCCTTTAAGTTTGTTGGGACACATCTAACTGTTCAGCCATGTTCTGCCTGGCCAGCATTCAGTATGTCATTGGCAATTTCTGGAGTTTGACTGGTATATCTATCAGGTTTGATCTCTATAATGAAATACCTGAGACATTAAACTTATACAAATCCAAGGTTGTCCCCCCCCCCCCCCACTGTTTTGGAGATTTCCGTTCACGATTGAGTGGCGCTGTTTTTGTAGACCTGTGGTGAGGCATAACATGGATGTGTCATGGAGCAGAACCTTCCTGTGTGGGCAAATAGTGCTGTTTCTTTGAGCCCTAGTTTGTTGTTTTCATTGCTCTACTCCAAGGGATGGAAGTGCCCCTTATCATTCCCCTAAACCAGCTCATCATTCCCTGGCATGTAGCTTCAAGTACTCAGGTGTGACACTCTTCCTGAATTTCCTGTGAGGGAGTTATTTTGTCTTTGGGTGAGCCTGCACCATCATTTTTTTATAACAATCATCAGAAGGTGTGTACTTCATTACTTTTTCTTTCTTTCTTTCTTTCTTTCTTTTTTTGAGGTAGGGTCTCACTCTAGCCCAGGCTGACCCGGAACTCACTATGTAGTCTCAAGATGGCCTTGAACTCACAGCGATCCTCCTACCTCTGCCTCCTTAAAGGCGTGTGCCACCCTGCCTGGCTTCATTACTTTTTCTTATTATGCTCTGTCCTAAAAGACTGGAGCTCTATGTTTCATTCACCCTCTGCTCCCAACACTCAGCACACGGACCATTTCACTGTACCTCGCAAATATGAAATAAATACCTGATGTTGTAGACAGTCCATGTACTGAGCTCAACTACTAGGAGTCAAAATGAGTTTGGTCTGAAGGGAATCATTCTGTTATCATTCCTATATCTAAAAAGTCCTTAGTGCTTTGCTTTAAAATTTTTGAATAAAAACCATTAAAAGATGAGCCAGCATTGACTTTGACACGACTGAAACTTCTTTGATGCTAAGGTTTTAGCACATAAACCACTCCAGGGAAATCATGTACCATGTGTGAGCTCTGAGGAGTGACAGCCACGGTTGATTTTCCTAGTTTAGGAAATACTGAAGTGTTTACTCCTTCTGGTGCACATGTCCAGGAGTTCTGCACATTTTATGGACCAGTAGACACCTTAAATATAACTTTGAGTCTATCTTTATATCTGAAGAGAACTTCTCATTATTGGGCCTTAGCTCACAGGGAAGCCTGAGTCAGTCATTCTTTAAATTTAATATCCTGGAACAGTATCCTAGGCTGTACATTGTACTTTAAACCAATGATGTGGATGAGGACCCCTGTTGTCTTTGGATGGTTGAGCTTAGAAGGAGCTTCAGATTTTCCTGTGCAGTCCATGACATGAGCTCATACTTGAGGAGGACGAGGGCAGTGACTGTTGAGATCGCAGAACAGCCCTTCTTTGCTCAAGAGAACAAAAAATGTCTTTTGTCATTCCTGGATACTTTGCAAAAGGAAAATATTGCAATTGCTTTCAAGTCGAAATTAATTTATAGAAACTGTTCAAATAATTTCAGTTCTTTATCACTGAGCATGGAAGTGGATTTCTTAGTTTATGATCCCTCATTCCTATCAGTGTATAATATATGCTATATGTGTGGGAAAGCAACAGTGGAGAGTATGTGATTTTTTTTTTTCAAGCATTCTTTGTATCTTTAAGTATAAGGTTGTGAAACTATGCTGGCAAAGCATGCTACGTTCATCCTGTTCAGGGGAGGAAAATCCAAGGTGGTTGGACTTGAAGGTTTGCTGGGCTTGGCTGGTCTTCAAAGTGCCATTCACTAGAGGTCACGTTAATTACTTATGCCATTAGTCCTATAAGGAAAATCTTGGTGCAAATATTTTCTGAGTAGTTTCATTTCTATATTCGCTTTGGGGAATATTCAGTGTACATACTGAGTGCTTAACTCTGCCCCCAGACAGACAGAATGTTAATTTAATTGGATATTTATTATGACTTTGAACCAATTCTTAGAAGACAAAAAACAAAGTCATATTCCTTAATTTGCTTTTTTTTTTTTTTTTTAAATAGAATAGTCCTGAGCTGATTTACAATCCTTTTTATAGCCAAGGTAGTTTCTCTGGCATAAATTTAAAACTTGGAACTAATAATTCATGGCCATTATAAATTATGACGTGTGATACTTTGTAAGCATATCTGACTTAAAGAACAGGAAAAAGGCGCGTGGGAACCAATATAATTCCAATTATGTAAGTTTTCTTTTTCTGGCTTTCTCATTGAGGGAAAAAATTTATATAGAAATCATTAAAAAAAATTTTCAATGATGATGCCTTCTCTTATTGTGGTTTAAAATACAAGACAATTAATTTCTTACTTATAAAAAGGAAAAACATATAGGCTTTAAAAAGTTTTCTGGGGACTGGATAGATAGCCTAGTGGTTAAGGTGCTTGCCTACAAAGCCCAAAGACCCAGGTTACTTTCCCAGGACCTACATAAGCCAGAGGTACAAGGTGGTGCACATGTCTGGAGTTCATTTGCAGTGGCTGGAGGCCCTGAGGCACCCATTCTCTATCTGCCTCTCTCTCTTTCTCTGTTTCCAATAAATAAAATAAATAAATAAAATCTTCTAAAAATATTGTCATTATGTTTTTCATGACCTTAAGTCCCCCTGTATCATTTTCATCTAATGGTATATGAATGATTGTGTTTTTCCACAATTCATCTGTAAAAACTGGGCTTTAAAAATGATATTTTTCAATTCTCAGTATTTCTGAGATAGTGCAAGTTAGAAATTTTATGTGATTGTGTTGTCATAGATCTTTAGAAAAATAATTTACATTAGAATGAAGTAGATTTTGAGAAAAACACTAAGTAAAATAAGTAAATAACATCATGGTTGTCATATGCTATTCCTTTGGGCTGTAATTCTTTTGTATTTTTCTACTGTTTTGTTTTGTCAGAGTTAGGTTAACATTTGAACACCCCTGAAAACTAGGACACATATTTTCTGAAGGGTATACCAATGGTGTTTTCTGGTTGTTTAAAACCAGTGAGATGTTCTAGGCTCCAACAAATTCTCTCTGTCTCTCTTTTTATTTTATTTTTTTGTATCAAGAAAGATAAGGAAGAGAAGATAAAACAACAGTTTTATCTTATTCAGAAGGGAAGAAATCCCTCTTTCATGGTACTTCTCATCTTATGAGGACCAGATGAAGTTGTTTTTGTAGACGTTATTTATAAATTATGAAATACTGAGCTTCATTGATTTCAATTTTTAGAATGTAACATTAAGTTCTTAGAGGTGCTCTATTTTAAGTATTAAATCCTAGAAATGAGGAATTATTTAGTGGGGATAATATTTTTCCTATAATTCTAAACTTAAAGAAGTATTTTTCAAATAAATTTCAAATGACCATATGGATTCTGATTATCTTTAACAGTTATTAAAAAGAAAACTACCCCAATACAACACTTCTAGACTGAACTTGAGATATGGAAGGGGGGCTGAGGAGATGCATCTGTTGTTAAATGTGTTTACTGCACAAACTTGATCACCAGAACCACATAAAGCCTGATGCAAAGGGGCCCATGAGATCCAGTCCCCATGTGACTTCAGGCATGGGATGGAGGATCAGCATAATCTTAGAGCTTGTGGGCCAGGTCGGCTGGCATTCTCAATGGCAAGCAAGGAGAACCTGTCTACAGGAGGAAGGTGAGGAGTGACGCTCTGGTACAATTTAGGATGTTCTCCAGAAAAAAGTGCAAAAGCTGTTCCCGTCCTCAGAAAATCTGCTTGGCTTCTAGGACTTTGAAATGTGGTGATTTACTCTGTGAATTATTTATTCTAAAGGTTACTCATGATTAATAAGCTTTTAACCTTTTAGGAAGTGACTCAAACTTTCTTTGGCACCGTAACATGAATGATATAAATTGCTTGTGCAAAGACACGTACAGAAGAGAAGTAGAATATCTAACCTTCTGTGCTCATTGGAATAGAATTTGCATTGACTGACACATTGCAATGCTCAGATGTCAAAAGAACCATCCAGGTAGTTTTGCCAACTAGACATCAAGACAGAGGATATTTTTGTTACCTCAGAAATAGTCCTTTGCCCCTTTCCATTTAGTCCTCCACTGCCATCTCCATAAAGAAACATCGATCTGATTTTTATTGTCATAGTTAAGTGAATTAGAGGGTTCCAAATAAACAGAATCATTGAATTTGTGTGATTCCCAGTCTGGCTGCTTTAATGTATTATAATGTAGCTGCTTCAGCTTAATGTGATGCGATTAGATTCATCTGTGTTTGGAATGCATCAATAATTTATTTATAACTATAACCAAGACAGATACTTTATTTAAAAATAAATACAAATAAATAAAAAATATAAATAATTTATACCAATCCATTCTCCTATTGACGTACATTAGTATTATCTTCTACCTTTTGCTGATGTAAGTAAGTCTGGCATTGTGAGTTTTGTTCAAATGTTCTTTGGCATATATTTAAAAAAAATTTTTTTATCAGATTCATTCCTGTTGTGGTGGTTTGAAAGTAAAACATTTCTGCATTGTCTCATATTAGGCCTTAGGCTTAATTCCCAGTTGGTGGACCCTTTATGACTGGGACTTTGTTGAAGAAGGCAAGTCTCTAGGGATCAATCTTGAGGTTTATTAATTTCAGCCCATTCTGGGGGTTCAGCGTGAGTGAACTCTTGTGGCTTTTTCCAGGCTTCTGTGACAAGATGTGATACTAGCTTTCTGTTCTGCCATGATTCCCCTGCCATGATGAAACTAAGCTGACTAAACCCCGTCCTTCCATGAGCTGCTCCTGCTCAGACGTGTCCCAGCAATGGGGAGGTAACTTCAACACCTGGTGTGGATTTGCTACACTACTGCACAGATGTATGTTTAATTATCTAAGCCAAAGAGGGGTTTTCTGACCGATGATTCAAATTTAAGTTTCCATCGTCCATATATGAACATTTTGATTTGTTGCTCCACATTTTCTCAATGTTTTATGCTGTCCCTTTCATTTTAACCATTTCAAGGTGTCTGTGTGGGGGGTTCCACTGAACTTTCAGTTTGTATTCCTGGCCTGGTGACTGGGGGTACTGGCCACTTTCTTACATGCATTATTTCTTTTACTTCCCTCTTTTGGTCCACTTTAAATTTGGAATGATTTATCTTTAAGTTACTGAGTTATGGGAGCCTGTATTGATTCTGAATTCAAGTCTTTCTTCACGTGTTTGAATATTTACTCATAGGTTGCAGCTTTCTTACTTTTCCCTTGCCTTTATTTCTGAGCAGGTTTTATGTTTTTATAAAGTCTTATTTTTAATTTTTTCTGTTTTATGACTTGTACTTTCTGTGTCGTATATATATTTTATCCCAAGGTTGTGACAATCTTCTGCATCCTTTTTTTTTTCTGGTAGCATTGTTGGTTTAGTTTTATATTTTCTTCTTTATGATCCATTTCAAAACTTTTTTTGTGTGTGGATTGATTTAAGATGACATCATTTGTTGAGATGTTTCTTCCTTATTGGATCATTTTGGTAGCTTTGCCTTTGACATGAGTCTAGATTCCGTTCTTTTGGCCTGTCTGTTAATCCTTTTGCTTAGAATGAGAACAGAGCTAAGGTCATGGGTGGTTTTTTAGATTCTTCCCTGCAGCAGCCAACAACAGTGCTATTCTTTGGCAATGTCTGTATTGGAGATAGATTTCTCTAGCTCCTTCTACTCTTCCTGCAGGCATGGCAGAATCCACACATCCATCCTACACAAGGTTTCTCCAAGGCTCTACTTCTACCCTTCCATCAGCACTCTGCAGGACCCCAGGGAGTAGTGGGAGATTGGAAGCATGCTGTTGTTACATGGGACACATATGCCTGCCCCAGCCTTTTCCCTGGATTCACAAACTCCCCTAAATAAATGCAGTGGTTTATGATTTATTCTCAGTTTATTTAAATTCTCTGTTAAAAGCAGATAAGAGCACAGAGGTTGGGGGTTCATAAACTTTTCCTGAACTCCAAGCCCCATTTCAAAATGACACAGTGTTGACATGGTTTTTCTGTATTAATCTTTTAAAAGGATAAAAGCATTTGGTATGATAGAAGTAAAGGTATCTGAAATTTGAAGGTAAAATAAACGTTGATTAGTGATTTTTGGCTAATTAAAGTATTACTGACCATTCAAAGTTTTAGGCTAGATCTATAGGCACACAAATGTTTCCGTAGCTCTGCCTTATGATGGATTTATAGCTTGTGGTTGAATTCTGGCTCTAGATTCAAGAACAGATACAATTCAAAGCAGTGATCCTGTTTAAGTGGTTGAGACCAGTAGTTCTCAGCTTCCGTGGAGTATTCTTAAAACTGAAAATAAAAGAATTATTTAAGCTTTTAACAATGAAGAGTGTAATCATGCAGGTCACATTCTCAGAATTAATTAAAATTCATACTTTTTTGAGGGGAGAGAGAAAGATGATGGTATTCCAGTTTGACCTTGAAGGTTTTGTGTCCATTGGGCAGATTATGGGCAGGAAATTTAACATAGGCAATGCAAGGGCTGGGTGGGGGTGCTTCATGTCTCTTTAGAGTAAGTCAAGTAGAACTTGTTTAACTGGAGGAAGGTTCTTCTGTGGACATTGTAGTTACTAAAACTAGTTGGGTATATTGAGAAATAATATTATCCATGATCCTTAAATTTTTTATTAAAATAGTTCCTATTATGTTTTTCCAAAGAACTACATTTTTTTGGGGGGGGGGATTTGATCTTCTGGTGTGTAGGAGGGAGAAGACAGAGCATCTGTGAGATGTTTTATCAGTGCAGTCAGGGTTCAGTCATTAGTAATAATGGCAACAGAGTGCACATGGCTATCCCAGCCCCACAGAGAGCTCCTAAGGAGTAAATGTGTAGAATTCACATTATCTTTTTAGGACTTACTTTCCTATTTATAATAAGTAGAAATGCTGATTTACTTTTCACTTTTCTTATTGTTTTCTGATAAAAAGACTGAATAGGACAGTTGGAAACTGCCTTATCCTTCAACCAAATAATTGCAAATGTTGATTGTAATGAAGTTTTCCCCTTAGTCCATGTCACTGACCTTGTTTGTTATATGAGATATTTGAAATGACCGTATAAACCTAGACCTTGTGAGCCTTAGTGTTTCCCACAAAATTTGAATTTAGCTGGTTACGGAACTTTGCCTGCAGTTAAGCTTGCACCAGTTGTGTGTAGACTGTACTCTGAATGGAAACACTGAGTTATCACTAGTGGTGACTAGAAGGGTATAAGGGAATAGGACAGCACGTTTGGAATGAATGTACAGACAAAAACAGGACTAAAATTATGTTCTGTAATTATCCTTCTGTTCTTATTACCAGGATCTTCTCTCCTCTTAAATGTATCCCTATAATGAGCTTTTAGTAAAGATTATGATACATTAATGAATTTCAGTCTTCTGACAGCCAATCCCCAATGACAGATGGAAATAACAAACTTAAGTTTTCTTAGGAGATTACATTCTATTTTTTTTCTTTCTAAAATGATCAGCTCATTCAAGAATTTGTGCAATAATCCTACCCCATGCATAAACTGTGAATAAACAAAAATCCCAGACTTGTGACTAAATATTTTGCAGTTTTTCTTGTTTTCTAAAGTTTAATCATCCTTTCATATTATGAACATGATGTTCAGGTTACTTTCCTGATAAAGGCATGCATGACTTCCCTTTCATGATGGAGCACATAGGGGAGAAACTTCACAGAAAATCAACTTTTCCATACTCTATACAGTCATTTTAGTTCCTAGATTCCCAGGCTGGGATTTTCCATGAGCTTCAAAGAGAATGGGAGAAGTTACTTCACTCTTCAGCACATACAACTTGACTTTACTAGCTCACTTAAGCATTTATACTGCTAAAATATAAGAAGTTATTGTATCAGGTTCTTTCTATGTGATAAAGAGACTAAATTGGGCAGAGATGAAGCTAGAAGTGGCCTTTTATGTCCAGCTCATGTGCGTGTCTCAAACACAAGGACTATTTGCTAAATTGGTTCTCTGAGGCCCTAGCTGCAAGTCTAGCAACACAAAAAGTCATGATGTTGGTCCCACAGCCATGACTACTGGGAAAACGGTATAATAACCTTCCTCAGAAGGTAGCTGGCTACATGTGAGCCTTGGGGTTTTCAATTCAAGTCTTCATCAAATCCATTGTCACCCCATTCAGGACAAAAGAAGATAAAATATTGTAAAAAAATAAACAGGGCTGGAGAGATGGCTTAGTGGTTAAGCGCTTGCCTGTGAAGCCTAAGGACCCCGGTTCGAGGCTCGGTTCCCCAGGTCCCACGTTAGCCAGGTGCACAAGGGGGCGCACGCATCTGGAGTTCGTTTGCAGAGGCTGGAAGTCCTGGCGCGCCCATTCTCTCTCTCTCCCTCTATCTGTCTTTCTCTCTGTGTCTGTCGCTCTCAAATAAATAAATAAATTAATTAAAAAAATACTTATTAAAAAAATAAATAAACAAACACCCAAAAACCAAAACAAAAAACAGTGATCTAACCAGGAACAATCACATTTTCCATGTTAGCACATTTGTGTTTATCCTTTTTATTTATGGATTTTTTTGTCCTCAGTTAAAAACATGTTACAATTATGATATGAAATACTTCATAAGGAGAACTTTAATTGTTGACAAATAAGTCAGATGCACTGAAATTTACTCTCTAAATCTCACACTTAACTTCTCCTTCTCTTTCCTCTCTCTCTCTCTCTGTCCACACTGTATCAGTGACCCAGTCGCCATCTCAGGTTTAGAGATGATCTACAACTCACAGGCTTCAGCTTATAGTCATTAGATGTGGCTACTCTTTAGTATAGTGAAAGATACAAAGGGAAAATGCATAGGGGATGAAGTCCAGAGAAACCAGGAACAAGCTTCCACTAGTCCTCTCTGGGTATAGTGACACAGGATCTAGCTGAGCCCTCCAGCAGGGAGGCATCGAGATACATGTGAAATCCTGTATTCTTGAAAAGCTCCTCAGAAACTTGACACCCAATGTTTGTGTTGGGGCTTAGGCATGTAGACCTCCTCTGCCTAGAGTGCACCCATATTTCAGATTTCTGGAATAGGAACAAGGTGTCTGACATAAGCTCTTATGCTTGCACACCATCCTCAGTCTAGGGGCATGGCCTTGTCTTTTAGGGAAGGTTTTGCATCAGTATGGGGAACTGTTTACTGTCACATTCCCAGGTGGCAGCCACAGGTTAGTTAGCCTGTGTGCCTTGATTATGCTATTTTCTGCACAGTTATTAAAGACAAATGAGGGGCTGGATAGATGGCTTAGCAGCTAAAGCATTTGTCTGTGAAGCCAGAGGACCCAGGTTTGATTCCCCATTAACCATGTAAGCCAGATGCACATGGTGGCACATGCATCTGGAATTTGTTTGCAGTGGTTAGAGACCCTGGCATGCCGATCCTCTCTCTCTAAAATAAATAAATAAATAAATAAATAAAAGCTATTAAGGAAATAAGTAAGCATAGTGGTGCACATATCTAATCCCAGCCCACAGAAGGCTGAGACAGAAGTATTGCTGTGAGTTCAAGGCTGACCTAAGCTACTGAGCTGAGGTCCTCTCTCAAAAACCAAAAGCCAAGCAAAAACATAGTATTACACTGAACACGGTCATAAATGTTTGGTCACATTTCAGATTATTTCCTCATTAAAAACTCCTATCTTTACTCCCAGCACCCGGGAGGCAGAAGTAGGAGGATCGCCTTGAGTTCGAGGCCACCCTGAGACTACATAGTGAATTCCAGGTCAGCCTGAGATAGAGCGAGACGCTACCTCGAAAAACCAAAAAGAAAAAAAAAAACGCAAGCCCAATTTCTTCTTCTTTTTTTTCTTTTCTTTCTTTCCTTTTTTTTTGCAAAACACGTAAGTGCCTGTTGTGTTCCAGGCACGGTAGTGCTGCTGCAGGATCACCAGTGCGCCTGCCGCCGTGCCCCTGTCCTGGCCTTGGCTGTCACCCCGAGCTGCATGCGACTTCGGAGTGCTGTTCAGATAGCTGTCCGTGCAGGACACAAGTCAGTCCATGGGCAACCAGCCCTGGGCTCCCAGCTTTCCATCGAGAGTCTTCTCATCCTCAACCCCAAACAGTGTGTCTAGAGCTGCTCGGACATAGCAGGCTGCCCCTCTCCCTCTTCTCAGGGACCTGTGTCATCTTATGTTTCAAGGAGATTGTACCCCTCCAGCCCCCTTCCCCTGACAAAATGTTATATTATCAAAGGAAAAATTTTAGAAAATGTCTACTTTTGTATGCATGTTTTGCAAAGAAAGTTTAAACAAATCACATTTCTGCCTTTACAAGTATGAAATTTCCTCAGAAAAAAAAGAGAAATAAAATTTAGATTTAAATCTAATGCTTTCATAGAGGAAAACATTCCTAAAGCCCTACAATTCTGTGTTATTTTTTCCAGAGCTTGCTTTTGTCCATAATTTTGGTCATTTTTGTTCCAAATTTATGTAATATATATATGTCACTGTATGTTCTCTAAGCTTCTCATTAGATATGATTAATTTCAGAAAATTTGAACATACAAGGGCTGGGGAGATGGTTCAGTGGTTACTTGCAAAGCCTGATGGCCCAGGTTTGATTTCCCCAGTGCCCATGAAAAGCCAGATACAACAAAGTGGTACATACATTTGAGGTGTGTTTGCAGTGACTGGAGGCTCTGGTGCATTTATACTTGCTCTTTATGAAATAAATGAAAGTATTAAAAATAATAAATTTGGGCTGAAGATGTAGCTTAGTGATTAAGGCATGGTTAAAACACTGGCCTGCAAAATCTAATGATCTAAGTTTGATTCTCCATTACTCATGTAAAGCCAGATGCACAAAGTGGCACATGCATCTGGAGTTTGTTTGCAGTGGCTAGAGGCCCTAGAATTCCCATTCTCTCTGTATCTTTGCTTGCAAATAATTTTTTTAAATAAATAAATTTATAAATAACAATATTATAATTAATAATATCATATATTATTAATAATGAATAAAACCAGTTAATATATTGTTCAAAAGCAGAGGGCTGGGGAACTAACTCAGCAGTGAAAGGTGCTTGCTTGCCAAACCTCATGGCCTAGGTTCAATTTCTCAGTACTTACATAAAACCAGGTGCACAGAGTGGCGCATACATCTGGAATTTATTTGCTATAGCAAAAGGTCCTGGCATGCCCATTTATATTCTCTCTCTCTCTCAAATAAGTGGATAAATATTTTTAAAAGTGGAAATACAGGACACTGTAACACACACACACACACACACACACACACACACACACACACACTTAACTAGTGCTTCACTCCCCAGGTATAATCCCAGGTACATGTGGTTATATTTTCTTTTATTTCCCAGGGATATGTTTTGTTTTGTTTTTCCTTAACAAAGCCATGTAACTCTGTAAGCAGACTCAGAAGGTGCCCATGATCTAATCTTTGTTCAGCTCTGTGGAAATGAAAACAGCCATTGATTGGTATAGGTAAATGTGCTTACTGGTTCTCTGGATCCTTGTTCCAAACCAAATTAAGTGCTGAGGCATTGTAAGTGCTTGGCAGAACACATGGTGAGCTCACGAGCTCATTTGAAAGCTCAGACTACTTGAGTTTGTAGTCCGCGATACAAATGACTTGGCTCCTGGGACGGTATCTTATGAGTCAGGATCAGGCAGGACCAAGCATTAGTCCCATGTCATAGAACTAGTTTGACTACATGCCTGCAAGAACTGACTGCACTGGCTATAGGAAAAATTGTTGGCTCTCTTCCAACTTCCTTTAAAATTCTCTTTTTATTTCTCTTCATTTTTTGGTCTTCTGAGATGTGTGTGGGTATTCCTATAAAGAGGCTTGACTTTCCAAGCGTAAATCAGAATTTTGATATATTTAAAAATGTCCATGTACCTATGTATGTTAAAAGAATTACTTACAAAAATTTCTGTTTTCAACTTTTCTTTATCCTGAAAATTCTGTTGGTGGTCTGTTATCTATTGATCCCTTTAATCTTTCATGGGCTAACCTTGAGAACATTTCAATTTCACATCTCTGTGGATGTTTTTCCTTTTAGCATGTGTGACAGTTGTTCTTTATGCTAGTAATTTTAATTTTTTTCCTGTAATTTTGTAGACTATAATTTCAAACATGTCTTTTAATTAAGTATCTCCCAAATTAATATGTCCCAATAGCTCGAAGATTCATATCATTTTGCAACTTGGGAAATTGGTACTTAATGTGTTTTCTTCATTTCTAATTGCTCAGATTTCATCCTCTGCGATGTGTCTGATTCCTTTGCTAGATGTTTAATTTTGTCCTCTTTAATCTATAATCTTCCCTCTCATCATTTTCATCTTGGATGCTTGTTTTTCTGAGTTCTAGGGATGCATGCCAAATCCAGTCATTTGGTATTCTGTTGTCATTTATACTAACTCTGAAGTTCATCCTAATTCTCTCTCTACATTTTTTAGTTTTGGTTTCTTTATATTTCTTTCTTTTAAAAACATTTACTAAGGATTTTCATATATGGACATATTGCAAATTGTTTATACTTTCACTGGGTTTTACTCTTAATTTAAATATTTTATTTATTGATTTATTTAATTTATTTTTGAGAAAGAGAAAGAGAGAGGATGGGTGTGCCAGGGCCTCTAGCCACTGTCAACAAACTTTAGACGCATGCGCCAACTTGTGCATCTGCCTTATGTGGGTACTGGGGAATTGAACCTGGGTCCTTAGGCTTTGCAGGCAAACACCTTAACTAGAAGGCCATCTCTCCAGCCCCCAGGTTGTACTCTTATGTTCCGTCTCCCCAAATCCCATGCCACTGAATGTCCTCCTCAGAAGGGTTATCCATCATCACTGTAGGGTCATGAATGTTCCATTCAGTCTCTATGCGAGGGATAATGCCTCAGGGTACACCTTCCCACTCTGTGGCTCTTACATTCTTTCAGCCCCCTCTTTTGCAATGTTCCCTGGTGCTTTGGGGTAATATCGTAAGTCTCCTTTAGCACTGGGCTCTCAGCAGCCTCTGGTTTTCTACTTTGATGTGTTTTGATTTTCTTCAGAGTTTACTGCTATTGCCCTGGAGGAGGTTCTCATGCTGGAAGCAAAAGCAGCTCTCATATTTAACCCACTCTCCTCTGTGGAATTTCCTGGGTACTGGGTGTGGGAGAGGTGAGCCATCTGCTAGGCACTTAGCTTTTTATTCTTTTTTGGTTGTTTTTGATGGTCTTGGGTTCTTTGTGTCTCTTACCTTTTCGAAAGGGCTCAATTCTGGGTTTTTTTTTGGTTCATTATTTACTTATTTATTTGAGAGTGACAGAGAGAGAGAGAAAGAGACAGAGAGAGAGAGAGAGAGAGACATTGAGAACAGGTGCGCCAGGGCTTCCAGCCATTGCAAACGAACTCCAGATGCGTGCGCCCCCTTGTGTATCTGGCTAATGTGGGTCCTGGGGAACCGAGCCTCAAACTGGGGTCCTTAGGCTTCACAGGCAAGCGCTTAACCACTAAGTCATCTCTCCAGCCCTCATTTCTGTTTTGATTTGGCTTACAATGGTTGTGATATTTTACTTTATGGTTATGATCTTATTACTCACTTTTTAGAGTGAGAATATCAAATATTTTTCTTTTCTAAAACTTTCCTCTGGGTCTGTCATAATGATTTGAGGTTTAATATTTCCTTAACTGGACTTGAAGGCTATATTAATTTCTAATGGTTTCTGTAACAAATACCCACACATTTCAAAAACTTTCATCATCTAGTTTACTTTAAATTAAGATAGCCATCTCAGGATTGCTATATTAATTGTGTGCATAATTAACCCTAATATGTTCTCTCATAGTTCTGGAGGCCTCATCTCAAAAGTCAGTTTCCCTGGACTAAGTCCAGGTGTGTGCAAGGCTGTTTTCCTTTTTAAAATTTCACTTTATTATTACTATTATGACAGCATAGTTTGTATGGATACATCATGTGTTAGTACCTTCTTTTCCCTTGTCCCTGTCCCCATTCTACTGGGGACCCTCCTCAGTGGGGTTGCAGGTATTTCCCATGGGGCTGGGGTTATGTGTTGTGGGAGCAGCAAACAGTTATTTTGGGGGGAGGGAATGCCTCTGGGTATTATGTTTCAACCTGTGGTTCTTACAATCTTTCCATCCCCTCTTCTTTCCTGAGCGGTGGTGGGTGACTTTTAAGTCTACTTCAGTGATGAGCTCTTAGGAGCCTCTGGGTCTCTGCTTTGGTATGAATCCTCAGGATCTGTCTCCTTCACCCTCGCACTGATTATCAGGTTCACCATGGAAGCAGCACTCTTGCTCGTCTCCCCATTTCTTCTGTGGTTTCAGCTGTGGCTTGGCAGAAGTGTGAGGGGTAGTTTATTTCTTTCTGTCTCGCTACCTTCTGAAAAAGAACAGATTCTCCAATGGAGAGTGAAGTCAGCATAGTTTAAATGGGATAAACATTATCACTTTAGGGAGAATTTAATGATGTAACCCTTCTTTTTTATTCTTTTATGAGAGAGAGAGAGAGAGAGAGAGGGAGATTTAATTGGCATGCCAGAGCCTCATTCATAGTAATTGAACTCCAGACACTTGTGCCACCTAGTGGGCCTGTGTGACCTTGTGCTTGCCTCACCTTTGTGTGTGGCTAACATGGGATCTGAAGAGTAAGAATATGGGTAAGTGGTATGGAGCTTGGAGTTCATCCATTTCTTCCAGAGTATTCAATTTTGAGGAGTAGAGGTTTTGGATGTGTGTCCTGATGATTCTTCCAATTTTGTGGGTATCTGTTGTGACCTCTCCTTTTTCATTTCTGATTTTGTTAATTTGAGACTTCTCTTTGTTTTTCTGGATCAAATTTGTTAGGGGGTCTATCAATTTTATTTTTCAAAGAACCAGCTCTTCATTTTGTTGGTTTTTAAAAATTGTGTTCCTAGTTCCTATTTCATTAATTTCTGATCTCATCTTGAATATTTATTTCTGTGTGGAGCTCTGGTTACTTCTTGCAACTATAGAGAAGAATCTGTTTTATTGCCTTTTCTGGCTTCTGGACGACCCTGGCTCCAGCCTCTCCAATCTACTTTTTGCTTTAGTCATCACATCTCTGGTTTTCTTCTTTCTGCATAGAGCACTTGTTATTACATGTAGGGACCACTAGAATAACCCTAGGTAATTTTTCTCAGGATTCTTAGTTGTATCCACCTTTGAGAAGTCTCTTTTGACAGAGTAGGCGGCAACATTCACAGTTTCCAGGGATCAGGACACTACCTTTGAAAATGTTGTTGAACTGATCAGGAATGTCCTCTCTCTTATCATGGTTAGGTAGACATCAAATTCAGATGGGTTTGAATTCATATGACCTCCTACCAACCATCTGAAGTGGACACATGATTTAATATATTTTCTTGTATGTGATATGAAGATAGCACCAGCACTTACTTACCTCCCTGTGAGAGTTACTGAGCAGTTTAACTCAGGGATTGTTTAGGAAGTCTTGAGTCCATGTTGGGTAGCATTACCATGATTAATGTATGCCTGGTTGAGGAGCAATTCTGTGCAAAGTGAATGATGATTAAAGAAGTGGTGGATTTTTCTCAGCTCTACTCCTTTTTAGCTGTATGTTGATTTGATTACCCATCCCTAGTTTGGTAGTTAAGTGGCTATCAGTGTCCTATTTTCTATCTGAATCTCAGGAATCTGTAGACATCCACCTGGAATATGTGAGCTGTGCTGTGCTGAGACCTCTCCCTGCACTCCTCCATTCTGAATTATTGTCAGGTATTGAGTACATGCAATACTTTAGTCTCATTATCCATTATTGTCATAAGCTTCCAGTTGCAGGCCCTGAACCTCTTATTCTGCAGGCATGTCACAGCCTCCTGCTAGATTGAGAGTTCTTTTCTTCCCTTCCTTTCTTTCTTTTCTTGGTGGCCGTGTGTGCATGTGTGGAATGGTGTGGTGTGCACATGTACGTGCACGTGCAGATGCATGTTACCCAATGCGCGTGCATGCAGAGCCCAGAGAGGATTCAACGTTGCTCTGTTACTCTTCTTCTTGGAACCTGGAGCTGATCGGCTAGCCCTTGTGATTCTCTGGTTTCAGTCCCCACCTCCCCCATAACACTGGGTTTACGGACATGTTTGGCCACTTCTGGCTTTTTACTTGGGTGCTAGCTAGGGAATGAACTCAAGCCCTTTCACGCCCTCTGGGTTGTGCGGTAAGTGTTCTTAAATGCTGAGTCATTTACCCAGTCCCACATTTCTTTCTTAATTGTCTTAAAGTTATGCAATTCAGGTGGACTGTGATTGGTGGCTGTCAGGACAGAGAGAGGTAGCATTCCACATTGTGGAGCATTTTAAAAATTTTTTTCCCTATATTCTTCCCCTTAGGATGTATTAAACTTCTTTGTACTATCTTTCAGAGTGAAAAGGTAAAGTATTTTACTATGTGAAGGTCATTGAAGGCTTTCCATTATTTATTTCCATTATCCTAATTAAAGAAAAAAGGTGAATGGTTTTTGACTTAATTTATTGTGACCTTGAGTTTTTTTTTTTTTTTTCAACTTTTCCTTTATCACTATAGAAATTTAACAGGGCTGTAGGGGGATTGCCTCAGGTGAGAATGACTAGCATATCAAACTAAAAATCATTATTCTTTCTGGACACTTTAAATTCCCGGATTAGCTTGGAAATACCTGCCCACTGTGTTCAAATATTTGACACTTCAGAGAGACAGTTATGCAGTGATGCCACCACCATTACTTCCTAATCAAAGAGATGTCTCCACGTATTTTGCTAACTCGCGTTGGACTTGTCCTGCTTCTCAGCATTTGCTCTCCCTCTACAAGCTGGAGCTCCCGTCTTAAGTCCAGTATGATGAAACATGTATCTTCTTCACCATCTCTCTCTGACTATGTGTAAATCAAAGTATTAAATAGAGCAAAGTATAAGAAGATCGCTTGTATTTGTTAGATGTTTCATAACTTAGGAACATCACCTGTTATTATTGACTGGTATTCACTAAATATACACAAGTCAGTCTGTAAAATCTGTGTAGGTAGGAGGACTGTTGTGAGTTTAGGGCTAGCTGGGCTCCTGAGTGAGTTCCAAGTCGGCCTGTCTTAGAATTAGACCCTGCTTTAAAAACAAAACACAACAGTAACCCCAAAACATGGTGTCTTCAATGCTGAGTACTTTTGGCTAGAGAGATTTGGAGGGCTGAGGAAGCAGAAAGATCTCTGACATTCCTCTGTGCCCCATTCCCCTTTCTCCCTGGTGCAGGCCATAAGAAGCTAGAACTTCCTTCCTTGAAACAAGCAATAAAACCTAAGAAAGCCATTTTCTGACCTACATTCTTCCCTGGAAACTCTCAGATGTAAGGTGTCTTGGAGGGCAAGGACCATCTGAAGAAACAGGCCTAGCTAAGTCTTCCTAGTTTTTTTTTTTTTTTTTTCCTCCTCTTGAGGTAGGGTTTTGCTCTAGCCCAGGCTGACCTGGAATTCACTATGTAACCTTAGTCTGGCCTTGAACTCATGGTGACCCTCCTACCTCTGCCTGGGATTAAAGGAGTGCACCACCATGTCCAGCTCCTCTAATTTTTCACTGTTTGATTATACTTTCCTGTTAACCTAGTTGTCCACTTGATGAGAATTAGAATGACCATGGGAACACACATCTGGTAGGCCTATGAGGGTGTTTTAGAAAAGTTTAATGGAAGAAGGAAGATCTCTCTTGCATTATGGCAGCATCATCTCTCAGGATGGAGCCCTGAAATTGAATGAGTACAAGAAAAAAGTAAGCTGAAATAAGTCTTGATGATTCTCCCAATTTCACTTATGTCGTGATCTTTCCTTTTTCATTTCTGATTTTGTTAATTTGAAGCACCTCTTTTTTTTTTTTTTCTTGATCAGATCAGATCGGGCCAGGGGTTTATCCATATTGTTTATTTTTTCAAAGGACCAGCTCTTTGTTTCATCAATTTTCTTAATGTTTTCTTAGTTTCAAATTCATTTATTTCTGCTCTGATCTTAATTATTTCTTTCCATCTGGAGCTTCTTGGGTTGTATTCTTGTTTATCCAGTGCCTAAAGGTGGATGGTTAAGTTATGGATTTTCTCTGTCTTTGAATTTTCCCCTAAGGACTGCCTTCATTGTGTCCCATAAGTTTTGGTATGATGTGTTCTCATTGTCATTCAATTCTAGAAATTTTGAAATTCCATTTTTTATTTCATCTACTACCCATTTATTGTTTTAAAAGTACGTTGTTGAGTTTCTAGGATCTGGTGGGACTATTGGCACATCTTTTGTTGTTACTTTCTAGCAATATAGCATTGTGATCTGATATCATGCAGGAAGTTGTGTTGATCTTCCTAAATATATGGAGGCAGGCTTTATCACCCAGTACATGATCTGTTTTAGAGAAGGTCCCATGGGCTGCTGAGAAGAATGTGTAATCTGTGGATATTGGATAGAATGTTCTGTAGATGTCTGTTAGGTCTCATTCATATGGGATGTTGTTGAGCTGTCTTAATTCCATGTTAATTTTCTGTTTGGATGATCTATTTTTTGCTGATAGTGGAGTATTGAAGTCCCTGACTATGATGGTGTTAGTGGTTATTTCTGTTATGTTGTCAAGTAGGTTTTGTTTTATGAATTGTGGTGCACCTGTGTTTGGTGCATAAAGATTGGTGTTTGTGATATTATCTTGTTGGATCATTCCCTTGATAAGTAAGAAGTGGCCTTCTTTGTTTTTTTTGATTACTTTTGGTTTGAAGTCTATTTTATCCGATATTAGTATAGCTATGCTTGCCTGTTTCTTATTTCCATGTGCTTGGAATATCACTTCCCACCCTTTCACCCTGAGGAGGTGTCTGTCTTAGTGGGTTTCTTGAAGACAGCAGACTGAGGGTCGGATTTTCTGATCCACTGTGCTAGCTTATATCTCTTGATGGTTGAGTTAAGGCCATTAATATTTAGGGTAATAACTGTGAGGTTTGATTTAATCCCTTAATATTGTGGTGGTTTATGTGCTTTAGTGTTTTCTTGGACTTTGTAGTTTTTTGTGCCTTCTCTGAGTTTGGTTATTGTGATATGCTTCCTGTAGGCACTTGAGGTTGGTTATTTGACTCCTCTGTGTGGAGAATTCCCTGAAATACTATCTGTAGGTTTGGCTTTGTGTTCATATAGTTGTGGAGCTGACTTTTATCATGGAATGTTTTTCTTTCACCATCTATTATGAGTCATACTTTTGCTGGGTAGAGTAATTTGGGTTGGAAGCCATAGGTTCTTAGAGTTTGCAGTGTTCTATTCCAGTCCCTTCTGGATTTAAGGGCCTCCATTGGGAAGTCTGAATTCTCATGGGGTTACCTTTATACACAATGTGTTGTTGCACCCTCGTTGCTTTTAGGACTTTCTCTTTGTTATGATGTTTAGAGTCTTAATGATAGTATGTCTTGGAGAATTTCTCCTTTGATCCTGTCTTTTTGGAGTTCTGTTAGCTTCTTATAACTTGATGGGACTTTATTTTGAAAGAGTGGGAGAGTTTTCTTCAATAATTTGTTGAGTAAGTTCTCCATGCCTTTGGTCTGAATTGCTTCCTCTTCTGGTATTCTCATGATCCAAGTGTTGGTACTTTTAAGGGTATCCCATATTTCCCTTATGTTCTGTTCACAGAAATTTTTGAATTTATTGAAATGTTTGTTCTCATGAACTGTTTGTTCTGTTTTGTCTTCCAGTTCTGAATTTCTATCTTAAACATGGCTGACTCTATTCCTGAGAGAGTTTTGTAGAGTTTTGGGCTTGTTCAATTTTGTTTGTATTTTCTATTGCTTTTTAATGTATAGTTTCCAACCCTCTATTGGGTTCCCTTTTCACGTTGTTTTCTGATTTTCTTAATGCTTCTTGGAATTCATCTTTGCATTTATTTATGTCTTCATTAAGCTTAGCCAGCTGGCTATTGAGGTCCTCTTTTTTTTCCCACTCTCCTTCAGATCATTTAACTGTCTTTGGAACCCTTCCTGGTTCTCTTCTATTAGGTCACATCTAACAAGGACAGCATTCATATAATTATTGGCCTTTGTAGATTTTCTGTAAGTTCTTCTATTTTCTTGGCCAGGGTAGCATAGCATGTATCTTCATTTTGGGGTTCTGATCCTATTGTCTCTTCTATGTTTTGATTAGGGACGTCCATTGTGGGACTGGGCAATCTTGCTGGATTTAGTTGCATTTGATTTTTCATGTTATTCCTTTTGCTCTGTGGTCTGCCCATTACAGTGTAGGAATCATATTTAATGTAGGAGGAAGCTATAGTCTGCCCTTGAAGTGTCTTCAGTGATTATTCCCTTTTATGTTTTCTTTGACTAGTCTTCTGGTGGCAATGGGGCCTGCCTATTCAGAGGGAAGGACCCCATGAGACTCTGGTGGGGGCCTAAGGACCAGATAAAGGGGTTTGTTGATTGGTAGTTTGGTGTATGGGACTGTGTGGTCAGATGGCCCAAGGGGACCAGGACTGGGGGGCGGGGAGTGGAACAAAGTAGACTGGTGTTGTGGTTCAGCTGCAGAAGGGGAGAGGATGGGATTGTGAGGTGATTCTGGGATGTTGAGGTCTGAGGGGACGGGACAGCGGGGCCATTGGGACTGTGTAACAGGGGGTGGATGGGACTGCTGGGTTCTGTGACCAGGTGGGGCAGTGATATGGGACTGCTGTGTGTCAGCTGTCCCTTGGGTGGGGGATGGTCTAGTGATGTGGTGGGAAGGGGGAGGGAGGGGTGAACAGTAGCTTGTTGGCTTGGATACAAGTAGCCTGTAGGAAGTACAGGCTGGACAGTGGGAAGGCAGTTGTGTAGGAAAACCAGTACAGCTTTTTTATACCTACAAATTATTAGTTTTGTTGTTTTTGGACCCAGTCCATCACAACCCAACAAAATAGTTTAAATCATTTTAGAGTATATGCATCATTCATTTTTATGTACAATTTAACATAGATGAATTGATTTCAATGGACCTTTCAGTAATTCATTCTTAAATTTTAGCTTATAGAGCAGATGGAATTCAGCTACTCAAGCAAGCTTCTGAGGTTTGATTATTCAAACGATTAAGATGCTATTTGTCAACTCTAGTTTACCATCTCTTTTAATTATACAGATAATCAAACTAAGAACTGCTAATTCTGTCTCCTAACTATTAATTGTTTGTAATTACCTACAGATTAAAACTGCATGTGCAATTAACTCTAAGAATTAATTGATACAAGGGGATTGATAGGAGGGAAACAGAACAAACTTGGTATTAAAGAGGCTCTTGGGATCTAGGGCCACTCAACCTAGTTCTGTCTTTGACTCTGTCATGTCCTTAGAGACAGCTCCATGGGCTTGTTCTCAGAGATTTTGGTATCTTGTTTGACTGAAAAAAGTGTCTGTGTCTGATTTTCTATTGTCTTTGGTTGATATCTGGATGAATTGAATAGACATATAATTTATAACATGAAACAAAATTTTGTAGCAGTGAACCTTTTAGCCATCTAAGAGCATTTCTGTGCCCCCTCCTCCTTTCTTCTCTCCTCCCTTCATTCCTTCACAGCATTCCTGCAGTACAAACACTTTTTACAAGCTTTCTCTGAATTATTGGAATAATTTAAATTCATACCAAAGCTACACTTATTAGGTTTTAGAAATACCTTCTACCTATATAAATGGGTGACTCAAGTAAAGTATATAAATTTGAATAAAAGTGGCAAATCAAATGCTATTTCTACCTGAAAGGTATTTAGAAATTACTGCCAGTATAGATATCAGGATGATTTTAGAACACGAGAAAAGATGGCGTAGTGAAAAAAAAAAGTTACTTGTTCCTGAAGAAAAGTAGAATTTTACAATCCCTTTTATTTTCACATGCATATGTGTGCAGTGTATGTGATGTGGTCACATGTCACGTGTACCATGCACGAGTGTGCAGAGACCAGAAGAGAACTTTGGGAGACCTTCTTTGTTGCTTGTCTACAAACGTCCTCAAGACAGGCTCAACCTCGAGCTCTGGCTTTTGGTCAGGGAGCCCTGGTGATTCTCTGGACTCTACCCCTGGTGGACTGGAGTTACAGACCTGGGTGGACACATACAGCTTTTAATATGGGTTCTGGGAGTTGAACTTCACTAGTTCAGGCCCTTTCAGGTCCTCATGCTTAAACAGTAAGCGTTCTTGACTGCGGAGTTATCCTCCCTGCCTCATAGCCCATCCTTGCCGTGTTTCTGTTCCCTCATGGGTCTGCCAGGTGCCTTCCATGGAACCTTTCACTTTTGTAGTTTTTCCTATTTGTCCTTTTAGTCACTTCCAAGTCATTGTTAGAACCTGGAAACACACATAGGCAATACTTGAGCACAGCATTATGTTCACTTTGTGACCAATGCAAAGTGAGGGAAAGACTTTTCAGTTAAGTCTACGTATGGCAGCCAGACATGCAGATGACAGCAGAGTAAGATGAATGTGTGGTATAACATGTACAGTGCTGAGAGTTTTAAAAGCAAATATAAAGGAAATACAAAGTCATGAAGCTATCAGTGTGAACAGTATTTGACTTTTTTTTTAGTGTTCAAGAATAGCTGTTGTTTAATGAACTCCTAGTTAAACTGATAGATTTCTTTTCAATTTTTATTTATTTATTTTTATTAATTAGTTTTGTACTCAGTGAATACAGTCAAGTTGGTACCATTGTTAGCATCCTCCATGTCTTACCCCCTCGCCCTGGCCCCTCCTTGTTGAAGTATATGGGTCATGCATTGTGGAGTTAGCCCACAGTTATGGGTAGGAGGAAATGTCTCTGCATATCATGACCCAATGTGTGGCTCTGACATTCTTTCCAACCCCTCTTCTGCAAAATTTCCCTGAGCCATGTTGGGTTCATTTTTGGTCTGTTTCAGTGATGAGGTGTTGGGGGCCTCTGGGTTTCTGGATATCTGATTTGTCAGGAGTTGATTGTTCTCTGTGTTGATCTCCTTCACCCTTGTGCTGGTACCTGGTTCACCAAGAACACAACACCCTTGCTTGTTTCACCAATTATTCTTAGTTTCAGCTAGGGCTCTTTTGAGGTATGATGGGGTGGTTCTGTCCTTAGGATCTGCATCTGTCTGAAAAAGAGAAGCAGATTCTCCAATGGAGAGTAAAGTTAGCACCAGATAAATGGGATAACCCTTATTCTTTTTTATAGAGAATTTAATAAGTGTAGGCCCTCTTGTAGCCCATGATTGGTGGTAGCTTGATAGGAGAGCAGGCTCATGTTTGGATATGGTTCTGACTTGTTTCCCAGCTCCAGCTATGGGTCCCCTACCACTGAGCGAATCAGTTAGCCAAATCAAGAGCAATTGGTTTCCCACCATGGCTGTGGACCACTGTTGCACTTGTGTGAGCATCACAACAGGTTATTTGCTATTAAGTAGGTTAGACCATGAGTTGCTTGGACAGATATTGGTCATTTTCCCCCAGTCACCCATGTAGCACTTTCTGGCATTAGAGGAGCTGACTGTCTGGGAACTGACTCTCTTCCAGCTTCCAGCCATGTCACTCCATGTTACCTGTCAACTACATATGGTGTCTTCAGCAGTAGGGTCTTACTGCTAACCTTTGGTGGGTCATCAAGTACTCTGACAGAAATCTGACATTCTTTTAGGAAACCTTGTATGTCTCTCTGATCAAAGCTCATTGTGGATGATAGCCAGCTGCTGGTACTGGGAGTTATAGGTCAGTGCCCATGAAGAGAAGGAAGAAAATGATAACTAATATAAAAGAGTTATAGAGAAGAAAAAGAGAGAGGGGGGGGAGGTAGAGAGGGAGGGAGGGAAAGAGAGAGAGAGAGAGAGAGAAGCTGTAGAAGATTAAGGTCAGTCTTCATTGTACCCTCTCCAGTAACTTGTGACTCAGTTGTTCCCCAGATATAGAAGCTTGGGGTATTTTAGTTTACCCTGCTGACTGATAGCTGGGATTATTGAAACGATTTAATTTTTTTTCATCCAATAAGGGTCAGCCTGTTACTGTGCTATGTGCATATGTGCTTGTGTGAGCATGTACACACATGCACGCCCATACACACATGCACACATACACATGTGTACACACACCCTAGACTTCTCTGTGGCATGATATATCTGAGAAGACTGTTGACTCTCAAAAGATTTGTGATAATTTAGTCTGATATATGACTTTGTGGGGCTTTAAACTATCAGCTTATAACTTTCAAATGACTTAGTGGAATAAACTAGGATTTGTTGCATGTCACTTTGTGTGCCTGGTTTAAGAGTTATTAGCATATATCAGTGTGTGAAGGATTGCCTCAAGGATTTAAGTGGAGTCTTTACTGCTTCCTGGAGTGGAAAAGATATCGCTATATTTTCTAATATGATACCTATGTACAGGAGAAAATAATGCATGGCTTTCTCAGCTGCATTAGCCTATGTGGTAGATGAACAGGATAAAATATTTGAAAATTCTCTGGATTCTCCAGTAGAAATAAGTTCTGTAGCTGTTAGTTTCATACTGGGTTGGGCCATTTGGACATGAAAGGTCCCTATTTTCCTGTGAGATTTAACTTCTTGAGATTAATACTTCTTTTTTGTTTGTAATTTTCTTTTTATATTTGTTAGTTGGCTTGTTTGGTGTTTAAGTTTTTGACATTTTAATATTTTCTGGATATCAATTCACCACTGGATTATATCTGACAAACATTTTCTATTTGGTAGGCTGTGACTTCATGATTTTTTTTTCCCCCTTGGGCTACACAGAAGCTTTTTATTTTAATGCAGTTCCATTTGTCAACTTTTGCTTCTAGAGTCATATTCAGAAAGCGCTGCCTATTCCTGTATCATGAAGTGTTTCTCTATGCTTTACTCTTATAGTTTCACCGTTGCAAGCCTTACATTCAGGTCCTGGTGTTCTTTTTCTGGGTGTGGAATAGGAATCTAATTTCACTCTTCCACTTGTGAATAGTCAGTTTTCCCAGCAACATTTGTCAAAGAGTTTTTTTTTTTTTTTTCCCCCACAGTGTATGTTTTTGTCACCTTTGTCAAGAATCAGATGGCGGTAGCTGTGTTGGATAAGACCAGTTTTTATTTACCAGTGTTTACATAGCTACTTACACATATTGCTAATGAGCCAGCAACATGGGGTCATTCCAAGTAGGATTTTGCCCTTCTCCCAGAAAAGTTTATAAATTTATATAGAAGACTGGAAGAGATACATCATTACCTAGAACAGGGTTTCTTAAACACCTTATGCTTGAAATCCTTTTTGCCTGAAAAATTACATGTTCCCGAGTACACAGGCATATAAAATAGCTATACAAATAAAATATTTACTGAGACCAAGTCATAAAATCTTGATTATCAACTAATGGGGGAAGGGTTGGAGAGATGGGTTAGTGGTTAAGACACTTTCCTACAAACCCTAGGGGCCCAGAATCGGTTCCCCACTACCCATGTAAACCAGATGCACAAGGTGGCACATGTGTTTGGAGTTCATTTGCACTGGCTAGAGGTCCTGGTGTACCCATTCCCTCTCTCTCTCTCTTTGTTCCCCCCTCTTTCTCTTCCCTTCTCTCAAATAAATAAACAAAATATTTTTAAAAATAATTCTTTGGTATCCATATAACTTTGCCGTTAAAATGAAAACAAATTTGCATTCTAACAATATGGATATACTTGTTTATTTTTATAAAGAACCAATTAAATCTTGGCTGATTATTTGATATTATGAGATATAGAATATCTCAACATTTTTGGATTTGATTGATATTTTGATTTTATAATCAATCAATGCTGAAAATGTTGCCTCGAAGAAATGCCTAGTTAAAAATGGTAGAAGTAGGGCTGGAGAGATGGCTTAGCGGTTAAGCGCTTGCCTGTGAAGCCTAAGGACCCCGGTTCGAGGCTCGGTTCCCCAGGTCCCATGTTAGCCAGATGCACAAGGGGGCGCACGCATCTGGAGTTTGTTTGCAGAGGCTGGAAGCCCTGGCGCGCCCATTCTCTCCCTCTCCCTCTATCTGTCTTTCTCTCTGTGTCTGTCGCTCTCAAATAAATAAATAAAAAATGAACAAAAAATATTAAAAAAAAATGGTAGAGGTATATTTAGGACCATTTCAGAAACTGCTGGAAATCTTGTTCTAATCCCAAGCTAACTGATTTTTAAAAGTGAAATTCCAGTCAGCATCTCAGGCAGCAGTTTTTAAAATCAAGCCTTCTAACACAACACAATTCAAGATATAATAACTTGATGAGGAATGACAGCAGGAATGTAGCGTTGCACTTCTGGTGGTGTCTTAGCATTTCAGTCAACTGGAGATGCACACACACACGCACACGCACACGCATGCACACGCACACGCACACGCACATGTAGCAAGAAGCTTTTAAAGCAAATCGATAGTACAGATTGAATACACTGCCAAGAGGAACAGTGAGTCACATGATTGATATAATAAAGGGTCTCTCTCTGGGTTATGCCCAGGGTTTCTTTTTAAGGAATCTGTAAGAACAAAGGGTCACTTGCTAATTGGCATAATTTGAACGGTTCTCTATTTTGATTGAGAAACTTGAGTTATTTGAGTTAGATAAGTCATTTTTTTCTACTGAGTATGTTCCTTCCAATGATGCATCTGATTTTAATCATATTTATATCTAATTATTAATAGGTATGAAATGGTCAATAGGGGGTTCTTCCTTAAAGTTCACTTAGAAGACACAGTTTACCTTACTGTGCATGCACCCCAATCCCAAACCAGTTCTGCCTTCCAGTTCTGGCTATAACTTAGCACATATGTGAATAGAAACTAACCATAAAAGAGACTTTACCAAAGGCTTCTAGGGGCAAAGAGGCTTATTCCATTGTTTAAAGTGGGGTGTACCTACAGCTCATGGAGGGTACATTGTTGGGAAGGGTATATTTACTGCCCAAGCCAAGCAGAGTCCCAGGTTGCTATCTCCCTATGCTTAGCTGTCTGATGTTTGTGAAGCTGACATATCTATAGAGGAACATTCAACTGACATTTTTAGTAAAGAATATTTGTCTGTGAGTAAATATTAGGCAAGTTGAGGATGTGAAACAGTTTGACTCATTCAAATGACAAAGTTGAACTAATTTTACATTTTCAAAATAATTAGTATTTCTAATAAGTAAGTTGGCAAATAAATGTTAAATCTTCCATCATTTATAAACAGGCTACTGATCCTGGAGCGATGGCTCAGCAGTTAAAGTGTTTGCCTGAAAAGCCTAATGACTTGAGTTTGAGTCTCCAATACCCGCATGAACAAAGTGGCACATACATCTGGAGTCCATTTGCAGTGGCTGGAGGCCCTGACATGCCCATTTTCTCTCACTATCTCTCTTCTATCTCTACTTGCAAATAAATAAATAAAAATATTATTAAAAAACAAACAGGTTATTGCAATAATCCCAAGATACAACTGCCACTGAGGCAAAAGTATTGTATATCTGCTGGATAGCCTTTTGCCCTTTCAACCATAGGATCCTTGATAATCTTATTTACTTTGCAATTTTAAAATTCAAGCCATGAGAATAATTCTGAATTTCTTATAGTGTACTTATATAAAGGAGAAACTTTCATTTTTTAAAAATATATTTTATTTATTTATTTGAGAGAGAGAGAGAGAGAGAGAGAGAGAGAGAGAGAAAATGGATGCATGGAGGCCTCCAGCCACTGAAAACAAACTCCAGATGTGTGTGCCCCTTTGTGCATCTGGCCTAAGTGGCTCCTGGAGAATCGATCTGGGATGTTTTGGCTTTGCAGGCAAACACCTTAACCGCTGAGCCATCTCTCCAGCCCTCCTTTCATTTTTTTAAGTGCCATTCACAAATATGAATTTACTTTAGGTGTCCTTTAGAAAAATAAGTCAATGTTTTTCAAGAAAAGAGGGTGATGAATATGAATGTGTTGGTTTTCTGATGGGCACATCGCATGTGGTAAAATACAAGAACTTGAATGCATGAAGGAGCCAACTAATTGCAATCTCATTCTATGCAGTGGTATTACTTTTCCCTCTGATGAGACGACAAGATGTGGTTTTAACACAGAATACTGAGCCCAGAAAAATGATTTGCTTTTCTCTTTGTCATATTAAGCTATATGATCAGTGTGTATTTTGCCTGCATAAACATTATTTTAACCTATATCAATGTTTCGTACAGGCAAGATGTATGACTGGAGCGGCACCGTGTCTTCTCGTTTCACTGGTGTCAACAAACGGAGTTTATCTGCATCATCCACGGTGTTGCAGGATATTGCTGTAAGTACTTTTAAATCTGGACTTAGAGTTTACTTGTCACCCCAAACCCCAGCAAAGTAAAGTGAGGCAAACACGATGACCTTGACACTGCAGAAATCTGTTCAGGAAAGTAAAGGGCTAATTATGACTTTACTTCAGGCTCATGTGTTCATCAAAGTCTCTTAATATTTCTGACTGAATGACCATTGGGTGTTTACTGCTGGAAGTCATTTTACACTCTTTTATTTATTTATCTTTACTGTGGAAGTCAAAAGATTCAAACCAATTTTCTCAATCATAATGGACCCGTTGTTTTGAAATATCCCCGGGCAAGAAAGACATTTCAGGAGAATAAGGCACTTGACATTGGTATAGTGTTGGCAATAGTTTTAGTCCCACATTTCCAGTCACCATATGTATTCTTCTAAGTTAGTATGATTCCTGCTCCCCCCACCCCCCAAAAAAACCTGGATGAAGTCATGGGAAGTTCAGTGAAGAGACCATCTGAGTAGATGTTAGGTGAAAGGAACGAACAGACTGTGCCTGCCCTGGGGAATCCCCCTCCCTCCCCTCCTGGGAAGCTAGGTACACGTGTTCTCTAGTAAAGGGAACATTAACTAAATTTCTTAAAAAGTAATGAAAGAGAACAAACTGTAAAAAGGCAGCCAAAAAAGGCAAACATCTGTTACTGAACATGTCTCACTTGACTTCCTTTTAATGTTCTTAGGAATAAATTTATGAACTAGGGAAGGCTTCGCACTAATTAGCTTGTTTTCATCAAACAAAATGCACCAGACATGGATGTTGAATATGAATGAAAAGTTTAATAGTAATAATAAGTAGATAGAGAAAGTGCTCATAACCAAAGTTATGGCCATAGGTTTTAGATATTTTTTTTTGAGGTAGGGTCTCATTCTAGCCCTGGGTGATCTGGAATTCACTATATACTCTCAGGGTGGCCTCAGACTCACAGTGATCCTCCTACCTCTGCCTCCTGAGTGCTGGGATTAAAGGCATGTGCCACCACCCAGCTATATATTTTTAATGGTTACTACCAGTGTGTTGATTTAGATTGCTATCATGTCCTACTTCTTTTCAGCTCATTCTTATTCTGTTTTGATGCCCTTTTCCCCTTCTCCTGCGTCGTCTATCATGAGCTGTTGGTGGGTCCAGGACTGTACAGGTTTTGTATAGGTAATGACAATCACTGTGAAGTCACAATAACGACCACTTTATGTCTGGAAGATAGCATTTTGAAGCACTCCTTGCCAATCCTCTGCCTCTTACATTCTTTCCGCCCTATATTCCTCAACACTCCCTGAGCCTTGGATGATGTGATAGAGATGTCTCGTTTAGCACTGAGCACTGAAGTTATTCTCAGCACTTCAGTGAGTTTTGAGTCTTCACAGTAGTCACTGCTATCTTCAAAAGGAAGCTTTTTGACCAAAAGTGAGAAAATCACTAATCTATGGACATAGGCATAAATATTTAGAGGAATTCATGATGGGCATGACAGTTCCATTTAACCAAACAACAGTAGAAACTTCCCCACAAGGGCCATTGACCTTCTTAGTGTTAGGCTTTTGATTAGGATTTCAATACCAGGTATGAATTTCCTCCAACAGAGAAGGCCCCAAATCCAGAGAACAGTTGGTTACCCTTATAAGAGTCATGCCACTATTGCATCAGTGCCTGTCTGGTCACTTGTGTGGCTTACAGAGTGTAATGCTGATCATGATGATTGATGACTTTTCTCCCCCAGTAATCTGCAAAATGCTTTTCCAGTACTAAGACAGCTAGCCAGCAGGTAGGAGCTTTCAGTCCAGTTCCAGCTTGATTTCTCAGTACTCTGCAGTTGAAGCATGCGGTATCTTCAGCAGTAGAGTCTTACCACCTCATTGCAGTTTGCTTCACTTTTCCACTTTGTCCATTTTCTTAAATATATTGTTAAACCACACTCTAAAGATGTTTTAGTTTTGGAATTTTTTGAAGATTTTGCACTACTTTTTCTATTCAAATTAAATGTGCACGAAGAAAAGGAAAACAAGCAACCAACCGAAAGTAGATAATCATATATGAAATAGCTTAGAGTCATACAACCAGCTTGGAGTAAGTGATTAACGAATTATAGTTGTTGCTGGTTAATTCCCCAGCCAAGTTCTCCAAACAGTGACAGTCATGTTGTAGCTGAGAGGCCCAGGGCAGCCTCTGCTCAGGATACATTTCAATGCCATTGTAGTTAAATCCTAGTAAGTCATTTCAAAACCACTGGAATTTTCCTAAATGAAGCAACAGTGGAAAACAAATGAAATTGCTGAATACAAGTCAATTAGAATCTAGCATGAACTCTATTGCTGTCCTTTTGTATACTATCCTGACTTTCTTGTCATAAATTAAAATATCTCTCCATTTACAGTTTCCCTTTGGAATAGAGTATAATATCAAGTTAAAATTTCAGCCATCCCCTGCTCCTGTAATCAAGATAATGACACCAAACTATTCATTTCTCAAAGAAAAGTAGAAAATAAAACATCTATCTTGCAGAGTCTTGGAAAGATTGCTAGTCACAAAGAGAAAGAACATAGTAGATTTTAATTGTTACTTATAACACTTTATTAGCTATTTTTTGTAGTCCCACGTCTCCAAGGTAGTATATAATTTACATAATAGCCAATGGTAATAAATAGAATAATTTCACATTCAAACTGACTTCTTAAAATGTACACATAGAGTTGAATTTGAAATTTAAAATACCATCCAGTTTCTAACTGAGCTGCTTAGTAATTAATAATATTCTTAGGTGGTAAACTTAAAGTCAAAGGAGAAGTATATTCGAAATCAAGCTAGCACTGTACAAAGTTTTCATTCCAACTAGTAAAAACAGTTCATGGCATGTCCTGTATAGACTCACTCAGTGTCAAACAGAATAAAATAACTCACACCTGTCCCCAGCTATTCATCATGTGGCTTTCTTCAGTCTGTGCTTTCAAAACATAAGCAACCCACTAGAGCTACTTGGAGCCATGTAGCCTCTTAGAAAGTTGTTATATGCCTGGGAAACTCAGAAATTGTCCAGAAAGCTCGTAATTACCTATTCCTCTATCAAAAAATGAGATGCTCTTTTCAAGCTCAGGGACTACTTTTCATCACATTTTTAAAAAATTATTTATTTATTTATTTATTTGAGAGCGACAGACACAGAGAGAAAGACAGATAGAGTGGGGGAGAGAGAATGGGCGTGCCAGGGCTTCCAGCCTCTGCAAACGAACTCCAGACGCGTGCGCCCCCTTGTGCATCTGGCTAACGTGGGACCTGGGGAACTGAGCCTCGAACCGGGGTCCTTAGGCTTCACAGGCAAGCGCTTAACCGCTAAGCCATCTCTCCAGCCCTTTTCATCACATTTTTAAACGTTCTTTTGCTTTGCATACTTTCATATAGAATGTTACACACATAGACACATGTGCGCACACACACATATACTTACATAAACACACACACATACAGCATAATCCTAAAGACCCGTAGAAGGGTATGTATTTTTTTCTTTTCTTCATATATTTGGAAAATCAGTTCTTCTTAATTTTATGTCAACTCTTCTCATTTAAAAAATACATTAACACATACACACAATCCTAATTATTATTTTTAGGCTTGATGGCTTTTACTTTATATAAATAAAATAAGGTCTTTAATGTCTTCTTGGTCATCTTCATTAGTGTGGGTGTTTGCCCCCATGGTTCATTCTTTTACATCAGTGTACAGTATACTGCAGTGTGTGAACATACTACATGCTAGTGATCCTTTCTGTCAATGGAGTTAGTTTCCTTTTAAAAATGCATGCTTACGACCAGCAATGCTGTAGACATCTGTTTACTTGTCTCTTGGGCGGGAGTCTCTCTATAGCAAGCACTTCCACCATTGGTATGCACGTGCACTTTAGGCATCAAGGACAGGTGGATACATGACAAGATGTGGATCTCTTCTTATCTACTTCCTTTGCAAGTACCCTTAATAAGGGCCCATTGACAGAACACTTTAATTGCCCATGGGTTAACTTTTATCTTCCTTCTCTTATTTCTCAGTTTTGTGAAGTTACTCCTCTGTGACTAATACTGAGAGAGTATAGGTGCTAATCCAGTTGTCTTTTCTTTGCAGGGAACCTGTCTGTGCTCTGCTTATAAGGACTTATTTGCTGTTCTCTTGTTTCGTTAAGGAGTGTGGGTGTTTTATTTTTATTTATTCTAGCTGCTTTCTTATGGTCTTCTTACATCTGAAAATTAGTGCCTTTCAGTAATTCTAAAAACAAACCCCAAAATTCATCCTTAATCTCTTTATACATTCTTTACCATCCATTTTGTTAAAAAATATTTTTATTCATTTGAAAGAGAGAGAGAGAATATGATGCCAGGACATTTAGCTGCTGCAAAGGAACTCTAGATGCATGCACACCAACTTGTGCATCTTGAACCTGGGTCCTTAGGCTTTGCAGGCAAGCACCTTAACAGCTAAGCCATCTCTCCAGCTCCCTTCATTGTTTCTTTATAAACTTCAAGTTTGAAGTCTTAATAAATCTCTAGTTAGGCATGTTTTGAGTCTTTCAGTTATTACTGTATTTCATATTTGTTCTCTTTATCAGATTTGCTATTTTTCTGTCTCATCACTCTATCCTGAATTGTTTTTTTTTCCCCTACCAAGTTATTTTCTGAAGACTGAGTCCATTCCATGTGTCTGTTCCTTTCTTTTTCTATTCATTGACTTTCCAACATAAATGAGTATGCTTTGCATGTTTAGAATGTCCATATATGTTTCTGAAATTCTTGGTCAAACTTGGTACACTTTTGATTCCTTCAGTATATATTTTTTTTGTACTCCCATATTTATTGTAACACGATTCACAATAAACACAACTTATGTATCTATCAACTGATGGATGGCTGAAGACAATGTGTTATGTATATCCCAAAGAGTACCATTTAAATCTAAAAAGAATATGATTCTGTTAGTTCTGGTAACTTCATGAGTGTAACTGGATATCATAAATTGAGTGAAATAAACCAAGCCCATAAACACAAGTATCACTTGATCTCAGTCCTGTGTACAATATAACACAGTTGATTTCAATGGTGTGGGGAGATGGCTCAGTGGGTGAAGTGGTTTGCTGAGCTACCCTAGTTCAGATCCACAGAACCCGCACTAAGCTGGATACTGCACAACTCATCCATAATCCCAGCATGCTTATGTCAAGAAGGAAGGTGGAGACAAGAGAATCAGCTGGAAGCCTGTGGACAGTTGGCCTGGTGAACACAGTGTTGAACAGGTAGAGGCCTGCTTGAAGGAGGGTCAAAGGAAATAACTGACCCTTGAAAGATGCTCTCTGACCTCTCACACACACTGTGGCATTCATACATCTGCACACACACACACACACACACACACGCCGATTTCATAGAAGTTGAAAGCATGAGCTTGGTAGAAGAAAGATGAGGGAGGAAATAGAGAGGTTGATTGGGAGGTAATAAGTTAGAGCATTTAGCGTGTTATTGCTACACAGTACTTTGACTATAAACAATGATAATGAATATATTTCATACGGCTCAGAGAGGGCTATGGAGATAGCTCTGTGGTTACCGGCACTGGTTTGCAAAGCCTGCTTGTTTGGATTCATTTCCCCATTATCCACATAAAGCCAGATGCACAAAGTGGCGCATGCATCTGGAATTTGTTTGCAATGGCAAGAGATACTGATACACCCATTTTCTCTCTGTCTTACTCTCTCTCTTGCTTAATATAACACACACACACAGACACACACACACACACGCGCACGCACGCACGCACACATAGTTGTAGGAGAAAGGATTCTGAATGTTTACCACAAAATGATAATTTTGAATATGGACATGTTTGCTGTGATTTAAACATTTAACATTGCATATGTGTGTTGAAATATCACACAGTAACCCATAAGTTTGCACTGTTTAATGTGTTTAAAAGCATTTGTAGCTATTTTAGAGAGAGAGAGAACAGGAGAGACTGGTTATGCCAGTGCCTCCTGCCTCTACAAATGAACTCCAGGTACGCATTCCACTTTTCGCTTCTGCCTTTACATAGATACTGGTGAACTGAACCCCTGGCCTGCAGGCTTTGCAAACAAGTGCCTTTAGCTATTGGACAATCTCTCCAACTCCTCCTATTTTTAGGCTTTTATGTATCAGTTAAAATTTAATTAAAGAGGCTGCAGAGGTGGCTCAATAAGAAAAGTGATTATCTTGCCAGCACAAGGACCTGAGTTCAACCCCATCACCCATGGGGAAAAATAAGTCTGATCATCATAGTAGTGCACATTTGTTATCTCAGTGCTGAGGAGGTGGAGACAGGCAGATCCAGGGGCCTTACTGAATAGCAAGTCTAGCCTCATTAGTGATTTTCAGTGAGTCTTTGTATCAAAACAGTGGGCAGCATTTTTGAGGGTAACACCTTAAGTTGCCCTCTGGTCTCTGTTTTCACATGCACATTCATGGATGTCCACTCACACACCTAAACACAAACACAGACACAAAATAATTTGAATTTTAAAAAATTCTAAAAGTGATTAAGTATGAAATAACAAGAAGCTCAGGAATGGCCACATTACGTTGGTGTTAGTTACTTTTCTCATTGTTGTGAACAACAGGAACAACTTAAGGGAAGGATTATTTTGGCTTGAGGTTTCAAAGGGTTCATTATGGGCCTACAGGAAACAGAGAAAGAGCCTATGGGAAGGTACCAAGACATGATATATCTGTAAGAACATACTGCCAGTGGGTTACATCACCAAGAGACCCAACTTCCTACCTACCACTACATCATAGTAAGACTGTCATAATTCTGAGTCCTTGCAAGGATTAATTCATTTGTTAGGTCGGAGTCCTCATGGCCTAATTACCTATGGTCTGTTGGAAGATTCCCTCATAAGATACACCCAGAAGTATGTCTTATTAATTTCCTGGATATTTCTAAATCCAACCAATTTGACAATCAAAATTAACCTTCACAGTTTCTAAGGGATGACAGAGGTACCGAACTCGAAAGAAAAGTAAATCAGCATTTTGTCACTTTGGGGTAGATTGGAACTCTGTTGCTTTCCTATCAGTCCAACTATGTATTTTTTTTTAAAGCAACTTGGTTTTTTTTTTTTTAGAATTTAATTTTAATGTATTATGTATGCATATATACTGTGAAAACATTCCTGGAAATAGAAGTTCTCTTACCTTTTACAAGGACTTACAGTAATAAAGTAAATTAGCATTTCTGTCTCCTCCTGCTTTGGTTTGGTATATATGTTCTCTTTTAAGTGCTGTATTTAAAAGTCTAGCCTATGTCAGGAGGGCCACAGCTCAGTGGTACAGTGATTGCTTATATGTTCAAGGGCTGAGGTTCAATCCCCAGAATGGTAAAACAAAGAAAACCTATGGGTAAAACTTGTAAATTCCTGTTAATTTGATTCTTCAGGGAGGTTAAAGTGTCATTTTGCTGTGTCATCTTTTACATTCTCCCCTAATCTGAAATGGAAGTCTGGAACCGTGGCCACCAAAGACCTACCAGCCTCATGGGTGGCTTACCTCGCCCTCTATAAAGACCTGTGAAGGCAATGCTGCATTTGAGAAAAAGTGTCTGGTGGCGTCTCATTCTGCATGTGTGCAAGTGATTGACATGCCTTTTACTCTTCAAGCCATTTCTCCTGCTGGAAACAGTGGTGGTGTCGGACTGCAGCTCTCTGCTATTTCGCAGAAGGTGCTGGGGCATGACTGACTTGAACCACCAAACACTACTGTTAGCGGTCCAGCCTGGCAGAAATACTTTTCAGTTGATTTCACATGCTTGGTTGTGTCATTTGTAATTTTATATGTATGTGCTAGAAATGGTTTTCTTTTCACAGTTGCCTATTCTAAAGCCTATCATTTTACCTTGAATGATGTGTTTATATATCATGTGTTGTATGTGCTTCTGGAAGGGTCACAAGACTGTTTCAAGCTATGAAATTTTTGCTGCTTAGAAAAATATCACTTAACCACATGGGAGGGTGTTACCTTTTTATAGCAAATGTATTCCAGAATTTCACACCAGTAGAGTAAAATAGAACTATGTCTAGCATTAAGATGCAAAATCAAAGATAAGATTTGCAGTTAATCAGTACAAGAATTTAATTATTATACAATGAGTGAACTGTCAAAATGAAAAAAAAAATCCAGATTTAGAAAGAGGATGGGAATTGATGGATTAGACAGCTGTTTTTCTAAAAAGAAATCTGAGGTGTAATAATATTGTGTAAATTATTGGAAATAAGCCTCAGTACCAGTTAATTCTGGGATTTGAGAAATATGTAGAGGGAATCAGTCTGAAAAGTGGTATGAGACAAATCTATTCAGGGTTTTATAAAACTTTGAAAATTTAGTCAGGAGAATTTTATTAATGATTTTCATCATCAGCTGATTGTTTGGGCGCAATGCCATGGAAAACAGGAGCTTGAAGAAACTGAAAAAAGCAGGTGGCAGCTTCAGAAAGGAAAGATTTGAAGAGAGAATAGAGTTAAAATGTCAAGGCACAGTGGACTTGAGACTTGAATGTATAAGTATGTGGAGTATGAAGCTTGGGGAAAAACTGGAGCATTTAAATTAAAAACTGGCATTGACTTTGCAAAAAGGAGGCAATACAGACATAATATATACTTGTACATACATAAATAAATATATACCTATGCATATGATACATATATTCATAATAAATATACATAATACATACATATATTCATAGAAACATAATACACATATGCATACTATATAAATTCACATATATATACACATGTACATAAGTATTCATACACACATGTATATGTGCATATATGCACAATGCATACATTCATACATGCATGCATTCATATGCATACCTATATACATAGATATGTATAGTCAACATACATCCACAGATACATGCATATACATGTATATTTACACATATACACACATATATAATATATACATGCATATACTCATGTATATATGTATTTGCATACAGTACATATTTAAATCTTAAGTATTCTTTAGGGTGATTGCATATTTTGAAAAAGAATGTATGACTAGGAAATTCTAAAGGTAACAAAAATTGAAGAATGATACAAACTAGTTTTCAAGCTTCTTGTATTTTAATGCAACTGTGGAAGAAAAATCTTGAATATTAGAAGGGGTTTCATGAAAGAAAATGAACATATACAACAACCAAGACTGCATCTGAGAGAGAACAATGTAGAAGGAAGCTTAGCGCTTCAGACCAGCGACTTTAAAAACACTTAAAACTGCCATCTGTATCTTAAAAAAGCAGTTCTTCAGGACAAATCCAACTCTCTTTACTGTTCATCCTTATGCTGACTTGTATTTCCTAGATCACTTATGTAACGGGTGCTTTTTGTGTCTCTTGTCAAATGCACATTTGTATCTTAAAATGCAAACTGTAAATAAACATTTTCCTGCTGGCATAGTGCAGGTATCATTACACACCTGGACACTTTCATTGCTGACTTCTTACAGAGTCTGAGGGAGATGATATATCACAAACCACAAATGTCCTAAGTTTTTTTTTTTTTACTCATTTATGAAGGATATATCAGATTGCTTTTTTATATGATTTTACAAGCTATTTTATACAAAGTAACTATCATGGGAGTAGACATACTATCTACCAATGCAATTCATGATGTAACTGTTTTAATTTGGGTCACAATGAATGACCAGAGAAGTAATGGCCTGTTAGTTATCCTAATGTATTATGTATTATCTCCCTGTATTGTTTTACAACTATGGAGAATTATGTAATAAAATTCCATGTTAAACCCTGTTGTGTAATCTTAAAGAGTAAAGCTGATACTTTATACAAAGCTTTTTTGAATGATATGCATATGTATAATATATATATATATTATATATACATATATATATATATATATATGTATATAGGAGACATTTTTCACTGACTATAAATTGGCTTTCATGACTGACTGGCATTATGAATGTCAGAACTCCTCTGTTTTTCAGGTTATTTTGTATATTAGTCTTCTAGGGCTTTGGTAATGAAATATCATAGTGCAGTTGGCTTGACCAATAGAAATTAATTACCTCATAGTTCTCCAGGCTGGGAGTCAAAGGTCAAGGTGACAACAGGTAAATTTCTCTTGAGGTCTTTCTTCTCAACCTGAGCTTGGCAGCCTTTCTGACCTTCCCATCGTGACCTCACATGACCTTAACTCTAGTGCTTCCTCCTTTGTTATACATCATCACTGTTAGATTCTGTCTCCACTCTTCAATCCTCAGTTTGTTAGAGGAGTTTATTAAAATATTGCCACATTGGGGATTAGGACTTCGGTAAAAGAATTTGAAGAGAATGTTTTTTAGTCATAATATGTTGCTAACTAGGGATCTGAGATCTAGTCTGTTTCATGCATTAAGCAATCCCAGAAAATATTTGGCAACATTCTTCTACCTGTATTTCCCCATTATCATGATTGTATTCTTTATTATTATTTTTTTTTCCTAGGTAGGGTCTCACTCTGGCCCATACTGACCTGGAATTCACTGTGTAGTCTCAGGGTGGCCTCGAATGAACTCTTGACTATCCTTCTACCTCTGCCTCCTGAGTGCTGGGATTAAAGGCATGCACCATCATGCCTGGCTTATTTATACTTTTTTTTTTTTAAAGCTGGATACATCTTTTTCTTTTTTAAAAATGACAGAGAACAAATAAGCAAGCAAATAAATTCTCATCAGGGGAATATATATATGGAGAGAGAGAGAGAGAGAGAGAGAGAGAGAGAGAGAGAGAGAGAGAGAGAGGGAGAGGGAGGGAGAGAGAGAGGGAGAAAATGGGTGCACTGGGGGCTTCAGCTGCTTTAAATGAACTCCAGACGCATGTGCCAGCTTGTGCATCTGGTTTATGTGGGTACTGGGGAATCAAATCTGGGTCCTTTGGCATTGCAGGCAAGTGCTTAGCAGTTAGGGCATTTGCCTTCAAAGCCAGGACCCGAGTTTAATTCCTCAGGATCCATGTAAGCCAGATGCACAGGGTGGCACATGCGTCTAGAGTTCGTTTGCAGTGGCTGATGGCTGGTGTGCCAATATACTCTCTCTTAAGTAAGTAAGTAAATAAATATATATAAAAAGGGAAAAAAGTTATAGGCAGTGAAGTTATTTCCTTCTTATGGTAATTGTTCTTTCTCTTTTTCTAGAAAACCTTCAAGAAAAAAGAGCCAAAACCCATCGAGCCAGAGCCAGTGCTAGAGATAAGGTACATCTTTATATGACAGCAGTAAAATATGAATTAGTGTGCATGATTTGATAGTGTCACTGTAATTACTAACTTCAAAATTCATGTGTAAATAAGAGTAGGTTGTTTAGAGCTCAAGGATTTTAAGTTGTTTTTCTTTTGTTTGACTTTAAAAAATATTTATTTGGGCTGGAGAGATGGCTTAGCAGTTAAGCGCTTGCCTGTAAAGCCTAAGGACCCCGGTTCGAGGCTCGGTTCCCCAGGCCCCACGTTAGCCAGATGCACAAGGGGGCGCACGCGTCTGGAGTTCGTTTGCAGAGGCTGGAAGCCCTGGCGCGCCCATTCTCTCTCTCTCTCCCTCTATCTGTCTTTCTCTCTGTGTCTGTTGCTCTCAAATAAATAAATAAAAAATTAAAAAAAATATTTATTTGACAGAGAAAGGAGGGAGGGAGGGAGAGAGGGAGGGAGAAGTGAGGGGAGAGAGAAAGAGAGAGAGGGAGGGAGGGGGGGAGGGGGAGGGAGAGAATGGGTGCACCAGGGCCTCCAGCCATTGCAAACAAACTCCAGATGCATGTGCCCCCTTGTGCATCTGGCTAACGTGGGTCCTGGGGAATCAAACCTGGGTCCTTTGGCTTTGCAGGCAAATGCCTTAACGGCTAAGCCATTCCTGCAGCCCTCTAATATTTAAATTTTTTTTTCTTTTCAAATTTTTTTATTAACAATTTCCATGATTACAAAAAAATATCCCATGGTAATGCCCTCAGTACCCCCACTTTCCCCTTTGAAACTCCATTCTCCATCATATCCCCTCCCCCTCTCAATCTTTTATTTTGATGTCATCATCTTTTCCTCCTATTATGATGGTCTTGTGTAGGTGGTGTCAGGCACTGTGAGGTCATGGATATCCAGGCCATTTTGTTTTTGGGGGGAGCATGTTATAAGGAGTCCTACCCTTCCTTTGGCTCTCACATCCTTTCCACCACCTCTTCCGCAATAGACCCTGAGCCTTGGAAGTTATGATAGAGATATTGCAGTGCTGAGCACTCCTGTCACTTCTTTCCAGCACCATTAATCTTCTGAGTCATCCCAAGGTCACTGCCATCTGAAAAGAGAAGATTCTACAGAAGTCCAATCATCTGTAGCTAGGATCCACATATGAGAGATAACATCAGACATTTGGCTTTCTGGGCCTAGGTTACCTCACTTAGCATAATCCTTTCCAGATTCATCCATTTTCCTGCCAATTTCATAACTTCATTATTCTTTACCGCTGAGTAGAACTCCATTGTATAAATGTGCCATATCTTCATTATCCACTCATCAGTTGAGGGACATCTAGGCTGGTTCAGTTGTTTTAATTTATTTATTTACTTGAGAAAGAGAGAGTGAGAGAGCGAGAGTGCACCCCATGGCCTGTAGCCATTTAAAACAAACTTCAGATGCATGCACCACCTTGTGCATCTAGCTTATGGGGGTATCAGGGAATTGAACCTGTGTCCTTGGGTTTCACAGGCAAGTACTTACTGCTTTAAGCTGTCTTTACAGCCCAATGCTCAAGTTTTTGATCTATTCTTTTAGGTATTGCCATTTAATTTGACTCAGACAAGGAAAACCATTTTCTTTTCTTTTTTTTTTTTTCTGGCATTTATATTATCAAAATACCCCTGGTATTTACACCCAGTAAGTATACCCAGCTGAAGTTTGCTTTATACTGTTTTGGTTTTTATAGTATAAACATCGGTGTATAAATTTCAGCTGTTTTTCTGTTTACCACAAGATATTATTTATTTATTTAGTTTTTAAAAATTTTTTGTTCATTTTTATTTATTTGAGAGTGATAGAGAGCGAGAGAGATTGAGAGAGAGAGAGAGAGAGAGAAAGAGAGAGAGAGAGAGAGAGAGAGGGAGAGAATGGGCACACCAGGGCTTCCAGCCACTGCAAATGAATTTCAGACGCGTGCGCCCCCTGGTGCATCTGGCTAACGTGGGTCCTGGGGAATGGAGCCTTGAACCAGGTCCTTAGGCTTCACAGGCAAGCGCTTAACCACTAAGCCATCTCTCCAGCCCAAGTTTTGGTTTTTTTTTTTTGTTTTTTTTTGAGGTAGGGTCTCATTCCAGCTCTGGCTAACCTGGAATTCAGTCTGTTTTCTCACGGTGGCCTCAAACTTATAGCACTCCTCCTACCTTTGTCTTTGGAGTGCTGGGATTAAAAGCATGTGCCAAAACACCCGGCTACCACAAGCTATTTTTGAAACTCAGGATTGTACAGCTCACCTTTCAAGTTCACTAGTATGGATCCTGAGGTTGCTTGTTCCTCGTATATCAAATTTGTTTTCAAGCTTTTAAAACTGCTGATTTTGGCTAGGTGTGGTGAGGCAGAGGCAGGAATGTTGCTATGAGTTCAAAGCCACCCTGAGACTACAGAGTGAATTCCAGATCAGCCTAGGCTAGTGTGAGACCCTACCTTGAATAACCAACAAAACAAAATAACTACTGATTTTGTGAGCTAGGTTATGGAAGGTAAGTTGGAGAAGAGGGATTATAAGAGGTTGATGGTGAGGTTTCTATAGGGGACAGGTTTACACTTTGTTTGCTCATGTACTGGGCACACATTTTTAACTATTAATGGCTATGATCTTTAACCACTAAGGAAGTTTAAGGCAGGTACTGAAGAGCACTGAGCTGCAATAGTGTGCACACAGGCTCTGAGGAGAAAAGACTTGATCCTGGAACAAAAGGAACAGCCATGGAGAACGTCCCACTTGTCTAGCTTTTCTCAAGCCATGCAGTTGAAGTGACGTCGATGCAGAAAGCTCAGTGGTATTGTTGTGATATGTCAGAATACGAGTCTGAAGCAACCAGCATAGCTGAAAACTACTTGGGGAATCTCAGAGGGAGTTCACCAGAAGGAGGAACTCCGTGTATGCATACAAACTCTGCTAACGTTCTTGACTTGGTTCACTTAATTACATCAAAAGAAAATGATATCCTGGATGGTGAAATTAGCAGACAAGATTGTTTAAGAATTTAAGATGTTTACTGTGTCAGGGCTTCTCCAATGCAGAAAGAGTAGTTATATAAAAAAAAGTATCAATAGAAATTCTAGATACAGAGGACAAACCATCAGTTAATTCGACCTAATTGACAACTGTAGAATACATCCTTTGTAAATCTACATGTAACATGCATCTCAAAGATAAGAACTGAAAACAATGAAATTTCAGAGGGAGAAACAATAATGCAATTAATAAAGCCAAAAGCTATTCTTTGAAAGATCCATAGAGTTCATAAGCCCCTAATACAACTGTTCTACAAAAAGGTGTGATACAAATTAACAATATCAGGAATGAAAGGGTGCTACTCTATATCCCATAATCAGTATAAGGGAAGTAAGACAATGTGAATAACTTCATGTCAATTATATTGAACTAAGGATGCCATTAAATTTTGTGAAAAAAAAATTTTGTGAAAAAAGATAACATATCAAAGCTGTCATAAGAAGTAGAAAATCTCAACAGCCCATGTCTCTTACAGGAATTGAATGTTATTTAAAAAACCCTTTCCACAAATAGACTTCATTAAAATTAAAACATGTTAACTGTCACATGTAAATTATTTCTATAGGGTTAGTGTTTTCTGCAAATATTCTTAAGTTGATTAGTTTGATTGGGAGATTTTTTAATATTTTACTTATTTGCTTAAGAGGGAAAATGAAAGGAGTGGAGAGAGAGAGAATGAGCATGTCAGGGCCTCTAGCCACTGCAAACAAACACCAGCCGCCTGTGCCACCTTGTGCATCTGGCTTTACATGGGTAATGGAGAATTGAACCCAGGTCCTTAGGCTTCATAGGCAAGCATCTTAACTGCTAAACCATCTCTTCAGCCCCAGTACAGGTTTTTGTTTTTTCCTTACAGGTGTTACTAAATTAAAATTAGTCCAGCCCTATCAATAATAAGTAATTTTATACACTCAGACGTTATTTTCCTGGCACCAGCTTCTTGGTAGGAATTCTAAATATTTTTCTGTATAGTTTACCATCTTTTACAGGAACAAAAGGCAATGGTAGTTTTGTGAAGGGCCTCTAGGTACTTTCTATAGGCATATGTTAAATAGCTTATAGAATAATAATTGAAAGAACTTAATTCCACCCTTCTATTTGCTAATTAAACAATTGAGATTGCAAAGATTGGTGACTTCTTCAAGGTCACAAAGTAAAGCAAGGCTGAGTGGAATGCAACCCTCATGAAATTCTTGGTTAGGCCATTTTTATGCCATTTGTGTCTTACATTTCAACAATCTTTTGATTATTCTTAGACTTTATTTAGTAAATTAGCAAATTTAAGAATGATAATAGTAATTTCAAAAACATGTTCCTGGAACAAAATCAAGGAAAGCGGGATTGAGTGAAGCCTTAGTGGTTAAAGATGCTTGCTTTCAAGCAAGCTGGCCCTGGCTCTATTCTTCAGTATACCCATAAAACCAGATGCACAAAGTTGTGCATGCATCTGGAATTCATCTGTAGCAACAAAAGATGTTAGCACACCCATCGCCCTCTCTCAATCTTTCTTCTTTCAAATAAATAAATAAATAAATTTTAATATAAATGAAACAGAGCCAGAAAAGTGAAAAAGTAAAGCAAAGATAACTTTGTTTTCATGTGTATATTTTTTGCATATATATGTGTTTATGTATGTGTATATATGTATGTATGATACACACACACACACACACACACACACATATATATATCACATTTACACATACATATGTATTTATTTATTTATTTTATTGACAATGTCCATGATTGTAAACAATATCCCATGGTAATTCCCTCCATCATATCCCCTCTCCCTCTCAATCACCCTCTCTTTTATTTTGATATTGTGATCTTTTCCTCCTATTAAGATGGTCCTGTGTAGTAGTGTCAGGCACTGTGAGGTCATGGATATCCAGGCCATTTTGTGTCTGGAGGAGCACACTGTAAAGGGGTCCTACCCTTCCTTTGGCTCTTACATTCTTTCTACCACCTCTTCCACAATAGACCCTGAGCCTTGGAAGGTGTGATAGAGATATTGCAGTGCTGAACACTCCTCTGTCATATCTTCTCAGCACCATGGTGCCTTCTGAGTCATCCCAAGGTCACTGCCATCTGAAAAGAGAAGCTTCTCTAACCAAAAGTGAGAATAACATTAATATATGGGTATGAACATTAAGAAAAGTGCTTACTGTGCAGTTTGGTGAACATAGTATATACATTAAGCCAGACACCAGCAAACCCTAGGGTTCATGACTACCCCTGTTGTAGGTTTTCAGTATCAGAGATGTATTCCCTCCCATGGAGTGGGCCTCCAGTCACATTAGGTGGTAGGTTTCCCCATAACAGACGTGCCACCATTGCACCTGTTGACTTATTTGGCCTGGCTGGCCAAATATAAGACTTGTGGTGTCCACTGTTGAGTATCTTCACTGGTGATTTCTCTCTCTCCTATTGAGCTGCATGCAGCATGGCTTTTTCTAGCTTTCTGTCAGCTAGTCTACATGGAAGAGGTTTTCAGCTCAGCTCCAGCAGGAGTTCTTGGTGACCTTGAACCCCAAGTATGTGGAATTGTCAGCAATAGGGTCTTACCATCTATTCCTGGTGGGAAACCAAGGGCCTTGGCAATGGCCGGTAATGTTTTGGGGACATCAGGGACCTCCCTGGCCAACAACTCACTGGAAGGTATCCCACCCCTGGCACTGAAAATTTTCTAGTAACAATCTATGGCTTCTGAATATTCCATTTTCCATAAAGTAGGTATCCATATGGCTTATTCATGTCCTCTTAGATTTTGAGTAGCCCTCCCTCTACCTTTCCTTTACTCAGTCTCTTCTCCTGACATCACTTAGGACTTTTCACCCTGATTAATCTGTTCTTCCACATATATATATATATATATATATATATATACACATACACACACACACACACAGTACATATGTGTTTATGATATATACATATATATAGTACATATGTGTTTATGATGTATACATACATATACATATATATATATATATATACACACACACACACACACACACAATCATTCTTTGAAAACATTTAAGTGAATCAATATTAAAATTCTTTTTGTTTCATTTAAAAAAATGTCATGAGCTTTTCTGTCCACACATTGGGATCCTTTATAACTTAGTCTAGAGGTTCTTTCTTCATGGGAATTTCTGCTATATTTTCAGATGGAAGTTTCCTTACAGCCTGCAAGAGGCAGAGTATGTAACATCAATATATTAGTTAAATTTAATTAAGTACTTACCTTCTCCTAAGTTCTTTTATATTGCAAAGGTTAAAAATATATGTGACACATGTATTATCATTGCCTGGCTACAGTATATATCAAAGAGTCTCTCTCCCCCACTTCTTAGTTATGGGGGGGAAGATGATGGAATTAATGTACACATACCCACAGCTTTGCGGGAACCCTTACCAGTTGGCAAAGGGAACTGGTTTATGCACACACTCAGCAGTATTTTGTAAGGAGACAGTCACTTGTCTGGTAGAAGGTGGGAGTGGGGAAGTTAAGCAAACTGAAAATGCTGCTGTAGCATTTGGGTTGGAATTACTGCTAATGTGACCGCCCACTCCTGTCTTGTAGAGGAGTGGAACCTGCTACCTTATACGGTGATAAGTCAGAGTCCTGATTCTTTTTGTACTCATCACCAGTGATCACAGTCCTGAAAGTCAAATATTCACATTAAGTTTTTTTCTGCTGCTGTTCATTTTCCTGTGTGTGTGTGTGTGTGTGTGTGTGTGTGTGTGTGTGTGTGTGTTTTTCTTCCAACTACTAAGAGTTCAGTATTCAGGAAGAGGAGAAAAGAAGGTATTTCACTGAGGACTATGTGTCAAATGTAAACAGTTTCCATAGGGCTTCCCATCAGGTGCTTTAGTCCCTCACATTTAGGGGGAATTAACTTACATAAAGCTTACACAATATATATTTGATTTCACTTTGGGGTTCTCAAATATATATTTGTAGCCCACTGAAGGTGGTGTGTGCGTTTAGTCCTATTACACAGGAGGCTGAAATAAGTTTCTGTTCTGTCTTTAATTTATAGCATTCCATGAATTAACATGACTTGTGAAAATGTGTCATTGAGTAAGTTATATACTTCCTCCTTTCTGTTTTTGAGCTTATCACAATGAAAAGGGCCATAATAGATATCTTATTAAAATAGTCTGGAAAGGTAAAATTGAATTATCAATTCTAAATTATTTATTTTATGATACCATGGGATAAAGTAGTATTGCCAGATCTAACTATGAATTCACTTTTCATATTCTGGGGAATTTATGTATACATTTTTAATTTTCAAAATCATTTCATGCTATTTGTTCATTACCTTTTGTTTTGCTTGAAAGTGATTAGTTTTCTCACTTCGTTGCAAAATAATTTTACAATTTAATTCTTAAATGCTGTCATGTGTTATCTTCTGAAATTTGCTTATCTTTAGATGCACCTCTGAAGTTTTTTTCTGGGTCAGATTTTGGCGCATGCCTTTAATCCCAGCACTTGGGAGGCAGAGGTAGGTGGATCACCATGAGTTCGAGGCTACTCTGAGACTACATAGTGAGTTCCAGGTCAGCTTGGACTACAGTGAGACCCTACCTCGAACCCCCACTCCTCAAAAGAGAATATATTTATCAGGAAATGTTTTTCTCCAATGACAACTCCACTTGTGTGTTTTTTATCTTTTGAGTATTATACATTATAAGAGTTTAAAGAAATAAGGGATACAAGGGCTTTTCTCCCCAATTCTGTATTCAAAGGATGGCTCTCCTACTGTATTATTATAATGAAATGCCTGAGATCTGAGATAAGCAGTTTATTAAGAGGAAACATTTTTTTTTTAAAAAAAAACTTTTTAAATTTTTTATTTGATTTTGAGAGACAGCAAGAGCAAGAGTGAGAGCGAGAGAGAAAGAGGCAGATAGATAGAAAGAGAGAATGGGTGTGCCAGGGCCTCTAGCCACTGCAAACAAAGTCCACGTGCATGTGCCACCTTGTGCACCTGACTTATGTGGGTACTAAGAAATTGAACCTGTGTCCCTAGGCTTTGCAGGCAAGCACCTTAGCCATGATGCCATCTCTCCTTCCCAGGAGGACACATTCTTAGACAATAGCTCAGGGGGTTTCAGTCAATGATTGATAACTCTGCTGCTTTTGGCCTAAGGCATCAGCATATCATGGTGAGCGTGTGTGGTAAAGCAAATAGTTCACCTCATGGCAGCCAAGGAAAAGAAAAGAAAGAAAGAAGGTGAAGAGGAGAAAAACAAAAACAAAACCACAGGGATTTCCAAAAAGCTCGTCAAAGGCATATGCCCAACGATCTAAAATGTGTAATTAGACCACACCTCTTAAAGTTCCCATCACCTGCCAATAGCGTGGATCTAGAGCACAAGTCTTTTAACATATTGGCCTTTGGAGGACATTCCTGTTACAGACTGTTAGCAACAACACAGTACTTACTTGGATTATTATTGAAATTTCTAGTGACCTGTGATGCCATTATTTCAGTGGTTGTTCTGATTTTTCAGACATTTTTCTATATGAAACTCAACGCCTGTCTCCCTCGGGCTGCTGTACGGTCCGCTTCTTCCTCCTCCTTTCTGTGTGTGTTAATTGTACAAACAAATCGGCTTTATTACAATATTGCCCATCTTGATGTCACCCATTACCAATTTCCTATTGTCAATTTTAGCCCCTCAGTCTCTTTCAACTAATATTGTGTGTAAAATAGTCTGCAAAAGCTTTAATGGGACAGTAGTTCATACTATCACAAGCAAAAATGACATTTGTCCTCACCGGTTGGAAGTATAAGAAGTGTGTGTGTGTGTGTTGTCGCGGCGGGGGCGGGGGAGGAGTCACTTTTCTTTGACTATTCAGAACATAAGGTTCATGTGATTCAAGTAATAAGTTCAAGATGCCGTTTCTTGTGTTTCATTTTTCAATCTCTGCCTGTCTTTGCTTGATTTCAATGTCTCTTCCTATAGAGTTTCTCTTCCTCATGTCCAGACAATGGCTTGCCTGTAGGTGTTTTTCATTTTCTTCCTGTCCTCATAATAAACATGGCATGGTGGAGCTGGAGGGCTTAGTGGTTAAGGCTTTTGCCTGCAAAGCCAGAGGATCCAGGTTTGATTCTCTAGGACCCATGTAAGCCAGATGCACAAGGTGGCACATGTGTCTGGAGTTTGTTTGCAGTAGCTGGAGGTCTTGGCATGTCCATTCTCTCTCTCTGCCTCTTTCTCACTCTCAAATAAATAAATAAAATATATATATATATTTTTTTAAATCATGGTATGGGGGCTGGAGAGATGGCTTATTAGTAAAGGTGCTTGCCTGCAAAGCCTGAGGAACAAGGTTGATTCCCCAGTACCCATGTAAGCCAGATGCACAAGGTGGCACATGCATCTGGAGTTCCTTTGCAGTGGCTAGAGGCCCTGATGCACCCATTTTTCTCTCTATCTGCCTGTCTCTCTCAAATAAATAAAAAAAAAATACAAAACATGGTATGTTTCTAACAAAAGAAAGCTAAGTAAGTACAAACAGCTCTACCCAAAGCAACACTCCTCAAGCCACACCAGAAATAAGAAGAGAACTTCTGACTGACTCTGTAGCTTGTCAGACAAGACCAGGGATACGGTCTTCCGAAGAGGGTGATTGCTCATTGTGGTGGAAAAGGGAAGTGCTTCATCAGACAGGGAATGACTGTTCCCGTGTAGTAAAAAAAATATGTGAAAGTGTGATAAAAAGTGTATTGCTTCAGAAATGACATAGAGTTTTGGGTGTAATTTTACCAACACAATGCAGAGTGGGATTCAACCCTCGACCTAGAGATCTTCCCGAGAAACGAATCGTTTTGTCAGCTTTAGGGGTCAATTTCTGGGGGCAGGAACTCATATTAATTTTAACTTTGGTAGGAAAACAATTAATCTTGAGAATTTTTCAAATATCTATCTCGGTCGTGTTCTTTTTGTACTTCTTTTACTGTCTCCATTTCTATCTCCTCTTTATCTGTTATATGAAGAAAGTAGTTGCTCTCAGGATTTAGAGAGTCAAAGGCGGAGACACCTGGCGATAATTACAAAAGTCTGTAATTGCATCTTCATGAGTCACACCAGAATTATTGTGCAAACACACACAGTGCAGGAATTTGGACATAATGCTATAACATTTTTTATATCTCTTAAAAGTATTTATTTATTTATTTGAGAGAGGGAAAGAAGTGGAGAGAGAGAGAGAGAGAGAAAGGGAGAGAGAGAATGGGCATGCCAGGGCCTCCAGCCACTGCAAATGAACTCCAGATGCATGTGCCCCTTTGTGCATCTGGCTTATGTGGGTCCTGGGGAATCGAACCCAGGTCCTTTGGCTTTGTAGGCAAGCACCTTAACCGCTAAGCCATCTCTCTAGCACCCACCCCCCCATTTTGTTTTATCTCTTAATCATGTTTTCCTCTGATGACTAACACAGTTTCCAGGAACCCACCATGGCACATTATTTAGATTAGCCTATCTAATATACCACTTAGATTAGCATACTGCCACTGCCACCTGGCTCCAGACCTCATTTTCTTCCTTATTTATTACCTTAGCACAGATCACTATCACACCTCTATCACTAATTTGTTAGCTGTCACTGCTTCCACCGGAACAGAAGCTCAAGGAGGAAGGCGAGGCATCAGCTCTTTATTTACCGCTGTATGCTCAGTATCGGAATAGCATCTTCCACTCTGTACTTTAAGGACCTTGGCAAGCAAGGAAATACTTGATCCATATCTCAATAAGTTTTCGGCATTTTCTCCGATTCTGTAAGGACACCTCTTCCCCTTCTCTTATCCTCTTATCCCATGCTAGAAAGTAGAAACTGCTTGCTGCCGTCTTCATCAGGAGCCCTGTCTGTAGCTGTCTTTCAAAGTTGAAATGGCTGGCTACTTTCCCAGCCTCCTCCCCTGTATCCCTGATCTCGCCGTGTGTCTGTGCTGTCCACGGGGCTGCACATTTGTATTTCTCCACTGTGGTGGTCAAATTTTGAATGTCAAGTTGCTTGGCGTATGTAAAAGGGACCTACCCTGAGTGTTGAGGCATTCCATTGGCTGGGAGGTCCTGCGCTGAATGAAAAGGGGAAAGAGAGAAAGCCAGCCACTTACTGTCTAACTCTTCTCTACCTCCTGCATAGAGCACGCAAAGTAACAAGGAGCTGTCAGGGGGCTCTTTATGCAAACCGGCTACAGCTGCAGGCTGAATTGGGGCTTTTACTGTGGAGTAGAGATGGCTAAGTTCCTGATGGAGGTTTGAGTCTTTCCTGACCAATGTTCCTGGGCTGATATAGAAGCAGTAGTGTCTGCTGAAGGGAGCAGCAAGGAGGGAAAGAACAAGTGGCCATGTGAAACGCAGTACTGGGACCGAGGATGGCCTGGCCCTGGGCGAGGGATGGCTCTGTGTGGCTGTGATTCCTTGCCTGGAATCAGGGAAGGGCGATGTCCAAGGCAGAGCTGTCAGAAATGCAAGGACACCAGAGAGCTCTCATCTCCAATGCAGAACTGCCTAGCCAATAATACCATGAGGAAGAATAAAGTCTGAAGGCAGGAGAAATCACACTTGTGATTCTGTTTTCTTAGGAGAAATTCACAAAAATGGAGGTAGAGGTATGAGGAAAGAGGGCCAGGATGTCCCATCTGTCTCCACTCTAAGGAGCTTCTCTAAGACTATCCACATTTCCTGCTTTTCTGGTATGGTTTTGACCTATTATTATCTGACCATTGCTGTGTGTGTTCATACTTAAGGGCTTTTTGATCCAATGAAATGAGAGTTCCTAAAAATTATATGCTGCTGAGAATATAATATAAAATATTATTTTAGGGGCTAAAAAGATGGCTTAGTAGTTATAGGATCTTGCTTGTAAAACCTGACTGTCCATAATGTGTCAGAAGCATCCAGGCCCTGGTATATCCATACATATGTGCGTGCGCACACACACACACACGCAAATGAATAAATAAAAACTTTTATTTTTATGTTTAGAATGCATTTTTCAGGGTATTCATTGTTTATATTGTGCCCTTTATAATGTTCCTATTTCAATGAAATGGAAAATGGAATCTATAAACACACATCAAACCTTCATTAATGGCATCCTTTCTGAGCCACAGATCAGAGTCAGATGGGAATGAGTAGAGCAAGCCTTTTGCCATGACTAAGATTTGGGTTGGGAGCAGAGGACTTGCCCAAGAGAAATAAATTACTGAGATGGCAGAAGAATGGATTCTTTATTCCAGACATAAGCTTGTGAAAAATTGGCAAAGAGGACTGGAAAGGTGGCTCAGTGGTTAAAGGTGTTTTCTTTGATAAGAGCCTAATGGCCTGGGTTTGATTTGCCAGTACTCATGTAAAGCCAGCTGCAAAAGTGGCACATGCATCTGGAGTTTGTTTGCAATGGCAAGAGTCTCTGGTGTGCCCATTCCTTCTCTCTCTCTCTCTCTCTCTCTCTCTCTCTGGGTGTGTGTCTCTTTCCTGCTTCTCTCCCTCCCTCCTTACAAATAAATAAAAATATTATTAAAAAATTGGCAAAGTGATGTCTGTGCCATAAAAAAATGGCTACCCCTGCACCTTGGGCTTCAATGCTCCTGTCACTTTTCTAGAGAACCCTCCACATAAATCATATAGATACAATCATAAGAAAATCATATAGGTGCCATCAAAAGAAGCTTCAGGTGTTAAGAGAGGTAATGACCTGAAGGTGTTTCATAGCTTACCTTGATCACAAAGTCACATGAATTCAAGGTGAGCAAACATGCTGGTTTTGCTTTTGCAATGTGTCAAATCATCATTTCGGTTGAATTCACCAGAGTGACTCTTCCAGAATGAGTATCTGTGTTAAGATGGAAGGAATATTTTTTTTTTAAAAACTGAGTTTGGAATTTTAAAAGTGCTATTGTGTTTTGAGGAAAAACTGTTGGAAATTGAAACCAAGCAACAGCAGTTACCGTGTAACGCCATCTTTCCTTTAAATATGATCATAGCGGCTGGGAGAGCTTCTGCGGCCTCTTGCTACCCCCACCCCACCTGATCTTCTTTCATTTGATTTCTTGAATCATTTTATTGCCTGAAATGTTCTAACTAGGAAACTATTTAGGTAAAAAGTACCCTATCCAGCAATTCAGATACTCTTGGAGACTTTAAATAGGATACTGGCCTCCATCATTTAATCTGTTCATGTTAGACATACTGCTGTGGACTTGGGAGCAGCCAAAAATAGGTTGACACTTTTAGGGGTACTGGGGAGAGGATGCAGGGGCCCAGGACAGCACTACCAGTGATTATAAGGGTGAAAAGAGAGAGTAGAAAGCAGTGAAGAGAACACATCTCATTCAGATAAACTACTTTAAAATATTGTCGGAATTAAAGCAACATTATCGTCCACTTCAGGAGGATTACATCTTATTTTGGAATGTCTCAGGAACCCTGCCCTGATGTTTGAAGTGAGGTTTGCTTGTTATGGAGTCCTGAACCATTCAGGAGATTTGAAAATGGAGTGGTAGGATAATATAGAGAGAGAAGTTTCATTTTGTGAAAATGTATCACATTCTTTTTCTTAAAAATCTATATTACCCATGCTGAATTTAATGCGCCATTTTCAAAGTGAATAAGTCTCATTTAGAGGACTAAAGTAGGCCACAAAGTTGCTTCACTCATTCCCCAAGTTGCTTTCAAATCCTACATTGAAAGCACGGGGACATCACATGTTTGCACTTCAAGGCAGCATGTACAGGAAACGAAAGCCCTTAACACAGCTTGGTAGCAGAAGATCCAAATCAGAGCAAATTGTGTAAATTATAATGAAATTGCAAAACATTTGGACAAAGCAGGCAAGCTCATCTAATCAAGAAAGTGGTGATATTTGCTTTTTGATAATGCAGGTTGGAAGAGGAATTGGGGGAGGGAGACATCATAAATCTCTTTTAATATATTTCTGAACTTGGCAACCTCAACTGGTTTTGTCACATATTTGCAGCTTAAAAAGTATTTGGCTTTTACAACAGCCAAAATAAGTATCCTTTAATCACTTTCAACCTATGAACAGATGGGCAAACAGTGCTTTTTATAAATGGAGCATACAAAATACTTCAATATCAGCCAAAACTAATTAGTAGCAATATCTGAACCAAACTCTTAAAACTGATTTAGTGTTTAATATATATTATCATATAAGCATTAGTTATTGAAAGGAAATTCCCCTTTCAAATGTTTGCCAAGCTCAGGGTCTAATGTTCAGACATGAGTAAGTTACTAATTAACTTCTTGTATCTCTTCTCACATGTAATTTTGCTTTATGATTTCTTCTGTCTCTGAAAACCATTTGATTTGACGCTTTGATCAGAGACTTGTCAAACTGAGTGAAAAAGTCAAAATATAGCCATCCAGTTTTGGGCTTTCTACTTTATTGTAATGATTTTAGAAAGAGGTCACATGCAGACAAACAGGATGGTGGAAACAAGGTTTATAACTAACCTCTAATGACTCATATTTTTTTCTTTTATACTTTTTTTCTTCATCTTTTTTTAATTAGATATGGACATAATTTTGTATGTAAAGGACACATGTTGGTACCATTCTTTCCCTCCTCCCTACCCCTTTTCTGAAGAGGCCTCCTTCGTTGGGGATGCAGATCAAACCCATGTGGATTGTGGGTCATGCATTATGGGGGCAGCAGTCGGTTATGGGGGAGAGGCAATGTCTCTGTGCATAATGTCCCAACTTGTGGATCTAACAATCTTTCCACCCCCTCTTCTGCAAAATTCCATGAGCCATGATGGGAGCATTTTAAGTCTACGTCAGTGATAGGCACTTAGGAGCCTCGGGATCTCTGGATTGGTAGGTGTTGAGTGTCCTCAGTGTCTATCTCCGTCATGCTTGTGCTGATATCAGTTTCAATAAGAAAGCAGCACTCTTGCTCCTTTCCCCAATTCCTCTGTGGTTTCAGCTGGGGCTGAGGTAAAGGGCACTGGGTCCTCAGGTCCAGCTCCTATCTGAAAAAGAGAAGCAGATTCTCCAATGGAGAATGAAGTCCCCACCAGTTAAATAAGATAATCATTATTAATTTAGAGAGAACTAAAAGGGTTTAGACTCTATTATAGTCTAAGGTTAGTGGAAGGTTGACAGTGGAAAGCAGAATAATTATCTGGATATGATTCTGACTTGTTTTCTAGTTCCAGATATGGTTTCCTTTCCACTGAGCAGATCTTTTAGCCAATCCAAGAGTAGTTGGTTACCCACTATGGCTGGGTGCCACTCTTGCCTTTGTGTGATGACTTAGTTTTGTTTTTTGTTTTTGGTTTTTCGAGGTAGGGTCTCAGGCTGACCTGGAATTAACTATGTAGTCTCAGGGTGGCCTGGAACTCATGATGATCCTCTTACCTCTGCCTCCCAAGTGTTGGGATTAAAAGCATGTGCCACTACACCCGGCTGGTGATGACTCACGTTTTTATTGTGAAAATTTTTATAGATTTTTAAAAAAATTTTTAAATTTACTTAATTTATTTATTTGAAAGTGACAGACAGACAGAGAAAGAGGCAGATAGAGAGACAGAGAATGGGCCCAGGGCCTCCAGCTGCTGCAAACAAACTCCAGATGCGTGCGCCCCCTTGTGCATCTAGCTGACATGGGTCCTGGGGAATTGATCCTCCAACCGGGGTTCTTAGGGTTCACAGGCAAGCACTTAACTGCTAAGCCATCTCTCCAGCCCAAAATTTTTATATGTTTTAAAGATTCTTTCTCAGTGGCCAAAGATCTCTATAAAATGATAATTCTGTTCACATCACAGTGATGTTAAGACATGGTGGACACAGTTAATTTCAAATTACTCTGGCCAGGTCCTTTGTAATTCAGAGGGGACACTTGGTATGTCTGACACTCACTTCATCATCCACATCTCAGATACTACTCATTCCTGCACCTTGAGTGCACGTAGGTAATATGGCTGCATCTTTTGAGTACTGCTGAAATTTTTTAAAAAGTATGAAAACCTAAGATAGCCATCCAGAACTTTCTGACATTGAGGTCTAGGCACTCCCAATGAAGCCTTTGTTGTTATAAATAATTACCTTTGATTTATCATCACGTAAGATTAGTAGGATTTGAATTTTGTCTGCATGAACTTAGGAAGCCATCTGCTTTCTTTCAGAACAAGGTTCCTCATGTATGAAATCAGGATAGTAACACTCATTAAACATTACTAGTCTAGGGATTAAAGGAGAAGTTTCAAAGTTCAGGCTTTTTATGCACGTGTGTTATTCTTGTGTATGTGTGCATGCATATCTGTGTGCAGGCACACATATATTGCAGGTGCATGTATGTTGCTGATTCTTGTGTATGTATGAAAATGTAGAGCCAGAGGACAATATCTGGTTTGTTCCTCTTTGGTTCTTTAAAGATAGGGTCTCTCACTGCCTTGCTGATTAGGTTAGACAAGCTAACCAAGCCACAGCACCCAGGAGTCTGCCTACCTCAACCTCCCCAGTGCTGGGATTACAAAATTCCTGGTGTTTTTATGTGGATTTAGAGGATCAACCTCAACTCCTTATGGTTGTAAGGCAAGTACTTTACAGACGGAGCCATTTCTCCAGCTAATGCTTAAGAAAACTTTGCATTGCTACTCCTATTACTCAAGCAACTAGTTATGATTATACTTCTCCTTTGAAATGCACATTTCTTGCTGGCCTGTTTCAGAAAATCTTAACAGAGCAAGAAAGTAAGAAGCAAATAATCATTTTCTTTAGAACCTAGAATATGAACAAGGGTGTGTGTCAGTTTAATGAAAAACCAGTTAATCAGAGTCTATGAAGGTCTTACCCATAAGGCATTTCTTGAAAATTATTATCTGTTTCTTACCTAAATGCACATAAAGCCAGATGCACAAAGTGGTACATACATCTGGAGTTGGTTTGTAGCTGCAGGCCCTGACATGCTCATCTACCTTTTCCATCTCTGTGTCTCTCTCTCTCTCGCAAAAAAGTAAAATATAAATAAAAGCCAGATAAAATGTATCTATCATTTTGTAAATATGTTTGCAGTTTATTAAAATTATCTCACTTAATATTGTTCCAGTCACTTATATTAATTACAGCTTTAAACTTATTATTCTTTTCTCTCTCTCTCTCATACACACGTACACTCTTTCTATTAGCTGAGAACTCGGTTGCGTTCGTGGTAACCTATGAGAGTAGTAGAACTTGAATAAAGTGTTTCTACACTTTATCGTCTACATTCCTATCACACATGTCTTTTCAAGAGTCATTTATATATTGTTCTTATTACATGAAGTGTTCTCATTGTTTTGGCTTAGTTCATTTAAGTATTTCTAGACCAATCTCCCTCTTTTGATATGAAGGGGTAAAAGTTATCAACTCAGAGTTCCTTAGATATCACAATAGGTCTTGAAGCTCTTGCATAAGCCAGAAACACTCATTTCCATTCCATTTGCATTCCCACTTCACCTCAGACATTAAAGTCTATTTATAAAACTTAGTATGTTAGCCAACAAAAGTCATCTAAGGCATCCAAGCATCTTCCTTTCTAAGTCACTTTTTAATTAAGTAACAAAACAATATGGAATTTTGCTACCCTTTTGTCTTAGTCCAGTTATTAAAAACATAAAGCACACTCAACTCTCTAGCCCCCCTTTCTCCATTGTTATAAGTCTAGAGTATATACAGAGTATAGTTTGTGTCAACCAATCTTGATTCATTTGAGGCTGCTTGGGATTAGAAAGATCAGGGAGTAATGAAATTGTCTACAGAATACATCTTATGAAAATTTCTCAATCCAGGGTTGTTCTACATTCTAATTTTTGTACAGAACTCTATCTGAATGATTTGGCCACTCTTGTTCCAGAATGATGTTATTCTGGTGTTCAAGTGTCATATAATATATTGCATATTAAAGGATATCATAGTCTCCAAGACAGACTATGTAAATAAACACAAAAGTCATAACTGAGATCCCCTACTATCCACTGCTCAAAAAGGACAACTGGGTTATATATCAAAACCAAGCACCCACACTTCAGTAACTAGGGGAGGAGAAATAATAACCATGTATAAAACAAAAGAAGATTTGCTGACAAAACCACTTAATGCACACGTCAAAACAGACTATGAGAAAAAAAAAATACAGAGTCAACTTGAGTCAAAAGTGTACTCTGAGAATTAAGAAAACTGGGCCTGAAATTCAGAGATATCAGACAGCTCTCATGGTTGAGGTGACCTAAGGGTCTCTGTGGCTCTCCAGCTGTGAATGAGAGGGGGTAGAGATGAAATGTTAAGAATTGCAAGGAAACTATACTTCAACCTTTGAAAAACTTTGAAAAAAAACTAACTGAAAGTTAAAAATTACATTAGGAATATGAAGGAAACAAAGGTTCTAGTCAGTCTGCTTGTGACAGAGAGCTTCCAGTTTTCTTGTTTATCATCATTGCAAGGGTTATTCATGTTAACATTGGAGGGCTTATTATGGTATCTAGTCCTTCCCTGATATCCTGTGGCCCATGGCCCTGCCCAGCTCACAGGGAGGATTTGGATCAGAATTACTCTTCAGCTGATGCTTAGTTGGCATAGTTTCAGTGTCAAGTAATCAAACAATTTTAAAGTAGTCATTCTAAAATAGTTTTAGGGAGAGGAAGATTATTTTGATGAACCTTCCCTGATGCATGAAAATATTTGTTTGAATAGTTGTGAATAGATTTTGTTACATTTACTTTCTTTTGTATTTCCTTCCCTCTGAAAGCTAAGATTATGCATGTAGTGATTCTAGCCTATTAAATCTTCCCTGCAAATGTTATAATATGGCCAAGTGATATATATATATTGAATTCTGTGCACAAATCATACTACATTTCCCGTTTCATTATATTAATTATTGAAGCCAAGACTGGTAGCATCACCTATAATCTCAGCTGCTTGGGAGGCTAAAGCAAGAAGATCATAAATTTAAGACCATCGTGGGCTACAAAGTGAGTTCACAGCCGTCCTGAGCAACTTAGTGAGATCTGTATCCAAATGAATACAAAAAAATAAAGGGTTGGGTGTACAACTCATTAGTAGGGTGCTTGCTTAGCATGTATGATGTGTGGGTAATTCTTTTTTAGTGTTCATATATGTTCATGGGAGTGCATAATCATCATTGAAAGACTATTTCTATAGATAGTACTGTTTATTTTTCTTGTTATTTCTAATAAATTGTTATATTTTATTTTTAGGCCAAAAGATGTTTCAAAAACAGATAAATTGGACAGTAAAGTGAAAAGAATTGGACCACACATAGAAATCTTCCAGGTGTTCCAAGGAAGAAACCGATTCATAATTACAAAAAGAGTAATCAAATTGATCACCATCATACAGGGATATATCAGGGGGTGGCTTGAACGCAAAAGAATACAAAGAATAATGAAGAAGGTAAGGCCTGCAGTGGAGAGTACAGTGTTTTAAATTTATTACTTAGAATTGGATTTTGAACAGTTTATATAGTTAATAGGTGTTTAGTTTTTCTAAGTAAGGTTATGCTTTCATACTTTTAATTAAGATGTTTTTTGTTCAAAGTTCCATGGGACTGTTGAGAAGAATTAGCACTAAGAAATATTTGGATAGAATATTTTGTAGATGTCTATTAGGCCCATTTGATATCTGACGGTTTTTCACTTAGATGTTTCTCTGTGTCTTTGTTTTATTGTTGTTGTTTGGTTGAGCTGCTTATTGGTGAGAGTGGGGTATGAAAATCACTATGATAATTTTGGATGTAATACAACCAAACAAAACAGAAGACTCTAAAAAATAAAATTAGAAATGCATAGGGAGTCATTACCACAAATACTAGAGGAATTTCAAAAATGACATACCTTAAAAATTTATATTCCATAACGTTAGAACATCTAAAAAGAAATGGATGGATTTTCAGAGGCCCATAACCTAACAAAGTTAAAACGAGATGAGATAACTTAAACAGAGATGTAACAAGCACTTAAATTAAAATGGTAATTTAGAATAAAATCTCCCAACTAAGAAAAGTCCAGGCCTAGGCAGTTTTTATCAGGTCTATAAAGAACTAACACCAGACTTTGAAGATGGCTCAGTGGTTAAAAACACTTTCTTGCAAAGTCTGCTGGCCCACATTCCAGTCTCCAGTGTCCAGAGACCCTGACATTTCCACATGTTTCCCCCATCTGTGTGACATATCAGAGAGGTATAGTACATAAATATTTATTGCAGCATTGACTTATAATGGCTAAATTGTAGACCTGCCTAGATACCCAGAAGCAGAGGACTAGATAAATACAATGTATTTATGCACATTGGATCTCTAGGTTGGTAGGTGTTGAGTGTCCTCAGTGTCTGTCTCCTTCTCCTTGCGCTGACATCAGATCCACTAAGAAAGCAGCACTCTAGCCCATTTCCCCAGTTCCTTTGTGGTTTCAGGTGGGACAAGGATGGAGTGCACTGGATTGTTTATCTCCTCAGGTCCATCTCCCATCTGAAAAAGATAGATACTCCAACAGAGAGTGAGTTCAGCACCCACCGAATGGGACAACCATTATTAATTTAGAAAGAATTAAAAGGGTATAGACCCTCTTATAGTCCAGGATTGGTGGGAGGTTGATGGAAAGCAGAATCATTATCTTGATAAGACTCTGACTTGTTTATCAGTTCTAGATATGGTTTCCTTTCCACTGAGCAGATCTGTTAGCCCATCCAAGAGCAGTGGGTTACCCACCATGGCTGCATGCCACCATTGCACTTGTGTGAGCATCACACCAGATGGTTTGCTTGTGGGTCGCATAATTAATTGCTTGGACAGATATTACCTGTTGCCACTTTGCTCTAGTAGCTCATGTAGTGCCTTCCAGCATTAGACTGGCTAACTGTCTGGGGTCTGGCTCTCTTCCAGATTCGAGCCAAATCTCTTCATGATCTGTGCTGACAGCTTACTGTGTCGTCAGCAGTAGCGTGTTAACATTAACCTCTGGTGGATAATCAATTGCTCTGATAAAAGTCTGTCTTGTTTGTTTTGGGAGATCTAGTAGGTCTTTTTGATCAATAGCTCATTGTGGAAGTAGAGTACATCCTGGCACAGGGAATAACAGGCCGATCAATTTCTTCTCTCTTGTCTTCCAGGTCACAGGCTCTGTCTTCTACACGAGTAACTCTTGGTGAGGGGTTCTAGAGAGGTTTTAATACTTTATATTTGATTTTTGTTTTCTGATTTTTTAGTTTGCATTGTGTCCATCTCTTCTTTTAATTTACAATTTAAATTTGAGTTCTGATTTTCTTGATGCTTCCTGTTTTTCATTCTTGCACTTGATCAAGTCTTCATTAAGCTTATTTTTATTTATTTGACAGAGAAAGAGGGAGGGAGAGAGAGAGAGAGAGAGAGAGACAGAGAGAGAGAGAGAGAGAGAGAGAGAGAGAGAGAGAGAGAGAGAGAGAATGGGCGTGCCAGTGCTTCCAGCCAGTGCAAATGAGCTCCAGATGCATGTGCCCCCTTGTGCATCTGGCTAACGTGGGCCCTGGTGAAACAAGCCTGGGTCCTTTGGCTTTGCAGGCAAGTTTCTTAACTGCTAAGCCATTCCTCTAGCCCTTTAATTGAGTTTAATAAACCTGGTGTTGAGATCTTCCATTTCCTGACTTACTTTCAATTTATTCATATCTACTTGGAGGGTTCTAATGTTTTTTGTTTTGCTTTGTTTTTCAGTCCAGTTAAGCCTACTTTCAAAAGCTGAATGCTGCAGGAGAAGATTATGTTTAATTTCATTGGTACAATTGCTGTTTATTTGATGGTTTGCTTCCAGTTCAGTGATTTTTTTTTAAATTTTTTAAATTTTTATTAGCATTTTCCATGATTATAAAAAAAAATCCCATGGTAATTCCCTCCCTCCCCACCCCGCACACTTTCCCCTTTGAAATTCCATTCTCCATCATAATACCTCCCGTCACAATCATTATACTTACATATATACAATATCAACCTATTAAGTACCCTCCTCCCTTCCTTTCTCTTCCCTTTAGGTCTCCTTTTTAACTTACTGGCCTCTGCTACTAAGTATTTTCATTCTCACGCAGAAGCCCAATCATCTGTAGCTAGGATCCACATATGAGAGAGAACATGTGGCGCTTGGCTTTCTGGGCCTGGGTTACCTCACTTAGTATAATCCTTTCCAGGTACACCCATTTTCCTGCAAATTTCATAACTTCATTTTTCTTTACCGCTGAGTAGAACTCCATTGTATAAGTGTGCCACATCTTCATTATCCACTCATCTGTTGAGGGACATCTAGGCTGGTCCCATTTCCCAGCTATTATAAATTGAGCAGCAATAAACATGGTTGAGCACGTATTTCTAAGGAAATGAGATGAGTCCTTTGGATATATGCCTAGGAGTGCTATAGCTGGGTCATATGGTAGATCAATCTTTAGCTGTTTTAGGAACCTCCACACTGATTTCCACAATGGCTGGACCAGATTGCATTCCCACCAGCAGTGTAGAAGGGTTCCTCTTTTTCCACATCCCCGCCAACATTTATGATCATTTGTTTTCATGATGGTGGCCAATCTGACAGGAGTGAGATGGTATCTCAATGTAGTTTTAATCTGTATTTCCCTGATGGCTAGTGACGTGGAACATTTTTTTAGATGCTTATATGCCATTCGTATTTCTTCCTTTGAGAATGCTCTATTTAGCTCCATAGCCCATTTTTTGATTGGCTTGTTTGATTCCTTATTATTTAACTTTTTGAGTTCTTTGTATATCCTAGATATTAATCCTCTATCAGATATATAGCTGGCGAAGATTTTTTCCCATTCTGTAGGTTGCCTCTTTGCTTTTTTCACTGTGTCCTTTGCAGAGCAAAATCTTTGTAATTTAATGAGGTCCCAGTGATTAATCTGTGGTTTTATGAATTTTTTTTTTTTGACCAGGGTCTCATTGGTTGTTGTGTTTTCCTTTTGGGAATGAATTTCTGTTGATTTCTCTGTGATTTCATTGGAGGCTTTCATTGTATAAAGAGGCATTCTTGGTGAAGAGCTCTCAGTTTCCTGACTTTTGTTGGCTTTTTTGCATTGTTTTCTATCCATTCTATGAAGACAATTATTTTATTGAGGAGGAAGCAGGTTTCTATCCTTTGGCTCATGCACCCTCTGACTCAGGTGATCAAGGATGTTGGTACCCAGTAGCCAGTCAGGATACCAGAGCAAAAAAGCCTGATATCACAGCCCACACAGAGACCAGGCCTCCCCAAGCAAGGCACAGTGGGACCTTCCAGGACCAGGAGTATGGGAGAAAGGAGGCTATCAGGGAGTTGGCCTACTTACTCAATGTCACCCCTCCAGCACACAGACTTGCTTAGGAAACTTGGACCAGGAAACTGGGAGGAGCCAGGATGGAGGGGTGTGGCCTACTCACTCCACACCTCCCCTGTCTGAGTTTTGGGTTCTGGGTTCCATGTGTGCATGCACAGTGTCCGCTCAAGGCACTCAGACCTGGAAGGTGGGAAGACCCAGAAAACAGTGGACTGGCCTACTCACGTCACCCTGCTGGGCAGGCCCTCAGACTATCCCACCAGGCAACCCAGACCAGGGAAGTGGGGGAAGCCAAGAAACAGGGGTCTGGACAACTCACTCCACACTGCTGGCCCACCCTCAGACTGTCCATGCAGGCAACTCAGACAGGGGAGGTGGGTGTTCATATCATTTTTTAAAGTACACGCACTTAGATGAAGCAGATCTCATTTCTACCTTCTCCTGTTCTTCACTGTGTCCAGTTCTTTATATTGTGATCTCCTGTGAACATACCTGCTATGGGAAGAGCAATTTAAAAGATCCATTTGGGGGTATATACTCTATTTTGCATTCATATCATTACATACTTCTCGTGACATCTAATAGACAGTCTATCATTTAACTATATATACCTGTTATCTGTTACTTTTATGGTTTATCACTGCTATTTTCAAACACATAAAATAGTGTTTCAGCTATGGTAGGTGCTCAACAAACATCTAAAGTATGAATTTATTCAACAAAATATTATTTGGAAGTTTATCATGGGGCTCTAAAGAGATATATCCTTAAGGTTCTGTATATATACTTTTTATACATGCTATACAACTTAATTATATCATTTCCTGATATTATAAAGAACTATAGCTACTTATGACTTGTGAGACAAAATTAATTTATAAAACTTAAAACCAGAAAATGCCCAAGAGGAGATGGAAAAAAGAGAGACTGATAAAGAAAATGTGGCTTTTCTGCATGGGGCAGAATCTTACAAAAAAACAGTGAGAAGTATGTTCTGAGGGTCAGAAACAGTGTAAACAAGATTGCTGACTTTTATTTGGTTATAACAATTGTCATGATCACTGATTTTGTTTTCATTCCATCATTGGCAGGGCACTCTGCATGTTGGATGGCTGCTTTGTTGATATGGTTAACGTTGTTTGGCCCACTGTCCAAATGCTAGAGAGACAGGGCTCTAATGCAGTCAGTGCCGTGTCCAGGACTGTGTCTGTGTGCAGTGTTGCTGTTGGGGAGAATTCTTGATAGGCATTCTACTCCAGAGGCTTCACAGCAAATCACTGGGTAATTGTCGGCACGGTGGCAATTCCTCCACTGGGAGACTTCCAAGCCCGGCTACCACTTCAGAGACTTCCCTTCAGACAGTGTGTGCCACAAGGCCACTTTACAATTACCCAAGGGACTGTGCAATTTCCACTTTCATATGAAATCCTCTCTATTTTGAATTACTCAAAATAGTAAAGTAGCACTGAATTATCTTAACAGTCATAAATCAAGGGCCATGGAAATTGCTATAAACTATCTGCATAATTTCCACCATTCAAAATGTCCTTTTCTTTTAAAAATCTGCATTATTGTGTCAAAATATGATTTTTCTTAAATAATAATGGCAGTAAAATTACGATGAAAGACCAGAATTTCCTCAGGGTCATATCTCTGAGGTTTTACTTTAAGTATTTTTATATGTACAATTTAAACTTTAAAATTTTTGGTCTGGAGAGATGGCTCAGCAGTTAAGGTGCTTGCCTGCAAAGCTGAAGGAACCTAGTTCAATTCCCCAATACCCACATAATGCCAGATGTAGACATACATCCGTAGTTCATTTGCAGTGGCTAGAAGCTCTGGCATGCCCATTCTCTCTGTTCTGTCTCAAATAAATAAAAAAAAAATAAAATATTACAAATTTAAAAGAATTAACGTCAAAATGGCATGCAGTTACTGTTGCCTAAAGAAACCAAGATTTTAGAATATTTGAATGGCTGATGGTGGCAGTAAGAAAAAGTGATTGAAGTTCTGAGTACATCTGAGTTTTCAGGTTACCATAGCCATGCCACATACATAGGTAAATGGTCTTTAATGTTTTAGAGATTACAGAATTGTTTTAAAATTTAATAGATTTGGTGAGGATTGACTCTTATCTTACAAAAACAACAAAATCTAAAAGAAAAAGAAAAATACCACAGAAACAATGTCTATTTAGGGATGTTCTCCTTGTTCAGAATAGTTCTGTTACATAAATGTATTGTCCCTTGGTACCTAGGGCACTTTCATTTCTTTGATTGTAAAGTTTTAAAAGTTTGATAAGATTCAGTAAATACTGGGTCCACTTTCCTCCTTAGTGTGTGATCCCATAGAGCACACATTCCAGTAGGTCATTCAGATAACTTTCATAACTCTTGGGTATCAGCTGCAGCTGCCGTTTAACCCAAGCAGCTGTGTGCTACAAGGGTTGGATCGTGTAATATGCTGACATTTGAAGAGGAGAGGGCAGTTGTATTTTGTCAGGTTGACTAAGAAGGCTTAGAAGGCAGATGGAAAGACAGTGACAATGCCCTTAGGTGAGGTGGAAAACTTAGGGAGCATTGCGGGACACTTTTGAAGACAGTGACATTAAAGGAGCAGGAGAAAATTAGAATGTTTTTAAATGCTATGTTCAGATCAATATTATAAACTATGAATTCTAGTATGTCCTTGGAATATGAGAATTTATGACAACAAAGTGGGTCAGTGACATGAATTTGTGTATTAAAAAAAACAGAGTTTAGACAATACATTGTGGAGAGAGGGTGACAAAAGAGAGGAAGTTAGTCATACATTTCCAGTGATTTTCAGTGCCTGGTAGACGTGGTCCAAGGTATCAAGAAATAGTCAGTAAGCAGTATTTTGGTTTTATTGGATTGCATAAGAAAAAGCAGATGGTAGTAGAGTCTCAGCTTTTTGTCCTGTGCAGCGTGGTGGATATTTGGGAAATACAGAAGTTAAGGGGTCTCCAAGTAGCAGAGCAGTGGCACAAATAAATGAGGTAGAGTGAAATTTTAGTACTGGGTTTGTTACCTGTGAGAATTCTTGAGATGTCTGGGAGGCCATTGGGATGAGGTTATGAGTAGTTGGATTAGAGAGGATTTGAAATTCTTCCATGGTTCCTAAATACTTCCCCAGTTTAACCACCTAAAGAACATAAAAGCCTCCCACCCAGCAAAGTTTCTTTGTTTGACGTGATTCTTATCCTGTTTCTGAGAAAAGCATTTCTAAGAGATCCTGGCACCCCTGCTTCAGTCCGCTTTCTGCTCCTTGCACCATTATCAGATGGATATCCTGTATTACCATATCAGAAATAATTCCACTCTGGCAGTTGTCCCTATTCTGCTTAAAGCTCTTCACTGTTTCTCTGAACACTTAACTACCACTGGCCTCATGTTCCTTTATTATATAATTGTCTTTCAGTAGAATTTAATTACTTCTTGTTAAATTATTTGCAAGGCCTAGAACTTTGCTGGGACCTATGAAAAACCTACTATACAGTTTTGAATAAAATTTTCAACAAGGTTAAGATGTATAATGGCATATCTGGGTAAGTGTTTGCAAAATGTGAATGTTTTAGCAACATATGATCAGTCTCCTGACGAACAGTGTCCTCTGTATACTCTAATCCCACCCACAGAGCTGAGAATCTGTCTCAGCAACAATAGCTAGAGTCTTGTGAGGTGATATGATTTTCCAGGGAGGGTGTGTACATTTAAAGGAAAGATTGAGAAAGTTCAGGTCAGTAGAAGATAAGTATGCTACAAAGCCATACAGGTAAGAAAAATCAGAATATGCTACATTTTGGAAGTTCAATGATGGTATAAGGGATTATGTTTGATCAGTAGTCTTCCATTGTTGCAAGCACAACAGTCTTTTCCATTGACAAGTTCGTGAATCAAAATATCTAACACAGTGAAGTTGAGACACTGGGTTATAAGGAAGATGAAAAATATTCAAGTATAGTTAAATGCTCACTAGAAAATATTAATATGAGATAAAATGATACAAGGCATAAGGGGATAATCTACATACTAAAGTCTGTAAGAAGATGCAAAAAGGTAATTCATAAACCACATCAGAGGGTTAGCCATGACTAAGGAGAATCCCTCTTCTCTGCAGTGCCATTAACAAAGAGTGTTGAAGATCATGCTCAGTGTTTAGCTTCCATGGTGAGAAGCTGAGATTGCTTTGATCCCAGACACCTCTCCCGTCCTGTGAGTGAAGAGCTAGGCCATTTACTCAGAGTGAGAATTTACATGGGGACTTTGAAGGGTTTGAGATTCGAACAAATACAGAAAAAGACAGAATGAGAAATATCTAGAAAAATTAAATTAAATTTTCATGCTCTTTTGGAGAACCTAGATGAGCTTATTGACCAAGAATTTGAAATTTAGAAATTATGAAGGAGAGATATGTGATATCACTTATCTAAAATTACCCATCAGCTAGTTCTGTACTCAAATTTGAGAATCAAACCCAATTTTTCCCACTCCAGAGTACTATAATATGTGAGGTAGTTCTGGTAACAGTATTATTCAGGCATATAAAATGTTAGAATCAACAGTGGTATTAGAGAGGTATTAGCCAAAGTGTTGAGAATAAATAACTGTTGAATATTCAACCCTAAATAGTATACCTTTGTCACCAAGGCTCAGAGAATAGCCATCATGGGAGAGGGGCCCGAGAAAAACGGTAAGAGTCAGTGGATGGAGAGGAATGTCATGCTATCGTTTGGACATGGCATGACCATTGCACTCATGAACTCACGGTAGTTGTGCTTGCCTGCACAAGACGAGACTGGGCCCATTAACATTTCATTATGGATAGAGAAGAGCTTCTGGGTCCCTCCCCTCCCTGATCAAATAATAGCAGTTGATAGTTACTTGGGAGGGTGGGTTAATTTTTTTTAAAAAAATTTTTGCTTATTTTTATTTATTTGAGAGCAACAGAGAGAAGGAGAGAAAGAGAGAGAGAGAGAGTGAGAGTGAGAGTGAGAGAGAGAGAGAGAGAGAGAATTGGTGCACCTGGGCCACCAGCCACTGTGAACAAACTCCAGATGCGTGTGTCCCCTGTGCATCCAGCTAACATGGGTCCTGGGAAATCAAGCCTTGAACCAGGGTCCTTAGGCTTCATGGGCAAGTGCTTAACCACTAAGCCACCTCTCCAGCCCGGTTCATTTTATTCAATGGTTGAACCACTAGTAAATTTCCCATGCTCCAGTATGTAACCTCCCACCCATGCTCTTGGAAACAACCCTTGTTTAACTCAGTAGTTCCTAGCAGAAGGCATGTAAACAGGAGAGGGGTATTTGCAAAGAAAAAGGCAGTCAAGGTAGCTGACTGGGTAATAAGAGACAGTAAAGGAGAGTGAATAGGATCAAAGTACATTATACATGTGTAAAATTATCATTTTTTAAAAAAGGTACATGACTATCAAACCAATGAGAGACTAGAAAATAATTATGTTGAATTGTCCATTAATAATGGTTGGAAAATTTTAATCAGTAATTTACAATGGAAAAGTTTTTTAAAGTTTTTTTTTCTTTTACAACAGTATGTAAAGGGTTAATTTATTTAACATAAAAAAGAATTTTAGCAGTCAAGGAAAATCTTTAAAAGCCCAGTGACAAACAGTAAATGACATTGAGTAATTTTCAAATTAAATAAGGACAAGATTTTGAGTGCCTTGAGTAATAACTATCTTTTTACATACCAGTGCCTTAATAAAAGTTTATCAATGAGCTACACAATACAGAGATCTGGATTCTAATGTAGGAAGTATCTGTAAAGAAACCATGATGGGACTGTCTATTCTATAGCAAGTGAGACTGCGTGTTGACCAAGGTACTCTTCTGAAGTTCAGAGTCTCAGGGAGCTTCATGCATGTACTTAACCAGCACAGACAAGAACTAACAAATGCAGCCCTAATCTAAGGAAGGGGGTTCAATCTAACTTGATTTAAGCATTAGAAGTATATTAAGAGCTTCACTGTATTGGTTTTTCCTTTTGTTTCTCTGCATGTGTGCAATTGTATGTTCACTGACAAGCCAGAAGTTTATATCAGGTGTCTTCCTGTGTTACGCTCCCCTTTTCTTACTGAGGAAGGGTCTCTCACATGAGCCCAGAGCTCACTCATTCACCTAGTCTAGCTAGTCAGCCTGCCCTCCTCACCCCCAAAAGCCCCCATTTCTGGTTCCTCAGCAGTGGGATTACACACCAATTTGGTATTTATGTAGATGGTAGGGGTCTCAGCTCTGGTCCTCATGCTTATGAGCAAGTGCTTTATCCAAGTGCTGTGTCCTGGGATACTACTGTCTGCATGACTTTTCATAGGTTTTGTACCATGGCCCAAATCTGAAAGCAGTGATGAACATGTACCGAATAGTAACGCGCCGTGTCAGACATCGGCTTGGTCTTTGGAAGACAAGACAGATTGTGAACTTCTCAGAGCTGGAAGAATGGATGGACCGAAAAAAATGCAAGTATTGCAGTCATCTTCTGTTTGATATTAGGTTTGGGATTAAATTTTAGCCATAGAAATCTTTTACCTAGCTATCCATAGCAACCAAAAGTTGATGGTATTTTATATTTATGTCTATATTTAAGATGACATATTGTACACTTGGGTCAACTAATTAGAACTCTCATTCTGGCTAAAAAAGATGTGTAAAATGATATCTAAAGAAAGAATATTAGAAAGATAGCCCAATAATCAAATTTCAGATAGGATATGAATCAGAGCTATTCCAGTGAATGAAGAAGCAGGCAATAAGGAAAAATTGATATTTTCCTGGAGAGGAGTAATAGGCAAGCTTCTATCACTTAGAGGTATTAAATTCAAATGCCTGGGAGACCTCAGTTGTTTGGCTTAGCCTGAGCCACAGTCTGACATTTTGCAATGAAGGTTTGGTGCCTCGAAAGTTACCCTGTGGCTCTGCCCATTGGATAAGGCATTGGTCCTCAAATTAAGTTAAAATAGTGATGCCAGGTGAACAGTTAATAGGAATTGAACACACAAAACCACATACTTCTTGTACATGATGAAAATTCTGCTCCTAGAACAAGGGCTCCAATTTATATCTTTGACTTTCTGAAATCTAAGTTTCTCTTTTTGTTTAGTGAATTGAGTTTGCCGTCTCCTGGATAATGAAAACAAATGATGCAAGAAAATTGTGTCTAATTGAATTCATCACCTTTTGATTTTGTACAGATTCGTGTGCTATATTCTGTGTAGTTTTAGCTACTTATAAAATCCTTATTTCACATTCAGGACTGTAAGTCATGAAAATAGAGACTATGTGTGTCAGTGGTCAGTCAGTAGTTGCTTAGTATATGCCTCATTTATCAGCTGGGTTAAATCTTTACTTAAAGGATAATTTCAGGAAGTTTACTAATTATAGTAAAATTTTATGCCAGAAGTTGTCTAAAAGTTGGGGGCTGGAGACATGGTTTAGTGCTTAAAGCATTTGCCTGTAAAGTCTAAGGACTCATGTTTCATCTCTCTCCAGATCCCATGTAAGTCAGATGGACAAAGGCGACCCAAGCACAAGTTCGCGCATGTACACTAGGTGGTGCAAGTGTCTGGAGTTCAATCACAGTGCCTGAGGCCCCGGTGTGCCAACTGTTTATTTCTGTTCACTCGCGTTCACTCTGGCTGGCTCTCAAACATGAGAATAATTGCTTTTCTCTGGTGACAAGTTAAAGAAGGAATAAGTTATAGGGAGAAAGAAATGGGCACAGAGATCAGTTTTACATAAATCTGAAGACTCGACTAGTTTGGTTAATGCTGTCCAGTGGGCTCACTGACAGGATGCTGTGCCAGAGGCTGCTAGTGTTGGAAGAAGTGCCAATAATGGTGTTACTGAAGTTGAACTTCATGTGAAAACAGAGATTCACTAGAGGAGGAGTGGAGAAGGCTGGTGATGTCAGACTTCCCCCACCATTGCACTTTACCCAGAGGCCTTTGGGAAGTCACTGGGAGAGTGAAGACAGAACCAACCGTGTTGCAAGTTAGGTTGAACACACCACTGTGGTACTTGTGCTGAGCAGAGCTGACAGAGGCAAGGGGAGAATAAAGACATTCAGCTACATGGGTGGTTCTTTGTCCAACACTGGGTTCTGAGCAGCAGCATAGAATTCGCTGAACGAATAATTTAAGGATTTATCAACTATAATATCTGTTTACATCGGTGGTTAAAATAGCAAGTCCACACCATTTGCAAGGTTTTCTTTTTAAATGTTGATTTATTTTGAGAGTGAAAGAAAGAGGCAGATAGAGAATGAGAGAATGGGTACGTCAAGCCATTTAGCTACTGCAAATAAACTCCAGACACATTGAGCCACCTTGTGCATTTGGCTTACCTGAGTAATGAGGAATCACTTGTGTGTCCTTAGGCTTTACAGGCAAGTGTCTTAACCACTGAGCCATTGCTTCATCCCTGCAAGTTTTCATTTGTATTCATGGTGCTTCCAAATTCCCTTTCTATACTATATGTTGATTTTTTTTTATTGTGCAATATTTGTCAGATATCTACTTTGATGTTTTTGTTTTATTGTTGTTATTGTTGTTTGTTATTTGTTTGTTTGTGAGGCCACAGGGATGTTTTAAATTATCCTTCAATCATTTGAAAGCCTTCTCAATTTTCATGGTTTGCGTTTTGGGTTTTTCCTGGTTATACGAGGCTAGTCTATAAGCCCTGCTAATGTGTCGCTGAAAGTTTGTCTGAAAGGTATTAATGCAGGTTGTGGGCATTGAAATGTCACAAATTTATAATATTAGTATGTGCTGCAATCTGACTTTATGAGAGACACCCAAAACTGGTGGATTGGATGAAAAATGTATAAAGGTATATGAACCTTTACAAGAAAAAGTAAAGTAAAAAGAAATCTTCTTTGTGTGTTAGTTTGAGTTTCTTCAAACAATAATTTTACAAGAATTCAAGTACCACCAATTTATTTGGGAGTTGATTCTAGGAAATGTTATGGGAACTCAACAAAATAATGTATCAGACTCAGGCCTTCATATCTTTAAGGAAAATATTTTATTCACTGAACTAGTTTCCCAATAGGATATTTCTTGTTTTTCTTTTTTAAATGTCTCTTTCAACTAAGTGAATGAATGACTGAACGTGTGAATTCCTACAAAATTATAATAATATAGTTGAATGCCAGGATGATGTAACTTTTGTTGGAAACCACTCTGCTCCCTACTGCTATTGGGAGCTCATTTTTGAAATTTACATGTGTGCTTAGCCAGTTCTTGTTATCCTGTGAATGTTGACTGTCAATCACCTTCATGGGGTTAGTCCAGCATATTGCAGGGTGGAGACTCAATGCCACCTTATTTTTGGAAATAAAAAGGTAAAATGTTTATGGAGAAGCATACTTACAAAATGTATGCATCAATTTTTTTTTTTTTGCCAGTATCGAACTACTGACCATCTAATGTCAAGTACAGGAGACCGGTAACCGGTGACCTAACTAACTGATTTTCTATGACAATATAAATTATTAAAAACTATCATGAAGTATGGAAGTTTCCTCAAAACAAAAAAACTCTTAAAAATGGGCCAGACCTGGTAGTACAGACATATAAGTCCAGTTGGTTTAGAGAAGAAGGCAGAAGGATTGTAAGTTCCAGGCCAGTTTGGGCAAGTTAGTGAGACTATGCCTCCAAATAAGAAATAAAAGGAGAGTTGTGAACATAGGGTAGTGGTTGAACACTTGTCTGGCATGAATGTGGCCCTACATGTGGCCTCAGAAATAAAGAAATAATAAACACCAATACAACAAAGACATCAAAGTAGGTATACTCTCTAATCCAGCTATGTCCCTTCTGAATATGTAGCCAAGGAAAATAAAATTAATGCACCAAAGAGTTACCTACATGTCTTTGTCTGTTCCTGCTGCATTCACAATAGCTCAGATAGGTATGGCATAACATAGATGTCCATCATGAGATAACGGTAAAAAATTATATATACATTTTGTGTATTATATGTTAAATAAATATATATATGTATTTATATGTGTATATGTATATATATATATATGTGTGTGTGTGTGTATGTATGTATGTATGTATGTGTATATATATATATATATATATATATATATATATATATATATATATATATATATATTCTCCAGTGCGGTGTTATTTAGCCATGAAGAAAAATGAAATCTTTTCATTTACAGCAATATGGGAGGGTCTGGAAGAGATTATGTGATGTGAAGTTAGCTAGACATAGAATGTGAAAGTTGAATCATAATTACTTGTGGTTGGGAAGGGGTGTACAAAGGCAGATATATAATGGGGGATTGGATTTGAGCTATGCATACAGTATGCTTGTACTGAGATATCATACTGGACCCCATTAGTATGTATAAGTTAAACATCATCAAAAATACAATATAAAAAAACTGAAGGTTTATGATGCACGCTGAGTGTTGCTATATATTGATTGAATGATATGAAATTGGAATCGAGGATCCCAGTATTCTCAACGGGGAACCCAGATGGAATTTCTGTCTTTTGAAATGGGCTAAGGAGGAGAAGACCAGCCTTTTACCTTTCACCAACAGGCCAACAGAATGAGGTCCTGTCGTGCTAGGAGGTGAAAATAAAATTAGAGTCCATTTCTATAATCCAGAAGAGTGTTTTAGGTGCCTTGTACTTGGCATATTTATAAAGAAATTATGTTATTTAACCTTTTTGATTTTAGTCTATGAAACAATGTTTGCCAAGAGAGAAGACTGGCAAGGGTTAGAAAGAAGTGACCTCCTTAAGTACTTCAATGAATGTGGCCATTTCCCAACCCAGAGCCAGATTGACGACTGCTGGGAACTCTTCCATATAGGTGAGTAATGAGACCTTGTCTCAAAAGAAAGAGAAACAGAAGGAGAGATTTCTCCTCTCCTTCCTTTTTTCCTTCTTTTGCTCTCTTTTTGTGTTTCTCCTTTTTCTTCCTTCTCCTACTTGTTTCCATTTATTTCTTTGTTCTCTCTCCACTTTCTAACCTTGTGTTTTCCCTTTTCCTTTTTAATGTGAATTCATTTATTTTTAACTTTTATTGTGTATATTCCTGTACTGTCCTTATGTGAATGTACTTAAGGACATTTTCATGCAAGTATGTATTGCATACATTGAATATATTGAATGTTAATCTTACTTCTCCAATAACTCCTAACCTCTGTTTACAGTTCTTTAAATGTTCTTTATGTCAGATATATTTGTATATGAGCTTACTATATATGAAGAAACACAGATCAAAAGAAGTTAATAAAGTTTTTATTGGAGGGAATAAGGAAGAGGATTTTAATTTTTAACAATATGCATTGGTATCGCAGTACATTATGCCTAGATAAGTGTATTTTTTTTCATTGCTGTCATAAAAACCTGGAAAAAACAATTTAGAGGGACATTATTTGGTCTTATGTAGTCTTCTAGGAGTTTAATTGTTTCTGAACTTAAATTTGATTCTAATCCATTTCTATTCGGTTTTTATGTAATATCACACAAAGCCCAACTTATCCACCTGTCTTTGGACGCCTGGCTCCCCAGAGTCACTTGTTGAACATATTATGCTCTTCAGTTTATATGATCTTTGTGCTCTTGTCAAAGATCAGCTTCCTGTGCACATGTGGTTCTTCTTTGGGGCTCTCTGGTCTGTCCTTTGGGTGGGTCAGTGTTTTCATCCTATCTCTTGCTGTTTTTGAAAATAACAGATTTAAAACATAACCCATGATTAAGAAACACGATGTCTCAGCATCGTTCTTTTTCAAGATTGGTTTGTCTGTTAGACGTCTTTGTAACTCCTTAAGAATTTTAGGTGTATTTTCTCTAAGATGTGAATGAAATGTTCACAGGGATTTCATGGAATCTGAGAGTCATTTGGGTAATATGAAAATTTTCATATTTTTCCAGTTCTGAACATCAGGTGTCCATCTGTATCTTCGATTAAAGTCTTACAGCTTTCCATGCATATATTTTTTTATTGTCTTGGTTAAAATTATCCTAAATATTTTCTTGTCCTTTTAAAATATTTTATTTATTTATTCAAGAGAGAGAGAGAATGTACCAGGACTACTGCAAACAAAGTCCGTATGCATGTGCTATCTTGTGCATCTGGCTTTACATGGATACTGGGGAATCAAATTGGGTCCTTAGGCTTTGAAGGCAGGTGCTTCAATAGCTGAGCCATTTCTCCAGCCCTTAAGTATTTTATTCTTTTGATGCTGTTGTAAATACAATTATTTTATTAGATTTCCTTTTAAGATACTTTGATATTCATGTAGAGAATTGTAACTTAGTTTTACTTTTTTGTAACTTACTTTTATATGTTAACTTTTACTATATATACCAGGAATATGGCTTTCTGAGTTTAGAGATGATGTGGTCATAGTTTAATCAGAAAAGGTAAAAAAAAAAACCTAAATATTTCAGAACCTAGGTTTCTGATGTGAGAAAAAGGAGTTATATACATGGAAGGTATAAGTTAAGTGGCCGTGTCAAGATTGAAGCTTTATTTTATTTTCAAATCACCTTCTTACATTCATAGAGCCACTTTGCCCACATCTTTCCCTTTCTGCTGTGGCTACTTCTGTGTCCCCACAATTAATTTTCTCCACTTTCATAAATATTTGTTCACTGGTTGTCAGAAGCTTCTGAATCCCTTCAAATATCAGTGTTAATTACTAAATGCTTGTTACAAAACAATGACTGTAAAAGTATGGAAAATATTATAACATGTAAAATTTGCAAGAAATTATAGTTATTAATACATGATATCTACCTTATTAGTTTTTCCTTGTGCATGTAACATTATTTTTTATGAAACTCTCTCTCAGCCTCTTTCTCACTCTCTCTTGAATAAATAAATAAATAAAATATTTAAAATGAAAATAAAATGTTTAGGATAGGTATTTTTATGAAAATCTATATTTTCCATGCATTATATGACAAGTGATTTTTTTTTGCTTCAAAATAGATAGTCTCGTTTCTAAGTTGTTGGTTTATTTTACATTATTGATGGGTGAATAAAAATTTGCCACATGAGTAATTATGATAGAAATAATGATCTATTTGCTGTTATACTTGTTTTGATTTTTCTTTATAACAAATAATTTTAAAATTTAAATTTGGCAAAAAATGATGAGCCAAATACTATAGAAATTAACATGTTAATGTTAGTAATTAAAAAAAAAAACAAGGCTTTTCCCTCCAAGTTAACAGTTTTGAAGGAATACTTTCCTCAACTAATGACTTTGAAGTATTTTATAATGGTTAGATTTAGAGCATGACTTGGGCTAGATTTAGTTCCTGGCTCTACAGTTGAGCTATCTGTCTTAGGGCAAGCTATTTTTCTTTTCTATCCCTTTCTCTTATTAACTATGGATCACAGATAAATAACTAGGCAATAAGGTTTTTGTGAGGCTTAAATGAAATTATTCATGTAAAACACAACATATTATATATTTTAAGTGAGCAATAAATACTTGCTGTTATTAGCCCTTCATACTTTTTATTCATATTCTTACACGTATTTTTAAAGTTAACTTTTACTTTGCAAAGGTCTAAATCTTGAGCCTGATTATATATAGTCTTACTTTATAGAGATTTTGATTCATTGGCTTCCACCCATATCAACATCTGTACTAAAAGAGATAATGTTTTTATTATTTTCCATTTTAAAGATGAGAACCCTAAGGCTTAGAGATTTTTCTGAGCTCATTAATAAAGCTGAATTTTTTTTTTATTTGTTTGTGTTATGAGGTAGGTCTTACTCTAGCCCAGATTTACTTAGATCTCACTATGTAATCTAAGGCTGGTATGGAACTCACAATGATCCTCCTACCTCTACCTCCCCAGTATTGGGATTAAAGATATGTAATGCCATTCCTGCTGAATCTTTGAACTGAGTCTTTCCAATTGAAGTTAAGGTTCATTCATCATTTTTTATGTGTGTGCACATATATATATATATATATATATATATATATATATATATATATATGTCCCCATATCCGTTTTTCAAGGTAGGGTCTTACTCTAGCCCAGGCTGACCTGGAACCTACCCATTGTTTTTTCACTATGTAGTCTCAGGGTGGCTCCGAAGAACTCATGGTGATCCTACCTCTGTCTCCTGAGTGCTGGGATTAAAGGCGTGTGCCACCACACCCGGCTATATGGAGATATTTTTAATATCAGTGATAAGAAGATACAGTTATATGGGTGTATTAATTACTTTGTTGCTGTGACCTTTCAGGAAACAGCTTAAGGACAGAAAAGGTTTGCTCAGAATTACAGTTTCCAGGTAGTACATTTGATTATGTATGCAGCAAGCATGGCCACCAGAGCTTCAGGCCAGCTGGTCACACTGTGGCCATGGTCAGGAAGCAGAGCAAACAGAAGTGAGGCCTGGATGGAACACCTCTCGACCCATCTCCACTGGCTCACTCTTTCCAGCCTGGCTTCACTGCCTACGGACCAAGTGTCCAAATGTCATATATGCTTTACCTTCACACTATATAATGGATTATGTAAACACTTTTGGGCTGGCGACAAAGCTCAGTGAACAGCATTTGTTTATCATATGTGAGGCCTGGGGTTCCATCCTCAGAACTGCAAAAGGCAAAGCAAAACACCCCACATTAAAAAAAAATAATGATCACTCTTGGGGCAGTTAAGGTGCTCACCTACAAAGCCTAAGGACCCGGGGTTTGATTCCCCGGGTACATTTGTAAAGCCATATGCACAAAGTTTGTTTCCAATGGCAGGAGGCCTGGGTGTACCCATTCTCCTCTCTCGGTCTCTCTGCCTCTTTTTCTCCCTCTCAAATAAATAATAGTAAATCAAATCCACCAAAAAATCACTCTTGAAATCAAAGACTACCTTTCTTTTTACCTTTCATACTCTAGCTTGATGACTTGCATGATAGTAAGTTTTTGGTGAATGACTTGCTAAAATTTTTGCTAGAATTTTCAAAAGAAACGTAGCTTAGAGAAAATATGTTTTATTCTATGTCCTAAAATTGAAAAACTTTCTTTTATAGAAAGGGGCTGTGAAGACATGATTTTACTTATTTGTCTAATTATGTTGTGCCATCTCATTCAGAAATTCTTTTGGTGCATAGAAAACTTTCCTTTAAAATGGAGGAGATGCTTCAAGCAGTGTGAAGAAAATAAAATTTACAGGAGAAAGAGCAGAAGCTGTGGGCCATTATTTGCTACTGATAAACATCACATTTTTAAGAGAACCTGGTTTTATGCATTTTTAGCTTGTCAGTCATCTTCATTCATACTGACGTCTTTGAACATGAATAATGGCTCCAGATGTAAAACCTACCCATTGTTTTTTCATCCCACAGAATAGTTCACTTAACATATGTGTAAAGTCAATTGTTTTAACTTCTTCTGTACCTAGCGCCAAGTAGGTCACATTTCTAAAACTGTCTTTATGTCTTTAGGTATTTTTAGCTTATTTTTTTCATTCTTTATTCTTATCACTATGGTAACAAAAGAATTGTTTTTGACGACATGATTTTTGTCTGAAAATCATCCTCTGGGAGAATGAAGCAGATGTGGGCTGTATTTTTAGACTGTTCTTGAAAGCTGCAGAGTATGCAGATATGAACACCTTAACTCGATACTCATTTAAATAACAAAACTGAAACATATCACAGAAGTATGGCACAAGGGAAAGTAAGATCATGCTAACCAAATTGTATTTCCATGTTATCTATTTACCCATCTGCCTCCTCTTCAGAAGTTTGAACTTTGAAGGTGGTGCAGCATTATTCCAACATGAAAATATAATCTTGAATTCACTTCTTGTGATTAAAATTAATGAGTAAATCCATGACAAAAGGAAAGTCTGTGTTTACCATGAATCCCAGACAAAAAATATAAATCAACCGACATGGTGACGCACGCCTTTAATCCCGGCACTCGGGAGGCAGGGTTAGGAGGATCACTGTGAGTTCGAGGCCCTGAGCATACAGAGTGAATTCCAGGTCAACCTGGGCTAGAGTGGATCCCTACCTAGGAAAAAAAAAAATTTTAATCAAACAAATGAAAGGTATTTATATGTTCTATTTCCTGGTGTACATTTCCTGACTGAAGAACTATGGTCTGAGATATGGTGTGGATTATTTTTAGACTCTATGATTGGCTGTGGCAAACTGTGCCTCCCTCCTGTCCTCTTTTATTTCAGAGCATGACTTTGCTCCCTCCAGCTGCCAAGTCTGCATTTTCTGCTTCTTTGTGAAGCCATGGTCTTATGCCATGAAATGGGAAGCTAAAATGATTTTTCTCTTTCTTTTGTTCACTTGAAGAGACACTCTAACAATAAAGTTTCTTTTCAGGTGTGTGTGTGTGTTGTACATGCATGTTCATGTGTATGTGTGCATGTATATACAAATGGAGGCCATCAATGTTGGATGTCTTCCTCAGTTGTTTTCCATCCTATTTACTGACACAGAGTCACTTAAACCTGAAGCTCGCTGACTTGGCTAGTCTAAGCACTGGCTAGTCTACTGAGCACTGGGATTACCAGCAGGCCGCCACACTCACCCGGCACTTAAATGGTGCTGGGGTGCTGAATTCCAATCCTTAAGTGCTCTAGAACATGGCACACATGAGCTGTCTCTGCATTCACCTAAATGATTTTGTGTGTGTGTGTGTGTGTGTGTGTGTGTGTGTGTGTGTGTGTGTATACTAAGGTCTCTTGCGTGCAAATAGCCACCCAGCTGGCATTACGTGGGCAACTGGAGAATTGAATCAGGCCAGCAGGCTTTACAAACAAGCACCTGCAACCACTGAGCCATTTTCTACATCCAAGAATAAGGTTTTAATGATACAGAGAGGGGATGGATGAAGAAGATTTTTCAAAGGATACCAGATTCTAGGATATATGCAATACAATACTAGCAAGTTCTGACGGTAAAAGAATGTAGAGGCATCAGTGATTGATATGTATGTAGCAAAGCCATTATTTAAAATAATTTCTGAAAGTCAAGGCTAGTGTTGGAGTGATAGTTTAGTAGGTAAGTGTGTTTCCTGCGCAAGCATTAGGGCCTGAGGGGACCTGAAACCACGTGAGTTTTAATCTCCTGAGTTCATGGAAACATGTACCCAGCCCCGTGGGAAACAGGGACCAGAGAAACTCGAGGGATCAAGAATGACAAAGTCTGGAATAACGAAGAGACTGTGTACCGAGCACAAAACAGATGTGTGAGTGATGGGAGGGGAAACCTGATGAGTTCCTTTCACTGTAGCAAGTACACCGGATCCCCCCATCCCCGCACATGTACAAGCTTGCACCACACACACCAAACCACACGTACCGCTGCACACATATAGATAAGTAAATAAAAGTCAAATTCGGTGCATTCTAATTAAAAACAGCTAGAAAACATACACTGAAACAAAAGGTGAAATGGAAAATCCTGGCAATCGTGTGACATGTTGCCTGAGGCTGTTTGCCAGCATTTAGATAGGGTTTCATGCAAAGCCCTATTGCTACCATTAACATTTGAGGAATGCGCCTGCCAATTTGTCCTGTTTATTTAAAAAAAAAAAATATATATATATATATATTTTTTTATATTTACCTGTGTGTGAGAGAGAAATGGGAACACTAGGTCATCCTGCCTCTGCTAAGAAGCTCCAGAGTGTGTATCTGGCCTCACATGGGCATTGGGGAATCGAACCCACGTCGTCAGGCTTTATAAGCAAATGCCTTCAATTGCTGAGACATCTCTCTGGCCTTTACCATCTTTTATTAATAAAGATGTGATCACCCTGTACATATGTTTCTGGTACAAGTCTCAGTCTGTAAAATTACGTACGGATTTTAATTTTTTAGCCTTAATTCACAAAACATTTAATTTCAGGTAATTCATCTTTTCATCTGTTTTCCTGAAGTTGTTGGGAAATCAAGGTGGCAGACAGTCAATTTTAACTTCACTCCAGCCTCAGGCAACTAATTTGCTTTCCGTCTTTATAGATTTGCTATGTTTGGGTTCTGATCATAAGTAGAACCAGAGAGTGTGTGGTTGATTTTGACTGGCTTCTCTTATATGTAACTTTGTCTTTGAGGCTGACCTGTGCTGCAGAATATACCAGTATTTCAGTTTATTTTATTATCAGATAATATCCCAGTGTATGGATAACATTGGATTATATTTATTTGGTGTTAATGTGGTGGATATTTCTGTTCTACCCTATTATTATTGGTAATGGGGCTATGATTGTGTTTTTTTTTAGTTTTTCTAATAATGAGTAAATATCTTTCATCTTTTCATGTTCTCAGTAGACATTTGCATATATTTCATAGAGGAATCTATTACAGTTTTGTACAGTGTTTCAATAAGAGCTATGTTTTTCTTAGATTATTGGATTTTTTTCTATTCTGGACATTTTTATTATGTATCAGGTATATAATTTTATTAATTAAATCATTATATATATTTTACCTGCTTGTATTATAACTTTTAATTTTTATAATGGTGTGGCTGTAGAGCAAGATTTTGAAATTTTTATTAACTTAATACATCATTTCCTCCTTATGGAATGTGTATCAGGGATAATATTTAATAAATTTTGGCCCTAAATAATATTGGGAATTTTATTGTTTAGTTCTTACGTTTTTGTCCGTAGTCTGTTATCTTTCAACCTATTTGCATATTTGAATGTAATTTTTTTCTCATAAAAAAAGCATAGAATTTAATCTTGCTAATTTTATACAGCCCTTTCATTTGATTAGAGTCATTAGTCCATTCATATTTGGTAAAATTGTTGAGGCTGAATTTATAGATTTCATTTTGCTATTTTTTTAAATATCTTATTTTTATTTATTTATTTGAAAAAGGGAGAGAGAGAGAGAAAATGGGTGCACCAGGGACTTCAGCTGCTGGAAATGAACTCCAGATGTGTTTACCACTTTGTGCATCTGGCTTACTTGGGTCCTGGGGTATTAGGTCCTTTGGCTTTGCAGGCAAACACCTTAACTACTAAGCCATCTCCCCAGCCTTGCAATTTGTTTTTTATACAATTGAACGTGTTTGTCACTGCTCCTCCATTACTGCCCTTGTTGCATTGTGAATAGATGTTCTAGTGAATAATTGTACTTATATCATGCATTTTAAAGCTTTATTTAAATTATTTAGTGGTTTCTCTAGAGTTGCAATATTCATTTTTATCATCATATTGATGAATTTAATATTAAAATATTTCTAGTAAAATATAATAGCCTCTTAAATATAGCTACATGTCATTTTATTTCCTATATGCTATTATCTTTTGTATTTGTAAAATACATAAGCCTAGCAATAGTTTTATAATTATATTCTTATGGAATAATGCACTTATAGCAGCTAAGAGAAGAAATGTGGAATTGTGTTTTAGATAGTTTATACATATGTGAACACATTTACTATTTCCTTTCTCTTCATTATTTTTCTGGATATGAATTCCCATCTAGTGTCTTCCTTTTAGCCGGTCTTCTAATGCTGAATTCCTTTAAGCCTAGGAATGAAGGACAGTTTTGTTGGATATAGAACTCTCTGTGACTTGGGCTGGAGAGATGGCTTAGCAGTTAAAGTGCTTGCCTAAAAAGTCCAAGGACCCAAGTTCAACTACCCGTCCCCATGTAAAACCAGATGCACAAGCATCACATGCATCTGGAGTTGGTTTGCAGCAGCTAAAAGGCCCTGGTGAGCCCGCCTTACCTCCTTAAATTTTAAAACATTAAAAAATATATTATATATCTTAAATTAAATATATATTATATATTAAATTATATATATAATATATATAATTATAATTAAATATATAAATATATATTAAATATAAATATAAAATATATAATTATATGTATAATTATAATAATATAATTATATATATATATAATTAAATTAAATATATATTATATATATTAAAAAATATATAGTGGTTATCAATTGTTTTCAGTAAGTACTTTGTCTTCTAGGTGCCTTTCCGTCTGCTGGATGGGTCAGTGGAGAGAGGCGTAGTGTTACTGGGCTGCTGGCCTCAAGTGACCATTCGCTAAAATCCAGTTGATGGTGGTTGCTTCTTTTTACAGGAAGGATTATGATTATTCGAGTCCCTTATTCACCTTTCATCATCTTACTGGAAGTGGATGTTTCCAATGTACAATGAAGATTATATTTTAACTCGAAATTAGTCCTGAGTCTGTAGGGACTATTTGAACAATTTTCCTTAGAGTCGAATACCCCTGGAAAGACTAGAGACCAAACCCCAGGGACAAAGAGAAATAGCTGAAGGTACATCTATTATCACTTTGATTTAGATACCTAATTCATGCAGCTGCTCCCGCTGTCATCTGCATTCTCCCCTACATATTGTAAAGACGATTCCTTACATATTGTCTAATCCTAAATTATGTAGCCCTCTCAGTGCCTTGGTGCATGCTAGAGATGGTTACAGAGATACTCTTTCCTTTGTTTCACATGACTGTGCTACCCCTGAGACAGTCACGTGAGTAAGTTACCCCAGCCAGCCGCTCTGACTTTTGGAAACTGTTGAATCTTTTGATTGTTTGGTTTGAAATACTGCTACCATTGTTATACAAGCTGCCCAGAGAATCTGATTACGTTTTGTAATACTACTTAATATCTGTAACTCTTCTAAAGTCTATCTTTTCTTTAAGTAGAAAATAACGTCTTTAAGAAAGCAGGAACAACAGGGGTTGGGGAATGGTGCGACTTCAATAAAGGTATAGTTGCTTTCATAAGTCTACTCAGGAGCAAGGCTTTAGGCTCCTTTTGCTAGATCACTATTTATTAAGATTACACACATCTAGCACTCCTAACATGCAGAGATCTGCTAGTACAATGTTGTTTCATATGATTAAACTACTAGAACATTAAGAATATATCCCTCCCCCAGAGAGAATAATTTCTCCATGCTCGTGTGTGATATGTGATAACTGGAGGGCACATTGCTGTAAAATATTTCCTCACAAGTTCTTATTAAATGCAAACTTTTAATATAGTATAATTATTTCAACATTATAAACATAGCATTAAAAATAACTTTGTGTCTCCTGACAATTCTGTTGACCCAGTGTTCTGTTACTACCCAAAATGAAGCCAACAGTCAAGGGACTCAAAGTAGTTTTCATCCCTTTGAAGTCATCGATTTTAGGTGTCTCATGCCATCTCCTTAAAGTCACCTTTAGCAGTGACCATTTCTTAGGTATGGCAGCCTCAGAAGTGTCACTGTGCATACGTAATGATTTTCAGAATCTAAAATTGTTTCTTCACTGAAGTCAACATGAGAATATTATTGTGTAACACTATGACAAAGCACCGTGGCCTATGCATAGAGATCTTTCTAGGGAAAGCTTCTTGGGGCATGGAGTGTTAGTTGTTTAACATAAATAGCTCATGTAGCTACCACAAAAGAATTAGGTTTCTATTCTTTAGACATATTCTTGGTAATGATTCTTTCTACCAATGCTAGTTTTTTTTTTTTTTTTAGCATGATGAAGGACTGTTTCAAATGATGTTATTCAGTGGTGGGATTTTTCATAGCATTTGTCTTCCAGTAAAGTAAACACAAGTACACACATAAAAGTCCATTTGCCTAGTATATGAGTTACAGCAGGACTTATTAGTGATGATAACTGCCTTTGTTAGATAAAAGAATTTGTTTTTATAATTCATAGCATTAATCAGTAAAGACACTATGTCTAGCCCTTACACACAATTCATTGTGAATATTTTCTAGTATTGTGATGCATGTGATTTGGTGATTTCTAAACAGTCATGGAAGCAGTGGATCCTAAGCAAGGTTTCACAGCATATCATTGTGTCAAAATCAGCTTTAACAGGACTGCTAAATGATTTGATGGTAAGAAAGTTGAAAGATAGATTTTAAAAGCAAGAAAGTAATTTGCATACATTACAGGATATCCCTTAGAACATTATTCTCACTCATTGAAATTTTAAAGAAAAACAAAAGTCCTGGAATTTTCCCTGCCAATTGCAATGAACTTCTTGGGACTTTCAGTTCTACATACATATGAGAATAGTATTTCTAGTGCTATTAAAAATTCAATTGACTATAAAGATGATTTTACAGAATTTATTTATTCTTGGTATTAAATCTTTCTACTCATCAATATATAATCTATGTTTTCTTTAATACTTTCATAAAGTTTTCTCAACTTTTTCTCTCTAAAGATATGACAATACTTTTGTTAGATTTATTTCTAAGTACCTTAATTTTTGTTGTTGTTGTTGTGGAAACATGAAGGATAGAATGTTCTGTAATGTTTCTCTGATTGGATGTTGAGTAGGTACACAGATGCTATGTATTTTCCTTGATTTCCTTTTTATGTGCGTGAAGTATATTAAAATAAATTTTCAGAGTTCTCCAGTTCATTCTGTTGTGAACAGCATGAAGTTCAAGTGCTAATGATATATTTCCTACTTTTCTAACATCAACTCTTACCTCTCTCCTTGCTCATTCCCTTCCAGTCAGGCTAATGGCTTGACTTTTAAAATACACTAAACTCGGGCTGGAGAGGTGGCTTAGCGGTTAAGCGCTTGCCTGTGAAGCATAAAGACCCCGGTTCGAGGCTCGGTTCCCCAGGTCCCACGTTAGCCAGATGCACAAGGGGGCGCACGCGTCTGGAGTTCGTTTGCAGAGGCTGGAAGCCCTGGCGCGCCCATTCTCTCTCTCTCCCTCTATCTGTCTTTCTCTCTGTGTCTGTCGCTCTCAAATAAATAAATAACTTAAAAAAATACACTAAACTCTTTGCACGTGACAATCTCGGCTATTTAGAAGTTTTGCTCCTTATGGCTCACATTGTACAAGTTTGGATCACATTTCTGCGTAATTATCAGTTGCTCATAAAGGGCTTTTTCTGACCTCCCTGTCTGAAATAGCCCACTGTCTACCTTCTGCCTCTCTCCTTGTTCCAACTATGTGCTAGTTATTTCCCTTTATTCTGTCACCTGATATATTGCTTATGTGTTTGTTTGCTATCTGTTCCCTTCACTAGTCTGTTTTATCTCCATTCTACCAAGTGCCTAGCTTTCTTCACTGCTAGCAATCAGTTCATTAGAGTGGATTCCTATATGTGAATGAAGGGGAACGACAGTGCCACCATTTGAACCTGAATTAAGGACACATGCCAGATCTAAAGATGAGAGACATAAAATAAAAACTCTGTTACTTTTATCTTACATTAACGGATAAAGGAAAATTGAAAACATGTTGTCTGCCCATGTAGCGAGGGTTAAAAACTAGACAATCCCATTCTCCTTTTTCTTGTCCCAAGGCCAGTAAATAGATAAATAAATACTACCCATCTTGTTTCAATCAGTGAGAATGCCTATCATTGTCCAGATAATACTTTCTTAACCATGTATTCTGTTCAGTTGTTATGGATATGACTTCAGACAGGAAAATAATCAGAGACTGATATGCAGGTAGAGTGCATGAGGGAAAAAACCCAATAGCTTATTCAATCAAGATACATATAACTATCATATCATAACATACACATGCACATACACAGACACATTCAAACTTAAGATCATAGTCTATGTTACCTGATACGGTTTTGTATGTTGAACAAAATAGAAGCACTACTTCCTCAAAATATGTGCTGATGGGCTTTGTCTTCTATTTCTAACCAGTATTTCTATTCTGAAGAATCAGGCCAGTCCATTTGGAACTTATTTGAAAGGATATCTTAGAATTTACTTTTTAATGAAATCTTTCACACTTCATTCAATGTAATTTGATAGAGTTAGAATTAATGTGAAACAGTTGTATTGAGGAACCGCAATGGTGGAATGTTATAACTCCATCATATGATAGAATTTTATGAAAAAGCATTTGTTACTTCTTCAGAGGTAGCATAAGTTTTTCTCTCAAGGATCTAGGTGATATGCCAGCTTTGACTAAAGTCCTGTCTAAATCACTTTAACTGATAAGAAAATTTGGTAGCAATAGATGCATTTGAGGAGGAAAACAGGTTTGTCAATTTTCAAAAACTATGTACATTTCCATTTAAAATAATACAAAATACTATGATCCTTCCTCATTGCTTCCTTTTCTTCCCTTCTTCTACTGCCCAATACCTCCTTTTCTCCCTTTCTCTTCCATTGAACACCTACTTACCAATCTTCTTGAAATATGCCAATCTCATAGATACAAAGGCATAAAACAACAAGCTTATCTTCTGTTTATAAATGATTTTCAAAGGAAAGAAGACATTTCCTAGATGCAATCGTAAAAGTACTATCATTTTTAAAATATTTACTTATGTAAGAGAGAGAGAGAGAAAATGCATAAGTATGGGCATTCCAGGTCCTCCCCCAGCAAACGCACTCCAGACTCATGCACCATTTGTGCCTCTGGCTTAATGGCTGTACTGGGGAGTTGTACCAAGGCCATCAGGGTTTGCAAGCAAGTGCCTTTAACCACTGAGTGATCTCTCCAGCCCCAAAATCTATCATTTTAATATCCATGATTGGTCATTACAAATTTACAAATAGTTTATTTTCTATCTGCTAGCAGTCATGAGTTTATAAAATTCATTATAGGCAGTAGTAACCAAATGAGAGTTTACACAGGACACTTCATCCCAGTTACCATTTGGTTTTGTTTTTAACAATAAGAATAACCTTCCCTTTTCATAGTTAAACATTTTCTTTGATTAGACAGTTCATATGTGTGGTGACACTAACCTGTATTGTTTATTATGTTTCCTATGACCGTATTGTCTGTAGCAGAGTCTGGTTCACACAACTGGTCATCAGAGGTCCGTCATTAGCCACACATGAGAAGAGCTTTTGCTTGGCAACAAGACCAACTTCACTTTTGCTCTGCATTTAAATCCTTATCTGATTTAATCCTTTCTCGAAATCCTTTCTTGCTGAGTGAAGCATGTTTGGCTGGCTATTCAAGCCTGCCTTGATTTTTTCAGATCATTGCACAGCACTGTTTTTGAACTTATTATTGACACCCTCCATGCATATACACAGTATTCCCTGATCATAATCCCTTCCTACTACCTTTCTTGTCCCCTGCCCTCATCATCCATGGAAGTGCTTCTTCTTTCCAACTACTCCCTCTTCTATTTTTTAATATATATATATATATTATATATATATATTTTATTAAATAAAAAATATAAAGTATAAAATATTTTATTTTATTATATATATATATATTTTAATTATTTATTTATTTGAGAGCGACAGACACAGAGAGAAAGACAGATAGAGGGAGAGAGAGAGAATGGGCACGCCAGGGCTTCCAGCCTCTGCAAACGAACTCCAGACGCATGCGCCCCCTTGTGCATCTGGCTAACGTGGGACCTGGGGAACCGAGCCTCGAACCGGGGTCCTTATGCTTCACAGGCAAGCGCTTAACCGTTAAGCCATCTCTCCAGCCCTATATATTTTTTTTTTATTGAAAACTTCTATACGTAGAGACAACTAACCGTGGTATTACCCACCCCTCCCCCACTTTCCCCTTCATAACTCTGCTCTCTGTCATATCCCCTCCCTCTCTCCATTAGTCTCTCTTTTAATTTGATGTCATCATCTTTTTCTCTTATTATGAAGGACTTGTGAAGGTATTGCTAAGCACTGCAAGGTCTTGGATATCAAGGCCAAATTATGTATGGACAGTAGTATGTAAGGAATGGTATCCTTACTTTGGCTTTTGCATTCTTTCCACCACCTCTTCCGCAATGGACCCTGAGCCTTGGAAAGTGTGAGATGTTTCGGTACTGGACACTCCTCCGTCCCTTCTTCTCAGCACTATGTTGCCTTTTGGGTCATCCCAGTGGTCATCCAGAAGTGAGAGTAGCACTAATATATGAGTATGAACATTAAGTGTAGTGCTTTCAGGACAATTTGTTGAAATTAATATATGCATTTTTCCAGAAAAGAGCAGGCTTTATACACCTAAGCTCATGCCCTGCCCTGCCATAGGCTTTTGATTAGGTTTTCAGTACCAGGCATGTGTTCCCTCCCATAGAGTGAGCCCTCAGTACAACTAGAGAGCAGTTGGTTTCCCCCAGAGCAGACATGCCACTACTGCACTCATTTCGTCATTTGGCCTGTCTGGCCAAACTTCAGGTTTCCAGTGTCCACTGTTTTCACCATTGATGACTTCTGTCTCCCATAAGACTGCATACAGTGCAGCTTTTTCCAGCTTTCATTTGGCGGGGCTACAGGGAAAAGATTTTCTGCTCAGCACCAGCTTGATTTCTCAGTGACTTTGCCACTTAGGCATGTGAAGTCTTCACCAATGGGGTCTTACCATCTCTTTCTCACAGGAAGCCAAGGGCCTTGGCAATAGTCTATAATGTTTTGGAGGCAACAAGGACCTCCCTGGCCAACATTGGAAGGTATTCCATCCCCGACACTGAAAATTGTCTAGTAACAATCTATGGCTTCTGGATGTGCCATTATTCAAGAAAGTAGATTTTCATATTTCTTATTCAGAATATCTTGAATTTTGATTGACTCTCCCCCCACCTTTATTTTATACAATCTCTTCCTCTGACTTCGCTTAGGCCTTTCCCCTCCCTGTAATCTCTTATTCTACTTACATATATCCAATACCATGCCTTTAAGTCCTTCCCTCTCCACCCTCCCTTATAGCCTTTTTCTAGCTTATGGGCTGCTGCTACTGATTTTGGTTCCAGATCACATCCCTCTTCTATTTTGATGACATTACTTGACTATGTTTGTATAGACCTACATACAAGGAAAACCATTTTTTCCTTAAAAAGAAACCTTTAAAAACTCTTTTTTTGGGGGGGGGCTGGAGAGATGGCTTAGTAGTTAAGGCACTTGCCTACGAAACCTAACAACCCAGGTTTGATTCCCAAATACTTATGTAAATCTAGATGCACAAAGTGACACATGAATCTAGAATTAATTTGTAGTGGCTGGATGCCCTGGTGCACCCATTCTCCTTTCTTTCTCTCCTTCTCTTTCTCCCCCTCCTTTTGTCTCTTTCTGCTTGCAAATAAATAAATAAATAAATTAATTAATTAATAAAAAACACCTGTTTTTTTTTCAGGGTAAAGTTTCACTCTAGCTCAGGCTGACCTGGAACTCTATGATCCCAGGCTTGCCACAACAGAGATCCTCCAACCTCGGCCTCCTGAGTGCTGAGGTTATAAACAAAGTTAGAACTGGTGTGACATCAGGGCGTTAGCTCTTCTGAGACCTCCTCAGTTACTCACCTTGGCTGCAGCTCTGTAAGAGATACCCCACCTCTGAAGTCATGACCTCTCACAACCAAATGCAGCACTCAGAAAGTGTTATCTAGGGAACACTACAGTAATGCTACAGTCTTTCTTCAGAAAATTCATAGAACATTCTGGATGGCAATTTTATTTCTTTGTTTCATGACAAAAAGAAGACTGAATCATCTCACATTTACAATAAATACATCGTCAAATGCTGAATTTTCTTTCTTTTTTTTTTTTTCTGGTTTTTCAAGGTAGGGTCCAACTCTATCTCAGGCTGATCTGGAATTCACTCTGTACTCTCAGGGTGGCCTCTAAATCACTGTTATCCTCCTACTTCTGCCTCCCCTGTGCTGGGATTAGAGGCGTGAGCCACCACACCTGGCTAGTTTTCAATTTTTTTTTTTCCTATTAAGTTTAGAGGCAAGCAAGGGAGGTTTTCTAAAATCTGAATAATTAACTCATGCTTTTTTGTAACTTAATCTCCTGCTTAAATGTCAAGAGTTGAGTTCTATGTGATACCTCAGATGTAAATGCTGAGTATCCCATAAAAATTAGGCTAATCTCTTATAATCCTTTGTGGAAAGTACTATTCTCTATTGCAGTGTGTCATGAAACAACTTTTGTGTTAACAGTGATCTCATTAGAATTATAATGGGGCTAAAGAATTCCCATCACCTAGGGACAATGTAAGCTGACTAATAATGGTCATAGCACAGCGTATTACTCTCATGTTTGTGAGGATATAGGCTTAAAAAGCATGTGATACTTGGAAATAGGTGGTTGTGTTACTGGTTTATATATTTGCAATATTGTTTACAATTATCTTGGCATGTACCCATACTTACCCAAAGTTGACTGTAAAACAGTATGACATGTTACATCTGCAAAACTGCCACCTATATCACTACATAACTTCTTTACTTCACCTCTTAAAATATTTTACTTATTTTTTTTGTGGTAGGGGGAGGAAAGAGAGAAGGAGAGAATGGGCATACCAGGGCCTCTAGCTGTTGAAAATGAATATCAGTCGCACGAGCCACAGTGTGTATATGGCTTACATGGGTACTGGGGAATCAAACCTGGGTCCTTAGGCTTCACAGGCAAAAGCCTTAACCTCACCCACTAAGCGATCTTCTCAGCTCTGCTTCACCTATTAGTTGCATCAAGAGACCATGTCAAGGTTTGTGTGATGTTTGCATCATAGGTGACTGAACTCTCTTGGACTGTATCCTCATCAGTAAGAGCCTCATGTTGGTGCTACCTTCCCATGCATGCTGAGATCTGATTAAGATTTCTTTTCTCTCTTTTATTTATTGAGCCATGCTTCTATTGCATTACAGTTTCTTTTTTTTTTTTTTGTTGTTAGAAATGGTTCTTTTATTTAGCATTTGACAAATTTAACATTTGTAGGACACATTTTTTTAAAATATTTTGATCCATCCATTGAACTGTTAGGTTTGTTGGCATTACAGTGACTTTTGGCAAGTCCACATACTTTATTTGTATAGTGAGATTATTGCTGGGTTCTTTTGGTAATATTTTATTTAGTATGTATAATAAATGATATGGATCTATAGCTATTTTAAAGTGGCTTCATCAAGTTTTGCTAAGATCATATTGGTCTTGTGAAATAAGAACTTTTCTATTATGTTTTGTGATTCAGGAAGGTTTTATTAAAGTATTGGAATTATACATTCTTGAGAGGTTAGGTGAAATTTGGGAACATTTAGTCCAGGTGTCTCTTGCAAAGGTAGGCCATTGATCACAGTTTCAGTTGACTTTAAGGTAATTGCTCTACTTCAAATGTCCCATTTTTTGAATTAATAGTGGTAAGTTATAAATTGATTTCTTTTAGATATATAAGTGTATTATAATAAGAATTTTAAATGTTATCACATAATTTCTTTTAATATTTTTCTCTACAAATGGGTATGCCTCTTTTCTCATTCTTGTCTTGCACATCAGCTCTCCTTTTCCTTTGAAGTCTTGCAGAAGTTGTCTTTTTTTTCTAATAGCCATTTCGTTTCAAACTACTGGAGTCTGAATTGAATACTTAACTTTTGTCTTCTTCCATACTAGTATCAGCTTTCTAACATTTTTAAATATGATTTTATTTATACGTGCTCTTCCTTAATGCCAAAGAAATGCCAAGCCATACATTTGATATAATCATAGCATTAGTTGTACTAATTATTTTGGTATAACGTATTTCTTTTTCACTCCTTTCTGGTAGTTGGTAACGTTTCCTCTATATAAAACAGCATTTATAAAGTTTACAAACCTTGTGTAGACATTACAGTTAACTTTGCGTGCTCATGCAGCCTGGTAGTCATACTGTTTTGCAGTCAGCCTAGGCGGGCCTGTGGAACACATAGCTTTCTCAGAAGTCTGACTTGTGTAGCATCCTCAGCCAGCACACAGGCCAAGAGAGGACCATCAATCAATCACTGATTTGTTGATTGTTACCTGACCACTTCTGTAACCTAGAAAAATTGTGACATAGACACTTCCTGTGTCTGACTTTCTTTATTTTAACATATTTATGTGATGTGTGACATTTAGTTTTTATTACTACGAAGTTTTTTTGATTACATAAATCTTAAGTTTATTATTTTGCTAGTAGACATTTGGTTTATTTCCTTTTTAGAATTATCTTACACAAAGCTCTTGTGAACATTTTTGTATGTAGTTTTTGATGGGGACATATATTCATTTTTTGAGAGCATAAGCATAGGAATGTAACTGAATTGACCCAGGGATTAATTTGGAATTTTGTTTTTAATTTATAAAAATTAAATTTCATCCATTTTACATATTAGTTTCATATGTGACCCAATTAGGTTTAGAACACAGACAAATATTATAACAGCTTTCAATTTTTTTTTTCAGAAAGAATTTTTTTAGATTGAGTAAAACATCTGTGGTGGTTTACACCTTTAAATTAAATTTAGTTATATATCTATAAGGTTTGGTTTATTAATATATCTGGCCCTGAAAGTGAATACAATCAAACATTACTGAACTACCCAGATTTAACACCTCTTTTTGGGTTTCCTGTTCCATAAGTGGGCACTCCCTCTTTCGTCCTCTCTTTTCTTCCTTCCTTTCCTTCTCTATTCCCCCTCTTTTTCTCCTCTCTTCTTTCTCTCTCTTCTGCCCTTCTTCCCTTCCTGTCTCTCTTCTCTTTTTCCTCTCCTTATGAAAACTTAACCAATTTTCCAGTAACTCATATTTACAGTAGATTTTTTTTTTAATTTTTATTTATTTATTTGAGAGCAACAGACACAGAGAGAAAGACAGATAGAGGGAGAGAGAGAGAAAATGGGCGCGCCAGGGCTTCCAGCCTCTGCAAACGAACTCCAGACATGTGCGCCCCCTTGTGCATCTGGCTAACGTGGGTCCTGGGGAACCGAGCCTCGAACCGGTGTCCTTAGTCTTCACAGGCAAGCGCTTAACCACTAAGCCATCTCTCCAGCCCTACAGTAGATTTTTTATCCTAGGTAATTAACTGCTATATGCTTGGCACATGGAGATTTATTGTTACCATATTTTTACCATGCATTTCATCCTTTACTGTTCCATTCAATCCTTGTTACCCGCTCTGAAATTAATATTGCTACTCTGCATAGTTTTAAAGTAATTTTCCAGATTGTTTTATATCCCAAACTTGCTGACTTGTTTTTATTTATTTATTTAGTGTGTGTATGTGTGTGTTTAAAGAATGAGTGTGTGTACGTGAGTGTTCCATGGTACATGTGTGAAGTCAGAGGACAACTTTGCATGTGGGACATTTTGCCTGCATCTTGTTGGAGGCCGGGCCTCTTGTTCATCACTGTGTGCTCCAGGCTGGCTGGTTTGTGAGTTTGTGGGAGAGTCTCCTATCTCTGCCTCCTTTCTCACTGTAGACATGCTGGGATTACAGATGCCACAGCGTCCAGCTTTTACATGGGTCCTGGGGGTCTAGCTCAGCTACTCACACTTACTCAGAGGAAGTGCTTTATCCACTGAGCCATCTCCCTAGCCCCAAACTTTATTTTTTATATATATTCTTACATCTTTGTAAAAAATTTTATTTATTTATTTGAAAGTGACAGAGAAAGAGGCAGACAGAGAGAGAGAGAGAGAGAGAGAGAGAGAGAGAGAGACAGAGAGACAGGGAGAATGGTCGCGCCAGGGCTTCCAGCCACTGTAAATGAACTCCAGACATGTGATGTGTACCTCCTTGTGCATCTGGCTAACGTGGCTTCTGGGGAATTGAGCCTCAAACCGGGGTCCTTAGGTTTCACTTAACCACTAATCCATCTCTCCAGCTCTCTTACATCATTTTTAAACTATGTGTTTTTATTTACCATGATAGCTGACAGTTTTTACTCTAGTATTCTACTCATTCAATTTTTATTCTTCTCTATTTAATCATAATCTGACATAAATGTGTCTGTGATTATGCATGAACAAGTTATAATGTCTACTTACTGTTTGATTCTGCCCACTTTCCAGCTATCTGGTTTTAAAAAGATAGCAAATTGTACTTACTAGATCATTTGGGTTTCTTTCTTTCTTTCTTTTTTTGTTTTTCAGTAGTAATATTCCTTTTCCAGGATTTGTTTTAGTTCTCGTTTTATGGATAATTCCAGATTCTTTATTATTGTCCATTTTAACTTGAATCCATGAATTGATTAAACCAAATGGCCAGTTGATTAATAGATTCAGTTATCTTCCCATTCATTTATGTGGGGTGCTGATCTAGTTATGCAGGGCAATGCCCTCCACGCTCCCGTCTGCTCTGTCATCTTCCTCTCACTTGTGTTTTACTTCAGATTCATCCTTCAGGTAGAAATCTTGCTGGGCGCAGTGGCACATGCCTGTAGTCCCAGGTACTCGGGAGGCTGAGGCGGGAGGATCGCTTGAGTCTGGGAGTTCTAGGCTGCAGTGAGCTATGCGGATCGGGTGTCTACACTAAGTTCGGCATCAATATGGTGACGTCCTGGGAGGGGGGACCTCCAGGTTCCCTAAGGAGAGGTGAACCGGCCCAGGTTGGAAATGGAACAGGTCAAAACTCCTGTGCTGATCAGATAGAAATCTTAGGGGATATGGTCTCAAAGTCCTTGTATTCCATTTTATTTTCTGACTTGTATATTATTGTGTCCCTTTTTTTGTATACAAATGTGTGGGGTTACAATTTTAATTTATCTTCACAACTTTGAGGATTCTATTCCACTGTCTTTTAACTTCTTATGTCACTGATGAAAATTCCATTCTTTTCCCTTGTAAGTAATGACATCATTGTGCTGAATGTGTCTCCTCTGAATTCATATGTGGTAACTCCAACACTCAGTATGATAATATCTACAGATGAGTTCTTTGGAAAATAATTGGATCTTGAGATTGGTGTTCCCGTGATGGGATTAATGCTGTTATCAGGTAGGGCAGGAGGGGGCTTTGGTCCTTATCTCTCTGGCATCTCTCATAGTCTCGCAGACCATTTTGTAAACAAAGCAGGTGCTCTAGATAGTTAGACTGTGTCTGCCTAGAGAGTTGATGGTAGGTGTGAGTCTGAAGGACCAGTGTCGACAGCTGGATGGTTCAAGAACTGTTCTCAGTCCTTCAGTATGGACACTGGATGACTCAGGAACTAGCTGTTCTCCCTAGTCACTCATTTGGGAAACTGAGGCACTTGAAGTTCACAGGTTAGTACAGTGGAGCCTTTTGCATTGTGGTGGTATTTACAGATACTCACATTATAACTTTGATTTATGGTTTGGAGATAGCTTAGTGAAATCATTACCTAAGGATTAACTGACTTTGACACTGAAACCCAGTGACATCTGAATGTATTTTAATTTAAACCCCTTTACCATTTCTGAGGGAGCTTAAAAATTCAAATAGTTATACTTAATTAAATAAGTACCTAAAACAGATATTTTTTTCTTTCTGTCTCTGAGATAGATGCTGTCTTTCCTATGAAAATTGTGAGCGGGTAGAAAAAAATGAAAGGAAAAGTTTTCAGTGTCTTTTTCACTTTCTATCCCTTTCTCTGTCTCTCCTTTCCTCCCTTGTCTCTTTGGTGTGTAGGTGTGGAAAGAAATTACGAACAAATGAGAGCATTGTGTCTGTTATCTGCTGCTCTCCATCCCATAGGTGCATTATGACTGTGGATTGAGAGAACTGTTCATGAATGACTTGTGAAGCTTTCAGTGAAAATTGATTCTTAATGCCTCAGGTGAGGAAACCATTGCTCAGAGTGGGTTCTGAGCCAGCCAATCTCCTCCTCACCATTTTTCCTCACAAGACTCAGGGCAATTTGAGCCCTGGCATAGATGTCTACCAGCAGAAGCTTGCTATGTCCATGCCCAGCAGAAGCAGCCAGAAAGTGTGGTGAGCTTGAGAGAATGCCATTCTTATGGTGCAGGTGGACAGGAGCCATGGATTAGTTAATTTTCTTACTGTTAAGTATCTAACAAAAGGCTATATATTGGGGGAGGGTTTATTTTGGCTTCAGGTTTTAGGGCTCGGTCTGTCATGGTTGGGAATGCATGATGCTGGGAGTGGCTGTTGGTTACAGTGGCAAGGATGAGGTTGCTTGTTCCTATCTGGTCAGATCTGGAAGCAGAGAGCGAGGACAGGAAGTAGGGCCATGCTATGAACCTCAAGGCCTGTCTGAGTGACTCACTCCTCCAGCTAGGCCTCCACCTTCTCAAAGTTCCCAAACCTCTGCAAAATTAGATCAGCTAGAGATGAATTGTCCAAAATCTTGAGAGCCAACAGGGCACATTTTACTTCCAAACGTTCATATGTGATTTCCTTGCTAAGGAGCAAACAGAAATTAGACTTGCATTAAAGAATTCAGGTGGCAAACTATAAGTGAACTTTGTCTACATGGATATGATATATGTTCTGGACACTCTGTTATAATAAGGAGAGCCTTTATGATATCCTAGAATCATTCAGATGCGGTTCAGAGCTATTAGAATTTTGCATTATAGTTAATTAGACTTCATGCTTAAAGGCTAGTGATGCATTTCTGTACCTAAGGAAGGAACACAATATGGCTTCTAGCTCTTTGATTAGGTATACCTTAATTCTGATGTGTCTTCTGCTATCAGTAGCAGTTTCCTCTTTTTTCTTTTTCCAGCTTTGCTAAGTATCTGCAATAAGGCAGCTCTGTGTTGACAAGGATTTAGACTCAGTGTAGCTAACTGTACAGTTTATCACCCTAAACAGGACATTTTGAGAATTAGGGGACATGCCCCTAAATCATGACATTGAGATAACCGACAGAGTTTTGACCTTTGTGGGTAAGGAAGGCACATTCTCAGGTGAGTTCTGAAGTCACATCACTGGGGTAGGATCTCTGTGTCTGCTGTTTTCAAGAGTTGTTGTTGTTTTGTTTTGTTTTATTTGTTCTCTCTGAATGTATGAAAGGAAGCAGCTTCTTCTGCCATCAGTGGAGTTTCCCTTGGGACTATAAACCTGAAATAACCCCATTCCTCCCATCAACCGTGTCTGGGTGTTCCTCTCAGCAACGTGGAGCTGAATACACTTAGTACACAGAAAGCACTTGCAGAAGCATCTGACAAATAACTAGTATTTCTTTTAAAACTTTAGAAATTATTAATCCACCACTGAGAAATCTCTTTACTAAGTCTACTACATAGGGTTCCATAGATTTAGAATATGATAGTGTTTTAAAACATGGAATGTATATTAAATGTTTCATGTTTCCAGCATGGGGTCTGAATCCAAGAAAATCAAACACCACACTGTGCAAGCATAAGAATTAGAGTGGTTATCCAAAATTATATTATCTTATAGAGTCAGTTACCAAATGCCAGTGGAAAATTACTTGTGAACTTTGCACAAAGCTTTGATGCTGTAGGTTAACCCCAAACTTCTCTTGTTTGTAAGTGGACTCAGAAGGGTGATTACTGTCCAGTAAGACAGCAGGAATGCAGAGGCAGTACTCTCTTACATTGACAAGAAATCACATTTGTGTGGATTTTAGGGTCACCCCTCTGCTGTCAGTGGCAAGGATGAGGTTGCTTGTTCCTATCTGGTCAGATCTGGAAGCAGAGAGCGAGGACAGGAAGTAGTATTCATCTTTGTATGAATAATGGGGTTCATTATCTATCATTTGTTTATTGAATGAGTGGCTTTGCCTGCGCAGAGAATGTACTTCAAATGTTCTTCCTTTCTTGTTCTTGTTCTTTTTCTTTGTGAAACTACTGTAAGGCCACCGCACGCTGTTCTGCACCATGTTCTTTAGATGGCCTCACCACCGTACTCTACTTCAAGGTCTTTTTCTATCCTCTCTCCATCCCTCCTCCTCCTTCCTGAGTTGAGTTTTTGTTTTGAAATTCATAGTATCCTATAGCTTTAGTTTCATTATGATACCTCTTTGAATGCTAAACCCATTTTGATTTTTCTCATTTTTATCACACCTTCTAGTTTATTGTCAGGTTTTCTTGAGTCTTCTTTCATGAACTTCCTTCCATTCCTCTTTTTAAATTTATTCACTTCTTCCTGTTATTTTTTTTTTCTATTTCTTGGCTGCTACTTTATAGCTTAACTGTATAATCAATTAATATGGTAATAACATAGCCCACTAGATGTTTTTCATTTTGAAAAAAATAAGCAAAAATGTACTTCTGTGCTACGGGTTCATGCTGCAAGCCATCTGTGTAGCTTGTGTTATAGCAGAAGATTTCTAAATACTATTGGGACTTAAAAGAATGCAGCATTTTAATAGTGTTTTCTATGTAAGTGATGGTGAACAGAAAACACTCTTAGTTCTCCCGTGATTACACAGTTAGTACTAAGGTAACAGAGTTCTGTATACTATAAATTTTAGGTAAATTATAGCTTTGGGACTTCTGAAGTAGTCATTTCTTTGTACAGCCTTCATAAGAGTGTATTATTCTATGCTCTTGATGTATGACTTGGATACAGCTTCTGCTTCATGGGTGTTAGAATATATGTCTTGCCTTTGGAATTAGCCATATACCTTGTCTTGACCAATGAGGTATCCATGCACATGATGCTGGCAGAGGCTTGAAATATGACCAGGTGAGTGGCCGTCATTACTGTGAGGGACACATGGCTCAGGTAGCCCTCTGGTCCAGAGTATGCGAGAGACAAGGAGCATACTGAAAAGCCACTGCTAGCTTCTAGCTGTCTGGACAAGCGCAGCCCCAGTTATCTGCATCCTGTGAGTTAGCCAAATATCCATCATTGGCACGGAGAGAGCTATTCCCTGCATAAATCCATCAAATGACCCAACCCCATATGCTTTGTGGCCCAGCTGCCTGATCCGTTCTATAAGAACCTTTTAGCTTCAAATAAGCCAAAAAATTCAATAGAGGGTAACCATTAGGAAGGCAAAACAAATTCTATGCCTTATAAAGATGGCCATGATGATGTGAAAGGAAAATTGGATAATTACAATAAGCAGATATTTATCATGTCTACTCATGTAACTTTCTCTGCTGTGGTCTCATTAAGTCCTGTGGGAAGATCCACAGCTGTAATCCTAGCAAATAACTCATTTGAGTCTTGGTTTGAGAATCAGAACATGGTATTTTTACCTCCCAGATTGTTACAATGCAGGAAGTCCAGATCCTAGTAGTTCCAACTCTTTTCTTTCATTCCTATCATTATTTGTATTTTTTTTTAAATAAAGATTCCATGGAGGAAAGAAGAAGCACAAGATTCACTTGAGTCATGCATAAAACACACAAATATGGTGTAGAAAATGAAATGACGTAGGAAGCCATTCTCATTTCTCATATCCCAATGAATTAGTTTCTCTGTTATGAGTTAAGGATTGATGAACCACATTATGGCAGTCTTTTTGGCTTCTAAGAGTTTACATCGGAAACTTGGCATGTTTTGATTTTTTTTTTTTTAGTGTTATTTGTATTTAATACCAGTGTTCCAGAGGCCTCTTTTCAACAACCAATGTTCCCTTTGGCATTGAAACCCACTTACCTTGACTGACTGTGATTATACTTCAACCTAGTTCCCAGAGTCATGATGGTAATATTCATTTGACTATCCTAAAAGGCTTTTAGTATTCATCAAATATTTGATTAACGTGGTCTAATAAAGCTTATAGCATGCAGACACATGAAGCTTAACTCCACCATGATTTCTACTTCTGTCTCTCTCATTAGCAATGTGAGTTGCTTCTCTACAATAATTAAAACCCGTAATTGAATACACTAGAATAATTTTGGAAATTTAGCTTAATTATTCTAGTACTTCCATTTGGAAAGCTTGCATTATTTATTACAAATAAGTGTATAAATGCAGCTCTTCCTTCTTTTTGTGTTGATACATATTCTTTGGGAGTGAGATTTTTGCCTTGTATGTTTACATTGCTTTGAAAGGGGTTATTAATACCACTTGAGCCCTGGTACAGGAACGTAAGGATGGTTCATACACTTTAAGTAGGATGAGTTCACTCATTGCAGAAATCTCCTTTAACTTCAGGGATTGGCTCATTACACTAAGAAATATCCGCCTCTGTCTACTTACTGAGTATGTGGCCCAAGTTTTAAATAATTCTATATCCCTAAGAAACAAAATATATAGGATGGAAAATTATACATCTTTCAAACTTACTCTTTGGAAGAAAGGCACTAAATTTACTTTCTCTTCTATCTTGGAACTTCATGGCTCACTAGTAGGTGAAGTAGGTTTAGAATGCACATGGTTCATCCATCTAAGTGTGATCTCTGTGGAACGTGGTTTCTAGGGTCTGGCTGGGCTATTCATATAGCAGAAAATAAAACCTGTTTTATAGACTAAGAAATAAAAACCTAAACAAGATCGTTTAAACTTAGATTAAATTTCTCTTGGTTATGTTCACAGAGAAATCCAAGCAATCATGCTGTAGGAAGCTGAAGGTATCTTTATTAAAACCATTTTAGTTCAGCTTTTATGAGATGAGTTATTTGGAACACTGGATGACTGTAGTAACTTCATTTTTTTTTGAATTACATATTTATGAGAAGCTGCCAGGGCCTCAGAGGAAATTGCACAATTAATACTTTAGAAGGTCCGGGGTTTACCTTGTTAGCAGTAATATGAGGTGGTTAGGTCATATGTCACAAGCACACTTAGATTTCATAATTGTAAGCTCTATCTCTTAATATAGCAGAATGATTGTACAGACAATACAGAATCCATTTAAAATAGTTAAACAATTTAAAAGAGAAATAAATTAAGCTTAATATGTAAGGTTAAGAGCTATATGTTTGAAAATTGTCTCAAGTTAGTCTAAACAAATATATGTAATAAGAGAATTAAAAATACCACTGCTCTATATCTAGCCAATTTTCATAGATGGCAGGCATTTGAAATAAAATAAAATAGCTGCTGTTCTGATAATTACCCTTTGCTGAAATCTCCACTTTCTAAACCATTCCCTGCCTTCCTTTGATAATTTTCTCCCCAGTCCTACACAGCATCCACAGCCACCATAAGCCATATATTTATACTGTCTAACATAGGATGAGCATTGAATGAAGTCAACTGAATTTACTCTTTCACCTAATTTGAACCCATTTTCCTTGGAAACTAAGGAGTTGAATTGTCAGTATTGACAGCCACGATGCATAGCCTCTTTTTGGAATGACCTTATCCTTGAAAAAAAGTCTTATGATTTCATGCATTACATTGCAATCTGTTCTTGGAGCAAGTCCTGGGTCTGTCATATTTACTAAGACCCATACCACCTAGGACTTACTACGTATGTGTGACCTAGACAGTATTCAACATGTGTTTTAAATGAATGAATGAAAATGAATGGTGATAAACAAATTTTGAAAGCTATTGTAGTCAAGAAAGACCATGGTAATTTCAAGCTGCATTTATTCATCAAGTCTTTATTAAGTAAACCCTATATGTTAGCCTAATGTTAACCCCGGGAAATATAAAAGAAGGACAAATGCTATTTTGCCCCCCAGTGTGGTATCTACTCTATTGAATGCTATAGAATCTTGGCAGATAATAATAAAACCTACACAGGTATGAAAACATAGAGTTAGTCATCAGATCCAAGGGAGGTGATAAGTTGCATGTAAAGAAGGATTTGGATTTAATTCAGCTAAACCAGAATTGAGGGAGAGAGAGAAAGTATAAAAAGCTTTGAGGGACAGCAGGGGTCACTCCCTCCGTGTTACTGCATCCATGTTGAGGAGGCTGGGCTTTCTCCCATAGCTACGAGGAAATAGTTCAAGTACAAAGACCTAAACTGTCCGTTAAAATCATACTTTGACAATAAAAAAAAGTATGGACTCAGTGACTTGTTTATAAAGAATGGACTATGGAAATACACAGAGAGAACTGAAATCTTACAAAGTCTTTGGGGCCCAGTGGATGACCATTGACGTATGGATAGCAGCTGCTACCTATTACCATGTGATAATGAGAAGGAGACGCTCCTGTTTCTAAAAGCTCATAATTCCAAGTTTACCATGAGAAAAAAAATCAGACAAATCCAAATTGAGGCATATTCTATAAAATCACTTTACTAATGGTCCTCAAAATTATCAAATCTTGAAAAACAATAAAAGACTGAGAAACTATCACAAAATAGAGGATATCAAAAGACACAACAGTATGAGAGTCTGAGTTTGATTCTGAAACAAGGAAACATCAAAAGAAACCTTAGAAAAATGTATAAAGTATGGAATTTAGGTATCATCAATATGTCAAACATTGTTTCATACTTTGACAAATGTCTCATACTGGTGGAAGAGGATAACATTAAGAGAAAGACTGAAATGATGAGAGGTATATTCAGGAACTCTGAACTATCCTTATAACTTTTCTAGTAATCTAAAGTCATTCTAAAATCAGAAAGTTTGTTTTAAAAGCCAAAAAAAATCTCCCAATGTATGGGAATACATGACAGACTTGTGAATAATGCTTCTAATACCTGGGACTCAAATATTTAAATTTCATGCTATATTGAGTCCTTTACATTTATAAAAAAAAGATAAATTACTGAGTAGAAAAATAGGTTAATGCTGTTATAAGGAATTTTTCAGAAGAGCAAATTCACATGACTAATAAACATGTCGACCCCATCAGTAGTCAGGAAAGTGCAAATTAAAAAAATATTTTATATATATATATATATATATATATATATATATATATATATATATATATGAACATTGTATTGTTAAAAATTAAAAATAGTGGTAATAACTAGTTTTGTGGGTGTTCTAAGGATGTAAAATTATCATTTATTTTTCACGGAAGTTTTGTTATATTCTTACTGAAAATCATTTTGGCAATGTATTAGGATATAAAATGCATGCATTTTCCTTATGAGCAGACTCCTGGAAAATTATCTTATAAAAGAAAAAGTTATTATAAAATAAGAATGAATATTGTGGCATTTTTGGACCACAGAAAATACTGAAACAAATGTCTACTAATATAAGAATGATAAAAATGAGATATAGCAGTACCAAGCACTCAAAAGATACCATTTTGCATGTGAATTAGAACTAGGGTTTGGGAGCCTTTCCAGACTATGTTACAAACTAAAAATATAAATAAATATGCATGCAAATATATAATATGATTGTGTTGTGTGTAGGTATATCTATATAGGTATGTGCCTAGGCAGATATATCCTGCCCATGGACACAGTAGTCTCAAGAGATTTCAATAATGAAATCATTTTTACTTTTTTCCTGATGATGGGGCTTTATTAGATCTTTCTATTTATTTAACAAAGAAAGAGGGAGGGAGGGAAGAAGGGAGGGGGAGAGAGAGTGAGAATAAAAGAGAGAAAACGGGCAAGTCAGGGCTTCCAGCCACTCCAAACTCCAGATGCCAGTGCTCCCTTGTGCATCTGGCTAACCTGGGTCTTTTGGCTTTGTAGGCAAACACCTTAACTGCTAAGCCAGCCCCCCAGGCCAGATCTTTCTTTCTTTATGTAAATTATATCTTGATCTCAGAGGTCTTGGATTTCTAGTTAATTTTTAGCAGATAATAAAAAAGTCATCCGGTATAACCTAATACCTATTTGTCAGCCAGTTCAAATCTTTTCTCTAGCTCAGGCTGGACACTGGCTATTTCATAGCAGCAGGAGAGAGGGACTCACTGTCATAGATTTATTCACTGTCACTCTCTCTTTTCTGGCCTTCCCCCTGGCTATCTGGTTGCCTTTAATTCTTCCACTGTTAGAGCAGAGAGGACAGAAGAAAAGTCAGTGATCAATGGCTGATGTAATTAGGAGTTCTTGCCTAGCACTTGCATTCCGTTTGTCATGATGTATATCTGACCACCAGTAGTAGGCCATCCTATGGGGAATCCAATTTTAGATTCCTTAGTGATATCATCATGCCTAGCACCTTGGCAATAATAGATTTTCATATTCCATCTTTACTTAGTGTGAGGGATGCCATTTCATTAAGTTTTTTAGGCATTTTATTTATTTATTAATTTATTTATTTATCTATTTTAGTGACAGCTTCCATAATTATCTTCACCTCTTTCTAAAAGCTGTAAATCTTGGGTCATCTCTGGCTAGCCATCCTGAAACAGGGATCCTCTCAAAGCCATGATAGGTTGTTGGCAGGTTCAGATGACTTATGGAAATCTTACCTTTTGCTCTGCCTCTATGGAAACCTGCTCTACTCTTCCTTCTGTTCCTATTCTAATATCAAGGGATTTCAGAAGCTTTGTTTTTCTATCACCTATTCCTCTAAATTCTTTTGGGACTATATCATTGTCTGCAAGAACGCTTTTGTCATGGCAGAAGGGATAAAGGTGCACTGATAACATTCCTGAGTGCTCTGCTATCATAACCTAATCATTCGCCAAGTACCTCAGTTCTTAATACCATCACCTTGTGAGCTATGATCCCAACATATGAATGTTACATTCAGCTTCTAATTGTCCACATTTAGGAGAGTATTTGGTTCTTAGTTGGAAATTGGTAAATGTTAAATGAATAAGTACATGATTTTTCCATATTGTTATATATAGTAAAAATACGTATATTTTGCTGAGCAGTTTTAATGTAGAATTTTTGAGTCATAAAACAGATACTTTTAAGGCTTTGGTTTCATGCAGATAAACGTCTCTTCAGAAAGATTTTGAAGAATTAATACACTGCCACTGGTTTTGTGTAAAAATAATCATCCCTACTAGCCAACTTAGGTAGTACCATGCTTTCCTAATTATTTCTAATGTGCTAGATGAAAAATATGTTCACGGTATCATTTTATATTATTTGTTCGGCTTCAAAGGTGACCCGGTGGTTAAGTGTGCTTCCCGCACAAGCATGAGGCTTGAGGGGCCCTGTGGATGCAGGATTCAAAGTTCCAGATCCATATCAAACAGACGGGCATGGCTGCTCACACCTACAACCCCAGTCCCACAGGAAGGCAGAGATATGGGAATTATCAGAGCCCGCAAGCTCCAGAGTTAGTAGAAAAGAAACTCTGGCTCAAAACGTGGCCAGGTGGAAAATCAGTGGGGCAGGAAGCCCCTGTTCCACTCTGCCCATTGCAGGTGGATGTCCCACTCTGTGGGCATGCTTATGGGATGCTGTACAGGACACATACACATGCACAGGCCATACATACCACATTGCACACAGGCATGCACACATGCATGTACACACACACACACACACGTTACTGCCCAAGAATTTAAAAAAAATAAAAATTAGGCTCTCTATTGCTGTGATTGGTAATGAATCTTTCCTTAGTCTTAAATGATACTTGAAATTCTTAATTTGTTAACCATTTGTTTGGGCCATTTTCTAGTTTGTTTCATTGGCATGGTTGTCTTTTACCAATTAGTACATGCTCTCTATACTAGAAATAACTAGTCTTCATTCTAAGAATTTATACTTTATTCCAAATAAAATATTCCTTATGCTAGGAATAATGCTCTTCTTCTATCAAAATTCTAGATGATTTTTTCCTAAATTGGTGCTTATATTTTTATTTAGATGCTACTCTAAAACATGTGGATCTGAGCATGTTCCTCAATTCCCTAGGGTCTGTGTGATATTTTCTAATCTGTCAACATTTTGGCTTGATAATGATTCATTATAACTTTTTTGTGTTTCATTAGTCATTTTAGATTTTTATTTATTTATTTTCCTATGAGTCGCTTAGGTGGTTGGTATATCTTTGAATATTTCTGGAAATATACCTAATATTCTGGACTCAGAGTCTTAGCATTGTCAATGCCATTCTTTTATATTTACATGTGATCTATATTTTGGCTATCTTGGGTAATGGTTTTTTTTTTTTCAAAAAAGTTAGATGTAATTTAATTTCATTTTAGCATTTAATAGTTGGTGAAAAGATTCTGAAATAACTCTGACTTTGATTCCCTTTAATCTCTGGCTTCTTTAATGTGATGATTAGGAGAATCTAGGATTTAAGAATGCCATTACCTTATAGGCATATCTTTTTCTGCATTAATTTTCTTGGCTTTTATAAGAGCTTTGGAGTGTAGGTTAAGCTATTTCTATGTTAGAAAAAAGATTTTAGTTATTGTAATTTTTAATCATTTCTTTTATTCTCTTTAGGAGGATGTCTTTACAATATAAATTTTCTAACTTTTCTGCTTACTTGGAAGATTCTGATTGCTTGACAACTTTGTAGGCATTTAAAAACTGTTTTCAAGCAGAAAGAGATAGAAGAGATGGACAGACAGATCAAATGGGCATGCCAGGGCCTCAATCTATTGCAAATGAACTTCAGATGCATGTGCCCCTTTATACATCTGGTTTTATGTGGGTACTGGGGAATTGAACCTGGATCTTCAGGCTTTGCAGGCAAATGCCTTAACTGTTGAGCCATCTTCCTAGCCCCTTTGAAATTTTTACCCTTTGTTTTCTACATGGGTTCAGGTTTCAGGTCGGGCTGATTTTAATACTCATTGTTCCCGGCGGGAACTGAATTTCAGTTTTGTAACTCTGTTACTTAGGTTTCCATTTATATCACTGTATACTTTTTTCTTTTCCCTCTCAGCCTACTACTTTGACTTTTAATTTTTTATCCCTGCTCTAAGGAGCCTTTTTTTTTTTTTCCTCAAATTTTACTGAGAGCACAAAGTTGATAACACAGTTTCAAAATTTGTTTGCAATAGTGAGTTATTTTGGTAAAAGTACATCCTTTTCTACCTACCTGCATCTGTATATTTTTATGTGGATTTGTATATCTATAAATAAAGAAATTATTCATTGAATAGGAAAAGTCAATTGATAGTAATACTGGACCAAAAAAGCTTCAGTGCATCCTATATATCAGGTGTGTCCAATCTGTGGCTCATGGGCTCCATGGAGCCTTGATAGCTATGAATGCATCCCAGTGCAAAGTTACAAACTGACTTCAGCATCATTACATTTTTGGACTTTCTTCATAGCTCATTACATGGTTCCTGAGCATGAGCTTTGCAGATGACAATTTTGCATCACATTGTTCTTGCAAAAGAAATGTTTGTTTTCTCTCAGTCCTTGTACACATGCATGGCTTCAGTTTTACAGTGGTGTGTTTCCCAATGTGTTATCTTCCATGTGAAGACCATCAAATTGGTATCAGTAGACCTTAATGTGCTTTGTGGTGAATTGGCGAGTGAAGTTATTAACAATAATGTTTTAATGTTCCATTTCAAGCAAAGGACATTTGATGTCATTCTTTGTGTTTGGCGTGCATGCATATGGGCATGTGTGTGCTTTGGTGTGCATGTAGATGTCAGAGAACAGCCTTGGGGTCTTGGCTCTTTTCACCTTGTTCAAGTGAAGGTCTATCTTTCGCCCCTGCATATGCCAGCCTACCTGGCTCAAGAGCCTTAGGATTCTCCTGACTCCTCCTCCATAGGCACGTTGGGATTACAGACACCCGTGCTTCTTGCATCAGGCTTTGCCTGGGCTCCGAGAATCCAAACTCTGGTCATCAGGCTTGTACACAAAGCACTTTTAATCATGAACCATCTACCCCAGCCTATAACTCTTCTTACTTGTTTCTTAGAACTTTTGTACTTTGGTCACTCATTGTCCTTTATAATTGGCCTTCTGCTTTTGCTCCTTTCGCAGCTGAGAGGTAGAAAGCTCAAACATTGCTTCCTATTCTCTTTTCAGTCACCACAATAAAAGTAAATGTAGAAATTACGACTTATTATTTTTATTTTCAACACAGCTTCTATAATGTGTCAAAATAGCACCCACCAAAAGAAAAAAATATTCTTTTAAATTTCAGTGAAGTTTTAATATTTCATTATGGTTCATTTTCTTTATTAGAAATAATTAAGCTTTAAAAGACTCTCCAAGTGCAGGCTATGTGATTAGGATTGTTACATGGAGACATTTTTACTTACATGTGATGGGGGGATATTACAAAACTCATCATAGACTTTTTAACATCAGGTTTTTAGTTAGTGCTTGTGGATTTAATGTGTGGCTCAAGATTGTCTGCATCCAGTGAAGCCAAATAAAGCTGTTGCCATAAAAATCTTTTATCATATCTTGACATTTTTGACCAATGGACATTGTTGCAGTCAGGTTCACATTGCTGGTAGAAATCACACACCCAAGAGCAGCTTGTGGGAAAAAGAGGTTTCATTTGGCTTACAGGCTCGAGGGGAAGCTCCACGATGGCAGGGGGAAACAACAACATGAGCAAAGGGTGGACATCACCCCTTGGCCAACATAATGTGGACAATAGCAACAGTGCTGGCAATGGGAAACTGGCTATAAGACCCGTAATCCTGCCCCCAATAATACACTGCCTCCAGGATGATTTAATTCCCTAATCTCCATCAGCTGGGAACATAGCACTCAGAATACCTCAGGTTATGGGGGACACCTGAATCAAACCATCACAGGCATACAGTTACATACCCAGTAATCACTCAGCACAAATTGAATGGGGAGAAGCTAACAATAAAGGAAGAACAATCAAGGGAAGTTTCTTATAATTTTCTTCTTTATTAAAACAACTGCTTTATTGGAAGCCTGGCTTCTAGATAAGTGTCTTTCTTTGGCTCTCAGCCTGATGTGCCAGTAAACCTTGGTGGTACGGTGGTGTTCCATTTATCTGTTGTTGACTATAGCTCATGTAGTCTGCCTGGGCCATTGATGCCCTAGTGGGATGGGATTCTAAGTTGGCTGCTACTCCACATTTACCATTGATGTTCAGGACTCCATTGCTTATCTCTAAAAGTTAGGGAGTGTTAGTGAGCTTCTGCCTAGCCTTTCCTCCTCATGCAGTGCTGATATTTTAAGCAGGGGAATTTGGGATTCACCTCTCATCTCCTGTCTTCAATAAGTTTGTGTTGTTTTTTCAACTTGTTATATTAGTGGTCCTTTTCACTGATCTCTCCATTTTTTAAATTTTTTATTTTTATTTATTTGAGAGCAACAGACACAGAGAGAAAGACAGATAGAGGGAGAGAGAGAATTGGCGTGCCAGGGCCTCCAGCCTCTGCAAACGAACTCCAGACGTGTGCGCCCCCTTGTGCATCTGGCTAACGTGGGACCTGGGGAACCGAGCCTCGAACCAGGGTCCTTAGGCTTCACAGGCAAGTGCTTAACCGCTAAGCCATTTCTCCAGCCCATCTCTCCATTTTTATGTTGTATTTTTATATTTTAGCATTTCCATCCTGTGTTGGTAACTTCAGCAAGAATATGGAGAAATGGACATGTGAATTTCTTTCTTGTTATCAGGATTTTTCACTTCTACTATCTATATAGCTTCACTGTCTTCTGCAGTTTCTGATAGTTCCTCACCTCGCCATTCCTATTTGCCTCAGCTACAAGTATGCAAGTTGATTTTATTTATAGATATTGAATATCTATCGTCTCTGACACTCATATCAAGAGTGTATTAAAGATATTTTATTCAAGACAGTTATAGTCTAGATGGCTAAATGGCAATGCGTTTATATCACAAGATTAGCACAATTATTCAGCATTGCAAAAAGTACTTCTACAGGTCTTCAAGGAAGATATCTGGAAGGATCTGGTTTTAACTCAGAGTGAAATTCAATGGAGGCACAGGTGCTTTTCTGTTGCACTAATCAGAGAGGTCCACGGGAAGTCATTGAAAGGAGGAGTTGCAGCAGATGCAGAAAAAAAAAAACTTTATAAATACATCAAAGAATATTTGTGTTTTCCAAAGTGGATAATCATGACTTCCGCATCTTGTTTCATGTCAGTGAGAAGATATGCTGCCAAAAGAAAGAAGCCAGAAAGAATTTGACATTCATGAAGATTTTAATAGAATCAGGACTTTGGATGTCTTGACTAGTCTTCCTTTGCCCTTTTGATAAAGAACAGTATCAAAGAATGGAATTAGTATTAATGTGATTTGAAGTTTTTTATTGACCTTAGTTGGGCTCCTGTGATTTCCATCATTTCTTCCTAAATATATACAAGCCATCTGCTGAAAAACCTGTCCCAGAATTTTCTCTTGAGATTGATGTCAATGTTTCTATGGTTTCTGGAACTCAGACTTGAGACAAAAGGGATAACTTTTGTCTATCTTAATCTTTGGGTACCTTTGCAAGTTTCTGTCATTTCTAAAAGTTTAAGCCCCTCTTTATCTGTAGGAAATATGTCCAAGACCTTCTTTGGATACCCTTAGCTGAAAATAGTTCCAAATCTTATTTACACTGAAATTGCTTATATTTACATACATATAATACAATTTGACTTGTAAAATAAGCACAATAAGAGGTAAAAAACAATAGGGATAATAAAATAGAAGTTATAATAATATGCTGTCACCTGTTACCCTTTTGTATTCAAAGATTACTATGGATTTAATATACCAATTATTCAAAAGTGACTGTATTTATAAATAGGATACACAACCTTTTTTGTTATACTTATTCTCCCTACAATATTGTATAACTAGTTACATATAATTTAAATGAAATTCAGTATTATAAGTAACTTAAAGATGATTTAATGTATGCACAAGAAGGTGTGTAGGTAATATGTTAATACTTCATATTTTTATGTAAGGGACTTGATGATCTGGCGATTTTGGTATCTGAAGTGGATGGGGCATCTACCTACTTAAGGATAAATGTACCAGGACATCTATATTAAAATAAATATTATATGAATACCATCCCATTTTGTTGCATTAATGATTTTCCTAACTTCTAAATTTATTCCCAGGAAATCTTTGAAATCATTCTTCTTCTATAGTTATTTTTTCTAGTTTCTGATTTCAATTTATCCACTTCTTTGGTGAATGTCATTGTATCATTACCACTGAATGACTTCTACCATCATGTTATGACCAGATCAGGGTTTGCATGTTACTCATCAAATACTACAGAATGTATAGCCTGGACAGAATCAAGCAATACCTTGATTAAGGACCTGAAGAATAAAGTCAGGTTTCAAAATAAAATATAACCTTGAAATTTTTACTTTTATGACAACCGACAACCATATTTAGGCTAGCCAGGCACATTTTCTGTTGTGATTAATAGGAATGTAAACTCTGTGTTTGGTCACTTATGGAATGGGCAGTTGGTTTAACCATTCTACAAACAAAATGTCTCGCCTGAACTTTTGATTGTGTGGACAGATATTTTTTTTTTTTTTAAATTTTGACTGCATGTGGGTTCTTCATATTCTGTATAGTAGCCTTGACTTTATCACATATGCTGAGGTATTTCCATCTAATTCCAGAGTTAACCCCCCTCTCCATGTCATATGTTCCCATGCCTTCTTTGCACTTCTGTGAATGTGGCTTCTGTGTGGTATCTTCTTGAAGACCCCAGTTTCAGCATAACTTAAGACATGTTTTGGATTGGTGTCTTTTGTTTCCTCCTACATTCAGCTCAGCTGGAATGCTATATCAACTTCATTAGTAGCAGACCATTTGAGTCATGTTTGTTTTTAAGTCCAGTCCTATTCCTGAGCCTGTGTCAACACACACATTTCTGTAAATGTCTTGGTGTCACTTGTTTCCAAAGACCCATTGACAAAGTCTTCACATAGGTTTATGGTTTTCTAGCCTGTGCTGATGTCACTCAGAATTTGTTTTCCATTCATTTCTTCTACCTACACATGCAACCCCTTGTCCTTTTAGGCACTTGGCCACTCTTCCTGTAACTTCTGCAGGCTGAGATGTCACAGCAAAGCTAGTGAATATTTTTCCTTCTTTACAATTTCCTGGAAAGATTTGTTTTTGCTAGAGATGAACTAACTGTGCATGTGATTGTTTTTCCTTTCCTTATTAACTCAAGATCTTTTACTTGGAAACACTTTATGACTTGTCCTTGACATATTTGAATTGCTGTCACTAGTTCCTTTGATTTTGGGGGTCATTATTCAGTAAGATAAGGGTTATGTGAGCACAGAACTGCATAACTTCAGCATCAACCAGCTGAAATGCCAAGTGACAATTGGGGATGAGGGTAATGTGGATAGTGTAGAATTGAAGAAAGATATGATTTATGTCCTAAACAGGATGGAGAAGAGGCAGTTTGAGACTTATCATGTTTATCAGTACATTGTGCAATTTAAAATTTAAGAATTTGTGACCACAAGGAACCGGAACTGCAAAAAACAAAACTGCCAAACAGGAGACTTAATTCAAGGTGGTGCGTGCTCATATATGAAAATGTCTTCAGCTATCTCTAACTTAGTCATCTTGGTCTGAATATTTGAATTGTTTCTATACAATTTTAAAGTGAATTATCATTGGTCTTGAAGTTCAGTTCAGTATATCTGACAGTAGACTGTTTTTACTCCTTTCTAGAGGAATACAGAGAAAGTTTATATTATGTAGCAGAGGCTAACTTAAACCTGAGCAATTATTTGGTACTTTCTGTTTTAAGCCATATTCACTCCAATTTTTAGAAGAGGAAATGTAAAGTGCTCCCTTAGCAAGCTTATCTCTATTGACAACCTGTGACATCTTTAGTTAGGCTTTCCTTTATGTTGTTCACATACTTTATTTTTCAAATAATGAAAGCAAAGTTGTGGGAATGCTCTACATATACTAGATATTAATCCTGTATCATAAGATGAACAGATAGTACTCAAAAGATTAAGTACAATGGAAAATAAACAAATGAAAAATATATTTAGCATTATTAACAAGCAGGGAAAATGCAAACTAAAACTTATTAGTACAGCCACTATAGAAATAATGAAGGAGGTTCCTCAGAAACCTGAAAATGGTTCTACCATGTGACAGAAGTGTACCACTCATATGTATTTAGCAAAAGGACTGTAAGTCAAAAAATCACAGTGGTTATTGCACACCAATTTTTTACTGCAGTGAAATTCACGATAGCCAAGTGATGGACTCAATATGGATATCTGCTCTCAGAGCACTGAATAGAGAAAAAAAAGTGATACATACACGCACATCATGGAATTTTATTGAGCCACATGGAAGAACAATATCATGTCATTTGCAGGAAATGAATATAAATGTGTATAGTATTGGAATTTTCAGACTCAGGAAAATATTTCATGTTTTCTCTCATGTGTGGATCCCAGATTTTATAAAGATACATGTGATGGGGATGGAGAGATGGCTCAGTGGTTAAGGTGCTTGCCTGTAAAGCCTACTGGTGAAGCCTTGATTTCCCAATACCCATATAAAGGTAGATGCACAAAGTTGCATATGCATCTGGAGTTCATTTGTAGTGGCTAGAAGCCCTGGCATGCCCATCCTCTCTCTCTCTCTCTCCCTGTCTCTCTCTTTCTCTTTGTGTGTCTGTCTCTCTGCATTCAAGTAAATGATAAGTAAAAAGTTTAAACAAAAGCCGGGCGTGGTGGCTCATGCCTTTAATCCCAGCACTCAGGTGGCAGAGGTAGGAGGACCGCTGTGAGTTTGAGGCTACCCTGAGACTCCATAGTGAATTCTAGGTCAGCCTGGGCTAGAGTGAAACCCTACCTTGAAAAACAAAAAAACAAAAAAACAAAAAAAAAAAGTTTAAACAAAAAGATACATGTGGCAGTGCCCTGGAATAAAAATACTGGCTCTTGGGGACATTCACCTAAGAGTGAGTCACTGACTAACCTGTTGCTGCTGATGCAAGCAGTTATCTGGTATTTTTACTAAACAACAAAAACAACAATATGTGAGCAAGGAGTCAAGCAGTATGTGAGTGAAGAACAAGGAAATTTGTCTTCAAGGTTTTTAAACTTTCTTTTTAATTGACAATTTCTGTAATTTTACACAATAAACTATGGTAATTTTCTTCCCTCCCCCACTCATCCCATCACAAATCCACTCGCCATCACATCCCCTTCCCCTCACAATTAGTCTCTCTTTTAGTTTTATGTCATCATCTTTTCCCCCTATAATGATGGTCTTCTGTAAGCAGTTCCAGGCACTGTGAGGTCATGGAAATCCAGGCCATTTTGTGTCTGGCAGACTGTAGTGTAAGCAGTCTTTCCTTTGGTTCTTACATTCTTTCTGCCACTCTTCCACAAAGGTGCCTGAGCCTTGGACGGTGTGAAAGAAAGAGATGTTTCAGTGCTTCTTAGCACTATCATGCATTTTGAGTCATCACAGAGGTCACTACCACTGGAAAAGAGAAACTCCTCTAATCCAAAAATGAGAGTAGCATTAATATCTAAGTATGACCATTAAATTAAGTGCTTACTGGGCTGTTTGGTGGGCATAATGTATGCTTTTAGCCAGACACCAGCAGACATTACACTCCTAGGGCTCATGACTACCCCTGTTGTAGGTTTTCAGTATCAGGCATGTATTTCCTGCCGTGGAGCTGGCCTCCACTCCAGTTAGAGAGTGGTTGGGTTTCTCCCATAACATATATGCCCACTATTGCTCCTGTTGGCTCATTTGGCCTGGCTGGCCAAACCTAAGGCTTGCAGTGTCCACTGTTATCTCTACTAATGAGTTCTCTCTCCCATAGGGCTGTATACAGGGTAGTTTTTTCCAGCTTTCTGTCAGCTGGTCTACAGGGAGGAGGTTTCAGCTCAGCTCCAGCTTGATTTCTCAGTGGACTTGCAGCCCAAACATGTTGAGTCTTCAGCAGTAGGGTCTTACCATCTATTCTTGGCAGGAAACCAAGAGTCTTGGCAATGGCCTATAATGTTTTGGGGGCATCAGGGCCAACAACTCACTGGAAGGTATCCCATCACCATCACTGAAATTTTTCTAGTAACAGTCTTTGGTTTCTGGGTGCATCATTGCCCAAAAAATACAGGTTTCCATATGGCTTGTTCGTTTTGATTAACCATCCTCTCACCCTTCTCAATCTCTTCCCTTGACCCCACTTAGGCCATTCCATCCCCAGTAATCTGTTCATCTGTTTATATATATACAATACCATTCCCTTAAATTCTCCCCTCTCCTCTCTCTCTTTGAGCCCCTTTCTAGCTTACTGGCCTCTGCTATGGATTTTTATCCCAACTCACATGGAAGTCTAAACTTTTCGTAGTTAGGAACCACATATAAGAGAGAACATGTGGCATTGGGATTTCTGGGCTTGGGTTACTCCACTTAGTATACTACTTTCCAGATCCACCTATTTCCCTGACAATTTATTTATTTATTTTTTTGTACTTGTGAATAGAACTCATTGTATAAATGGACCACATCTTTTTATGTATTCATCAATTGAAGTACATCTAGTCTGGTTTTATTTTTATTTACTCATTTATTTTTAGAGAGAGAAAGGGAGAGAGAGAGTATGAATGGACATGCCAGGGCCACCAGCAACTGCAAACAAACTCCAGGTGCATTTTCCCCCTTGTACATCTGGCTTACATGGAGACTTGAACTTGAGTCCTTTGACTTTGCAGGCAAATGCATTAACCTCTAAGCCATGTCTCCAGCTCCTTATTTTTGTTATGAAAAAAATAATCACTGGTAGCCATGTTTGCTTTGCTGCTGGTAAACTGTAGTCACCTCCTCTAAAGAGTAATCAGCTTGTTTCAAAGTATCGCTGTTTACCTCTGATTTAGTAATATACTTAATTATCCAATGAATATAGGTTCAGTGTCTTTCCAAATTAGTTATTATGTTTGCATTTACCTTTACTAAGGCAAATTATTTCTTCTAATATTTTGTTGAAAAATATGCTTCACTGAGATATTTAAAAGCAATACATGAAAGTGTGGTGACTATATTCTGTTTCTAAAGGAAATATCAGATATAGCTGAATGCATTCTTTAACTTAGAGAAATATGATATTTTTAAGTAAGAATTTGCATCTGTCCATTCCCTGCTCTCTGTGCGTGTCATTCTGTCGCTCCTCACTGTGCATTCTAGGAGCTGGGTTAGCACTTCAGGCATTTCAGTAAAATTGAATAGGTGCTTTCTCTGTTTTCAAGAGGCCAACTTGTCTCAAATTTTATTTAAGCTAAATATCAGTGTAGTCCTTTTCTTGACTTAACAAACTATGCTGGCACAATTATGGCTCAGTTTGCTTATCAAAATGGTCGGATTAAGAAAATGCCTAGGACATGAGTGAGGCATACATTTGGGTTTGTCCAGGGTTGATTAAATGAGACCTGCCCTGAATGTTAGTTGACCATTCCATAGCCTGAAGGCCTCCAATAAATAAATAAAATGGGAAAACTGGGGAAAAAAAAAAAATCAGGTGAGACCCAGTAGTCCCCACATCTCTGTCTGCTTCCTGATCCTTGCAGATGTCGGCGTCCCGGTGCCATGAACCTGCCCTACTGTGTGTCTCCCACGTGGTGGGCCATGTCCTCTCACACTGTGCACCAAAACAACTCTCTCCTCCCTGGACTTGCTTCTTGTCTAGTCTTTGGCCACAGTGAAGAGAAAAGTAAGCAAAACAGCTGTCAAACACCAGCTGTTGAACAGTTTTTTTCTGGAACGTGGATTCTTGTTTATTTCTTTTATAACCCTCAGTCTAGCTTTCTTGTGTCTCTTAGTAAGTTCTCTGTCAGCTCCATATATTGTTTTTTTGTTCCTTTACATTTAGAAAAAGAGAAATTAGAACTATTTATGCTAGTACAAAACTTCTAATTTTATTTCTTCCTGGTATCCCCATTACTTTTCTTTATGTTGTTTAAACATTTTTATTGACAACTTTGGTGCATAGAGATAATCAACATACCATGATCATAATTTCCTCTCCTCACCCTCCCTTTTCTCCACTCCTGACACCACCTCCACTGAATCATTTTTTTTTTTTGTCTCCAATTAGTCTCCTATTTTTATGTCATCATTTTTCCCTCCTATTATGCAGGTCTTGGGTATATAGAATCAGCTACTGTAAAGCCATGAATAGCAAGGTCACTTTATTTCTGAAAGTATTGTAAGCATTCTTCCTCTTCCTTTGGCTCTAACGTCCTTTTATTATATTTATTTATCTAAAAGAAAGGGGAGGGGAGAGAGAAAAAGAGACAGACAGGGAGAGAAAGAGAGAGAGAATAGGCACACCAGGGCCTCTAGCCACTGCAAATGAATTCCATACGCAGGTACTACCTTGTGCATCTGGCTTATGTGGGTTCTGGGAAATAGCATCTGGGTCCTTAGGCTTCACAGACAAGCATTAACTGCTAAACCCTTTCTCGAGCCCAGGCTCTAACATTCTTTATCCCACTTCTTCCACAGATCTAATCTGGTGAGCCTGGCTGGAATCATGGGGGTTAGTGGGTAAGAATGGAGTTAGATGAGTGAGGTCCAGTAGGAGGAACAGAGAAGAGACATGAAGGCATTGTTTTATTTTTTAATTTTATTTTACTGTCTTCCAGTCATTTGCTGTCTATGCCCAGTGTGTGTCTTCCAGGGCACCATGGGTGAGTCACTTTTCTGCAGTTCCCTGCAGGGCCATGGCTCCAGTGTGGACATCTCTTGGTGTCTATACTGCTGGTGGTACAGCTCAGAGCCTGCCCCTGGGGCTACTGGGGTCTCTTAGTCCAAAAGTTAGGTTTCTTGTTGGCCAGCAAGCCTGAATACTTTTCATAGTAAATGTGATCTGTAAGAAATATGAACTTCTGGCCACACTGTAGCAGCAGTGGTGAAAGCTCCCACATCTCTCCATTGCTTTGTCTTTGGTCCCTGAATCACAGAGCAAGCATGCTGCATGAGCAGAGAGGGGATACTGTCCTCATGCTCTTCCTGACTCTTCTGAACGGTACAGGTCATCAGTTGGCTTTGTAGGGGAGGAGAACTTATTTCTCCCTTCCCTTGTGGACAGGGCACTTGACAGATTGCTTTGCACTCAAACCATGCACTCATTACCCCAGGCACCCCCCACATTTCTAGTGTTTTTTAACTAGTTTGAGCCTGGAAGAGGAGGGTAAATGTAATGAGGAAAATGTGAATGTCTCTAAGCAACTTTTCTGAAGAAGTGTCTGAGGCCGCCTTCAGAACTGTGTCTCAATACACCGGGTAGAATGGCTGGTCCCAACCTGTTGTCTCTAGAACAAAAGCATTTGATAATGTGGATTTGTGAGCCCCTCACCCCCCAAAAAATACAAAACAAAATATACAGACTAGCAATTGACAGAAATGTTCATAGTTTTTGGAGTTTGATTTCATTTACAAAGTAAAATTAAAATTTAATATTTCCTTGTTAAATACTTGTTGCAGTTACTCTTGCATTGCTTGGACCAAACACATGACTAGAAGCAGCTGATAGGAGGAAGGAGTTTATTTTGCATTATAATTCTAGAAGGGAAGCTCAGGATGGTAGGGGAAAGATGGTCAAGCTGAGGCTAGATATCACCTCCTTGCTACAGGAGGTGGCAAACAGCAACAGAGAGTGAGCTGATCTGTAGCTCTGGCTATAACACCCTTAATCCTCCTCCCCACCCCTGCATCCCCCAAAATAACATACCTCCTCCAGCAAGGTTCCTCCTCCAGAGTTGCCATCAGCTTGGAACCAGGCCTTCAAAACACATGCATTTACGGGATCACCAAATATAAACCACCACAAAATGAAGTAAAATTTCAACATTATTATTTTATTTATTTATTTATTTAAGATAGAGAGAGAGAGAGAGAGAGAGAGAGAGAGAGAGAGAGAGATTGAGCGAGCGAGCAGTGAGCATACCAGGGCCTCTAGCTGCTGCAAACGAACATCAGATGCATATGCCACCTTGTTCATCTGGCTTACATGGGTCACATGGGGAACCAAATCTGAGTCATTTGGCTTTATAGACAAGTGCTTTAACCAGTAAACTATCTCTTCAGCCCAACATTATCTTTTTAACCTGTATTCTTCCAGGTAAATGTGATAGCTCACTCCTATTATCTGGCTTGCAAGGGAGGAAATGAGGAAATTTTGCTCAACAAACCCATGCCTAGAAATGTGATGGTTTTCCTTCTATTGGGCCTCGGGTGCCTTCTCAGGCCAGAAGTTGTGTGAAGCTCCTCTCATCCCTTTCCAGGAAGCTCAGCATACTACTAGGGGATGGTAGCAGCCCCCCACTTTCATCCTCTGATCCCTTGGGATATTCCATTGTCTCAAAAACTCACTAAAGGGCAGGCTACAGCACACATTCTTGTCCTCTGTTTTTTTTTTTTTTTTTTTTTAAGGTTTGGAGAGTCTTTATTAGATTAAGAGAAGGAAAGATGAGGAAGTACAGAGAGTTCCCACCATGAGGCTGGCAAGAGGGGTAAAGCCCATTCTGTGACCTAAATTGGAGTCACTTATGGATTCTGAATGGGAATGGAACTCACCAGCCATGACACTAACTTTTAGGGCTGTGTTTAACCAACCACAATGTCAGGATCAGACTTAAACCGTCCAGGAATGCTTCTTCCCAGGAAGGGGCAGAGGTTGTTTATGGAAGTCCTTTAGGCAAGAGATAAGAAGAAATAGATTAGCCTGTGATCTCTAGCAAAATGGAGACTGCAAAGGCAAGCCCAAGGACATTCCTACATTCTACTTTTTTCCTTGTTGTTGTTTGTTTTGTTTTGTTTTGTTTTTATGAGGTAGGGTTTCACTCTAGCCCAGGCAGACCTGGAATTCACTGTAGTCTCAGGCTGGCCTCGAACTTACAGTGATCCTCCTACCTCTCCCAAGTGCTGGGATTAAAGATGTGTGCCTTTACATTCTACTTTTGGAGCCCAGTCACACTAAACTGCCCCAATCCCCTGTGAAGAAGTAACCCTAATGGGCATCAGAAGACTGATCTGGCTTCTTCAAGCTGAGTGGAGTCATTGGGTATGACAGTTGGGAAACTTCTCCAATGGGACTTTCTAAAGGATCCTGAAAGTGCATTGATGGAGTGTGGGAAGATATACATGAGGAGAAAAAATAAAAGCAAGGACTGAAGGGGAAGTGGGCACATAGTAAGCTGGAAGCCTTTATGGTTTCCAATCTTGTAGACACTTGGGCCTTGGTGACTAATCAAGGGAATCCAGGTAGATTTTTTGCCCATTTTGGAATTGGTAGGGTCTCACTCTAGCCCAGGTTAACCAGGAATCCACTATGGAGTCTCAGGGTGGCCTCGAACTCATGTCAGTCCTCCTACCTCCTGAGTGTTGGGATTAAAGGCATGTGCCACCACACCGGGATGGTTTCCTTGTTTTGACTTGGGCCCCATATGATCCAATCTGTGAAGGTGAAGACACGTAAGTTAGTTGACAATACTAACTTACTCAGCACCTTCCCGTGACCTCATGCTATTTAGAGAAACCATCTGTCGCTCATATTATGAGCTATCCATTGGTTTTACCCTCCTCAGAGTCTGCTTCTCCCACTTCATCTTGTTCCAGCCCTTGACATTCACTCTACTTTTCCCACTTGTCAAGCTTCTTTCCACTTAAGGCCTGTTGTCTGTGAATAGAGGGCTGAAGGCTTTCCTCTTTTTGAATCCGGGTGAGGTTTTTATATGTTCTTTCTGTATTGGAAATGATGTCATCACCCAAGCACCTGAGTTCTCTCTGCTGGTGTCTTATTCACAAACATGAAAATAGAAGTCTTTTTTTTTTTTCCCTAATCAGGGTTCTCATTTTTTTTTTTCTTTTTCTTTCTTTCTTTTCTTGTTTTTTTTTTTTTTTCTTTTGGCATTGAAAGTAGAAGCTCATTAGTCACTTCCGGGTATTGAAGTGACTAAAGGCAAGTTAAAAGAGCAGAGCTTTAAATGACATTCACACCCGTGCCTTGTATTGAGACATATTATCCTGGCTTGCTGCTGGTTATTTCTCTTTACATTTCCCCTGTTTGTTGCAGAGACTTGTCGCAATTGTTGTAAATGTTAATGTCTACTTATTAGAGTGATTACTCTGCATTTATGTCTCAGCAGGGGGCATACTGTAACTCACCCAAAATGTGAGCCCCAGAAAACAACTGCTGGGCCTGAGTTAATTAAAAATACAGAGGAGGCTGAATGGTATTGTGGGCCCAGCATTGGGCTCTGTTTGGACAGGAGTTTTCACATCTACCGAAGTGAAAAGTGCAAAAAGGAATACAAAATCCACCAAAAAAGGAGAAAGTATTGTATCTGGATAGGACCACCTGCTTGAGCTGTGCTTTCTAATTTCTATATTGCAAAGTAGATGGCTTGTGTTTGATTACGGGTCTCCCTTCCAGAAATGTATGTGCCAGCAAATGCAGGGCAGAAAGTAAAATTTTATGGCATTTAAAATTTTTCTTTTCCTATAGTCATGCCCTCTACTTTCACCAAATCTTTTGTTTGCCCCCACTCAGTGACAAGCAGTCTGGACAATAGCAGCAACACTCGATTAATTTATTTTTCTGTGTGTTTGCTGAATAGTTCAAGGTCCATAGCAAGGTGAATCTTTCTCAAAGTATGCATAAACCTTCACACTGCCATGATTTCCCAAGGGTAAGAGTACAGATTGCTAGGACCTATAGGGTCCCTTTATCCTTTTCCAATGGAAAGAGAGACAAGTCACAGTATTGCTTAGTGCAAGAACCATAAGCTCGATCTCTAGCCACATAGGGAGAGAAGATCCTGCACAGATGTTTTGGGGAGTTAACATGCGATAGTGTTTATTTTTGGACCTTCTTGAATGGTATAACAGCATTTAATTAGTATTTGTGATAGTCATTTGGAGACATATTTTCCAAGGACGGTATTATTTCTTTTTAAACATCTTCATTTTGTTTTATATTTTGTCTAAAACAGTTATTTCAAGTCAAATTAAACTCATTCAAGTTCTGATTATAAGAGAATTATTGTCTGTAATACTCCTTCCTCAATGAGATGTAATGATGTGTAAAATTAGCAAGGATAAAGTTGCAAAATATTTAAAGGCTTGAACTCCCACTTTAATGTGAGGAGTTGTTACTCAGTCGGGTGGGAGAGTGTTTAGAAAAAATTCTGAAATTCCTGTTTGGATGGTTGAAAAGTTCACAGGTATTTGTTGGTCACAGTTGATCTGCTTCCTTGGGGGTGACATTCCCCATTCCATCTGATTTGTGTCAAAAATGAGTTGTGTGCACTATCCGATGTTCAGTGATGTTTCTTTTATGAAGTGAGTTAAGTGGTGTTTGTAAGGATAAGGTTTGTTTTAAGGCTTATGGGAGTCGCATATGTACTGAGGTGACCTTGTTCAGGGCGCCCATTGTCTTAAAGACCTTTTAATCCCCATGGTCAGGGCTGGAAGCCCCCAGGCCAGGTTGCATCATATTGCTGTGTGACACTTACTGTAAGTCCACCCTGTTTGAGTAGGTCTTGAAGGCTAAGGTTAATTTTATTGCCACAGTATGAACGTTATAGAATTCTATAGTATTTGAGTGGAATCTGCTACCATTATCTGAGGTTGAGAACAGAAAACAGAGAACCAAATAGAAAGGTTTGTGTAGACCAACACCAAGCAAGGATTAGCTTATTGTTTATTGTGTTATATATTTTAGCAAATTCCATACCAGAAATCAAGTTCAAGACCACCCAAATAAGGATTTTAAAAGGAGAGCCTTTATTAGCCAGCTGGTGGCTTGTCCCTCACAGCATGTTGTTGAGGAGAGCAGCCCCATGTTAACAGTGAGTTTGTAAAGGCACAAAACCCACATTTTTTTTTTTTTTTTTTACAATGGTCAGGAAACAAAACCATATTCTTTTATAATGGTCTGGACATTTCCCAGCACCTCCCCACAACTCTGTTTTGCAATGCAACCACCCACAAGCCTTTGTGATAGCAAGCATGCATGATCACAAAAAGTGGAATTTTGTGGTTAGCACAGGGTTTGGAGATGTCTTAGCTGAGATTACATCCTCATTCTTGTTTTTAATGGCTCTGTGTTGACCTTTAGCCTAGGGGAAGCCTTCTTTTATTATTATGTAAGTAGATGGGTGTCTTGAGATGTCTTTCCTTAAGCTACCTGGGTGTTTCAATATGCCTACCAGGAAGTTACATATGTCTTTCCTCATGAGGGTGATGGTTCATTTCTTGTGCCAAACTAGACTGGATATATCTGGTTCAGTCCAGCATAATCTTTTCCAATTTTTTTCTACTCTGTAGGCTGTAGGCCATCAAGAGCTGTGTAAGAGGATCACCTTCCCTAAGTGACACTTCCTTTCATTAAAGATGTGGTTAAGAGTAATAGTCACTATAAAAACACAGCTTCTGTAATGGGAGGAAATATTTGCCAACCATATATTGGATGAATATCCAAGTATCTAAGGAATTCAAGCAACTCAGTAGTAAGAAATTGACTAATGTGATTTTGAAATGTTCACAGTATTTGAATATATATTTCTTTTTTTTTAAATTTTTTTAAAATTTATTTGAGAGCGACAGACACAGAGAGAAAGACAGATAGAGGGAGAGAGAGAGAATGGGCGCGCCAGGGCTTCCAGCCTCTGCAAACGAACTCCAGACGCGTGCACCCCCTTGTGCATCTGGCTAACGTGGGACCTGAGGAACCGAGCCTCGAACCAGGGTCCTTAGGCTTCACAGGCAAGTGCTTAACCGCTAAGCCATCTCTCCAGCCCTGAATATATATTTCTTAAAAGAAGATATATGGTCAACATGTACATGAAAAATGCTTAAAACTGGACTGGGGAAATGGCTTAGTGAGTAAGGTGTTTGCCTGCGATGCCTAAGGACCCTGGTTTGATTCCCCAGGGCCCACATAAGCCAGATACACAAGAGAGTACATGTGTCTGGAGTTCATTTGCAGTTGCTGGAAGACCTGGTGTGCCCATTCTGTCTGCCTCTTCCTTTCTCTCTCTCTCTCTCTCTCATAAATAAATAAAAATTAAAAAAAAGAAACGTGCTTAAAACTTACTCATTAAAGAAAAAAAATAGTTAAAATCACAATAACCCATTACCTCAACCACTTCATTAGCACTGGGGCATCATGAGAGCAGCACCAGAAAGAACTCCACCTGGGCTAATTGTTCTCTTGGGTTTCCTCGTGGACTATGTGTCAAGGTTCAGACCACGAGTACTGTGGTCTGATGTCCACTTGGAACAAATCACCATTGTCAAAGAATGTTGTCATAACTGTTTTACAGAGAATGACATCTCTCACATGCATTATTCCAGGTGGTCATGCTTCTAATGAATAGCACTGCCGTTAGTGGGAAGAGAGGTGCTGTCTAGGTGCACTGTGTGGCAGTTATGCATATGAAATAATATCAGAACTTTTGTTGGACTATTGGAAAAATATGTTATAATGGAATAACAGCATTGGTTTTAACATAATATGAAATATATGTATTCAATTAAAATTGAATAATGAAGTAAAAATATAACATGTAGCCAAGGATAAATTATAAATATTCCAGAACATTTTTTTTTTTTCTGGTTTAAACTGACATGGCTCATGGGATGCTTTTTATATTTTCTCTTAAATAAGTTCTCTGTTTTGTTTTAGATAGGCTCTCATGTAGCCCAACTAAGTTTAAATTTACTATGTAGTTGACAATGACCTTGAACTCCTGTCTCTACCTCCCAAATGCTGGGACTGCAGGCACGCATCATCACGTCTGGCCAAAAATACAGTCTTTAAGAATGTAATTTACTGGGCCTGGGGAGATGGCTGATTGGGTAAGAGCACTTGCCACATAAACATGAGAGCCTGATTTGCCATGAGTTTGTCCCCTAATACCCACATAAAACAGCTAGGCAGCATATTTCTGCAATTCCAGTCTGTAAGGAGTGGAGATGGGAGAACTCCGGGGCTTGTTGGTCAGCCTGTGTAACTGAACAGCTTCAGCTCTGGTCTGTTTCAAGGAAAAATATGACGAGTGATAGAGACATACACCTAATGTTCTTCTGTGGGTTCAAGGCACATACACACACCACCACCACCACCACCATAACCACCATACATGATACACACATACAGATACAAAACAATTTTATTTAAGGTACATGGATGTCCTTTGAACTTATCTCTAAGAATATACCATTGAAATTGTTAGTAATGGAAAATTATAATGGTTTTGTCACTGTTTTTGATGTAGTGAAATATGACATTTGGTTTCAAAATGTAATATATACATGTATATATATATACACATACATATATATATAATCCATGATTCTCTATCTATCTATCTATCTACACACACACACATATATATATGTGTGGGTGTGTGTTTGTATATTTGGTAATTAAAATTCACAATATTTTAAACTATTGCTTAGTTTTTTTAGATCTATTATTTTAGTACTTTAACAAGTTTATTAAATATGCAACTTACTTTAAAAGTTATTATAGCAATACTTCACATTTTATTAATTTGTTAATTTTAAGTAATTGCCTCTACTATTTATAGTGCTAGCATCAGTAAAGTGCAGAATTGGAGACACTTACACTCTCAAAAATTGGACTTTAAAGATATTAATGTAAATGTTTGCTTATCTGAGTTAAGGACTATAGAGTTAATTATTTTCATGTTTATCTTATATTGCAAATTTGAGGCAAGTTGTTGTTAGCATATTTGTTATGCTTAAGAGGATTTCATACAGTGATTAAAATCTCTGCTCTAGTATATATGTATGCATATGTATGTATGTGTATGTGTATGTGCATATATATATATATATATATATATATATGTATATATATATATATATATATATATATTCTTAATTACAGAGAGATCTTTGAGCCCATAAAGCACAAATGAAAAACAGGTCAATTTCTTAAACAACAGTATTTCATTCAGTACCTTGGTGGTTGTAATTAACGTTTCTGTTTAGTTCTAATTATAGTTTTTGTATCACAGCCATTATGCTAATGGTGTTATTCAGTAGTATGTGAGATTGCATTCATTATCACTGGTGAATTAAACCTTTATTAAAGAAAAATTCCCGCAGGCCTCATTCCGGAGTTAAGTAATTATTCATTTGGTTTTATCCTAGCAATTAGCTTATATACTGTAGCACTCATTATTGAATTTCTATACCTCGCTGAATGAGATTAACCCACCATGGTAAATAAATGCCTAACAGCTCCCAAGCTCTCAATGTGTTGCTTTGAAGCATACTATTATGTAACAAAATAAGGAACCAGAATGCATTGAAGCAGCCCTCTGCCTTCTTACAAATAATACTTGCTGAGAAGACTATGCTGGGCATTTTGTATTTAATTCAGACTTTTAAATCACACTTGAAGTCCTCCAACGCTAAATTCACCTTTGTGGGTGTATGTTTTCCTTTGTTTAATCCCATTCCATTACTGGCTTGCTTGTTGAATTATGTTTCTATGCCCATTTGATGTTGACAACAGCCCAGCTATTTCCACAGTGCAGCCTCTAAATAGACCCAATTAGATCTCCATTCCAAATGTATTTGGAGAGGGCTCAATCATATTTGAGATCATAGGCTACTCATTATTATTATGAAATTTTGTTGAGCTATACCTTCAGTAAAACATAGTTTAGATTATTGCTCTGTTCTTACTTTGCCAATCACGTCATCAGAATATCTGTTACCTTTTGAGATAAAGTGTTTATTATTACTTTTATCTCTTGGGAATTATCTTATTCTGCCTGTGTTTCTTCTATTTTTTCTTTTCTTTTTAAAACATATTTTGTTTTTTATTTATTTATGAGAGTGAGAGGGGAAGAGAATGGGTGTGGCTGGGCCTCTAGCCACTGAAAATGAACTCCAGACACGTGTGCCACCTGGATTATGTGGGTTCTGAGTGATCAAACATGGGTCCTCGGGCTTCACAGGCAAGTACCTTCACTGCCAAGCCATCTCTCTACCTCTCTTGTATTTTTTTCTAAAGAAAAATTTAATCCTTGTTTACTTAGAATATACTTAAAATGAAAATATCACCCTTTAAGTGATACCTACCTATTTTGAGTCTCTAAAAAAAAGTAGAAAGTTACCTTCTTTCATGCAGACTGTGTCTATGGTACCACAGCACAAAATGTACTGTCAATAAAACCCAGAAAGGTAATATCAACAACTTTTCATAATGTACTTGTGTTCACCACCTGAAATCAAATTTATGTAAAAATTAACTGAGAAGTTTCAAAGCTACATTGTTTAAAATTCCTAAGACTTTCTTTCATATGAAATTATTTTTGTATATTTTGGCATAATTGTTTTAAAATCTGTTTGACAATCAATATATTCCATATTGTATTGGCAAAATTTGTAAGGAAAATTAATACATTAGTTCCTGAATGTTTCCCTTTGTAGCATATAAGTGTTATATGGTAATTCACATGTCAAAAGACATCAATAGATCATAATAATAATAACCAATAGATAATCAAAAGGCAATAATATAAATAATACCAATATACTATTATATAATTAAGCATTAAAATAATTGAAAATGTATTATCTTTTAAAATATTCTATGTCTATTTAAATGCCCAATAATTGTTCAATCACCTTGATTAAATGTCACTCTTCTGATGACACCATTAAAAAATGGTTATGATGAAGCTGGAGAGATGGCCCAGCAGTTGAGTCACTTGCTTGCAGTGCCTAACAACCTGGGTTTGATTCCCCAATACCCATATAAAGCCAGATGCACAAAGTGGCACAACCATCTGGAGTTTATTTGAAGTGGTTGGAAGCCCTGATGTGCTCATTCTCTCTCTGTGTGTCTCTCTCTCTTCTCTCTGTTCTTCAAGTAAATAAATAAATTTTTTAAAAGGATGGATATGATGTGTGGATATAAAAACATTTACTTGTCAGTGGTTATGTAAAGACTATCCTCTAATGTCTGATCATGGCCTTTATTTGTATTCATGTTAATGCTTGTAATTTCCACATTATCTATGGGTTATTCGCTCTTCATCTCTGTGGGTTCCCATCTTGATCTTCTCTGTTAGTCATCTAGACACAAAACCTAGGCATGGAGGACGCTTTTTGATACTGGGCTTTGGTGTGAGCTCTAGGGTTCTGACTGAGGTTTCTGATATTGCCCCATGTGGACTATAGCCCACTGCCCCATGCTGCCCCTCTATGGGGAGCCTCTCTCCAACATGATCAATCTTTGCACCCCAATCACTCCTAGCTATGCCAGAGCACCCAGGTTCGCTTACCTCGTGGCATATCCACCATGCTTAGTTCACCCAATCACTTTATCAGAAAGGGGAGAAAAAAACAAAAGAAAAGCCGGGCATGGTGGCACATGCCTTTAATCCCAGCACTCGGGAGGCAGAGGTAGGAGGATCGTTGTGAGTTCGAGGCCACCCTGAGACTACATAGTGAATTCCAAGTCAGCCTGGGCCAGAGTGAGACCCTACCTCGAAAAAAAAAAAAAAAAAGGACAAGAAAAGGCTCCATGAGTTCATAACTATGCTCTGCCCCTTGAAATCTGTGACCTTATGAATGTTATTCTACCTGTTTCCTGGGGAAGAAGTAAGAGTGTCAACCTTTTGGAGTTACTAGGAAGATCAGATGAGCTCATATGTCCCTTAGAATGGTGGCTGGAATATAGTAAATGCTCTGCCACTGATAAAGGCTTGTAATAATGATTATTTAATATTTATGTGATACACCCCAAATATCATAATATGGGCCATGTCCAAGTAGCATCAGTCCTTGAAGTAGTGTTTACCATCTGTATGTCATGACATTTGGGATGGATACTTTCAAATACACAGTTCATTGGTCTGCTTTTTGTCTCATACTGATAGGGTCAATATTATTATTGGTAAGTGATTTAAATATGAATTTGCTCTGTCATGCTGAAGGGTTTTCTCTTTCTGCTGTAATATTTTTCTCTCAAGCACTTGTCCAATCTTTGAAGCAGAGTGAAACTAAATGACCCTTTGCTTCTAAGAACTACAGTTCCTGTCTTTTGATTCTGTCAAAACTTCTGACTCCATTGAAAGGACTCAACTTTATCATCATCACTATTTATTATTTAGAATTTTATTAGGATTGTGGCAGAGGTGGTCCTTATACTCTAGGTGTTTTACATTTTATTTGGCAAGAAATTCACAAGTACACACAACTCAGGTGTCCTTGGTCATCATTGCTTTGTAGATAGAGTCTTATTACTGTGTGTGGAACCAGCTTGCCATTGCGAGAACACAAATCATAAAGAGAATCAACTTAAAGGAGCCAAAGTTTGTTTGGGCTCATATTTTCAGAGGTCATTATGGAAGGGAGTGTGGTATAGTGGAGATTCTTATCTCATAATGGCCAGGAAGCAAAAAGAAAGAATAAAGAAGATCCCGAAGTGCCCATACCCACCTCAAAGGCACAGTTGCCTGTGATAAAACGTCTTTGCACTAGACCTCACGTCCTAGGTAGCTCATCATGACGAATAGTGCCTGGGCTGGAACCAAGCCTTCAGCATACGGAACTTTGGGGAACATTTGAGATCCAAATTATAGCAGCATTAATGCTCAGACTTCACCTAAAGAAAACCACACCTGATTGGTTGTAAAGGGCTCCTTACCATCCCTTAGTAGGCATCTCTAGAATGCTATTTTAGCCTCTCATGTAGAAGATAACTGGGGCCCTTCTCATGTCTTCAAGTCCCCGAGGAAGATTCCAGGCTATTGAGCTTTCCTTTGCACTTTGTTCTTCATGAAAACTGTGTGCACTTGTATTCTAGTGGTCCAAAGCTGAAGTAGAGCTTTAGACTTACTAAACTTGCTATATTCTGGGCAAGTGTCACAGAGCTAAGACTTGGTTGTGTTTTATGGAAAGCTCAGTGAGGAGATGGCCTTTTTCTTTTGATCTCATCAAAACTTTATTATTATTATTATTTTCTTTTTGGTTTTTCGAGTTGGGGTCTCATTCTAGCCCAGGCTGACCTGTAATTCACTGTGGAGTCTCAGGGTGGCCTCAAACTCAGGGCAGTCCTCCTACCTCTGCCTCCCGAGTGCCAGGATTAAAGGCATGCACCACCACACCCAGCTTTTATATATATATATATAATTTATTTATGAGAGAGAGAGAATGGGCCTTCCAGAGCCCATTACAAAGGAACTCCAGACACATGTACCACCTTGTGCATCTGGCTTACATAAATACTGGGAAATCAAACCTGCATCCTTAGGGTTCTCAGGCATGTACATGAACTGTAATGGCATCACTCCAGCCTCAAAACTTGTGATTCCGTTGAAAGGACCCAACTTTACCAGCCTTTATGCGTCATCCTGTCCCCTGGCTTGTGGATCATGAATACCTGTGCTATCCATAGGTCCAGCAGGCCTTGTCAGGTCCAAACAGAATTTGAGTGTCTATGGGGTCTCCGCATGCATCAGTGTCCAGTGTGTACAGTCTTACAGATGCCATTTCTCAGATAAGACCACCATGCCTGGTCCCTGTTTCCTCTCAAAGACCAATGACACATTTGCTGATGTATATTTCCAGTCACATGACTTCTTTATATTTTCTCAACATACTCCAGGTGATTTTTCTGTGCTTTTCCCACTATATGAAATAACAATAATGAAAAATAGCCTGTCTCACTATGCACTAAGTATGTCATGGAACTTATAAATATCTTATAGATGTTTACATATGTAATAACCCCAAAACTCATGAGAAAAATATTATCATTCTCACTTTTAAGATTAGTAAACAGAGGCACATGCTCTAGGTGCAGACTTGGAATCTGAACTCTGGTACTGAAATGGCAAAGCCCTCCACACTCTGCACCAAGCAAGTCCATCCTTCCAAAGATCTTGCTTTAAGAGGTCTTCACCATCTAACCATACCATTCTTTCTTCTCACCACCACATTTCCCTCAGTTCATCATTTATTACATCAGAACAACAAAGTCAGACAAATCTGGCAAGAAGATTTAAAGTTCGATGCCTAATCCAGAGAGCTTTGGCAAGATTAGCAGGAAGGATCTTATCCCAGAAGGAGTTAAAATATACAAGAAGCTCTCCATGTAAGATAAGCATTTAATTTGGGAGACAGGAAAGATCTTGGCACTGACATGAGTTTAAGATGGAGATTGTGGTCTGTTAATAAGAGACCAGCCAGCAGAATTCGGGTCCAGTCTCTGGATCAGGCCAATATGAAGAGCAATTGTCTTTGGATTAGTAATGTGAGGTAAGGTAAAGTGAATTTCATGTGGGATGATGCTATGCCCCATCTGAGATCAATAGCTTATTTGTGTTAGCTGGATATACAATAAAAGAAGGAGAAGATGAATACCATATACAGCTTGTTAATTCTGCCTTTTAACCTCTCTTAGGAAGAAATATGCAGGTTAACTTATCTAAAGAGCTAGTCCTCTGAGAGTCAACTTTTCAATCAAAACAGCATGATTAAAGCCTCTAGACAGGTCCTACTTCATGAATTGTCTACTGGAATTTCCATATTTTACTTCTAAGATTTTTTTTTTAGCAGAAATGCTGAACATCTGGTATGACAATTGAAATAATTTTTTGTGTTCATAATTTTAATTTTGATTCTCTGCGATCATATTTTGAACTATCACATTTGCTTTAAGTTACACAATCAAAATGTTATAGGCATTTTATACAAAACAATAAGATTATCTTAAAGGGAAACAAAATAAAAAAAAAACATGTCTGGTGTTGAGACGGTGGTTACGGTAACACAGTGTTAAGGGGCTTGTAATTTAGCTGTCGCTGTTTCATAACTGATTGTTCCTCAGGCCTCTGGGATTAAAACTATGGTTACTATGGTAATTCTGAATTCTGAAAATGCTCTTTGCTGTAAATGAATAATGAATAGTTTAAATAAAAAACAACTTGTCTGTTAGCTAGGATTATACCTTAGTTTTGTTGGAAAGAGAAAGATACTATCTGTCTAAAACTAGACTACTTTTGGGCCACTGTAATATATTCAAAGTCTGTAAAATCACACCTCTTGATTGCTAGTGTTAACAAAAGCATGTTTTTAATTGCCAATATTGCATCCGACTTCTGTTTCCTTCCCATACTTAATTGTGGCTCATAGACACAGTAAGCTCTGCTCCTGTTTATAGCAGTTCAGGTGAAGGTTTTGTTTTATGACTTAAAGAATAAGAATCAGGTGGTTATTGGACACTTAGAGCCTAGTAACTTCATCTTGCCTGCAAATGTGAATGGAATTCTTATGTAATGTTGATCTCTCTCTCTCTCTCTTTACATTTTACCTGACCAGAAGCTGTTCCATTAACGATGGAAATCATGCAATTTCCCTAAGTTCTAACAGCTTTTCAATGCAGTAATTCCAGCACCTCACACTGAAGGGACATTTAAAATCCGCAGCAAAAGGATAGGGAACTTTTATTTATCCCTTCCTCCCACAAATCCATTTTCTCCCAGTGTGGTGTTCATCGCCTAATCATTCTGCACAGCTCAGATTCATACGTTCTCCTGCCGAGACTCTTAGCCACCCTTCTAGAGCTGGTCCAGAATAATTCAGTGGTCTAATTTCTGATTTAATTTTGCTGCTCTCCAACTGTGGTGTAAACCCAGCTCTGAGCATCGAATGCAGCTTGTGGCACTTTGCCTCAGTTGAAAATACTTAGATCTCCATTCTTGTTCTCACTGGAGTCATTGTTTCCATGATAACTAATGGGCTTCAAGTGGAGAAAGAAGGAAAAAGCACATGCAAGATAAATAGGAAAAGACAGAAATTCAAGCAGGAGGAAGCACTCCTATTGCTTTATTGAAAATAAACTTGCATGTGCTGTTCATAGGGCTTGGGCCTTTTGAAGAGATATGAAGAAATTGCCATTTTTTTAAGAAAATCTTTATTTATTTTAATTATTTGTATGTGTGTGTGTGTGAGAGAGAGAGGCAGAAAGAGAGAGAGAGAGAATGGGCATGCCAAGGCCTCCAGCCACTGCAAATGAACTCCAGATGCCTGCGCCCTCTTGTGCATCTGGCTTATGTGGGTCCTGGGGAATCTAGCTGAGGTTCATTGGTTTTGTAAGCCAATGTCTTAACAGCTAAGACATCTCTCCAGCCCCATGACCAGGTTTTTGTTTGTCTCTGCCCCTCTGACATTCCTTCCTCTCCCTCTCATGTATTTAAGTAGCCAAGGAAACAGGTGTCCTGGGTCGGAAGGTGGGAGGACCCGCTGTTCTGAACACTGACTCATGTGTCTGCATCATTATTTCTGAAGAAGTGTCAGTATTCTGCTTTTGGCTCCTGAAGAAGATCCTTCCCCTACCTTGACCAGCCAACCTGTGATGCTTCTTGGGGTCATGTTACAAATACAGAATCCCAGGCTGCACATTAGCCCTGGCACATCATGGTTGTTCTTTAGGCAGCACAGATATTAGATAATAACATTAATGAGATCCTGAAATAATTTAGGGATCACTTGCTGGACATTGCATGTTAAACCTGGTAAGGCATAATTTATCTAAAGAGGTGATGATATGTGTAATATTTAAAAGTCTACTAAAACACCATCTTTTTATAGGGTAGGATTGTTCCTTTTATACATTATAGTACTTAAAACAGAATGACGCTAAGAAATATTTTTTTACTCTGCAGTTCTTGAGTTTACTTTTAGTGCTTATCCTCTGTCTCAGATTTTTTGAAATGATTGCAGGGGAGTTCACTTGTATCTTCTGCCTTTCCACAAACCATTGTGACCATTTCTATTTGGTGCATAAGTTTGCTTTTAATAACCTCTTTCATCTATGGTTTTGTGTCACTTCTTTTCTTTGACAGTGTAATAAGTGATCTCATAGGATGACTCAAGACCAGACACTTTTATAAGTTTTGATAATATTCAGTCGTTTCTAATGGAAATTTGTTCCCTTAGAAATGATCCACACTGGCAGGTATAACTCCAGGATGAATATATGTCAATTATCTCTTCTGATCTTTTTATTTTTTTGACATCACATTGATATTGATAAAAAACCTGTCACGCTAGAATCTTTCTTCCTTTTTCCCAATTAATTTCAACTCTGAAAATAAAATTCAAAACTAATAAATTTCCTTATGTTTCCTTTGACATTTTCTAATGTAGGCTGATGTAAACAAAGACAGATGTTCATAAGAATGATGGATACTTCCTTTTTTTATGCTGAGGAAATATTTCTTGATGTTATGACAGGGTAAGGGCGGTCATTGGATGTTAACTTCTTCCCTTTATTTATTTGTATTGAAACATTTTTAATAACTTATTCACATGATTGTAATTATTTATTTATTTATTTATTTTTGTTTTTTCAATTGTAATTTTTTTTTCTTTTAAAGAGAACAAGAGAGACAGTGAAGAGAGAGAAAGAGAGAATTAGAGTGCCAGGGCCTCAGCCAATGCAATCAAACTTCAGATGCTTGTGCCACCCAGTGGGCATGTGCGACCTTGCTCTTGCCTCACCTTTGTGCGTATGACTTACATGGGATCAGGAAAGTCAAACATGGGTACTTAGGCTTCACAAGCAAGTGCCTTAACCACTAAGCCATCTCTCCAGCCCTCAGTTGTAATTTTTCATATGAGTATCTGTGTACACACACACACATACACACACACATGCATGTGTATGGAGGCTGAGGTTGTTATTGAGTGATTTCCTCTCTTGGGTTTCACACTGAACTAAAAATCACCAATTTGGATCAAGCCTCAGGGATTCCTGGATCTCCATCTCCATAGTACTGAGATTATAGATTGTGCCACCTCATCCAGCTTTCAGCGTGTGCTGGGGGCTGCCATACTCAGGTCTTCATGTTTGCATGGCTAACTCTTCCCATTAGTAAGCCATCTCCCACCCTTGAGATTGTTGCTTTTATTGACAAATTTTATACATATACATAATGTATTTTGATAATTACCTGCTATTACATTTTTGCCCCCTCCACCACCATTGCTCCTCCACTAAAGTCCTTATTCTTCCTGACGAGACCCTCCCCCTTTTAACCCTCTTTTGCCTTTGGACAGAAAAGCTCATTTGTGCGGTAACTACGTGGAAGACTCAAACTTTATCAAAGTGCTCAGAATAAATGGCTGTTGACAGCTCAGCACTAAATATGATTGGAAACTTTTAGCACTAATATTTTGGAACTAGCAAAGTTTTCTTAAAGGAAGACACTGTTATTGTATTAAAAATAAACATCCAGGGCTGGACAGATGGCTTAGTGTTTAAGCGCTTGCCTGTGAAGCCTAAGGACCCCGGTTCGAGGCTCAATTCCCCAGGACCCATGTTAGCCAGATGCACAAGAGGGTGCACGCGTCTGGAGTTCGTTGGCAGTGGCTGGAAGCCCTGGTGCATCCATTTTATCCCTCTCTCCCTCTCTCTCTCTCTTTCTCTTTCTGTCACTCTCAAATAAGTAAACAAAAATAACAATAAACAATAAAAATACATTTAAAAAATCCAGTGGTTACCAACACCTTTTATCTGTGGCCAAGGTATACTAAGGTATACGAAGCTTTAAAGCTTTCTGTGTTTACTTGTATATTTATATATGTAAATCATTTCCTCCCCATCCCTGTTGCCCTCTATTTTCCCTCTCTTTTGATTTCTTCTGTCCTCTCTCTTCCTTTCTTTAACCCCTTTTTCTTTCTGTCATCCATTACTGTCTATCCTCCAATAGTGTCTGTCTGGTACAGTGAAAGGAGAGTGTCTTCACTTCCAGAAATCATTTAACTTGATGCAATATAATCATGTTGGGCCACTTTAAACCTTTACCTGGTAATTTTAGAGTGGGGCATTTTACAGCTAAAAATGTGCTCTGTTTGTTCAAGTCCATTTCACCAGGCTGGCTGGCCTGTGAGCGTCTCAAATTCTCCTGTCTTCACCTTCTACCTCCCTTTAGGAGGGCAGGGATTGCAGATGCTCGCTGCTGTGTTTGGCGTTACGTGGACTCTGGGGATCCAAGCTCGGGACTTTAGGCTTGTGCGGCGGTCCTTTAACCACTGAGCAGTCTCCCCAGCCCTGGAGGAGGGTGTGTGAGAAAATATTCTTTCTGTAGTTGTTGCTTCATGGTTTTCTTTTCAGTTAACTCAGCCGTCACCATTTAATGACAGAGAGGAATGGCTGAGAATGAAACATCTGGCCTGGGGGAGACAAGCTGATCAGCAGCTCAATACAGAGCATCCTTTGTTTTCTTCCTGTTGTGTGACTTGTCCCATTGGAAGAAGAGGCACAGCGGAGACTGTAGAATCATCTTGAATGTGTGATTATAACATAGGTTTTTAGAACCGGGAGTATCATGCTTCTTTTGGCATTTACAACTTTTTGTTTGTTTGTTTGTTTCCATATAGTCAAAGCCATTCTATGAAACATATGGGAACATTTTGAAGGCATTATGCAGGGATTCACACTCCCACTGCTCTCTAAGCTAGCAGTGCTGAAAGTAAAATAACAACAGAAACCCTCCATCTAACTTTATTGTTATGACTTACATTACCATTTACTCAACTGGATGGCTGCCTTGGGCATCCAAAAAATAAACTATTTAATCTGTGGTGAAGCATAAATCCCAAACCTACTATTTCACAGAGAATAATGGAATTCAAACAGTTTCTATAGGTTGTATTTGTCTGTCTGCAACATATAAATCAATTATTAAATTTCCATGCCTTCTCACCATTTGGAGAAAAGATGTTATCACAAAAATATTTAATCTTGATTCAGTTTTCAAAATGTTTAAGAGACCATACTAATTTGTCTACAAAAAGAAAAGTGACTAAAGTAGTTGAAATCTCTGCTATCTAATCTTTTCTAAGACACTATTAATGACACATATGTTTTTCTATCATGAAGCAAGGTATAATCAAACTAAAACTTACCCCACAGCAGCATTAACTATTTTTAAGATTGGCATTTAAGAAAAAAAAATCCCAAAACACTAAGACAATGAGATCATTATTTTGATTTTTTGTTGTTCTCATTTTTTTCACTCATTTCTAACTGCTTTTCAGTCATCATGGCTACTAAACTTATTTCTGGATATATTTCTGTCTATCTATATCTATCTATCTATCTATCTATCTATCTATCTATCTATCTATCATCTATCATATATTTAATATCTATCATCATTTATATTTTATGTATCTATATGTTTTCATTGTAAGACGTTTTATTATCTTTTTCCTAGATATTTTCTGCTTGTATGTACATAATTACTTACTAAGACTGCTTTAGAGAATTTCTGGCATTGTTTTCTGGTTTTATTTAATATAATGAAATCACATTGTTTCTCAAGTCACTGGGATAATTTAAGTTATTAGAATAGTGTCTGGATTATTAGACACTTCAGTATTATTTTAAAAATATTTATGTTTATTTATTTGAGAGAGAGAGAAAAGAGAAAGGATTAGAGAAGAAGGGGGAGAGAGCGAGAACAAGAGAGAGAGAGAGCATGCCAGGGCATCCAGCCAGTGCAAATTAATTCCAGATGCATGTGTCACTTTGTGCATCTGGCTTACATGGGTCGTAGGGAATTGAAACTGGGTCCTTCGGCTTTGCAGGCAAATGCCTTAACTGCAAAGCCATCTCCCCAGCCCTGTTATTATTTTTAATAAGGTCTTTGAAATCTCCTGAGTTTCTTACGGACTGTGGCTTCTGTTTTAATCATATGAATTCTTCCCTCCCTATTCTTCTGGAGGTTGCTTGATATTAGCTATACTCCCCCTGTCTCTAGGATTGCCAGTGTGGATGTATAAGCATAGTGGATAACTCTTGTTTTTCCAGATCAGTAAATCATATGACAACATAAATGAATGGGCAGCTGTATTCTGGGGATGTAGGATAAATTAGTCCCTATTTACTTCCAACTGCTCTCCTATAAAAAATATCATGACATATCTGGAAACATAACTCCCTCCTTTAAAAATCTGTTGGAAGAATCCAGATTTTTGGGGTAAATCAACAGAGAAAGAAGTATTAGTTTGTTGAATGGGATGTGTCAAGTAAATAAAGCTAAAACACTGCCCACTTCAAGAAACGTTTTCTGTTACTACTCAGTGAAGAAACAACCAAGTTATGCACAGGCAGCATTCAGCAGAGTGGATAAACTTGCCAAGCATTATCATTCCAACCAGAAAGTGAGAACTGTATGTTTGATTCTGTCATTGTATTTTGTTAGAATCATATTTTAGCAGCAAGGGCTGTTTATTACATGGATTTAATATCTACATTGTATATTTGGAGTATCCTATGTGTATAAATTTTAAAAAACATGCTAAATTATACTAAATATAACATGTCTTAAAAACACATAATGTGGGCTGGAGAGATGGCTTAGCAGTTAAGTGCTTGCCTGTGAAGCCTAAGGACCCCGGTTTGAGGCTCGGTTCCCCAGGTCCCACGTTAGCCAGATGCACAAGGGGGCGCACCGTCTGGAGTTCATTTGTAGAGGCTGGAAGCCCTGGCGCGCCCATTCTCTCTCTCTCCCTCTATCTGTCTTTCTCTCTGTGTCTTTTGCTCTCAAATAAATAAATAAAAAAACCCACATGATGTCAAAGACAGACATAAATAAATATATCTCGAAACACAGAACTGTTACAAGAGTTAGCACCATACATGAGTTAGGACTGTAGTATTATTTGACTGTTGCAGCCTTTTTGGCCAGTCACCATTTTCTTAGCCATTTATAGTATTGTTATTTTGTGTGTGTGTGTGTGTGTGTGTGTGTGTGAGAGAGAGAGAGAGAGAGAGAGAGAGAGAGAGAGAGAGGGAGAGAGAGAGAGGGAGAGAAAGAGTCAGGGAGTCAGGATCTTTCCATGCCAACCATGCTGGCCTGGAATTCATTGTGTAGTCCAGAATAGTGATGAACTTATGGTCACCTTCCTGCTTCAACCTTCCCAAGAGCTGGAATTTCAGGCATATATCTTATGCCTGGCTAGGGAGTATTGATGTTTGAAACAAGAAGGCCACAATAAAATGCAAAAAAGGAATGGTCCTGTCTATTGCTGCTACAATGTCCACAAGAAGTTGGTTTGTCAGCCCAGTGTTTCAGTTGTGTTTCTGGGTTATGGGAAAACAATAAATATTGTTATTATGAGCAAGTTACAATATGCTGAGTATAATTTTACACGTAGTGATGGTTTCAATATGAAATGTCGAGCTCTTTGTCAGCTAGTGGTGCTATTTGGAACCCTTAGTATTTGGTGTCCAGACTCGAAGGTACAACTAAGGTATAGCCCTTGAAGGTTGTATGCCTGCCTCTGGGGACTCTCTACTTATTTGCATTAAAGATGTAAAGACCTATTATCCTGCCCTCCTACCACTATGAACTGACCCTTCCCACCAGCATGTCTTTCCCAGCCACTAGGGACTGTATGCTTTGGGAATGAGAGCCAAAATAAATAAATCCCCTCGACCTTCTGTGGTTTCTGTTAGATATTTAGTAATACAGACATGGTCCTTATGAAAAGCATTTCTATCTCAAAATGGAACAATCATCAAAGGGAAGGGGAGTCACTTAACAAAAAGAAGTTCTTTCTTTTTTGCCATTGGTGAAGGAACCCAGGGCTTCTTGTATAGTAAGCATTTGCTCTTCTAGCAAGTTACAGCCATAGGCCCAAAATTGTTTAATTTAGTGAAAGATCACCTTATTTTTCTTTCCTTTTTCCTATTTCTTATCATCTTTTCCAATGAGCTTCCTGAAATTATATGAACTTTCCCCCTATTTCCTCAAGGTGGTACAGTATGTTGAGCACATATTTGCTATCAGTTTAACCAATATCTCCTATTGCTTTGCCATGGACCACTAGAAATAATCTGTTAATTATTTCTCCCAATTCATTTAGTCCTAACACCTGATAATCTATATTTCTTTAGTTTCCATATATGTATTTTTAGTAAAATCTCCTTCAAATCCCCATTAAAAAGAGTTAACATGTCTATAATTTTCCTTATCATTTAAGATTTTATTCTATTTTCTCAAGTCCTCCTCAATTTCCTTTTTGAGTGTTTTTATGTTTTTATTGTGTAGATCTTTCACTTCCTTGGTTAACGTTATTCCAAGGTATTTTATTTTTTTGTTGTTGCTATTGAAAATGGGAATATGTCCCTTATTGCTTTCTCTGTATCTTTGTCATTTGCATATAGAAATGCTACTGATTTTTGTGCATTGATTTTGTATCCTGCTACTTTGCTATAGGAGTTAATCACCTTCAGGAGTTTTGGGATGGAGTCTCTTGGGTCTCTTACATATACAATCATGTCATCAGCGACTAGAGCTAACTTAACTTCTTCCTTTCCAAATTGTATCCCTTTTATTTCCTTCTCCTGTCTTATTGCTTGAGCTAGGACTTCCAGTACTATATTGAAAAGCAGAGGTGGGAAAGGACAACCCTGTCTTGTTCCTGATCTTAATGGGAATTCTTCCAGTCTCTCTCCATTAAGTATTCTAAAAAAGAAGTTAAACACAGCACTGTAGTCTACATGCACATTTATAAATCATGTGAGCCTATCTTTACTCACACAATTAACCCTGCTCTTTTGGCAAAACCCAGATCAGAAATATCCAAGTTGCTTTATATTTTTCAGAAATAACATGCACAAAACACTGAATTTCTGTTGTGTACTTTTATTGCACATATACAAGTATGCTACAAAATGCTATTTTTCTCTTTGTTTCAAATCATTAGATAACTAATTGATAATAATCTAGAAAACAACTCTACATGACCTAGTTAATTATATATTAAAGAAAAGAGTATATTATATTTATAAAAAAAAAAGTACTGTGAGAATCAAAGAAAAACTCTTTCTCCTTTCCAAATGTCCCTAATTCATCTGGAGAATGAAGACAAAATAAACATACATGTATAGACTTTTCTACTTTCATTTGTAGCAAAGATTCTCAATTTTTGGAGTCAGTAATATGTCTGGCTAAAATTTTACCCATTGAGCGTTTATCCTTATTAAGTACTTATTGCATTTTTTTGCTCTTCTATAAGTAATTTTAGAAATTTAACTAACTTCAATTTTCCAAGTTTATCAAAATGCTATACTGATATCCTGTTACAGTAATAAAAATGTATTATAGTTCTCTTTCACTTTCCTTTCTAATGTATCCCTATTTAAAAAAAAAAAATCTCATGAGTTTTAGAAATGTTACAAATATTCTAACTTTTTTCCCTTTGGCTACAAGTCTTACAGTGGTTTGATTTTTTGTATTTAAATAAGTTCTTTGCTTATCAGTTCTGTGTCTTCCCTTGTTCTCTCATGTCTTTTTTCTTTTGATTTTTTTGTACAAATAATTAGTTTTTATTACGGGGTTTTTCAAATAAAATGAGTTTTCGAGGTTTTCCTCCCTCTTCTTCCCTGCCATCATCCCACTACAGCCTCCTTTCTGCTTTTGTGACATACGGGTCCTTCTGTTTCGCTCTTTCTTATCACTTCTAACTCCCAGTTTGTGGTTTCCCTTCCAATTTCTTACTCACACCTTTATTTACATACATCAAAGCATTAGAATTTAGGGTCTATATATGAGAGAAAACATGAAACAGTTATGTTTTTGAGCCTGGGTTGCCTCACTTAGTATAACATTGTTGTAAGGTTCGGGAGTGACCAAGACCACACAAACCACTCTGAGGGAAAGACTAAAGCTTTTATCCGGGAAACACAGGAGCTGCCAGGGCTGGCTCACAAGAAAAGAGCACAGCCAACCCGAGATTCCAGATAGTGGGCTTTACAGGGCTTCTTCAGTTGGGGAAAGGTGAGGAAGGGAAAAGAACTCCTTTGTTCTTTACTTTAGCCATTTCAAAGAGCTAGGGTGTGAGACCAGAACAGTGAGAAAAGGGGGCAGGAAACCATGACCTGGGGGTATTATTAGGTAAGGAAGGGATAATGGCTGGGTGGTTTCTTGAGGAATGTGCATAAATCTCTGTCACCATCCTGCTGTCCTTGGTGACTCCATATTGGGAGCCTGTCCTGACGTAACAATTGTGAATTTCGTTATCTCATTTTTCTTTACAGCTGAAAAAAATTCATGATGTGCATTCATAATTTATCAGTTGATGGGCATCTAGGCTAACTCCGTTTACTAGCTATTGTGAATAGAGCAGCCATAAACATGAGCAAGTATCTCTATAATAAAGTGTAGAGTCCTTCAAGTGTATTCCAAGAAGTGGTACAGTTGGAACATTATGATTGATTTATTTTTAGCCATCTGAGAAAACTCCACACTAATTTCCATGATGGCTGTACAGTTGACATTTTCACCAATAGTGAATATGAATTCCTTTTACCCCACATTCTTGCCATCATTAACAAATGATTTTTTTTTGTGTGTGTGAACTAAAGTTCCTTGATGCATCTACTTCAAACAAGGCTAAAGGACTGATCCTACTCCTGTGATCATGGAGAGAGAGAATGTTGCAGGATCTCAGCCAAATTGCCTCAGGCCATCCTTGGCCCCTTAATAGCCATTTATTGCCCACCTCTGTGTCTCACTTAACATTTTGGTGACTATCAGGTCACGTGGTGAAATCTTTTTGGAAAGGGCAGAAACTGGCTTCCTCTAATGCAAAGGCTAAGAATGTCATCCGATATCGTCTGAAGTCTGTGGTGATTTCCCCAGCATTCCTGTAACCCAACTACCTGATGCTTCAGTCATGTGTTTGAAAAGTGCCTTGATTTATGACTTTCTTCTGTTCTGTAACTATGCAACCTTCATGAAATGGTTTGCACACTGGGGCATGGAATTTGGGGTTACCGAAAGCTGTGTTGCCTGATCATGACCATTCATATTTGGCTCCCAAATAAGCTATCTCTTATCCCCATTGGGATGAGAGCTGTGTGTTATGCCTCAACAGTTTCATGATTACCTGGAGTGAATTGAAATCTCAACGTAATTTTAATTTGCAGTTCCTTGATGGCTTAAGGATATTAAATATTTTTTAAATATCTGTTGGCCATTTATATTTTGAGGTTCATCTGTTAATTTCATTAGCCTATTTATTTATTGCAAGTTTTCTTATGCTTAATTTTTACAGTTCTTTATACATGCATGGATCTCATTCCCCTGTATAAAGAATAGTGGACAGACTATCTTTCATTCTGTTATTCTGCTGTATTTTTGTTCCCTTTGCTGATCACAGCTTTTGCTGTGCAGAAACATTTTACCTTCTTGTAATTCCATTTGTTGATTTGTGTGACTATTTTCTCTTCTACTGGAGTCCTCTTCTGAAAGTTCTAGCCTGGACTTGAAATTTTATATACAATGCATATAATATAAATATAAATTTGTATATAACATATGAAAATTTATATATAATATAAATATATATGATAAAAGTATATATAATAATAATAATACTCTATACTCTCTTCTAGCAGTTTCAACATTTCTAACCTTAAATTCAAATCTTTAATCCATTTTTATATGTTTTTTTTTTTTTTGCCTAGGGTATAAGGTAAGACTCTAATCTAACTTCATTCTTCTGCAGGTTGTTATCTGTCTTGACAGAACCATTTATTGACTAGGTTATATCCTTTTCAGTGTATGTTTTTGATGCCTTTGTTGAAAATTAGATGATCTTAGCTGTGTAGGTTTATTATTGGGGAATTTTTTTTTTCCCATTGGTCTGTGTTTTTGTGCTAGTACCATGTTATCTTCATCACTTTGACTCTGCAGTATAAATTATGCCTTCTTTATTCTTTAGATTTTATTTGGATTAAACTTTGCTTTATTTTATCAAAATGTGTGTGTGTGTACATGTTATGTTGTGTTCCTAGAAGAGATTGTGGAGCTACATTTTCTAAAAATGTTTTTAATTGTTGTCTTTATATTTTGGTTCACAGGAAATTTGTGAATTATCCTATTTTCTCAGAATTTCATAGGAGTTTTCTTCTTTCATTAGTTGTTGTTCTAGGGACTTGAAAATCAGCTATTTTCACCCTGTTAGAAACAACTTGAGTTCCTAAGAGATACTTGCTATATTCTTGAATTTCTTTAGCTTATGATCTCTTTGAAAATATTTTACTTTATTTATTTATATGAGAGAGAGAGAGAGGGAGAATGGGCATGCCAGGGTTTTTAACCATTGCTAATGAACTCCAGACACATGTGCCACCATGTGCATCTGCCTTACTTGGGTACTAGGGAATCAAACCTGGGTTCTCAGGCTTTTCAGGCAAGCATTTTAACTGCTAAGCTATCTTTCCAGCCCTCCTGATCTTTTTTGGTGGGTAACATTATCTAAGACTTGGTTTTCATTTATTCAGTCAAACACTAATCAAATCATTGCTTTAAAGGGCAATGTAGACATGATTGAAGCCCATAGTCAGTTATCTGTTTGTAAACAATATTATCTGGGCTGGAGAGATGGCTTGGTGGTTAAGGTACTTCCCTTAAAGCCTAAGAACCCAGGTTTGATTCCCCAGTACCCACGTAAACATGGTGGCATATACATCTGGAGTTCATTTGCTGTGGCTAGAGGCCTAACATGTCAGTTCTCTCTTTCTCCCTCTCTCTCATAAATAAATAAATAAATGAAAATAATTTTTAAAAGAATATTATCATGGGGCTGAAGAATCTGTCTAGTGGTTAGAGTACTTGCCTACCCTGCACAAAGAATGATTCAGTCCCTCATATCTTAAACAATATCATTCTAGTTGAAAGGCCTTAAAATAGCCCCCAGAACTAGGAGAAATTATACCTGGGGGTATTAACTTCAATCACTAGGAAAGAGTTCTGTCCATTCCTTCTTGGTCATCTGTCCCCTAGATTTAGGACTTGCCTAATAAACAACCACATCTATGGGCATTGTCAAATGCTTGGGACAAAAAAAAAAAATTAATATACAATCTCTTTCCAGTTCTGCCTATGTCACGTAAATCTTGATTGGTCCTGATTATCTGAAAAATACATATAATTGGGCAAGTGAGTAGAAAGAGTAGAATATGGGAAATGTGATAGTCAAAGGTCTGATGACTTCAAAGAGATGATTACTAGAATCACGGATATTACTGAATCAGCTCATAAGGACTCAGACTGTAAATTAGTGGGGAGCGTGGCAGAGGAAACCTAACTCATGCTGGAGAACAGCGACATTACGCAATCGAAGGAGGACAGAAGTGAACTCTGCAGCTACGCAAACTGATGAGAGAGTATAGCTGAGGCTTCCTTGGAAGGGGCCGTGCTCAGTTACAGGGGAAGTAGAATTTGCACGCCAGCTCCCTGAACGGTCAGCTGAAAAGATTCCTAAGCAAAGCATTTGTATGTTCATTTTATTTATTTATTTATTTTTTGGAGACAAGGTCTCTCCATGTAGACCAGGCTGTTCTTGATCTTGATCATTTAATCTTAGTTTTCTGAGTGTTGGGATTCCAAGCAAAGAGTTGAAAATGCAGCCTGGTCACTTTTTCATGTAATAATTATAATAACATAAAATAAAATTAATAATAATGAAAATAAATAAAAAAGAAAAACTGTATTTGAGAGAACTGGTTTTTTAAAAAAAGCAGAAGCCAGGCATGGAGGTGCATGCCTTTGATCCCAGTACTAGGGAGGCAGAGGTAAGAGGATTGCTGTGAGTTCGAGGCCCCCCTGAGACTGCATAGTGAATTCCAGGTCAGCCTGAGCTAGAGTGAAACCCTGCCTAGGGGATAAAAGAAGAAAAAGAAGAAGAATCAGAGCTAGGAGTAAATGGCTTGGGAAATGTTTGATCTATCCAGATGCAGAGAAAGCCAATATTTTTTGAAAAGCGCACTGTACTCGGAAAAGTGAGAAGGTAACTGTTTCACTTTTGCTAGAAATATCAAAATGTCAGGAAAATCTGTTACACAAAGTCTTGGTGAAGAGAAGAGAATAAATGTGTGACTCATAGTTTCTCTTAGGCACTTAGGCAGAAGCAAGGGTCAGGACAGGAATATCCAGGAGGGTTTTGAGGGTAGCCTGTTAACCAAGGGAGTAAGTTCCCAGCGTGTACACAAGCCAATCACAAGGATTTTGAGAACTCTCTGCTCGAACTGTGCCCACAAATACCAGGAGGTCCACAGACACTTCGAACAAGGCTCCTGGATACTCTTGAGTAACCAAGCAGGAAACAGAGTTTCAGAACTACTCAGCTATAAGACTTATGGTACCTCTCGTGAACAAAGGTGGTTTATATTGACTGTCAATGTGACAGGACCTAAAATTGCCTATATGGGATGATCGATTAAGTTAGCCCTTCTCCACATCTTAGAGACATCATCTTGGTTAGATTAGTTGAGGCAGGAAGACCTACCTTAGCTGTGGGCAGCACCATTCTGTGGACTACAGGAGAGAGCTGGCTGAGCAGCATGCATTTCTTTGTTCTCTGTTGGACTGACTGCATCCAGCTTCTGTTACCGCGCCTCCCTGCCAAGACGGAAAGCGACCTGGAAATAGAAGTTAAAATAAACTCTTCCTCCCTCAAACTGATCATTGCCAGGTCTTTTGTCCCAACAGCATGAAGATAATTAATAAACTGGCTTAGAGGACTGAGTAGAAAGCCAGACAAGATAATTCCTACCCATGTAACCTAGTAGCTGATAGTAGAGAGAGGAAAATACAGGGGGCGAGAGGGAGAGGAAGCAAGTGGGCATGCCAGGGCTTCTAGCCACTGCAAACAAACTCCACATGCATCACTTTGTGCATCTGACTTACATGGATACTGGGGAATCGAACCTGCATGGCCTGACTATTTGTTAAATACATACATTCTTCTACTTAAAAAAATCATCAATTAATTTAGATTAATCTCAACTTTTCTGATATCATTATGCAGGTCATAAAGGTTTATAGTTTTTGTGTCTTGCTCTCACAAATGAAAGCTTGGGACTATGGTGGGAAGAGCATATGTCTTTACTCTGTTAGAATAAAGGTTAATAGATTTAATGTAGCCATCCTGAGACCCAGCCTTCAGAGAAAAATGAAAGGCATGTGTTAGATATACACCAAATAGATCTAAAATATATTTGGGATTATATTGGAATATTTAGGATTAAAGTAGTATCCCAGTAATGCTGGGGAAGCTCTGTCATTTACTTAGTTTTCTCTAAATTTCATAAAGACAAAAAAAAAAGTGATGAAAAGTCCAAAAGTCTAAAGCCTTCTGTATTCAGCCAATATATATAATATAGGAAGTCACTATATAGTTAATTACTTATATGGCTGAAAACTATAAAAAGTGTCCACCAAGGGCTGGAGAGATGGCTTAGCAGTTAAGCACTTGCCTGTGAAGCCTAAGGACCCCCAGTTCAAGGATCCATTCCCCAGGACCCACATTAGCCAGATGCACAAGGGGGCACACAGGTCTGGAGTTCGTTTGCAGCAGCTGGAGGCCCTGACATGCCCATTCTCTCCGTCTCTATCTGCCCCTTTCTCTCTCTTTCTGTCATTCTCCAATAAATAAAAATTAAAATAAACAACAAACAAGTGTCTATCAATTTCAAAATAAAACACTGAGCTATTTCTTTACCAACTGTAGATTTTATTCTGCTGAAGAAACCAACATTTTGACATAAATATTTCAATCAAATAGCTCCAAATTCCCTAACTTTCTATGTTATAGTAGAATTTGTATTCAACTTATAAAGGTATGTTTAATAGGCATCATTTTCACATTTTAGTCTGGTATAGTTTATAATATACACTCCATTTCACATACTTGAAAGATTTCAAGTAGTGATATGTACTATACATTAACTTCTTCATTACCTCTTTTTTTTTTTTTTTGAGGTAGGGTCTCACTCTAGCCCAGGCTAACCTGGAATTCATTATGTAGTCTCAGGCTGGCCTCAAACTTATAGCAGTAGTTGTACCTCACCTTCTAAGTGCTGGGATTAAAGGCATGCACCACCACATCAGGCCATTAATTCTTGACTTAATTTGTGTTGTTTATTTTCAGTTAATGGGCAGTTTTATTCTTGCTTACTATAGTTCTGTCTGTATTTAATTTTAATATGAGATCAGTGATATTTACTTTTATTTTTGCAGGTCATATCTTTCAGGGTCATGTTGTTCAATTCCCTTTTGAACAATCTTTCTTTTGGCTTTGAATCTTAATATTTTCCTCGGTCAGTGATTTTTAAGACCTTATATATCAGCTTAAGAAGTCAACATGAACGTTTCATTCCTTTAAGGCTGTGGCTGCTTTTGATCCACTGTGTCTTGTCTAAGGCCTGCACCATTTTTCACGTTGATAAATTGGTGTCCTCCACTATTTTAAATTTACTAATGAACAGAAAAAAAGCACAGATAAAAATGGCATGACAAAAAATATGACATTCACTTCTGTCAAGTCAAAGAAAATGCGTACAGCATACAGTTCTCTAGCTGTAGGAAGAGTAGAGGAAATAGAGGTCAGCGGGTAAGAGGTTATTTTCCCTTCACTTTACATACACCATTGCCCCTATTGAAACCTCAGGGGACTGAGCAGTGCCCAAGAGGATAAATTAACATCACAATGAATCATAATATTAACAATAGATGAAAATCCATTTATTGTTATCATTCTTTTTAGCTTTGATCTTTGTAGTGTTTAGACAGTACAGAAAAGTGATAATTTTATAGTCAACATTATTTATATTTTAATAGTAGTAATTCTACACTAAAATGGAATTTGAAGTTGAAGCATTTGCTTTTATGGAAAATGAAATGTTTTCTTAAGACTAATAAGAATAATCTTATAAAAGTTACTAAACTTTATTATTATTGAGGCAAGTTCTCCTAATGTAGTCCAGGCTGGCATCAAACTCACCATGTTGCTTAGGCTCGCCTTGAACTCATAGAAATGCCCCTGCCTCAGCTTGAGTGTGGGGAGTTACAGGAATGAGCTGCCATGTCCAGTACTGACCATTACTGTTAAGCTGAGGAAATTAGGGAAGCTCTAGTGCCAGGGAGGAGGAACTTAGTAATTTTCTCCCTTCACATAAAGCAATTGCAATTATTCTTAGTTTCTCTGATTCATTTCTTAAATGTGAACTTGACTAGCTGACCATGTATCATATTGATCATATTCCCAGTGGGTTATATGCTTATATCTCTTCTCCTCCACCCTATTCCACTGAGGACCCTCCTCAGTGGGGTTACTGGTATTCAGTGTGGGATCATGAATGCGCCAGTCAGTCTCTGTGGTGGGAAAATCATGCCTCAGAATACGCCTTCACACCCAGTGGCTCTTGTAACCTCTCTGCCCTCTTCCACAATGCTCTCTGAGCCCTGGGCATGTGTTACAAGTCATCTTGGATACTGAGTTCTCTGCGTCCTCTGAGTTTCTGCTTTGGTAAGTTTTGAGTCTCTTCAGTCACTGCTGCCATGTCCCTGGAGAACATTCTCAGGCTAGCAGGGAGATAATTCATTATTTTTCTAATGATTCTCAGAAGTTCTGGTTTATTTTGAGTTCTCATTTTATGTGATTTGTCCCGCTATGATACTCCATCCCAGGTCTCCATCACACCTGGAAAAGTCATTGGTTGCTCATAGAATTTCTCTTCTTTTTAGTTTTTCCTGATAGGGTCTCACTCTAGCCCAGGCTCACCTGGAATTCACTATGTAATCTCAGGCTGGCCTCAAATTTATGACCCTTCTACCTTTGCCTCTTGAGTGCTGGGCTTAAAGGCATGTAACACTATGCTTGGCTATCTGCCTTCTTAACATCTCCACTAGGGCTTAAAAACCAAGTAGGGGGCTGGAGAGATGGCTGATCAGTTAAGGCATTTTTCCTGAAAAACCAAAGGATGCTGGTTTGATTCTCCAGGACCCATGTAAGCCAGATGCACAAGAGGGTGTGCCCATTCTTTCTGTCTCTCTCCCTCCCTGTTTCTCTCTCTCAAATAATAAAATACACTAAAAAAAAAAGTAGAGTTCCCTCTTAAGTTTCCCAGGAGTCCTCACTTCCTTTCTGTTGATAGATGAAAAAGGGAAATTTAGATTACATCATTAGCACATTTAAACATGAATACATAGCTGAACATATGTAAGAATATTTTTAATTTTTGATTTACTTAGTTACAAAAGAATAGTTTCTAACTTTGTATTTTTCAAAAATTGCCAGAATCGTCTCTTAAATATATTTGTCACCAAAAGATGAATGGCATTTTAATCTGAACTCACATATTCATTATTATTGAAAAAATGTAAATTCTACTAATGCACCCACTTATGACTTATATATGGTGATATAAAATGTCATCTAATTTACAGTTCACTGTCTTCCTAGGAAGTCAGTAGTATCACTTGGAAATGAATTGCTTGATTAATAGTTCAAAGATTATCAAAGCTGATTTAGGAATAAGAACTCATACTGTCTGTGTGAATTTGGGACCCGTGAGAAACTGTACTCCTTTGTGAAGAAATAGTCTAACAGAAGAATTACTGTGAGTTACTGTGATTACCTGGCTAGTCTTTAAAAGAATTCAAAAGAGGGCTGGCTTGACAAAATGCTCAGCCATTAACTGTGCTTCTTGCACAAGCATGTGGGCCTGAGACATCCTGGGTTCAAATATCCAGATCTAACATAAAACAGCTGGCCCTAAAGGAAAGCAGAGACCCAAGAAATCTGAGCCTCACAAACTCTCAGACTCTGGCTCTCTCAAATCACCTGAAGCTCCACTTGCTGCAGGCAAGCCACTGTCCTACCATGGACACCACATCACACACACACACACTCACACACATGCAAATAAATAAATAATGATAGATAGATATAGGTAGATAAAGTTCTAAAGACATAGGCAATGGTCATACCTGAGGTGTACCTAGAAAGAACAAATTGTACAGTTCACTCACATTTGGATTCTTTGGGGAAGGCATAACATTCTGGCTCAGTGAATGGTGGAGATTTTTACTAAGGCACATGTTAGTGAAACTCATAAAAATACCCTTCCTGGAATTAACAGGAAGTTGTCACACTCTGGGGTAGGCACTGCTTATGGAACCTCCCATGAAGCTTTAGAGGTGCAGGAGGAATGATGTCTCAGTGTATACCAGAAAAACTGCCCTGTCTAAATGGCCACTGCATATATAGGAACCTGCAGAAAGGACTCCCATAGCCAGAACCCTGTGTTACCTACTTCTGGCCATGGCCTTTGAGGTTGATGATGAAAACCATGCTACGAGGCATCAAAAGAGAGGTTATAGTCCCACAAGCTAGAAGACTGCACTAGTCAGATATTAATTGATTATAGGTTTACCACCCACCAACAGACCTATTGCCTTGTACTTATTTACTAGAAAAATATGACTTAAAAAAAAAGGAAAATAGGAGGAAAGAAAATGTAGTAAGGTAATAAGTAGAGACTTACATTACTAGTTCTCTTTTTGGAAGTTTCTGAATAGGATTAGCAGAGTTGCTCAGGAGACTGCTTCGTTGAGTTTTATGAGTAACTCCTACTCATCAATCTAAATCTGAAATTTCAAACCAGAAAGCCCAGAGCCATGACCTCAGATTGTTTCACTATGCAAGCCAAATTAATTTTTATTTTATTTTCTTTAAAATTTTATTTTATTTTATATGTTTTCACAATTTTTATTAACATTATAAAAAATATCCCATGGTAATCTCCTCCCCCCGCACTTTCCCCTTTGAAATTCCATTCTCCATCATATCCCCTCCTCATCTCAATCATTCTACTTACATATATACAATACCAACCTATTAAGTACCCTCTTCCCTTCCTTTCTCTTCCCTTTATATCTCCTTTTTAACTTACTGGCCTCTTCTACTAAGTATTTTCCTTCTCACGCAGAAGCCCAATCATCTGCAGCTAGGATCCACATATGAGGGAGAACATGTGGTGCTTGGCTTTCTGGGCCTGGGTTACCTCACTTAGTATAATCCTTTTCAGATCCATCCATTTTCCTGCAAATTTCATAATATCATTTTTCTTTACCGCTGAGTAGAACTCCATTGTATAAATGTGCTACATCTTCATTAACCACTCATCAGTTGAGGGGCATCTAGGCTGGTTCCATTTCCCAGCTATTATAAACTGAGCAGCAATAAATATGGTTGAGCACGTACTTCTAAGGCAATGAGATGAATCCTTAGGATATATGCCTAGGAGTGCTATAGCTGGGTCATATGGTAGATCAATCTTTAGCTGTTTTAGGAACCTCCACACTGATTTCCACAATGGCTGGACCAGATTGCATTCCTACCAGCAGTGTAGAAGGGTTCCTCTTTTTCCACATCCCTGCCAACATTTATGATCATTTGTTTACATGATGGTAGCCAATCTGACAGGAGTGAGATGGAATCTCAATGTAGTTTTAATCTGCATTTCCCTGATAACTAGTGTCGTAGAACATTTTGTAAGATACCTATATGCCATTCGTATTTCTTCCTTTGAGAACTCTCTATTTAGCTCCATAGCCCATTTTTTGATTGGCTTGTTTGATTCCTTATTATTTAACTTTTTGAGTTCTTTGTATATCCTAGATATTAATCCTCTATCAGAAATATAGCTGGCAAAGATTTTTTCCCATTCTGTAGGTTGCCTCTTTGCTTTATTCACTGTGTCCTTTGCAGTGCAAAATCTTTGTAATTTCATGAGGTCCCAGTGATTAATCTGTGGTTTTATTGTCTGAGCAATTGGGGTTGTATTCAGAAAGTCTTTGCCAAGACCAATATGTTGGAGGGTTTCCCTTACTTTTTCCTCTAGCAGTTTCAGAGTTTCAGGTCTGATGTTAAGGTCTTTAATCCATTTGTACTTAATTCTTGTGCATGGAGAGAGAGAAGATTCTATTTTCATCCTTCTACAGATATATATCCAGTTTTCCCAACACCATTTGCTGAAGAGGCTGTCTTTTCTCCAATGAGTATTTTTGGCATTTTTATTGAATATCAGGTGGCTATAGCTACCTGGACTTACATCTGGGCCCTGTATTCTGTTCCATTGATCTACATGTCTGTTTTTGTGCCAATACCACACTGTTTTTGTTACTATGGCTCTGTAGTATAGGTTAAAAGCAGGTATGGTGATACCACCAGCCTTATTTTTGTTGCTCAGTAATATTTTAGATATTTGAGGTTTTTTGTGATTCCAAATGAATTTTTGGATTGTTTTTTCTATTTCCATGAAGAATGTCTTTGGAACTTTGATAGGGATTGCATTAAATGTATAGATTGCTTTAGGTAAGATTGCCATTTTCACAAGATTGATTCTTCCCCATATGTTCCCTAACACAATTCCTGATGAGTGAACAAAGGTTCCTTCGCTCCACATCCTGCTTCTTTTACAAATTAAAGTATGGGCAAATCCTATAACTTCTCCTAGTCTCAGACTCTTCATATGAACGGAAATATGACCTACCTTACTGCTTTGTTATGAAAATTAAATGTGTTACTCTTTTGAAGTACTTGGAGCAATTATCTGTACTCAATATGTGGTATATAAATGTTTGACACCAAAAATATTAGTCTTGGGATACACACACATGCACACACACACACACACACACACACACACACACACACACACACATACACTACTTATATGTGTGTTTGAGAGAGAAACAGAGAAAGAGAAGAAAGGGAGGAAGAGAGAGAATGAGTATGGCTTTGCCAGGGCCTCTTCCTATTGCAAACAAACACCAGATGTTTGTGCCACATTTTGCATCCAGTTTACATGTGTGTCTTGGAAACTGAACCTGGATGGGCAAGCTTTGAAAGCAAGTACCTTAAAAACCTCCTGAACCATCTGTCTAGCCCCGCATGCAAATTTTCCTCCTAAAAATATTAATGTCGAATATTAATTCCTGCATTGGTAGTTTATGAAACTTTATTTAACATTTTGTCAGGTTAATCTGATTCGTTTTTAAAAATTTTTTAGTTATTACATTTGTTGAAGGAATGAGCCATAGAAAGGTACCCATGTGGCTAGAGATCCCACATGGAGAGCCTGGAAAAACAATGGGAAAGATGAAAGAAAAGAAAGTTCACAGGGCTCCTGCCTCATGGGGAGAAGGAGGGAATAAAGAGATAGGTAAAGAAACAAGGACTAATGCGGGTCCTACTCTCAGCTCAGTCCAACTGACATATTTTTAATGGCAGTTAAATTAAAAATAAATACAGTTGAAGAGATATCTCAGCAGTTAAAGGCACTTGCTTGCAAGGCCCTGCAGATTGGATTCAATTCCCTATTACCCATATAAAGCCAAACATGCAAAGTGGCTCATGTTTATGGAGTTCCTTTGCAGTGGCAGGAAGCTCTGGCATGCCCTTTTACACACACTCTCTCTCTCTCTCTCTCTTCCTCCTTCCCCCCCTCAAATAAATTAACATATTTGAAAAACTAAATGACAATATATGTTTATATTATGGTATGTATGGTATGACTTTTATTACTATTTTTTCTGTAACTTTACTAAACACTACTTTTAAACTGATGGCATTTGAAGATAACATTAGTAAAGTCCATAATTTTTTTAATATTGAGAATTATTATTGAGAATATTAATGTGTGAACCTATTGCAATTTGGTTATATTTCGGTTGGTTTATACTCTTATTCAACCTCTCCTCTACCCCTATTCTGAGGATCCTCCCCAGTGGGGTGATCAGTAATCACTGTGGTGTCACAAAAATCTAGTCAAGCTGTATGAAAGGAACGGTGCCTCAGAGCACACCTTCCTGCCTGGTGGCTCTTAAATTCTCCCTGTGCCCTCTCCCACAATGATCTTGAGTCTTTGAGGGCCTGATAGAAGTCTCTTTGAGTGTCGAGCCCTCTACAGCCTCTGGTTTTCTGCTTTGATGACTTTTGAGTCATCAGTGTCTATGAGTCTTGAGTCTCCTCAGTGTCACCATCTCCCTGGGGGAGGTTCTCATTCTAGCAGAGACACCAGCACTGTGTTTAAACTGCCTCCTCCTCTGTAACAGTCCAGGCCCTGGCAGGTGTGATGGAGGCGACTCCTCTCTTGCTAGGCACTCAGCTTTCTTGTTATTCAGATGGGTCTTGTGTTCTTGGTATTTGCAACCATAAGTTAAAAAAAAAAAAGAAAGAAAAATACGTTTTTTGAATTAAGAGTGAGAGGAGCATAAATCAGAAGGGATAAATAAAGACATTTAGAAGATTTTTTTTTTGGGGGGGGCAGGTGTAGTCTCTCTTTTTAGCAAAAGAATAGTTGAAGCTTCCCTCGAGGGTTCTATGACCTTACCAGCCATAGTCTTCTGCCTTGGTTCTCAGTACCAGGCATGAATTCTCCCCACATCTCATATAAAATCAGAGAGCAGTTGATTGCTCCCGTAATCAATGTGTCACTATTGCACTGATGTCTTCATTTTGCCTGGCTGGTTGATTCTGTAGCTCACAGCATGACTACCATAGAAACCTTCCTCGTTGTTAGCTGATTAAAAGATAAAACTCTCATAAAAAGGCATAGAGGGTTAGAGAGTATATTTTGGGCAGAAGCACCCTGCCAGGTGTTAGAGAAAGCTTTACCTTAACGAAATCAGATGTTGCTGACAAATCCAACTGCCATTATTTGGCAGCTCCCCCATGGTGAACGTTTGGTTAGGGAGACCTAAGAGGCTCCCAAAACAATAGAGCCTATTGCCTAAGCACTTGGTTGCCCACCAGAACTAAATGGTAAGACCCTATTGCTGATGACACCAGGAGGCTAAATTTGCAGGCACTTTTTTAGAAAATACTGTGTGAGCTGCTGGGGATGAAAGTCACAAACTTCAGGAAGTCCTTACTTTTTAAATTTCATTAATTTTCATTCAGTAATATTACTAGTAATGTAATTTTTATGAAAGACCATTTATGTTTTCATCATAATGCTGAATAGATTCAAATATTCAATAGATTAAAATAGATAAGTAGTGCTTAATAAACATGTAAGACACTCTATCAAACATCTAATGTTCAAAAAGATAAAATCAATATGCCTTCTTTATATTTACAGGTAGCCCAGGAAGATATTCTGATATGGTCAAAAAGCCCACTGCAATTGAAATGTTATTTACACTTTATCCTCCTCAAGGGGCCAAAGTACGCGATAATAGTAGACTTAGGTCCACGTGGCTGCGACCCATAGTAAATGGAGAAGAAGGCTACAAATACATAGGTAAGATACTGAACTCGTATTTTTATCACAAAAAGAAATACCTCTTTATGCCTTATAGCTCCTACTATGACTTCGAGGGATGTGGGCTGAAGCATGAACGCTGCACAATGTTTCTTTAGTACCCAAACATTATGTCTGCAGTTTTTTAAAAAACTATTTTTATTTGGGCTGGAGAGATTGCTTAGTGGTTAAGCGCTTGCCTGTGAAGCCCAAGGATCCCGGTTTAAGGCTCAATTCCCCAGGACCCACGTTGGCCAGATGCAGAGGGTCGGGGGGGGGGGGGTCGGGGATGGGAGGCACATGGGTGTGGAGTTCCCTTGCATGGCTGGAGGCCCTGGAATGCCCATTCTCTCTCTCCGCCTCTTTCTCTCTCTGTCTGTCGCTCTCAAATAAATACATAAAAAATAACATAAAAATATTATTAAAGCTTGAAATATTTTCTTGTTACAGATACTATAACACAAGAATGCTATAAGAGTTTGGTTGTCTTCTCTTTAAGTAGCATGTTTTATAAATGTATATATAAGTGTGTGTGTGTGTGTGTGTGTGTGTGTGTGTGTGCGTGTGTGTAGGGCAAAGCATGCCAGTGCGTCTTGCTGAGCACTTTTAACTTGATATAGATTCTGGGCAGTTGAAGTCCAGGCCAACAGACTTTGCACGTGAGCACCTTTAACCCCCTAAGAAATCTCTTCAGCCCTAAGTAGCATCTTTTGAAGAAAGGTTTATAATTTAGCAAAGTCCAATTCACTGACTTATTTTATGTTATATGCATTATTTGTTATATTCAGGAAATATTGGTTGTATTTGGAGATCATGGGGGTAATTTTTATATATTTTTAACCTAAAATATTTATATTTCAGTAAAAAAAAAAACAGGTTCTAAGTAAATTTTATTTATTTATTTATTTTTTGTTTTGTTTTTCGAGGTAGGATCTCACTGTGGCCCAGGCTGATCTGGAATTCACTATGTAGTCTTAGGGTGGCCTCGAACTCATGGCAATCCTCCCACCACTGCCTCCTGAGGGCTGGGATTAAAGGCATGCGCCACCATGCCTGGCGTTCTAAGTAAATTTTTATCAATCGCTCAAGGTAAATATTTTTAGTTTTTCAGTTGAATTTTTAAAATTATTTTTGTTTATTTATTTGAGAGTGTCAGACAGAGAGAAAGAGGCAGATAGAGAGAGAGAGAATGGGCACGCCAGTGCCTCCAGCCACTGCAAAGGAACTCCAGACACGTGCGCCCCCTTGTGCATCTGGCTAACGTGGGTCCTGGGGAACTGAGCCTCAAACTGGGGTCCTTAGGCTTCACAGGCAAGTGCTTAACTGCTAAGCCATCTCTCCAGCCCTTTAGTTGAATTTTTATATCCAAGTTTTCCTTCAGATTTACTGAAAAGTTTTTCCTCATGAATTAATGTTATACTTCTGCCAAAGCCAAATAGGTTAAGTTTGGTAGTTGACAAATACACAGATGCTTGGCTTCATTAGTTAGTAGAGAAATGGGTGTGAGAAGTAGTGAGATAATACTACCTATTCATTAGGAATACAGAAACACTTTGGGAAAATCTCCATCAATACAATGTTTGACAGATTTGTTGCGTCTTCATAATGCTGGTGAAAATGCGAGATGTTTAGGACCACCTTAAAATACGTAGACACTTTCTTATGCACATGTAATTATTCAAGATGAATGACAATATTATTTTAAATTGTTATTTCTTTGCACGTTCATGTGTACGTGGTATGTAAGCATGCGTGGCTGATGTCGCTCCTGCGTGCTTGCCTGCAGTGGCTGTTGGTGCTTCGCTCCATCTCTCACCACCTGCGTTAATTGCACCAGACTCTCATACTGCTGTGGAGCTTGCTTTTTGTGGATCTCAGCAGTTTTGTTTCCACTCCTCACAGAACCAGGGTTACAAACATGCATGGCCTCGCCTGGCTCTTTATGTGGGGCTTTGGAGATTTGTACTTGGGTTGTCTCTGACCCTTCAGGCTCTCATACTTGTGTAGTAGTGCATTTAACAATTGAGCCATCTCTCCCAAACAGAAAGTTGTGTTTTTTTTTTTTTACACAAAAACATATATATATATTTATATATATATATACACACACACATATATATATGACAGCATTATTTGTAATTTGCAAGAGCTGGAAATAACACGAAAACTCTTTAATTAGTGAATGGATAATCAAACCTGCTTGCTTCCATACAAATGAATAGCTAGTACTCAGAAATAGTAGGAAGGAATCCATTATTGGCTCATACGTAGATGAATCTTCAATGCACCGTGATAAGCAAAAAGAGCCAGACACAGAGCGTGAGTACTGTTAGATTCCATTGCAGTACCACTTGAGAAAAAGTCAAACTATTGGAACTTACGTCAGGCCTGTGACTGCTAGAGTCAGAAGTTGGTGTTCAGGTTCCTTGAAGGTGCTCTTAAGATCATGAAATTCTTCTGTGTCTTGATCAGCAGATATTTAATACTTCTGTGTAGTTGTTATACAACTCTAAAATAAATCTTATGCAATTGTGCACCAAAAGTAGTGAATTTTACTATATGTGATTTAAACACCAATAGACACAAAATGCAAGAATGTATTCTGGTGGCCAACAATTCCAGAAAAGAATGTAAATCATCATTAGCCCTTGGGGAATGCACATGAATCCACACTTGTGATATTACCACAACCTCCCTACATGGCTAGAGTCAGAAGATTGCCATACTAAGTGTATCAGGGATACCCAGTCCCTGGAAAACCTACATTCTCCTAGTGCAAAACATAAAATACCCATAATCATTTTGAAAAATAGCCATTTTTTATAAGGTTGAGTACACACTCTACCATGTACCCTAGCCATCATACTCCAGTACATCTATTACAGAGAAAAAATAATTAGATGTCACCTTGCAAACTTGTTCGAGAATATCACAGCACCTTTTTTTTTTTTGCAAAAGAACAAATATCTTAAATGACTATATATAGATGAAAGAATAAATATGTCATGATCTATCCATGTACAGTGCTTAAAAATGCATAAGAAAAAAAGCATTGAAACTAATGACGTGCATAATAATATGGTTAAATTATAAATTAATCACACTGTGTGAAAGAAGGCATAGAAAGGGGATTACGTGCTGTGTAGTTGTATATACACTAATTTCTAAAACGTGCCAACTAACCCATTGTGACAGGCGGAGCTCTGTGGTTAGGTGGGGCAGGAGGTTTAGAGTGGCCATGGGAGAGATAATGAGTCAAAAAAATGGTAGTGTGATAGCTATGTGTTCCATTTTGATTATGGTGACATGGCTTCATGGACATGCGCGTGTCAAAATCAATCAAATCATATGCTATAGATATTGTAAAACTAAAAAGAGAACCAGCTGGGTGTGGTAGCCTTTAATCCCAATACTGGGGAGGCAGAGATCAGAGGATTGCTGTGAGTTCATAGCAAGCCTGGGACTACAGAATGAGTTTCAGGTCAACCTGGTCTAGAGTGAGATCCTGCCTCAAATAAAATAAAAAATAAAATAAAAAAGAGAATTAAAAATAAATAAAAATATTACATAATCAAGATAGTAAAACTTTCATTTGGTAATATTTGGAAGGAATTTTTCTCTTTACGTAGTAAAATATGTATGTAAGAGCTTGCATGCTAAAAAGAGTTGTGGGAGGGAGGTGGTGGACCAGCAGGAGCACACGCCTTTCATGTGCAAACCCTCATCCATCCCCAGCATTGCAACACAAAGGAACAAACATATGAAGAAATAAATCAGGTTCAGATTCACTAGCCTCTCATCAGGCTAGTGCAGAGAGGTACATTAAGTATTCATTTCTCTGATTACCTGGAGAAAGATGGGAGGTGTAAAAAGTGATGAAAAAGATTATTTGGAAGTGGGTATGATGGCACACATCTTTAGTCCCAGAACTCAGGTGGCAGAGATAGGAGGATCACCATGAGTTTGAGGGCAGACTGAGATTACATGCTGAATTTCAGGTCTGCCTGGGCTAGAATGAGATCCTACCTTGAAAAACCAAAAGGAGAGAAAAAAAAAAAAAAAGAATATTTGTAAATGAACATTTTGGGTCCTAAATAATTAATCAATCTTCACAATTTTCAACGTAAGATTACTAGGATGTGGCCTATGTCATTAAGATTTGTGTGTGCCACTTAAAGCCACATCACTAATATTTAGTTAAAGTAACATAAATGAAAAGGCAATAGGCCCATGGTTCATGTCATCACTTGAGGACTCCATCTTCAGAGGTTTTAGGCAGATTCCTTCCTCTTCCTCATATGGGTGGCCAGTGAGAGCCTGCGTCCTGTTAAATTGCGGTGGTATTAAGCTGACTGACAAGAGATTTGAAGTGTTTGCCTTGAAAAAGATGAGTCTATTACAGAAGTGAAGCAGGGTAACTCCTTAACTATAAACATTTTCAATAAAACTAGCTCTGGGAATTTATGATGTGTTCCAATATTAATACCCTACAATATAAGCACTCTAGTTTATTGATTACAGTCTGTAGATTCAGAGGTGTATCTTCAGCAAGAGCTGAGGAAAAGTTAATAGAGTTGCAAATGCTCTATATACACTGTGGGTTGCTCACAAATAATCTAACATTAGGGCTATGCAGTCTCTGAAAATTTCCTCATTGTATCCGTATTTTTTTAATCCCATAATTCTTAGACCAGTGGCTTCAATGTCATGAATTTTTCACACATGATATTGATTTGTTTGATTTGCACAAAGAATTTAATCTAATATTAATTTTATAATCTTAGACCAAGTAAAAGGCAGGGTTTTAACATTTCTTTGTCCCCAGGGCTACATGTCTTGGCAAACTGTTATTCTGAAAAGCTCATTTGGAAAACTGGTCTTAGTTATAACTGTGTCTCTGCTTATTTTCCTGACTTGTCGTGAGCTCCTTGGCTGCACAGTCTGTCACAAAAGTGCCCAGTTTGTTTTTGTCTTCCATTAAGCTCATGTGACCTTAATCATTTTTCAAACTGGAAACTACAGATTATATTGAAGAAGTATATTAGCCATATAATTCTTGGAATTCTAACAGAGATGCCTTGAAGGGATAGGTGAGTCATTATCTTTCAACGATATCATATAAGGAATACAGATGGATGATTAAATTACTTTCTGAAAGCAATGGTCTGTTTTAAGTGAAATCATATTATTATATTGTTGGAATGTTTCTAATTAGTTCAGATTCCAAATCATGAGTAAAGTCCTCTTGGTTTGCTACTTATTTTTAATACATCATTTATAACACTTCCTATAACAAATTCTACCCACCTTTATAACATATGGTTATTTAAATTATATCATTAATAAGACAGCCTGGTTTGATGGCCTCCTCTCTGTTTTGTTACCATTAAGTAAGTACTAAAGAATCTTTGTTGATTTTTAAATTTGTTCCACTATCTTCTGACAAGATTTGATATGTATTAACCTGAACAAAACCTATCCTAGTTCTGCGATAGGTTGACAGTCCTTGACAGTCAGGTCTGATTTTGAATGATCTCATCTCAGATTTTTTTAAAAAAAATATTTATTTAGTAGCAAGGACAGACAGGAGAGAGAGAGAGAGAGAGAGAGAGAGAGAGAGAGAGAGAGAGAGAGAGAGAGAGAGAGGGAGAGAGAGAGAGAAACAGATACACAAGAGCCTCTAGCCTCTGTTGCAAACAAATTCAAGATGCATGCTCCTCTTTTGTCTTCTGGCTTTGTGTTGGTACTGGGGAACAGAATTTGGCCATTAGGTTTTGCAGGCAAGTACCTTAACTGCTGAGCCATCTCTCGAGCCCTCAGAAATTGCTACATTGTAACTAAGTGGCATAATGCTTTCATTACTTCTAGATGCTTTGTTGACCTTAACTTTCCAAGTCTCCACAAAGTAAAGCCATATATACATATGTGTGTGTGTGTATTTATAATTTTTTCTGTCCATATATTATGTTAACTTTCTTTTTCTAAAAGAGACCATTTAAAACATTCTATGAAACATCACTTCTAATACTTGTTTTTTTTTCTTCAAATTTTCATTTTCTATAAGTGATGGAATTTGGAATAGGATATGACAATCCAATGAACTTCTGATTTATTTTGAATATAGTGTAAAATTCTTCTAATTCTGCTTATATTTTTGGACATTTTTGATTCCTATTTGAATACAACATTCCAACATTCACTTTAGTTTCTACCCATGATTTTATCTGATTGTGTATGATTCTCTTGTGACTATTTGATATATGAATTGTTTTTTTACATTATTTCTTCCTCAGAAGCATTCATTTATTCATCATCTAAAAATGTTAGAAATGAATAATAACAATTAACTATATATTTCAGAGTTCAATTTGTTCATTTAAAAAAAGTTTTTAAAATATTTTGTTTATTTGAGGGGAGACGGAGAGAGAGAGAATGGATATTTCAGGGCCTCTAGCCACTGCAGATGAACTGCAGATGCATGTGCCACCTAGTGCATATGGGTCCTGGGGAATTGAACCCTTGGCTTTAGGCTTCACAGGCAAGCATCTTAACTGCCCAGCCATCTCTCCAGCCCAATTTGTTCAACTTTTAAATTATTTTATAACATAAAACATAAAACATGCACCACCTTGTGCATCTGCTTACATGGGTCCTGGAGAATCTAACTTCAGTCCTTCGGCTTCGCAGGCAAGCCCCTTAGCCATGAAGCCATTTCTTTGGCCCTACCCTTCCATTTTGATGTCTTTTTCTGTGCTGGTTTTATCATAACTTTTTTTTGTTTTGGTTTTAATCATGTTAACAGCCATGCATAACAATTGGCTTTGCTTAGAACTATAGAAAAATGTTATATTCTCAATAGACAGGCCTATAAATAAACAATAGAGATGATATGTAAGTTACATAAAAGAAACAAGTAAGTATAATTGTGTGCCCAAAGAAAGGCAATGTACAAATTTGGCAGTATAATGATGATTTTATGAGGAAAATGATATGAGTTTGTTCTCCTACAGTAAGCTAGATTTGCCATGTAGATAAAAGAAGGTAGAGTTCTAGGCAGCAGGAAGTGTCCGAGGAGAAACTACCCTTGTGGGAACTTGTCTTACAAATTTCTTCTTTGTGTCTGTTTATACTGCATGGCTTAGCTAGCCCAGGACTCTTTCTAATATAGTTGTTTCCAGGTGCCATAGGAGTGAATCGTGACATAGCAAAGTGAGATTTATAGTTCTAGGGAATATTTGCCCTTGTTCTAATCAGGCTTTTAAAATGTAATCTATGACTCTGCCTTTAGTCACAAATATTTGTGTATGTGGATATAATACATATCACTGCAATAGGTTACACACACACATATACATATATTTAGGGGTTAGAATATAACTCATACTAAATAGCTACCATGGTGGGAGATGTCTTTAATCTGAGCACTTAGGAGGGAGAGGCATGAGGGTCACTGTGAATTCAAAACCTCCCTGAGACTACATAGTGAATTCTAGGTCAGCTTGGGCTAGAGTAAGTGAGATCTTACCTCAAAAAAACAAAACAAAACAAAACCAATATATTATGCAATAAATACAATTGTTAACATATAGTAAAGAATTTAGAGACTTTGAAAAAAGTGTCTTTGCCCAATCAAATAGACATAATAAAGTAAATATTTTGAAGCCCACATGAGAGAATCTCACTCCACACCTGTTTAGTTATTTTAGGTACTAGAGAAAGCTTCATTTTCCTCATTAGAATCTTCTTTTAGAGCAAAGGTTCTCAATTTTACAGCCAATATCCTCTTTATGTAACAACTATTTTGTATTTTTCTATTGCTTTCTATAGTAACTGCAAAAATAATATAGTAATATGGATTTTTATGCACATGATTTTATATATATGAAATGTATTTATGAATAAAAATAATATAGTAATATAGATTATTTATACACATGATTTCATATATATGAAATGTATTTATGAATAAACATTTAACTATTTATAATTTTCAAACTATATATTGAATAATTTATAATTAAACTTGAAACAATGAATACAATTTGATATAATTTATTTGTAAATTTATTCATAAATTCCATATACTCATATGCCTTAAAATTATATATGTGAGTACTAATAGATATCAGAAGCTATAAAGGTATTATGTGAAAATATGAACTTTTAAAAATATTTATTTCCAAGAAGAAAAAGAGAGAAAAGAGAGAGAGCGAGCACGGGATAGAGAGTGAATGAATGCACACGTGCCAGGGTTTCTAGCTGCTGCAAATGAACTCCAGGTGCAAGCACCACTTTGTTTATCTGGCTTTCCAGGGGTACTGGGAAATCAAACCCAGGTCAGTAGGCTTTGAAGACAAGTGCCTTAACCACTGAACCCCTTCTCCAGCCTTAAAATCCTTATAATCATAGACCCCACTCCCATAACTACAGCTATAGGTACAGACTGGTAAAAATGTTTTATATTTCAGTCACCAGGTACTAATTAGGCCTGACCATGTTTAGCTTCCAAGATCAGATGGGATCAGATGCACTCAGGGTGGTATGACCACAGACTTGTTTTATGTTTTGGCACATATACTTTATAAAACATTGATTTTGAGGGATCTGATTTTAAGTTGCTCTTCCTTTTTGGGTTCTACTTTTTAAAATGATTAGAAATTCTTGGCTGATTTTTTAATGAAAGAGTGTATAGTTTTTGTTTTGTTTTACATTGTGCCTGTGTTCTGGAAAACTTGGTACATGTTAATGTTGGATTCAGTGACTGAGTGTAGAGATTTTCACACATAGCATATAGTAAAATATCCAAAATTTTCTGAGGATATAGAATATTTCTTGGTTGCATAGGACTATTCTTTTTTGTCTTTTTCTAATTATTACATTACCACTCTGGCTCACATCTTTCAATTGTTTTAATGACTTAATTGCTTCTTCACACTTTTATTCTTTAAATTTAATTTTATATATGGTATAAAAGGTTGTATTCTCTTATCTTCTTGCCCCAGCTCCCATTACCCTGGGGCGGGGGATCCTCCTTAATGGGGCCATTTTATAAAATGCCATGTTGTATCTGTCTAATAAGTCATTTGAGCTCAACCTAGTCATTATGACCACAAATACCAAATACTCTAAGCTTGAAAATGTCCCCTATAGTGAGAGCATTCTATAGAGATGCCCTGTGCCAAAAACAAATATCTAAATAAACATGATATATGGGATATATATATATATTTGCCTGTTTATAGTACACAAAGATCTATCTTGAAGTTAATTTTAACAATGATAGCATACATATCTATAGTATCTTTAAACCAAATAATAATTATAACCTGAGTTTGCTGAGCGAGGCATGAATATATTTGAAATTTAGCAGTTCCTGTTATCTGTTATGATTGCTAATTTCATTGTCAATTTGACTGAGTAGATGGATGACCAAGTAACTAGGAAAATACTATTTCTGAGTATGTGACTGTGACAGTTTTTCCAGAAGAGGCTGTATTTGAGAGAGTAGGCTAAGTAAAGGTCTTCCTTAACAGTGTAGGTGAGCATCAAGGGGTCTCAGGACTCAGGTTCCATTACCTGTTCATCATGTCCTTAAGTGTACCTGTAGAAGTCATTCGAGGTCCGCTCGTATTAGACCCATTACCCCCGCCCCCGGGGTTCTCTAAAAGCATCCTGGCTCTTAGGCAAAGCAATTTTCTTTTGACTCTGGAAGTGTCACACTTGTTTATGTATTAGTATTATTTTTTCTTATGTTTTGTAGGTTTAAATATTGTCCATTTATTTATTTTCTCTGAAGCAAAATCTGAAAGATCACTCCTTGCTCCCCTCTTGCTCTGTCTTGGGAAAAGGAAAGAGAGGCAAAGGCCCCTTTGGCTGGGGCACCCTAACCTGGCAAATATTTCTCATTGCCTGTGGTTACTCTGGGTTCCAACTTCCTGAGAAATCTCTGATCAGGTGTTTTTTTGGTCCCTCAAGTCTGGCTTTGCTTGCCTATTTTAAGCTCAAAGTCTTCCCCTTTCCAACTATGCATAGCATAAGAAGGAAATGGAATTCAGCTTGAAATCTCTCATAAAACAAAAACTGATCTGTATTACATGTAAACGTCAAGTTGGAAATCATTTCATATGCCTCGCAGAGAATGATGACTCGCCCCCCCCAAGAGTAAGGCATAATGAATTTAAATGTTTTCATACTGCTTTGGAATTTTTATAATTGTCCTCTGTATTGTTTGACTGTCAGTTAAATTAGAACATCTGATAATTGTAGGGAGCTGATAAGACTTTCTATTAAAGGTATGTCATTATGTTAATCTCAGTTCAAATATAGTTTGCCCGAATTCTGTTGTGATTATATAATATTAGAATAAATTAACCTGTTAAATAAGCTTACCCAGAGGGCATAGAACATTTAAAAATGCCTTTTAAATTTACATTAGTTTAAACAAATTGGTCAATCTATTAAAACCATACTTGTCCTTCTTCCTTAGACTCTTTAAAATCTGGAGGATAGATATTTCTATATACATATATATGCATATACATATTCAAGAATTAGATATGATTTATTTAGCTTTTACTATTTGCATATTGTGAAAATGATTTTTTTAATGTAGAGATTCCCAGGTTTCATTTGGTATGCAAACACCTGGATACTGGAGTTATTTAATAATTATACTAGCAGCTGCTTGTACAAAACACAATCTTATTTTAAAACATAAGTTATCATTATATCTTGTCACCAATGATAGAGATCTTCCAACCATTGTAATCTTATTCCATTTGTTTATGAATGGGAAGGGCTTCTTGACTATGGCTACCATATATCTGTTTTATACCTTTGCTGTTGGTACGGAACATAGACTAACCTGGCGCGCTGCCATCTGGAAGAGTCAGTCCCCAGACACTTAGCTCATCTAGTACCTTCATGTCACTATTATATACTCTTCATATATTTTATGGTTTGATCTACCTTCCATTTTGAACTTCAGTTTGACAGGTATCTGTGCAAAACATGACTATTCATTCTCATTTTTTTGAAGGGAAATTTTAAAACTTTATTTGTGGGTTTGAGAGATGGCTTAGTAGTTAAGGCACTTGCCTGCGAAGCCTAAGATCCAGGTTCAATTCTCCAGGTCCCACATTAGCCAGATGCACATCGTGGCACATGCATCTGGAGTTTGTTTGCAATGGCTAGAGGCCCTGGTGTGCCCATTCTCTCTCTCTCTCTCTCTCTCTCTCCCTTTGCCCCTCTGTCCCTCTGTATCTAATAAATAAATAAATAAAATAATAACAAAATTTAAAAAAACTATTTATTTACATGTTCATTTCATAACTACTCTGAACATATAGTAACATAGAGACAAAAAGGTAAACCATATATGAACTTTATATATTTATATTAAAATATGCCATGTATATTAAGTACATATTAATAAATTTCTGTTTGACCTACATGAAAAGGGTCTCCAGTATACCTGACCTAAAATACATGCTAAGCACATAATATCCTGGCTCTGTCACACATTACTCTTGTTCATAGTTGTGCATTTTAACCTCTGTGTTTTGGCTTGTGTAATGGGTACCCTCTAAAGACAAAGGTATAGGTAAAACAAAAAGAGCTATTTCTATTTTTTTATTCATTTGTTTATGAAAGAGAGAGAGAGAGAGAGAGAAAGAGAGAGAATGGGTACACCAGGGCATCTAGTCCTTGCAAACAAAATCCAGACATATGTGCCACTAGTGCATCTGGCTTTACATGGGTACTGGGGAATCAAACCCTGGTCCTTGGGCTTTGCAAACAAGTGCCTTAACGGCTGAGCTATCTCTTCAGCCCCAAAGAGAGGTATTTCTGACTTTGAAAAATAATTAACACATAATGCACCATGTCTTTTACTAGAAACACAGTTCTTCCATCTTATCACCCATGTTTGTTCTTTAATACATACTTACTGTTTAAGAGTCTCTGAAAAATTACAGTTTAGCTTCAGATTTCAACAATGAGGTGGTTTGTAATTCTTTAAAATCAAAGCAAAACATTGGTTTGGTGAATATTGACCTGTGCCTGAGATACTGCATTATCAGGAAAAAAAAAAAAAAAAAAAAAACAACTCACAAGCTTTATGCATCAAAAACACAATCCTGGGCCAGAGAGATGGCTTAGCAGTTAAGCACTTGACTGTGAAGCCTAAGGACTCCAGTTCGAGGCTCGATTCCCCAGGACCCACGTTAGCCAGATGCACAAGGGGATGCACACGTTTGGAGCTCGTTTGCAGTGGCTGGAAGCCCTGGTGTGCCCATTCTCTCTCTCTCTCTCCCTCTCTGTGCCTGTCACTCTCAAATAAGTAAATAAAAATTAAAAACACAATCCTGTGTTAAATTATGTAATTGAATTTATTTAGGTAGTCTTATTCAATCATCATAGCAACCCAGAACAGACAGGTGCCTGATAGCAGTGGCAGTACACCAAAAAAAGAAAACAAAAACCAGCTGGAAAGTGGTAGAATGAAATCAAGAGATTTTGACTTCATAGCCCATAGTTTCTTTTATTTTTTATTTATTTATTTTTTTAAATTTTTTTAATATTTATTTATTTATTTATTTGAGAGCGGCAGACACAGAGAGAAAGACAGATAGAGGGAGAGAGAGAGAATGGGCGCGCCAGGGCTTCCAGCCTCTGCAAACGAACTCCAGACGCGTGCGCCCCCTTGTGCATCTGGCTAACGTGGGACCTGGGGAACCGAGCCTCGAACCGGGGTCCTTAGGCTTCACAGGCAAGCGCTTAACCGCTAAGCCATCTCTCCAGCCCTCTTTTATTTTATTTTTTAAACATTTTCATTTATTTATTCATGAGGAATGAGAGAGAGAGAGAGAGAGGCATTTCAGGGCTTCTTTCTCCTGCAGATGCATGTGCCACTTTGTGAATTTAGCATACAGGGGAATTAAATCCAGACCAGTAGGCTTTGCAAACAACCACCTTTTACCCCAGCCCATAGGCCATAAAATTTTTTAAAAAAGTAATATAAGACATTTAACTTGCAACCTATGAAAATTAGAATAAGATTCCATCAGTATTTCACAAGCAAGGGCAATACCTCCATATAATTGTTTGGGTCATAATTCTTCTGTATATTAAGTAGATATGGTAAGTTTATTATGGATTTTAGGTTGTGAAAGTTAATAAAATTCTAGAGAAGGGGCGGTAAATCTTATGGCCAGCCTCAATAACCAAAGGTGCCATTTTGCCCATTTCTTTTAAAGTATTTTTTAAAAGTTATTTGCAAGTATAAAGAGATAGGAGAGAGCAGATAAATAGAATGGGCATGGCAGGGCCTCTAGAAGCTGCAGGTTCCAGATGTATGTCCCACTTTGTGCATCTAGTTATATATTGTTGCTGGGGAATAAAACTCAGGTCTTTTAGTGTTGTAGGCAAGTGCTTAACCCCTAAGCTATCTCTCCAGTCCCCATTTCTTTTTAAAAATATTTTATTTTTATTTATTTACTTGAGAGAGAGAGAAAGAGAGAGAGAGAAAAAGAGAGAGAGAGAGAGAGAGAGAGAGAGAGAGAGAGAGAGAGATACAGAAATAGGAAGGAAGGAAGAGAGAAAGAATTGGTATTCCAGGGCCTCCAGTCACTGCAAACGAACTCCAGATGCATGCACCCCATTGTGTATCTGGCTTACGTGGGTCCTGGGAAGTCAAACCTGGGTCTTTTTGCCTTTGCAGGCAAGTGCTTCAACCTCTAAGCCATCTCTTCAGCCCTGTTTATTTTCTTTTTTAGGGAAAATTATGGACTAGAGAGATAGCTTAGTGGTTGAGTCACTTGCCTGAAAAGCCTAAAGACCCGGGTTCTATTCCCTAGAACCCATGTAAGCCAGATGCACATGGTGTTTGCATGCATCTAGGGTTTGTTTGCAGTGGCTAGGGGCCCTGGAGAACCCATTTTCTCTTTCTCTTGTCTCTCCCTCTAATAATTAATAAATAAATATAAATATAAAAATTAAAAAAAGAATAATGCAACATTTACTTATTATTAGAATCTGTCTGGAATTAGAAAACATAAAAAGTGATCTATTCCAGTATTAAGCAAACATTTACTGAATATCACAGATCAGCTATTAAAATATGTCAGTAAGAGACAGCCATATATAATGTTTTCTAATATTTCCTTTATATTTTATTTCCTCTCTTACATACTTATCACATATAACATTTTAACTCAGATTTCTTGATTATACATGTTCAGCATGGACAATTTAGAAAATGCAAAGGAACAGCATTTAAAAATACTTTCAGTGCTGGAGAGATGGCGTATCAGTTATGGCATTTGCCTATGAAGCCTAGGGACCCAGGTTCGATTACCCAGTACCCACATAAGCCAAATGCTCAATATGGTGCATGTGTCTAGGGTTCATTTGCAATATGCTCTCTCCTTCTCTCTCTACTACTTTACTTCTTTCTCAAATAAATAAATAATGAAAAAAATAATTGGAATATTCACCTTTTAGAAATAGTCTCTTCCTTTTGTATATTTCATCAATTACTGGGCACATCATTCACTGTATAGATTGAAAATAAAATTGAACATAGTCAATTATACTGATTATCATAGTTGACCTAGGAATAGTCACATGTCTGGATGGAAGATGTTAATGAAGAAAACAATGGACAGATCTTCTTAGCTATGGGTGGGCTCCATAGTGTTTCTTGAAGGAATGAATGAGTGACTCGAGTCATTCCACATGACTAACAGATGAAGGGAAGCCCCAGTCATAGTTCTGTAGAAGGAAAATGGCCACCACGTCTCTTCATGCTCCCTTATTTTCATTCAAGGGAAAACACTGTGGTAATATTCCTAGTAGGGTATCTAAAGACATGAATAGCTTGGCCATTTGAAGACATTCTATAAGCTCACAGAACCAGTGATTGGTTTTGAAAGTCTGAAGGGTACATAGACAATGACCTCACTTGTCCCCCAAATGCAAATGCCTATTCATAAAGTTCCGTGATCTGCAGTTGTCATTTCTCCAAACTTCAGTTTCCATCACTAAGAAAATAGAGAAAAGGAAATAATTTTTTGTCTTTGCATTTTCTACTGACCATATACCCACTGGCATGGAACTGTCTATCCTAAAGGGAAAATCACTGGAAAGGAGAAAATAAAATGGAGATTTCTCCTATGTAGCAGAGAGGCCGGTACTTGATAGCACACTTTTGATAAGAAGAAACTATGGACTTGGGTCAAGTGGGTTTTATGTGACAATCTGTGACACACCCATCATAATTAAGTTTCTAACTTAGATTCACCTAACAAAATTAATTGATAACCTGAAGTTTCTTCTGCTAGAACTAGGTGCAGTGAGACCACAGTGCCACCAAGCAGCCAGCCAGCAGAGCCCTCAGGCCCCTGCCATGTAAGCTGCCACACAGTTTTCATTTGACATGGGATCAATATCCATGTGCAAGGAAGCCTCTTCTCAAGTGTTAAGGAGAATCGTAAATCATCTTAGTTATTCTCATGTTGGCAAGAATTTCCTCTAAGTTGTGTGGGAAAGGAAATGGCGCAAGAAACAAATATTCTGAGATCCTAAGAGCAGACCAGTCAGTACCAGCACTCACTAAATCCAGAGCTGGACAGCGTCAGGTCAGACTGTGCATATGTTCTGACGTGTCATCCCAAGGGAGCCTTGAGTCTGGGCTTCAAACTGAAGGAGCAAAAGTAAAATAATATAATAATAATGATGATGATATTAAACCACCCCTCCAAAAAACGGTTAAATGCAACTTTTTCATTTTAAATTTAGTTTTATTTTTAAAATTAATTTTGTTGTACGCTTTTAATAATATATGAACGTATTGCAAATTGGTCATATTCTCATTTGGTTTTCCACCTATGGCCCTCACACCATTCCAATGAGAGCTTGACTCCAGTCAGAACCATTAAGACCCATAAATAAGTGAGTAATACCAGCCCAGGCAAAATTTCCTCCATTCAGGTATGGAGAAATAATAATCTCCTATTCCTATGCAGGGGAATGATATATTCCTCACAAATTAGCTGTTTTAGAAATTTTGGTTCACAGTCTCCATTAACTGGAAACCCTCATTCACTTGTTTAACTGGAAGGTTACTGAGTGTCAACTTCATGTGGAGTATTTGCCTCTTGTTTTAGAAGGCAGTGCCTTTCAATTCTAATTTAACAGTGGGCTTTTACCTAGCCTATCTACTTTAATTTTTTTTTTTGAGGCATGGCCAACAGACAGCCTTTTTATGAGAGAGAAAGAGAGAGAGAGAGAGAGAGAGAGAGAGAGAGAGAGAGAATGAATTGGTATGCCAGGGCCTCCAGCCACTGAAATCGATTCCAGACATGTGTGCCCCCTTGCACACATGTTTGACCTTGTGCACTTGCATCCCTGTGTGTGGCTCACTGTGACCTCGGGAGCCCAACAGTAGTCCTTGGGCTTCACAAGCAAGCTCTTAATGGCTAAGCCATATCTCCAACCCTAGCCTGTCTACTTCAGACTGAAATGGGATTTTTTACTGTCTGGTGTTCTGACTGTGAATAGGTGAGTTCATGAAAAGATACCCTTGTTTTTTTGTGTTTTTATTTTTTGCTGTTGTTGTTTGTTTGTTTTTTGAGCTAGCCCAGGGCTGACCTGAATTTACTATGTAGTCTTAGGGTAGCCTTGAACTCACAGCGATCTTCCTCCCTCTGCCTCCCTAAGTGCTGGGATTGCAGGTGTGGGCCACCATTGGCTTCTTGTGCTTTTTACTGCTACGTTACCTCTAAACTTAAATATTTCAAGGTGGATGACGCTGTAATTATATAACTACTCATGCTCTTTGCCTTTATTAATTTATTATTTTATTTATTTGTGCCTAGCTTGGTGTGACTTTTATGAATAGAGGTAGAGTGAACATTGTTGTTAGACTAGAAAATTTATAAAAGGGCTTTACCTATTCTCAAACTCAAGACACACGCAACAACTGGTATTCTAGCTTGGATAGATTTTGTGTTCCTGATGTCTTCCCTGTAAATGTTTACATTTATTTTGCAATTCACCCAAGGAATTATGAAATACAGTAGGCCACAGTGACTATTTCAATAATCATGATACAAGTAACACATAGATAGAAAAATAGATACATTTGGACTTTTTCCATTTTGCATAGTAGAAAACTGAAGTAAAAAGAATTATGCCTTTCCTGAGAATCCATAGTCAGTTCATGCAAGGCATTTTTTTTTTTATGATATGCTGGTACCATCAATTACAAAGAGGAATGAATAAAAAACAGTGATTAAACTTTCTTCAACACCAGCACCTGTGAGCTAATTTTTCTAGGTAACCTGAAAACCTCAGCTGTTCAGGGATCCCTGCATGGGTTTTAAATTGAATGAAAGCACACCCAACAGCTTTCTAATCAGGGTATCCACTTATTTTCCTTTATGACTGACATCCTATAAGGCATATGTAGTGAGGTTATTTTCAACTGTACACAAACTATGAATGGAAAAAAAAATAAGACTTAGAAAAAGATACACCCATTTGAGTTCCTGTGAAAAATGTGTTACCTTTATTCTGGTGGGGAGGCCTGAAGTGGCAATGCTGTGCAAGCTAGGCAAGGGCTGTCTCACTGAGCTACATTCCCAGGACCTAATACATATCTTATGGGATTTGATGCAAGTCATTGTGTTGGTCAGCTTGTGTCATTTTGACAGTGTACCTGAATTATTTTGGATGGAAGGACTGATTTTTTTGTCTGACAGTTTCAGAAGTTTCACTTTACCTTCTTTGATTCCTTGGTTTGGGGCCAGTGGTATGATAGGATGTTGTGATCATGGTGGAAGACCATGCTGTGAAAAAGCTCATCTCCTGGAGAGAGAGAAGGGGCGGAGGGAGGGCGGGGGAAGGAGATCAAAAGTGAGTGGGCTGGGGAGAGAGAGAACATTCTGGGAACAAGGTAGATCCTTTAAAGGCACACCTTTAAGAACTTACTTCTTCCAATTAAGACCCCACCTTCTAATGTCATTCTTTAAAAAAAAAAAATTAAGGAGACAGAGAAGAGAGAAGGAGAGAGAGAAAAAGAGGGGAGAGAGAGAGGGAATATGAATGTGGGCACACCAGGGCCTCTAACCACTGTATATGGACTCCAGATGCTTGTGTCACTTTGTGCATCTGGCTCTGTGTGGGTCCTAGGAAATCAAACCCAGGTTTCTAGGCTTTGCAGGTCAGCGCCTCAGTCATGGAACCACCTCTCCAGCCCCTACGGCCATTTTTATATGAACTCATCAATCTCCATCCACTGGTGAAGTTAGCGCCCTATAGATCCAGTCACCTTTTCATAGGGCTTCATCTGGGGAGTGAGTCTTCACCGTATGAGTCTTTGGCAGAGCACCGCATGTCTTAACCATAAAATAATCATTTTCCTGAATGACAGTACAGGGCTAAAGACATTCCTCCCCCTTGGGTAATTCTTATGTTTGCATTATCCTTGTGTTTCTTACTGACTGGAGCACATTAGTGCTATTTCATTAAATTTTAAATTTGATATTTATTGTTCTGTAAATGTGAGACTAAAACTCAGACTATTGAGATAGAAGAAGTCTTCTGTTTTACAGTGTTAGGGTTGCTTATCATTTCTGTGCAGGGGAATGAATGGCACAAATAGTTATGTAATAGAAGAGTATCTAAAATAGAGTAAATTCTCATGGGGACTCTTACAAAGGAAAATGGGAAAGTTTAAATTGAAAGCATTACATTTTTTTTTATTATAAAAGGCATGAGTCATGCCCACCCATGGATGCCAAAAAAGCAAATAAATACGAGACATAATGAACAAACTCTGGATGCATCCAGAATTTTCCCTTCATGAATATATGACTCTACACTGCCACAGACTCCTATCTCACCTTTCCAGAAACTACTTTTCCCTTATATTGAAACTAAAATGAAAGTGCCATGAATGAGAAGCTGAAATTCAGATTCCAGCATTATTATATAATTGAAAAGCTGTCAGAGTGAAAGCAGATCCCTTACTCCCAAGATAATTTAAGGTATCGGTTTTTGGACAAAAAAAAAAAAAAAAAAAAATCAACCTTTATGAAGAAGGTATAGGAGAATCACTTTGCTACTATAGTGATATTCAGAATGTACTGGGGCTTTGTATCCCTCAGCAGTTGTATAAAACCAGGAGAATACTTTGAATTTAGTCATTAATTGTTCCTTAGCACTCCCTTAGGTAAACATTCATTATAAGTTAGGAGTGAACAAGGTCTGACAAGGTTTTAATATAAGAAAAAAATCTAGCTTTCTTTCACGTGGCATTTGTCATCTTAAAAATGTGCATATTTCAGATTGCTGGCTCTCAAACAAGAGATTGCATTCTTATGAGAGCTAGAAATGTTTTTATAACATGCCTAGAGGAAAATTCTCTGTTATGGCTTCACTGAACACTCATTAATTTTGTAACAGAAGAGGGGAGTTGGTAGCAGTTTTGCACCTATCTGCAGATGTATGAAATGTTTAGTCATTTTAAGGTAAGAAATTCTCACATGTCAACATTTCACTGAATTGAACAAAACTACTCAGCTTCTGGAAGAAGAACTTAATGTTTAAAGTTGATATAAAATATAAGCATGCAAATGAGCTATATTGTTATCTTTAAGGATGAAGGCTAATATAATGAACACTCATTTAGTCCATGCCCATCTAGAGCTCTTAGAATTTGGTTCCTGCGTTGCTTTTTGATTTTTCAGCGCCTCCATTTCACTCTTCCATCTATCCTTAGAAAAGACTGGTAAAAAGCATGCAGTGGAGAGTTCCCTTAGGAAATGTGTCTGAGTAGTGATGGCAGATGGACAGAAAGGGTCTTGTCAGGTGTTACAAACCACGTTCCTCCACAAACTCAGCCCTGTTGTATTCTATACTACATATTTAATTCACATTCCCATGTCTCACCTGAAGAGCTCTCTGGACCCTCCCCCATCTCTCTGCTCCTCCTTCAGCAAATTCTCACTTCTCTCCAAATGAGTCTCTTTTACAATCAGAGTCAATTGTAGCATGCCCTTATTTTCACATCTTGTAGAATTGTTATTTCCTAGAGAAGTAATTTAAAAAGTGGGCAGAAGGTGAGCTAGTGGTAGAATAAAACTTTAGGGCGTCTATTTGGTTTTATTTTCGATATTGTATTTTAAAATTTATACATTAATTCACTTGTATAATTTGCTGGTGTGTATTCATCTGCACTTAGGTAAACACGTGAAGTAGGGCTTCATGCTTATACTGGTACACAAAAAGGATGGTAGAGACTTTTGGCTTCAAGAACAAAACCGAAGCTCATTGGCAGTTAGATCCAGATATTTTGCTCTATATCTCTTTACCTCCCCTTTCCCTTGGCACTCTGAACTTTGTAAATTTGGCTAGGTTTGCCTTCACATAGGCTGCCACTGTCTGCAGAGTCCTATTTTCTTTTTAGGGGTTGGAAATTCCTTCACTACAGAAAGTAAACCTAATGCCCCCCAAGTACAAAGCATCCTACTTATACTAACCACCACATCCTCTGAGTTCCCATAGTTCTTTGTTTAGACATTTAGAGATGTTTAGCACAGTATATTATAGCTATTATATGGATCACTGCCTCTTATATTTTACAGCTAGATATAGAAAATGAGAGCCACTACACAAATGCAGAGGCTGGAGATACAGCTCACTGGTAAGACCCGAGTTTGATCCTTGGCACCTACGTGCAATGTTAAGCATGGTGGCATGCAGCCACGTTCCCAGCGCTGGGGAGGTGGAGACAGGTGGATCCCTAGAGCTCCTGAGCAGCCAGCCTCCACTAATTGGTGAATCCCAGCCAGTGAGAGACCCTGTTTCAGAGAAAATAAAAGAAAGGTGAACAAAGTATGTGACACTGACTTTGTCCTCTGGTCTCTAGAAGCACATGCCCACACAAGCACATACAACATACATTCAGAAGAAAAAAAATAGAAAGAAAGAAGGAAGAAAAAAGAAAAAGAGAAAGAAAGAAAGAGGAAAAAAACCCCACTAATGTAAGATGTAAATGCTTATGGGAAAGGGGAAGGCCCATAGATATTTAAGCTGGCTTTTCTCTGTTAATTATTTTTTTTCAAGGTAGGGTCTCTTTCTAGACCAGGCTGACCTGGAATTCACTCTGAAGTCTCAGGCTGACCTTGAATTCACAAAGATTCTCCTACCTCTGCCTCCCAAGTGCTTGGGATTAAAGGCGTGCACCAATAAACCCAGCTATACAAAGTTATTTTTAAGGCATTATAATTTGGTTCTGTAGCAGACAAAATGAATTGGCCTTATTTTTAACTGCTGAGGAATTTCTTAGGTCCAGAGTGACCTGAAGTTTTATTTTGTTTTTCTGTAAAACCGAACATCTAAATACTGCACTGTCATAAGCACTGAGGATCTATTATCACTGCTTTTTTTTTTTTTCTATTTTGTTCTGTAAGACAAGTTTGAGGAGAGTATCCTGAAGACTCTCAGATATATATTAACTCATTAAGTTTATTATATGTTATGATATATCAAATATATGAAGATGTTTATAAAGGAATACAGTATCACTCACAGAATAGGAATGATTCGTGTCCTAGGTAGGACCTGGAGACACAGCAAGAGACTTCATCATGCTTCCCAAAACATGTACCATTGAAACATTAGAGACTGGGGCTGGAGAGATGTCCTAGTGGTTAAAGCACTTGCCTGCAAAGCCAAAGAACCCAGGTTCAAGTCCCTAGGACCCATGTAGGCCAGATGCACAAGGTGAAATATGCATCTGGAGTTCATTTGCAGTGGCTGGAGGCCCTGGCATGCCAATTCTCTCTCTCTCTCTCTCTGTCTATCTGCATTAAATAAATAAATAAATAAATAAATAAATAAATAAAAATAAATAAATAAAATAAATAAATAAAAATAAAATAATAAATAAATAAATAAAAGTTAGGAACTGTTTATTTCTGGGAATTTCCATTATTTTTGTACAGTGATTGACCATGGATTGCCAAAACAATGGAAAATGAAATTGTGGATCAAAGAGGACTGCTGTATTATTGGAAAAAACATGTCTGCCTCAATTCTAGAGTAGAACTATAAAAAAAGCCCATCTAGTAGTTGATTTTTTTCCCCTCAGGATATAATTTAATTTCCTAAACACCAGCTACTGCAACTCTATAAAGTAATAGTTTGAATAGACTGTTACATGGACAGAATAATGTAAGAGGTGTCAGGAACACAGCATAGCACCTGACTTAAATACATCAAATATTTGTTATATGTGGAGGTACATGTCTGTTTACTGGCTACCTAGGAAGCAAAGCTTGAGGCCAGTAGTTCCAAGCCAGTCCAAAGGACACTATTTGAAAAAAGGAAAGTAATATACTACTAGTAGCCATTTGTATTATTCTGCTTCTCAGTAAACATAATAAATTTTTTCTAAGTTTTACTAAACTAGATCTTGAGGTAAACTAGTGGCATTTAGTTAATGAAAAAAGCAAATAAACACGACTTTTTCTTTTCCTCTTCTGGGTGGAATAAATGATCTCCTAGCCTCTTATAAAGATGCCAAATAAATTTTCATCCCCAAATACAAATTAGTTAATATGTAAGTTACCCCGAAGAAGGTTTAATACATAGTGAACACCAAAGAAAAAGCTATAATTGGCTTTTTTACTGACAGTTTTTTAACCTTTTTCCATGACTTCAATATGTGTGCAAATACAAACATATTTTGAACTATTAAACAATTATGTTTTCTTGAACAGAACAGTAATGAAGAGAAATCTGTATTTTGTTTAAAAATACTCTAAAATATTAATCTTTTAAAACTGACATTTAAAAACATATTGTAGGAGGAAACTGCTACTAAAGAAGATTCAAAGTTAAATACTGAGAATACATAAATTTTATGAATTTAGTGGGAAATTGAAGTACAAGTGCTACTTTGTAACTGGTGAGTCTAAAGAACTTTAATTTCTTTGGAAAAACAATTATTGTAAACAGGATGCCAATCTCCATGGCAACAGGAAGATAACTTTTAGCATTTGGAATCATACTAAGATAATTAATTATGTTTTATCCATAGCCCCTCCTTCAGAACATACTTTATACAAAAAGAAGACCCTTACTCATTTTGGACATGAGACTGTTCTATATGGTTCTAATATTAAAAAAATAATATCTAGTAAGGAGGAATAAATTGATAAAAGTCAACCTTATTAAATGGTCAGATAAATCTTTGGTCTACCTCAGCTAGCAGTTAAAACCATAACTTTTTTTCTGTATTTGACATCATATAATAAAGATAGAAGCCTGAGTCTTCGCTAATTTTAACTGAAATGTCATTGAAAATAGCTCTTCTTAAGGTAAAGTTACACGAGCAATTTGCCTGCTAAGAAAGCACATGTCAGTGTGAATGGTACTGTTAAAATCTGTGGTCTTGGATTTCACTACCTGCAAATGCAAATGCTTCTTGACAAATAAAGTGGTTTATAATTTCCAAAAAGAAAATATTACATAAATAAAACAACACAACACACTCATGCAATTCTTTCTGAGAACGGGAACAATTTCAGCATGCTGGTTCCTTACCCAGAATTCACGGCAACCCCCGAGGCCTTCCACACACTGTCCTTCTTCTTTTACTAAGAAACAGTTACCCTCCATTCCACCCCACGCTTTTCTAGTTGACTCCTGAAAAGTAATTAGTGAATAAACTTTAAAAAAAATAAGTTTCTCATTTTCCTTTTTTTTTTTCTCTGTTTTTTAATTTGCCAGCTTGGCCCTCACAAAAAAAAAAAAAAAAAAAAAAAGAACAAAAGCAACCCCATGATTTTGACTTTGTGAAATGCCAGGATGATAATTGCTGGACTGTTTGCCACATCCTGTGACTCACTGTGCAGCCTCCCAGAGTGCCAGGGTGTCTGAGTGCAGGCCATTCTGCTGTGGGCCATGGATTTCTGGGCTTGGCAATAACCAGCCTGAGCCAGTGTGCACCGTGCCAGGCAGTTCAGTCCTTCACTTCCCACATGCCATCTTGGCTTCTAGAGTCCCACGAGGCCCCATCCTGATGGGTGTCTCGAGAATCTTCTTGATAAGTATTTTTTTTTTCACCTTCTGGATCATGTCCAGGGGCCCTTGAACTGGCCCAGAGCCTCTGTCTAGGAGGAACAGGAAACCTGGCCTTATTTTCCAGAAAGACGTAGGGCAGTGATTCTGGAAAGTTGCCGGTCACTTTATAATAAACTTCATTCGGAAAATAAAAGTAACTGTGGAAGTAATTTTGTCAAAGGTTGTGTTGCTTAACAATCAATGCTAAACAGCTAAGTTGAAGCAGGTGAGGTTTGTCTTGTGTTGCAGCTCACTCCCGGTACCACTTTACTGTTGCAGTCAGGTTCACATTGCTGGTAGAAATCACCCAACCAAAAGTAGCTTCTGGGAAAAAGAGATTTATTTTGGTTTACAGGCTCAAGGGGAAGCTCCACGATGGCAGGGGAAAACGATGGCATGAGCAGAGGGTGGACATCACCCCCTGGCCAACAGAAGGTGGACCACAGCAACAGGAGGGTGTGCCAAACACTGGCATGGGGAAACTGGCTATAAAGCCCATAAGCCCGCCCCCAACAATACACTCCCTCCAGGAGGCATTAATTCCAAAATATCCATCAGCTGGGAACCTAGCATTCACAACACCTAGGTTTATGGGGGACACCTGAATCAAACCACCACATCTTGAATTACTTAAGGTCCTACTCTTCTTAGTCTATATGCTTTTTTTTTTTTTTGATACTTTAAACTTCCGCATTAGCCTGAGAGAATCAATTGTGTGTTGGGGGAGCACTCTGCTCTGGGAGAACAACAGAGAGGTTCTTTGAGTTTGCCATTATTTGAAAAACTAAAGTGAAAAAAAAAAAAAAGAAACTCCTCAAAGGATTTCTTTTGTAGTTTATATAATTTATAGTCAATGCTATGTGCACTCATCCATGTACAAGCAGAAACACATTGAGGATAGAACTCAGAAGCATGTTAGGAACTGAATAGAACCTCAAAGTGAACCAAATTTCTCAGTTAAGACTCACTTCCTAACTGTTATTGAACCAAAACATAGGGATTGAGTCACTGCTAATGCCATCCTTCGAGTCGTCTGGTTTTTGCTCACAGAGAAAAACACATTCATGGGGCTGGAGAGATGGCTCAGCAGTTAAGGCACTTGCTTTCAAAGCCCAAGGGCCTGGGTTTGATTCCCAAGTATCCACCTAAAGCCAGATTCATAAGGTAGTTGCATGTATCTGGTGTTTGTTTGCAATAGCAACAGGCCCTGGGCATGCCCAGGCTCTCTCTCTCAGCTTGCAAATAAAGAAGCATGTCATGCTGTGCTCCTTCTGTTCATTTAAGTTTGGATGCCACGGTATGACAGTCGCAGAGAAGCTCTTACAGATTTGAGTCTGGCTTACTCACACCTTGTGCTAGTTCCCTCCCTGATTGTGGTGCCCATTATTGTGAGCACAGTGCTTAGCGTCTCGAGTCTTACTACTTATCTACCTGTTTGATTAGATCACGAGCTGCAAATGAGAAGACTAGCTTGCTCACCATTAAATACCTCTATGTCTGGACAGTGTCTGGCTTAAGGGAGGAGGTACCTTTTGAGTAGGGATGATATGCCTTCAAGGAAGACAGATTGCTTTCTAAGTACCAAATATTGTCAACTTCCAAAAAGCCACAGTCCATGAACAGTATGTCTGTGTTATTACAATTCAGGGATAATATCATGATAGAGGAGAGGAGTGCTTTGGGGGAAAAAAAATACCTTATAAGTTTCCTTAGGAGATGAAAATGGAAAGCCAAAACATCAAGAAACACTGAAGCGGGCGATCAATAAACACGTAGAAAGAATGGATAAATAAAACAAGTCCCTGACTACAAGGAATTTATGCCCTGCACAGCATTGCCTTCAGAGCTTTTTCAGAAGCATACACCAAAATTAAGTATTTTGAGTTTTCTTGATGGATCTTACAATTTTTTTTTATACTCCACTTTAGCCTTTGAAAGTCTGATATTACTTAATTCTTGTCAGCATAATTAGGTTCATTGTTAAAATCTCGTGGTCTAAGAAAATAGTTGGCAAAAATTGAAAAAGCACTTTAAGGCTATGTGGTTCTAAAATGAAGTCCTGGGAAGTTCCTTTTGAACTCATTCATGGATCAACAAATACTTCAGCTGTTGGAGCAGGAATGGTTTACTGTGTATGGAATAACATTATATGACTTCTTTTGGTTACTTAAAACCATTCTTTTTTCATTTTCCATTTTATTTTATGCTTTTCCTATTTCCTCTGGACATGCACATTTTGCTGACAGGAGAGCCCTGAATGAATAAGATCACATATCATTCTAGAACATACTTTTCCATTACAAGGTGGAATCATTTTATTTATTTCCTGTTGTTGCTTTTCTATAACAAGATCTTCAGTAAATTATTTCATTTTTACTATCTTATTCAAATTATTCTTACTATATAGGGAATGCATCAATGTCCATATCCCAATGTTAAATATATTTTTCTGCTTTCTCAACAGACAAATTTTGCTTTTAACAAGTTAGTTCATATTTTTCCATCAAGTATATTGTGAAAGCCTTATTTTAGGTATAGTTTTCTACAGTCTTTCTCCTTACCCTTGGGCAGTATGTTATTTTATGTCTTTTATATATTCCACACATTTCCTATCTGTGGCAGCTAAGTGTACTGCTTTCTGTTTCATACCTGCCTTGATTTTGTTCTTTGGGTTTTCATCAGCTTCTAGAATTCTTTATTTTGTGCCCCCCCAAAATAAACACCAGCCTCCCTGTGTGCAAGTCTTTTATTCTCTTCTCCTTCCATATTCATACACTAAAACTTTTCATAACATCTCAACCTCCTATGTAGGTCCATATTCTAGAAAAGATTATTCAAATTTACATTTAAACTCCCAAGTGTTTTTTCATTTGATAAATAGTCAAGAACCTAGAAATATATTTTTTTTAATTTTTAATGTCATTTATTTTAGTTTTCATTTGGTTAATATTTCCTGGTACAGTTCGCAATGGAGAATAAATGTTATATATTCCGAGTTAGAGGTCGTCATTATGATTCCATGGTTTGATGGGAGCCATTGTATCACCATGCTCATTAGTTTCCTGTGTGGATGAGGTTAGTTGATGTGACAGCTGCTCAGTTATACATTCAGAACTATGGAGTTTCCAACACTCAGGATAAGAGCAGAAATGTAAAGTGTTTCAGAGAACAAGTACCTCCTCGCTGCTCCCAATATGTGAGTTACTTGAATAAGAAAATTGTCTCTGTCTTTCTCTCACTCTCTCTCTGTCTCTCTGTTTGTCTCTCTGTGTCTCTCTCTCTATCTGTCTCTGTCTCTCTCTCTCTCTCTCTCTCTCTCACACACACACACACACACACACACACACATATTTTATATATTCCTCTTTGTATCCACCTTGCTTGATAGAGTGTCTTGAAAATGTCAGGCTCTTAATAAATGCTTTCTGAGTATTTGCTAATCGCATTTGGCTGTTTGTCCATGTTCAATCCAACTTCTCCTTTTTGTCAGCACCATGTACTTCCTAGCTTATCTTTTATTTGGTCTTAATGTGAATATTTAAAAATGAAAACTTGAAAATGCTTAATTGCTTTTCTCTAATATACTATCTGTGACATCAAGTACCTAATCAATATTTTACCTCTAATTGAGTCCACACACATACGAGCATTATGAATGGGGTCTATTGCACTCAGTCTTGTCTGTGCCCTCATGCACCTTCTTTCCACCCCATCTTCCCCACTTGGCTCCAGACTTTATGATTCTGTTACTATCAGCAATGGAACGTGTATTCATAGGCTGAGTGGAAAGCAACATGCAGGAACTGATCAGTAATTAGTAATACATCTTCCAAAGTAAAAAAAAAAAAAAAAAAAAAAAAGGCCTAAAGTTTTGAGAAAAAGAAAATAGAGTCACTGAGGCTGAAAATGAATCTGTTAGTTCAGACCCATCACAAATTGTTATTGCTCTAATCTTAGGATCTTTCCAATGCTTATTGAAGATTCTTTTAACTGAAACATTGTAAGTGGAATCACTGTGATGGTCCTATTTGGGATTCAGTCCTTGTGTTCAGGATTCTACTGTTTTGAAAAAAAATATTTGATAAATTTATAGCAGAAGAGAAAACACTTCTTCCAGCAACGTCAGTGCTTTGGACATCATTTGTATTCTTGCTGTTACATGCAGAAATTGGTTCCAGAGGGGCGGGGGAGGTAGAAAGAAATTCTGTTTGGAAAGAAATCAGCAGTCTGAAAAGGTAGTTTTAATCTATAAATATCTCTCAAGGAGAATTGAATATCAACTGAATTCAGTCTCAAGAAATAAAATGCCCAAGATAATCAAAATATTCCATTCACTTAAAAATGTTTTACTGGATATATTTTTGATGAGTTTTCAAATAAGAATGGCATCCAAGGATTATGATAAGTTATTTAATAAGTGAGAAATATAAAATCCAGTACATTTTCAGTATCCTGAAATGCAAGTGCTGTGCTGAAATGAAAATCCTCTAAGATAAAGTTTAAAGACCTTGATGAACATTCTGACTTATCTATGTACTATGAATGTATCCCTGGAAAGCTCACTTTTCCTCAGTTATAAAACATAGAAAACTACCCCAAAGGTATTAGGTTTAAATAAAACAAACATTTTGGGAAAATGCTTTGTAAATTGTGAAGCACCATACTAGTAAAAATGTAATTTATTTAAAATAATTGTATGATATAAGGTATTCCAAGTTGAGAAACATTCTTAATTAAGTACCTACATACTATGTGACAGCTATAGTTTCATGTATTGAGTGAGGTTCTGTTAGACAATTACTGGATATGGTTTATGATGTATTTATGTCCATGTGATGATTTAATGGTATAAAAGATAGTTACCTATTGAACTTTAGTAAGTGTGTCTTATAATCAGTGGTTCACTATCATTCTTTTATCTATTTATTAAATACAAAAAGATGGAGAGAGAGAGAAAAAGAGAGAGAGGGAGAGTAAGAATGGGCACACCAGGGTCTCTAGCCACTGCAAACGAACTCTAATGCATGCACCACCATGTGCATCTGGCTTATATGGGACCTAGAGAAAGGAACATGGGTCCTTAGACTTCATAGACATGTGCCTTAATTGTTACACCATCTCCCTTGCCCCTCACTATCATTTTAAAAAAGCTAAAGTGGAGGGCTGGAGAGATAGATGGCTTAGCGGTTAAGCGCTTGCCTGTGAAGCCTAAGGACCCCGGTTCGAGGCTCGGTTCCCCAGGTCCCACGTTAGCCAGATGCACAAGGGGGTGCACGCGTCTGGAGTTCGTTTGCAGTGGCTGGAAGCCCTGGCGTGCCCATTCTCTTTCTCTCCCTCTATCTGTCTTTCTCCCTGTGTCTGTTGCTCTCAAATAAATAAATAAAATATGAACAAAAATATTTAAAAAAAAAGCGAAAATGGAAAACAATATGTAAAATTCTCAAAAAACTAAAAAGAAAACTACTTTATAATCCAGGAATCTCACTACTGGGTACCTATCCAAAATAATTGCAATCAGAATTCCCCTGTGAGTTTAATTTGGCATTTTGGTGTTCATTACTGCATTATATTTACAATAACTAAGATGTACAAGCAAGTTAAAAGTCCATCAGTAGATTAATTCATAAGGAAAATGTGGTAAGTACAAATAGATTTTTCTTCAGTCTTAAGAAGGGAGAAAATTCTTTGATATGAGACAATATGAATACAACTTAAGAGGACATCATCCTAAGTGAAATACAATGAAAAACAAATGTCCTCTGATTATAATATTAGTTATCTAAAATAATTAAGTTCATAAAACAGGAGAGTAGAAGAGTAATCACTGGGGTCAGACTTAACTGAGTAATGGGGACTTAACAATCAACAGGCATATATTTAATCATGTTAGATGACTAAATTCTAGAAAGCATATAATGTACAGTCACTACTACTATTTTATACATTTAAAAATTGTTGCTAAAGGCTGAAAAACCTCAGTTAAGCATTCTTGCTAAATAATAAAGATGATCAATATTTATTTACTGATGTTCAAAGACCAGTAGGATGTAATGTTGTATCACCTCCCACTCCAGGGTATGTGTCCAAAGAAATTTTATCTAGCATATCTCTAAAATTGAAATGTCTGTGCTCCATATTTCTATTGATACCCCTGTTGTGTGTATATCTAGGGACTTTTCACAAAATGGAGGGAGAATATAAAAACTGATGATACTGATAACTGTAGATTTTAAGACATGTTAGGATAAGTACCACAATTACACAGGCAGAACAACTGTTGAATGACATTGACTACCTGTTGATCTTGGTACTCTGTCATATTTATCAATTTTCTATATTTTAAAAATATCCCAGGGCTGGAGGGATGGCTTAGCGGTTAAGGTGTTTGCCAAACGACCCAGGTTTGGTTCCCCAGGACCCAACTTAGACGTATGCACAAGGGGGTGCACAAATCTGGAGTTTATTTGCAGTGGCTGGAGGCCCTAGTGGGCCCATTCTCTCTTTCTCCCTGTCAAATAAATAAATAAATATTTTTGAAATATTTCAAATTATATAAGAGATTTATCATTTCCTTATTTATAAATTTTTATGGTATAGCTCAGACTGGTCCAGAACTTATTTTGTAACCCAGGCTGCTTTGACCTCTTCAGTTCTGGGATTAAAGGTGTGAATCACCTTGCCTGGCTTAAAAATATTAATAATATAAAGTTGTAACAAAAAACAGTTTTTTTGTAATTATGTAATTGCCAACTTGTTTTAATTCATGATATGGCAAGTTTTTACTTGTCCTATGGGGAGGATAAAAGTCACACCGAAAAAACTTAAGTAGGAAAAAGAAAATGTTGGGTTTTATTTGTGTAGAGAAAGCTAAAGAAAAACTTATCAGGGTTTCCAGAGGCACCAGGAATTTTATAAGATACAACATGTCTAGTCATTTTCCCCTTCTGGGAATAGAGAACAGGTCTTAAAACTAATTATAACAACCAGCATTTGCATAGCACTTTATTGTTCCCAAAATACTTTCCTGTCTCCTGATAGACATGGCTGTAGGTAATTGAAATGAGCTACTTAGGATAATTTGACATTCACTCTCATTCTCTGTTAGGGAACAGGCAACCCTCTGACAGGGAGCTTGTATAATTCTCCAGGGTTTTGAGAAGGGCTGTGTACCCCTCTGGGGTCATCCCCTTCAGTTGATCTTTTTCTATTCCCCATTCTTTGTTATATCAAATTAACTATGCTTAAATAAGACAATATATTCAAGGTATATATATGTAAACCATGCTCAGAAGATCTGTGCTTCCTGGATCCTCAAGTTTCTTCATCCCATCCTGGTTTTATGCCCAAAGGCCATATTTAGAAAGCGCTATTTCTATGATGCAATTACCACTATGGCAAAAGTGAGTCTCTGCCATGCGTGTAAAGTGACATTTGCTCAGGTTTTAAAACACACATGACACCCTGAACGCTCTGTATTCTGCAGCAGGTGAGCCCTTTACTGCTGGCAATGGGAATGGGATTTTCTTCCTAATTGCCATGTGTTTCACAGAGGAAAGCATGATAGAAACCAGTGCTTAGCTTTACTTAGTGACACCTTTCTGCATTCGAATCGCTCTCATAGATGCTCAGACTTCAGGGAGGTGTCTTGAGGTTCCTGTTCGTGGACATGTGCTCTTCCCAGTTCCTTCAGGGGCTTTATTACTTGGCATCTCCTTCCAAAATGGTTTCTGAAAATATCAGCCAATAACAAAACAAAATGGGGCTGGAGAAACGGTTTAGCAGCTAAGTGCGTGCGTGCAAAGCCTAAGGACCCTGTTCTGTTTCCCAGTACCCACGTAAGCCAGGGGCACATGGTGGGGCAAATGTCTGAGAGTTCTGTAGTGTCTGGAGGCCCTGATGTGACCATCCTCCCCCTCTCCCTGTCAAATAGCTAAATAAATAAAATATTTGTAAAATATAAGCTAGCCCAGGGTCAATGATGTATGCCCAAAGGAGTGTGATTATATAGCCAACAAGATTCCTCTAAAATATGTAAATCCCTTTTTCCGATATAAATTAATGACTAGATTAGAATTTTCAGTTCAGTTCTTGTTCAAGATGAGGTTAGATGCACAAACAAGTCACGACTTGCAGAGTGACTCTTTGGAGTAAATGACATAACTGCTACTCAGGTGGAGGTCCCAAGATTCATGGAAGATTTTAAATTAATGGGATTGCTTCTGATATGCAGCTCTTGGAAATACTCCTATGGGATTCTCTCACCTTGATGGTCACCCAAAAGGCCACTAACCCTCACACCCGGGGAGACAAAGAAGCTAGAATACAAGTGGATGAAACTGCTAGAATATTCAAAAGCTTGAATTTCTATGTTTCTATAGTTCTAAAGTCTTACTCTAGAACATTCCATCCTTTCTATTAGATCCTTCATGTGTGCATGTGTTTGTTTGTATGTGTACGCATTGGTTCATGTGAACGGTTACATGTGTGTGCATGCATGTGAAGGCCACAGAACAACCGCTGTAGCCATTCACCAGATTCTATCATCCTTTTTCTCACTGGCCTGGAACTTGTTAAACTGGCTGGATTGGCTGGCAATCAAAGCCCAGAAATATACTTCACTCTGTGTCCCTGGTAGCACTGGTAATACAAACACATACCATCACACTAGCTTTTTGTGAAATGTGTTCTGAGGCCGAACTCCATTCCTCATGCTTCCAAGGCAGGCATTTTACCAACTGAGCTCTGATCTGGATATTTTCTTTTTAATAGTCTTGTTTAAGTTGTATTGAGGACGGTTTTTTGAGAAAGTTTTTTGCTTCATGTCTCATTATTTTACAATCACATTATTTTTCACCTCCTTCTTATATAGTACTTATTCTTCAGCAATAATAAATTTTGCTATTTAACTGAGAGTTCATAGTTTTATTCATTGTATTTATAATTTCTAGAAACTTCACATCTTTTCACTCACTTGGTATTTTTAAATAGTATCTCACTATTTGCTCTTGTCTTTTATCAGATATTATTTCTTTAAAGTTTACTTGAGTTCCATTCTATTTCATACCTTTTTAGAAGTTAAAGATCTTTTGAATCTAAATCTCCAGGGTATTGGTCTGCTCTTGCTGATGCCTGATTTCTCGAACATTATCTAGATTTTGAATTGTTGATTTTATAAAATCCTCAGAATAGATTTGCTGTGAAGTTTTTGTTTTTCAGGATTCTGTCCTGTCTCCCTATCAAGAAATAGCTATAAATTTGTTTCATGGGGTTCATAGAGCCATATGAGTAAGTATAAAATTTAATTTTTAGCCATGAGGGATGGATTTTGGTTGCATATGATCAGTGATTTTACTTTTGGGTAGGAGACATTCTGCCTAGTGTCCAGGTCATGTCAGGAAAGTTTTCTCGTTTCTTCTCTGTCATGGACAGATTCTTATCTTGTCCACTCTTTAATTCATGGCAGAACCTTCCAGTGCATTCCACGGAGATAGTAGGTGCAACTTGTCACCTCAGGTTGGCTCACGGCTTCTGCCCTGTCCTCCATGCACAGCTGAGGGTCTTGGAGAGAGAAGACAGCTTGACTGAAACCCTTGGTAGCTCCTGCTTTTTCTTCAACTTTCTAGCCCTCCTTTTATCACCTTAATAAGAGGGTAATAGTGTGTACAGATTAAAAAGTGACATGAATTTTCCACTTACCTCTTTAATTGTACATAAATCCATTATTATAGCCAATCATTCCTGTAAAATATTCTTAGAGATCATGCTTAAATCAGTTATCATACATGAATTTCTTTTGAAAGTAATTAATTTTGTATTTTGTGATCATTTCTTGACTAAGTGCCTTTTGTTGATTGGTTGTGTTTGATAAGTTTCAACAATGGGCCTCATTCTTTTCTTAATTTTTTTAGTTTATTTTTATTTATTAGTTTGAGAATGACAGATAGGCAGAGAAAGATATAGGCATATATATATATAGAGAGAATGGATGCACCAGGGCCTCCAGCCAATGCAAAAGAACTCCAGATGCATGTGCCATGTTGTACATCTGGTTTACATGGGTCCTGGGAATCGAGCCTTGAACCAGGGTCCTTAGGCTTCACAAGCAATTGCTTAACTGCTGAGCCATCTCTCCAGACCCATTGCTTCATTCTTAAAATGATTTGCATCATGGTGATGTTTTGAACTTATATATAAATTGATTGTTCAAAGTAATATTTAAAAATATTTTACTTAATCATTTGCAAGCAGAGAGAGACTGAGGAGAGAGAGAGAGAGAGAAAGAGAATGGGTGCATCAGGGCCTCTAGCTACTGCAGACAAACTCCAGATACATGTACCACCCTATGCGTCTGGCTTACATGGGTACTGGGGAATAAAACCTGTGTCCTGAGGCTTCACAGGCAAGCGTCTTAACTGCTAAGCCATCTCTCCAGTTCAGAAATACTATCTTTGAACACAGTTAAACTGAAATACAGTGTCATGTTTTTCAGAAATTATGTTATTTTCATATGTACCCTCATGAAAACTATTACATTGAGTTCTAGAAGCTTTTGATACTTTATAGAATTCCATGAACTTGGACCAATATCAAGTAGCCTGTGTCAACTAAAATTGGGGAACAGAATCTATTGTAGGATTATCAGAGACATTGCTTTTATTCTACTTAAAGTACCAATATCTAGTAATATTATCAAGAAGAATACTGCCCCTATATACAAGATATGTTTTTCTATGAACAGAGCTCAAAACTACATGAGAAAAAAGTGACAAAAATAAAATTAAAAATAGACAATTCAACAGTGACAGAGCCTATAATCCCCCCTTTTAATAGTGTAAAGAACCCTAAGTCATAAGATCCACAAAGAAATAGAAACCTCAAATGACTCTCTAACCCACTCAACATTATTGACATCTGTAGGACACACCCGGAATAGCAGCAGACTTCACGTCCTTCTCAGGAATGTACGGAACACACAGCAGGGTAGAGCCCGTGGTGGTTAGTATTATTATCAGCTTGACAGGATCTGCAGTCATCTAGGAAACAAATATTCTGATCATGCGTGTGAGGGAGTTTCTAGATTAGCTTGATTAGGTGAGAAGGCCCACTCTCACGGTGGGTGGCATCATTCCACACACTGGGATTCCAGGCTAAATAAAAAGGAGAAAGAGGCTAGGGGTGGTGGCACATGCCTTTAGTCCCAGCACTAGAGAAGAAGAGGTAGGAGGATTGCCAGGAGTTCAAGGTCACCTTGAGACTACCTAATGAGTTCCAAGTCAGCCTGGGCTACAACACCACCCTACCTCAAAAAAATAAAAAATAAAAAATAAAATAAAAAAGAGAAAGTAGGCTGAACACCAGCATTCATCACCCTCTGTTTCTTCACTGTGGACTGAATGAGATCTGCTGCCTTAAACTCCTGGCACCATGATGAATTGTATCCTTTCAAACTGTAAAACAAAATAAACCCACCCTCCCTTAAGTTTCTTCTCCAGTGTTCGGTTACAGCAGTGAGAAAAAGTCACTAATATAGTGGGCTACAACATGAGTTTCAGTACATTTCGAAATACTGAAATTATAGAAAGTATGTTCTTTGACCTCAGTGTAATTGAATAGGAAATCAATATTTAGAAAATTTAAGAAACTCACAATAGGTGGAAAATAAACAACAACCTCCTAAATAACCCGTGAATCGCAAGTGAAATTAGAAAATATTTTAAAACTAGTAGAGATGAAAATACAGCACACTCAAATTTGTAAGACAACTCAGGAGTACACAGAAGATAACTTTTAATATTTAATGTACAAATTATCATCTTATGATGGACAAAGAAAGGCCTTAAATAAACCACCTAACATTTTACCTGATGTATCTAAGACTATACGAAAAGCAAGGAGAAAAGCAATAATAAATATTATTAAAGAAATAAATAAGTAATAAGAAAATATTACAAACCAAAGTATATTCTTTGAAAATATCAGCAAAAAATAGAAATATTTGGCAAGAATGACAAAGATGAATTGAGGGGATAAATAAGTATGTAGTTATTAAATTGTTCAGAGATAGAGGCGCCATCATTATGGAACTTATGGAATCAAAAGGTTAGTAAAGAAATTAACCTGTCAAGACCGTCTGTTAACAAACTATATAACTTAAATGAGATATCCACATTGGTGATGTGGTGGTTAGAATAAAATATTTCCAATAAACCCATATTTTCTGAATGCTTGGTTCACATTTGGTATCATTTTGGGAGGTGGAACGTTGTTTGAGGAGGGATGTCACTGGGGGCAGACTTTGGGGTGTTATAGCCAGCGCCCCCTTTGCTCACTGTCCTGCTGCTGTTTTCCACCTGCTGTGGCAGAGGTGATGTCCAGCCTCTGCTCATGCCCTGCTGTCCCCTGCTGTCCTTTGCTTTCCTGCTGTCACCTGCTTTAGACTGAGGGCTTTGTCCCAGCAAGGAGGAGGTAAAGGTAACACCTAGAAATATCCAAACTATTAAAAAGAAAGATAAAATGGTCGAATAACAATATTGTGAAATTGACTTAATGAACAAAACTTGGGCTGGGAGATAGCTCAGCAGTTAGAGGCACTTGTTTGTAAAACCCTTTCTCACAATGGAAGTCTCAGCACAAGAGGCTGTATCGTTGCATTCTTTTTTCAAGCATTGAAAGAAGATGAATCTTCATCAAACTCAGTTCTATTTAATTTATCTGTATGTCTTACGCCAGTATTGTACTGTTTTGTACACTGTTGCGCACAGGGGCTTGCATGCATCTGGAGTTCATTTGCAGTGGCTAGAGGCGGCCCTGCTGCACCCATTCTATCTGCTTTTCTGCCTCTCTCTCAAATAAATAAGTGAAATGTGAAAATGATGAATTGGAGAAAAAACATCCCAACTTACTTAATGAACTCAAGGTTACTGACACCAAGTATGCCTCAAGGAAACAAAAGTGCAGATTGTCTCCCCTAATGCATGTATAGAGGTACAAAAAGTCCTCAATAGGTACTAACAAATCAAATTCAGTAAAATATGTGTAAGTTTATGTAGTATAATCTAGGGGAATTTAATCCACGAATGCAAAATTGATCAATATACAATAAGAAATCAATTAAATTCACTTTATAAGAATAACACATTTCGGGCTGCAGAGATGGCTTAGTGGTTAAGGTGTTTGCCTGCAAAGCCAAAGGATCCTGGTTCGATTCTCCAGGACCCAGATACACAAAGAGGTGCATGCATCTGGAGTTCATTTGCAATAGCTAGTAGCCCTGGCATACCCATTCTCCCTCTTTCTGTCTGTCTGTCTCTCTCTCTCTCACTCACTCACTCTCTCTCTGTCTCTTCTTCTCTCAAATAAGTAAATAAAAATAAAAAAGAGTAACACATTTTAAAATATGTAATTATCACAGTGGGTGCAAAAGAGTCATGTGACCAAATACGTCTTAATAAAGCACAGAACAACCTAAGAATATAAGCAAACTCTTTGATCTGATAAATCTGAGTGGAAAGAATATAATATCCATTAATTCGTGAATGGATAAAGACAATATGGTATATACATACAATGGAATATTTCCCAGAAAAAAAAATCATAAAGTACTATTGCATGGTATAATGTGTTACACTGTCATAAGAGATGTTTTATTACATTACCCACTTACATTAAATGTGATAAATAGAAAATTCATAGAGGTTAATCATAGAGAATAGTGGTCGCTTAATGATAGGGAACTGGAGTGATGGGAATGATTATTACTGAGTTGGTTGGAGGAGGGAAAACATCGAAAATCTTCTAAAGTTCTGTTGTTACCATTGTGCAACTCTGGATATGCTAAAGACCAAGGAATTTTTCATTTTAATGAGTGAAATTTTATGAAGTATTAAAATATTTAAATAAAGCTATTAAAGAAAAAAATGATCTCAAACCATCTTATTATCAAGGAAAAGTAATTAAAAAATAATCCAAATTTAAAATAAATGCAAACCAAATTGAGAAACACATTAAGAAGTTCATATATCATAACTAAGTAGAGTTCATCCTAAGGATATAAGATTGGTTCAATATATGCAAATTTATAAATTTAACATACCATGGAAATAGACTTAAGGACAGAAGTCACATGATTATCTCAATAAACTCAGAAAAGGCATTTGATAAAGCCTATATATCTTCATAATAAACATTCTGAAAAAAAGAATAGAAGCAACATAACATAATACAGGCTAACTATGACAACACTATAGCCAATGTTATGAAGAATGAGGAAAACAGAACATTTCTTTTTAATTGTTTTAAAATCTTACTCATTTAATTTGAGAGAGAGAAACAGAAGGAGGAAGGGAGAAAGAGAGAGAGAATGGGTGTACCAGGGCCTTCAGATGCTTGCATCATCTATTTGCATCTAGCTTTATGTGGGATCTGGGGAATTGAACTCAGGTCATAGGCTTTGCAGGTAAGGGCTTTCCAAGTCTTGCTTATTTTTTTCTTAAAAATGAGAGGACGCTCACACAAGGTTTTTATGGGAGATGATCAAAGTTGAGAACTGAAAATATCACTCCATTCCTTGGAAAAGAAAAGAGGATGCAAGGATCCTACTTGGGTTGGTAGTGTATCCATTTAAATATATTTGCTGATTGTAGGCATGTTTCTGCCTGTAAGATGTGGTTGATAATTCTTGCTTGACTTAAGTCACCACACAGAAAACAAGAACACATGGACTTGTATGAAAGACATTCTGAGCATAAAATTAATAAGAAAGGACCTGACAGTTGTCTTGGAATGCAGGAGTCAAATCTGTCTTGGATTTACAGTTTGAGACACGGGATGAAATATCTATCATAAAGAAGAGCAGGTTGTACAGAAAATCATCAGATGAATTTTGAATATGTTAAACTTGATAGATTTATCAAGTGAACCCATTAATTTTGTATCTTGGGGAAATCCTGGCATGTGGGAGTCTTGGACATGTTTGTGATGGAGCACTTTTTCATGAGTTCAAGGTTTGTCCTCTCTGTTAACTTTATTCCAACTTCTCCCGTCACGGTTGTCTGCCCCTGCCTCTTTCCCCGTTATTCTGTCATAAGCCAGCAGTGACTGCTAAGTCTTCATAATCTCTTCAGCTGCATCCTTGTGTTTGACTGAAGGCCTCAGAGAACAGACCTCATAAGTCAGTAAACTGCAGATGTACTCAAAAGTATGGATAAGGAGTCAATTTAAGTTCTATTTTTTTTAATGTGTAGTTCAAGTTCTATCACAAATGTGTAACTGATTTCACAAACGTTAAATATTCTACAAACTGTGTAGAAGTGCAGAAAAGATGGATCTGTTGACAACCGTCTACTAAAAAGGCAGGCTGAACTTCATACTAGATCCTCATGGTATCACAGTAATAGAATTTAGGAAAACAAGAAATGTCTTCCTTCCTTGTGTGACTCAATGGATTATTTGTCCCTGCATAATAGCATGTTTCAGATTTAGTTGTTGGTGCTTTAGATTCATTACTTGAAGACAGTGTGTACATGGTTTTAAATTTTTGTCCAGTACCCACTTGAGCTTCTCTCGTGTAGGCAAAATAGGGGTGATGGGCTAGATGGAGGAAGACCCTAGACATGGAGGTGCTCCTGCTATTTACCCTGACAGGGTATGGCAAAAATATAGCAATATGCTAGGCCTATAGTGTGTGGCACTAGACAGAAATTTGAAAAGAACAATGAGTATGTCAAAACACATTCTATCTAATCGCAGCATCAGTTCTTGTGAGTTGAAGTTCTAGTTCAGGGTCCAGAGGGTAAAGTGCTGGTAGTTACAAGCGTGAGGCCCCAAGCTGGGATCCCCAGCACCAACCGAAAGCTGGGCACGGTGGAGCTGGGGAGCTGGGGAGATGGGGAGATGGAGAGAGGATTCAATGGGGCTTTGTGACTTTGCTAGTCTGGTTGAGTAGCTGACCTCTGGGTGCATCAAGAGACCCTGTCTCAAAAAATAAGATCGAGAGCAACCGAAGAAGACACTAGACATTGACTTCTGACCTCCACTTAAACCCACAAAAATGCCTTCATTCATAAACATATGAACATGTGTTCATATACAAATACTCAGACACATGCACTTACAACAGATGCACACACACACAGACACACATCATCATCATGATGTAATATAGTTCCTTCTGAAATCCCTGTTATCCTTGGACAGCCACTGATATATTCATTACTCACACAAGATTTTGGGAATTATTTAGTATCACTTCTCAGACTTTTGGCTAAGCTCAAGTGTAATAACAGATATTACTTAATGACTAGATACACTCTAAATTTCCTACATTTCAGAGCAAGTCAAAATGTCTGAGCAAAGGGGCTGAAGAGACGGATCGGCAATTAAGTGCTTTTTATGCACAAGCATGAGGGTCTGAGGGGATCTGTAACTTCTTGAGTTCAAGTCTCCCGATCCACCATAAAACAGCTAGAACCACAGGGGAACACAGGCCTGAAATCTTCAGAAATCCTGAATGAGTGATAGAGGCTCAGGGTCAAATAAAAGAAGACAAAAGGTTTATCCTATGTTCTGCTACATTCAACAGGCCTGTGACCACCCCCCCCCCCCGTACCCACCACCACCACAGGAAAGACTATGGGCACCACAGGGACACATACACATGCTCATACCACACACACACACACACACACACACACACACACACACACACACACAAAATAAGAAAATGATGATAATAAATATACTGAGCAGGCATTTTGTCCCAGTCTGTAATCATCTCTGTCATTGATTCTAGTGTGTTCATACAGCATTGGAAGCCATGGCCAATGCAGCCAGACAACTTCGGTGTACTAGAGCATACACTAAAACCTCCAAAGCATGCTGTGGTCAGTCCTGGGACAGACAGGTGTGCGGACTCCACATACACTGGCGCTGGCATTTCCTGAGGGGAATATATTTGCATGTATTCCAGAGCAATGATACTTCAATAAAATTTTCCTCTTTTTTTTCTCTGCTCAAGGATATGATCAGTAATGTCAAAAGAAGACAAAAATAAAATGCCAGTGCCTATTTTTACATTGCTGCTCTACAGTGGCTGCACCAACCATTAGCAGAATTGATGAGCTTAAATCCCTGTCATTATTCTGACTGATGCATCGAAGCCTGGGGGTGATTTTGCCTTTGGTATCACTGAAACTTAATATGAACAATATCACTGGAAACAATCACATAATAGGGCCTTTATTGTTGCTTCATTAGCACCCAGAGGTGGTTTTGCAAGGGATTACTCCCTTTTATTCAGCAAGAGGATTTTTTCTTTCTTCTCTCTGACATTGTGTTTTTTATATGAGAAGATTGCGCCGAGTGATGTGGTGCCAAATACAACACAGGCTTTTTATCTAAGTTTTTGTAGGGGGAAGAAAATGACCCGGGAAAGTAGTCATTCTGCTACTAGAAAAACTTTAGAGTGAAAATTAGAATTATAATATGCTACAATGACATATTCAGACAGGGACCTGATGCCAGCCTCATTATAACTGGTTTACAGCATCCATGGAAACAACTCTCTCACTCACTAAATTACTATACATCCCCAAATTTTGGACGAGAAATCTACACAGATGTAGAATCTAAATAGAACGAGTGAGAGCAAGGCGTTGGCAATGATCCAGGCAAAGAGGACAGTGGAGACAAATAAGTGGTTTGATTCAGCCATTTCCTCAACTACACACACCATGTGAGTCACTCCTATCATTGTCCTATAAATCCAGTCATTCATTTACTCAGAAACTTATTCAGCATCTACTTTGTGCCCATCTCCATTCTAGAAACATGGAAAGCTGTTGTTGTCTTTAAAGAAATGAATATAATGTATACTATGTCTTGTGCTTCTTTGTACTGTGGGGGGAAAGGAGGGTCAGAAAGCAGCAGAACATTCTAGAGATAGGGTGTGCTTCAACTTAAATAGCTTTCTATCACCACCACAAAACATCAAAGAAATCTATTTAATGAAGAGAAAAAGGTAACTTTGCCCTATAGTCTTGAAGCTCATAGTGCACCATCAAGAGGCCCATTGCTTTGGGACTCATTTGTAAGTGTATGTAGTGAATAAAAAAGAAAAAAGAACAACAACAAAAAAACACCTCACCAGTCCAGAGCAAAAGAGAAAATGATAGAGTCCCACAGTCTGCTTCAAGGGCATACTCCCAGTGATAAAAATTTTCCACTAGGCCCCACCACCCATAGCACCATCCTGAAGACTGGACTTTCAACACATGGGGGAACCGTTACATAAACCAAGACAAAATTGCACTCAGAAAGTGATCTTTGAGGGCTGGGTATTTAACTGATTGGTAAAGCAATTGCCTAGCATGTATGAGGCCCTGGGTGTGAGTACTGATACCGGAAAGAAGAGAGAAAGAGAAGAAAGGAAGGAGGAGGAAATAAGGTGACAATGGAACAAAAGCCAGAAGAGAAGGAGGGATTTAACACAGTGCACAAGTGAGGGGAACTGTGGTAAGAATGAAGAGCAAAGGCAAAAGTTGAGCAGAGCATGATGGGAAAGTTTTTGAGCATCAGGGGCGCGCCTGTATAGCTTCCAAATGTGAAGGCCCACAATTGGAGGTGAGGTTTGAGACCTAAGGAGGGGACCATTGTGAGGTTTTAAGCATTTAGGGAAAAGGAAATGGGAAATTTAATGGAGTGTTAATGATGAGAAAGACGAGCCAGGCATGCAGTCCCAGCACGTAGGCGACAGAGGCAGGAAGAAAGAATTTTAGGCCATCCTGGGCTACATAGCAAGTACATGCTTCAAAAGAGAAAAACAAAAGTGCTATTTATTCTAGCTGCTATGTTCAAAAGAAACTGAGGTGAGAGGAGAAGGCAAGAGCTTCAGATTCAGGAGCTGTTGCAGTGCCAACCTCTTTGGAACATGCCTAAAAAATCAGCTGTTGGGCTGGAGAGATGGCTTAGCGGCTAAGCACTTGCCTGTGAAGCCTAAGGACCCCAGTTCGAGGCTCGATTTCCCCAGGACCCACGTTAGCCAGATGCACAAGGGGGCGCACGCGTCTGGAGTTCGTTTGCAGAGGCTGGAAGCCCTGGCGCGCCCATTCTCTCTCTCTCCCTCTATCTGTCTTTCTCTCTGTGTCTGTTGCTCTCAAATAAATAAATTTAAAAAAATTAAAAAAATCAGCTGTTAATCAACTAATCAGTCAAGTAATCAAATCAGCAGTGGGGGAAGAAAACTGAATGATTCCAATAATCCAGGTGAGAGACAATAATGGATTAGAAGAAGAGGAAGACAGTTATGGCATTGATGGGAGGTATTGATATTTTGAATGTATTCAAAGGGTGGAGACAACAGGACAGTCTATTATACGTAGTCATAAGAAAGGAATGTCATAGTATGAAAAGACTGAAATCTAATGGTTTAAGCTTGTACAGGTAAAAGATGATGGGATTCACTGAGCGAAAGAAAGAGAAAGCAAGAAAGGGAGGAAGGAAGGAAGGAAGGAAGGAAGGAAGGAAGGAAGGAAGGAAGAAAGAAAGAGAGAGAAAGAAAGGGGACTGGAGAGATGGTTTAGTGGTTAAGGTACTTGTCTGTGAAGCCTAAGGACCCATATTTGATTCCCCAGGACCCATGTAAGCCAGACGCACAAAGTGAAGTAAGTATGCAAGGTTGCACATGTGCGCAAGTTGGTGCACACATCTGGCTGCAGTGGTTGGAGGCCCTGGCACACCGATTCTCTCCCTCCCTCTCTCTCTCTCTCTCTCTCTCTCTCTCTCTCTCTCATTCCCTATCTCCTCTCTCTTGCTCTCACTCTGATCTCGCTCATAAAAAAGAAAGGAAGGAAAATGTGAATGAAGAGGCGATTGGGAAAGGTTCTGGGGTTCAGTTTTATACATGTGAAGTTTGAAATGACTGTGAATTTCTACAGAAATTGCAAGATAGCTAGATCCAACTTTGGATGTTAATGAAGATCCTCCTAAGCTAAATCTTAAACAGCATTGTTAATAAGAATTTGGTTACAAAGTGACTGCTTAAGAACACCATGGAAGCGTGTGCAGTCTGATTGCAGAAAGTATGGCCGAATGGCATGAGATTATGGATTATGGGATGTCCATTGTTCTTTTCTGCCTCCTTCCTGGATCATGGAAGCTCTTGGCCCCCTTTTTCCTTCCACTACCCAGTTCTATGGGCCCTGGAAGACATGACTTGAAAGAGCAGCAGCGTCAGGCAGAATGTGCCAACACAACTTTCCAACTTGGCTCCAAACAGCTTATCAACCCTACCCTTCCAAAAGAAAGCCTGACTGGCTAGGTTATACCATTTATTACCTTCTTCCATAACCTAAATCTATAGACTGGAGAGGAATCACAACCATTATTGTTGGATTTTCCTTCCTTTATATAAATATAAGCAACATTCTCTTAATGTTGATTTCTTTCCTCTGATGCTACCTAGCTCCACAGCCTTGTCATTACATCTGAATCAATAGTTTAAGCACAAAGGCTGTAACAAATCCAGCTGTTGGTCTAGCCGTGGAACTTTTCACTTGTAAAGATACAATTGCTAAAACGATAATATTTCCCAACATACACAATGAAAAGCATTTGGTCACTCATTATTTTCTTGGATCTCATTTTCTTGGGCTTCTGCTGGATTTATATGTAGTATTGTTCTGCTAAACTGGCTCTGGGGAGGCAGATGGGATGTGTCATTTGCTGATTTTCATGTTTTAATGACCCCCTATATTGCTGACTTCAACTTATATTGGTAAGAGATGCATCTCCTCACAGAGCATAGCATGTCAGTGATAAATGTGGTCTACTTTTTCCGATATGCAGTTGATCTCAAGGGCCACCTTCTAAACAATATGGAGCCTAAAGAAACCTCTAGACAGGATAATATTCATTATATATAATAATTAATTTATGTTTTGAAACTAAGTCTTACTGTATACCCAGGTTGCCCTCAAACTCACCATGTAGCTTAGGCTGACTTCAAACTCACAGTCCTCCTGTCTCAACCTCTGAGTTTTGGGCTCATAAGCATGAGTGGCCTGCTTGTACGAAGTGTCTAAGTGACCTGACTGTAAGGATAGTAAGGCTTGAGTTAAGATGAAGGAGAGTTCTAGCCTCAGAGTAGGCTCACAAGTCAGAGAGGAGGAAGAAGAAGCCTTAAAGGACTGCAAAGAAATGATTAATGAGTGCAGAAGGAAACTAGGATGCTGATTTGCCTGAAAATCCTGCGAATATTATTCCAGATGAGACTGGAAAAGGAACAGCCTTTCCAGGGCTTCCCTGATAGTGGTCAGAGGCATCTTGATTATTATAAGATCATAATTGCTGGATGTCATGAAGTGGGAATTTAACAGTGTTCTAGATTTCAATATGATTAGCATCTAAAATAGGAATAAGTTTAATTTCTTTTTCAAGAGATATTTGTGAATCAGAGTGTATGCAGGCACGTGCTCACATGGAGGTCAGGGGACCACCTGGAGGTGTCCGGGCTCCATCTCCTTTGAAGCTCTCTTGCTGATGCAAATGCACTGTCAGTACCAGAGGAAGGCCAGAGTAGCTGGTCCATGAGTTTCCAATTCTCCTGCCTCCACCTTCTACTATTGTAGGCACATTAGGATCACAGATGCATGTGCCATTTTGCAGTCACCTTTATGTGGATGCTGGGAAGTTGAACCCAGGCCAGTAGGCTGCACAAGCAGGCACATTTATCTGCTGAGAGAGAGAGAGAGCGCGCGTCCCCTAGCTCTTTTATTTTCTTCATGGTTAGTTCATTCAGTCCTATCAGAAATGGACTTATGCACTAAGATATATGTTGGAAAGAAACTTTAGTTAGATAAATAAAGTATGAAGTATTTGTGTTTTTAATGTAAATATAAAAATGTTATGTACTCTGGGGAAAAGAGCACATTATAAAATAGTATAAACTTTAATAAAACCCTGAAGCTTAAGGTGGCTAATAATTGATATGTCAAAAAAAAAGAGACTGACATAAACTAGTATAAATGGTGACATTATGCTATTAGATTGTAAAGAAGTTTCCCTTCGTTTCAAGTGAATACAGTCAGAAAGTCCACTACACTGAGGTCTTGTATAGACATATAGTGTTTAAAGCCTTTTAAGAAGGACAAATATTTGTTGCTTTTTCGGCACATATAAGATTCTATTAGATTATAGTAACTGGAGTTGAATCCATGAAATATGCTTAGTTATTTTTTTTTGTTGCAGAACTGCATTTCTTATCTTTGTTGCCACATAAATATTAATTGGGTTTCATGTTAGAGTCGTAGAATCATCTTAAACCCCGAGGGCCAGGGAAAGCTGCTAGTGAACAGCGTCGAAAGCTTTGGACGGCGCCAATCATCTGTCACCACACATTGTCATCTCAGCTGGGCAGCCTGGCAATATTGCAGTAGGCTATTGTTTGTGGAGAAAGCTGATATTAGGAGGAGATGTGATAAGAATGCCTTTAAAAAACTAATTGAAAGCTATCTGCTTCTTGGCACTAGCATCTTGTACCTCTCTGTAGTTTATCGCGTTAGAGTTCTTTTATTCAGACTTTTTATAAAATTCCATTATTTAAAAATTGAGGGCAGAGAGATGGCATGTAAGAAGCTTTATATATTAGTCCGATACTCAGTGATAACCCTTTCTCCTCTACAACACCACAGATCCTACTTTATTGAAAAACATAGGAAATCCATCAGAAAATAATGAAATAGGAACTCACTTCGCCCACGTTCCAAATTTTACCGCAATTTTTACACAGGAAAAAGAAAATTTTAAATGGAAGAAAACATTATGAAGCTTGGGGTGAGAATATTTCTAATAAATCATGTTCTTTTTAATATTTTTTTCAACTGATTGCCCTACAAATCTCACAGCTAGATAAATGCATGGGGGGATACATGATAAGCAATCAAGTAAAATAATTATAGAATCCAGGTTTTCATTATGTAATTCACTTGTGTCTTTAGTATATTTGAAAAATTTCATCATGTATTATTGGAAACACAAAACATTCAAATATTCCACATGCTGGCCTGATTAGTAAAAATGGAATAAATGTTTGTGTTTTTTCATCAAGTGATTATTGGTGAAATTTAAGTAATCTTGCACCCTTTTTTTTAAGAAAAGATTTATTTTTATCTATTTATTAGAGAGAGAGAGTGAGAATGGGCCTTTAGCCACTGTAAACAAACTCCAAATGCATGCGCCACCATGTGCATCAGGCTTACGTAGGATCTGGAGAATTGAACCTGAGTCCTTAGGCTTTGCAGGCAAGCGTCTTAACCACGAAACCATCTCTTTAGCCTGCAGCATTTTGCTTGTTGAGAAAATGCTATGCTTCTAATCTGAATGTGAGGAGACATGAACTTGGAAGAAGAATGAATGAATTAAACCATATAATAATATGTAGGAAAAATACAGTTCATAGAAAGAAAGTAGCAAGGGATGTATACTTATATTTTTTTATAAAAGACCTAGAAATAAACCAATGTGAGAAAAGTACCTGTTTCCCCATAGAAATACATTAAGTTGACTAACATGCACATTTTACTTAGCTTTTATTTCTATCTTTAAGCCCCCAAAGTAGGAGCGAACATAACCTGTTGTGAGAAGCCCCTTCTCTTGTGCTAGACTTCTGTGTTAGACTTCTGCTCTAGCCATGGCGTTCTGGGACTTGCACATGGTTTGCGACGTCTCTGCCTCCTCCCTTCCTTCTGCACGGAAGAGGGTGTAAGCAGAAGCATCAGATGGCTGTAGGCGCCTAGCTACGCAGTAGCACAAATACCAGCTGAACGTATTTTTGGTCAGGTACAAAGAAACAAATGGCTGTTGGTTTTTCCAAATGTTGTTTACCCTTCTGATAGTCTTCCCAACAACCATCATTTATAAATATGTATGGTATTTATTTCAGCAGGAGTACAAAGTAAGGAAGGTGCTCTCGTACCAATGTTTGTTTTCCCAGCATGATATTGAGCCCTTAACCAAATGGAACTGAGACTACCTGGTGGTTACTACTAGGTTTAATGTTTCTAAAAATAAATAAATAAAACAAGAGAGAGGGGCTGGAGAGATTGCTCAGTAGTTCAGGCAATTGCCTAGAAAAGGAGAGAGAGAGAGAGAGAGAGAGAGAGAGGGAGAGAGAGAGAGGAGAACAGAACTTTGTATAAAATATGTGGCAGAGAAAAAAAATACTTGGCATGATCTTTACCTCTGCTTTTCATGAACACCTTGTATTTCAAGGCCACTTTCAAGTGTCAGGTAAGCAGTATGCACAAGCCTTTTCAAAACCCAGTGTTCAGAGCAAGATTCAGGAGAAATGATAGTGAAAGTTGTTGAGGGTTTAATATCAGAGAATAAAAGTTCATAGGAAGTAGAGTGACAGGATTTGGGGCAACAAGGACACGTACTTTCCACTTTAAAAACATTTGATTTATTTAATTTATTTACTTGAGACAGAGAGAGGGAGAGAGAGAGAAATAGAAAGAGTGGGAATGGGCGCTCCAGGGCCTTCAGCCACTGAAAATGAGCTCCAGAAGCATGCGCCACCTTGTGCATCTGGCTTACATGGAACCTGGAGAATCAAACCTGGGTCCTTAGGCTTTGCAGGCAAGTGCCCTAACTACTAAGCCATCTCTCCAGCATCATACCTTCCAGCTTAAGTGTACGGAGAGAAAGGAAAACTAACAAGTCCAAAAAATGTTTAATATGAGAACAACCTGAACATCCTGCTTCCAGAATTTTCTTTTTTGTTTCTTTCAAAATATCAATGTTCCAAGTCTGAAACTAAAGGCCATGTTAGGCCTGCACATCACATTTGTGTACAGAAATGGACTTGAAATAGTGAACTGTTAAGTTTGTTTGGGAAAGAGGGTGTTGTGAAGAAGACAAACTGGGTCTTAATCCATTTTGTGTGTCTGTAACAGCATCCCAGAGACTGGATTAGTCATACAGCAGAGAAATGCGTTTTTCACTAAGAGGCCAAGAAGTCCAATACCAAGGGTCCACATTTGGCAAATTCCATCTTGCTGAATATAACATGTCATGAGACAGTGCACCAGAGATAATTCTTTTTGCTAACAAAGCCACTCCAGGGATGAGCAAGTCATTTCCTCAATAAGGCATGACCGTAGACCTGAGAAGGGTACTGCGGAGGCCTACTAACCTTTCAGTGGGCTCCTTCCTAACGCCAGCACAAATTTCAGCATGCATTTTTGGAGGGGACATTGCAAACACAGGACGCTGAAATTGTGGGTAGAAGCAAAACCCAGATCCAGCTGTAGCAGTGTCTAAGAGGAATCAGCTCTCAGTACTTTGACCAGAAAGCATGAGCAAAATTTATACAATGAATATTTTATCAGCCAAGACTCAATATAGGAAATGCACAGTAAAAGTGTTAAAAAGAAATGAATTGGATATATCAAATTACTTAAAACATTGTTGGATGGCTGAGGAGCTATGTTCTCTAGCCTTTATGAGTAACTAGAACAATAAAAAGAAGATTCGCCCAAGAGCATTACCATCTTGGTGGCTAGCACTGGACTCGGAATTCAAGTGCACACACCAGTTCCTGGTAACGAAGTCAGAGGTGGAAATTTAAAAAAAAAAAAAAAAAAGTTGTCATTTTTGCTGCTAGCCACTCAGGACTTAAATAACCACTTCTGCAACACTGGAGAAGGATAGATTCACCCACCATTGACCTTGCCTGCTAGCAGGAAGAGCTAAAAGAGGAAAGCAGAAAAAAAGTCCATGTCACTCACTTATGCCTCTGAGAGGTTATACAACCAGTTGATAGAGAGAATGAGGTCCAAAACCTTAGTTGTACAGTCTTCTCAAAGCTAGATGTAAAAGGAACATAGAAGGAGAAATCAATCAATCAATATACAATCCAGAAATTAAAAATACACTATTTGCTATGGATACAGTATCCACAAGTAGAAAATGTTTACAGGGCTGGAGAGATGGCTTAGTGGTTAAGGCACTTGCCTGCAAAGCCCAAAGGATCGTAGTTCAATTTTCCAGGACCCACGTTAGCTAGATGTACAAGGGATGCATGCATTTGGAGTTCATTTGCAGTGGTTGGAAGCTGTGGCATGCCCATTTTCTCTCTCTCTCTCTCTGCCTCTTTCCTTCTCTCTTAAATAAATAAAATATTTTAAAAAATAAAATGTTTATAGATAGGTGTATAACTTACATTTCAATTCCTGTACCTAAAATCATGACTTGAGCAACATGTCTGTATACAACATAAGTACATACATTAGTCAGGTTTTCGTGATGAGGAAAGATGCCTGAGAGTAACATTTTTTAAACATTTTATTTGTTTGAGAGAGGGAGAGAGAGAGACCGAGAGAATGAATGGACATGTCCAGGCTTCTAGCCACGGCAGACAAATACTGGATGCATGTGCCACCTTGTGCATCTAACTTTATGTGGGTACTGGAGAATTGAACCTGAATCCTTTGGTTTTGCAGGCCAGTGACTTACCCATTAAGTCATCTCTCCAGCCCATGAGTAACAATTTAGAAAGACCTGCTTTAGGTCATAGGTGAGGGCTCCCGTCCATGGCTGGCTCACTCTGTGGTTCTGGGAGGTGCTGAGGCAGAGCATCCTGGTATGAACACTGCTCACATCCTGAAGTCAAGAAACAGAAAGGAAAGGGACCAGGGCGAAGATATGCTCTTTAGAGGTACACACCCCACTGGCCTACCTTCTCTGACTACCCTCGTGCCTCTCCCACCTCCCAACAATCTGTCACTGGATTCATCCACTGAAGATATCAGAGCCCTCATAGTAGTAGACTGTCATCTAACCATGGAACTTTCAGCACATGCACCTTTGGAAAATGCTTCATATGCAAGACACGTGTAACAATATGCATGTGAATTAAATATGTATTTGAAGGCTCAGCCTGATGATTGGCTAAGTTCAACTCCCGAATTTTGTCATTCCTTAAGAGTTTAATCTTGTGCTAGTTAATTAACTGATGTCAATCTTAGTTTACATAATAAAAACAAGCATTACAAAAATGATGTCTTATAGATTTGGTGCCAAGGATAAGAAAATACATTCAAAGTGCGTATTTAGTATCAGATTCATTTCTGTTACTACTGCTGATGTTGTCACTAGTTGGCCGGAGTCAGGCACTTTACCAATCAAACTTGGATTTGAATCTGGTTGAGAAAATGGGCCATGTTATTATGGAAACTTTCCCTAAAACTCCTATTTTGAATTTTTTTTTAATTATTTATTTATTTATTTAATTTATTTTACTTGAGAGAGAGATACAGAAATAGGTATGAAGACAGAGAGAGAAAGAGAGAGAGAATGGGCATACTAGGGCCTCCAGCCACTGCAAACAAACTACAGATGCATGTGCCCCCTTGTGCATCTGGCTCACATGGGTCCTGGGGAGTTGAGCCTAGGTCCTTTGGCTTTGCAGGCAAGAGCCTTAACTGCTAAGCCATCTCTCCAGTCCTGTTTTGAAGTTTTAATATATAAATGAAAATTATGATTTTATCTGGCATCGATTGTTGTGATTAAAAATAAGTAAAATAATTCATTTAAATTTATTTTAATAGTGTCAGACACAAAAATTTCAGGATATTCTTTTTCAAAAATATGTTATTTATGAAAGAGAGGAAGATAGAGAGAAGGAGCATGCCAGGGCCTCTAGCCACTTCAAACAAACTCCAGATGCATCTGACTTTATGTGGGTACTGCGGAATCAAACCCAGGTCATTAGGCTTTCCAGGCAAGTGCATCAACCACTGAGCCATCTCTCTAGCCCTAGAATATTCTTAAAATAGATTTAGACTGGGGAGATGGTTCCGTGAAGAAAGCACTTACTAGTGAGGTGTAAGTACTTGAGTTTGGACCCTGAATATCTATATAGAAGCTGTATACAGTAGTAGGCATCTGTAATTTCAGTATGCCTACAGTGAGAAGGGAGGCAGAGATAGCAGAATTCCTTAGAAGTTTGTAGGCCTGCTAACTTGGTGAAGGCAGTGTTAAACAATGGGAGACCTTCCTTCAAACTAGGTGAAAGACTGACACCCAACGTTGAATTCTAACTGCCACATGCATACCTTGGCATACGTGTCCAGTGCTCATACCCATGAACATACATCAACATATGCATCTTACACCCACCTGTGGTCAGTGGGGGCATGTTTTAAATTTACTTTTAGAATTCTCTTTACAAACATCAGTCTAGCTGACAACATATTGTAACAGCCTGTGCTGTAAGCAGCTGCCTTGCAGAGCTCACACTTATACAGTCTCTTCTTGCTCCCAGAGGTTAGGTTAAGTCATTGAGCTCTGTCATCTAGATTGTGTAAGTGTACTCTGTGATGGGCCTACAATAACAAAATTATCTTACTGCTTCAGATGGTCTCTACATTGTGAAGGACTGCATGAATGTGTATTATTCATTTAACTATCACAGCTTTAGGTGCCAACCTCTATAGTTCATTATGTCATTTTACAGATGTAGAAACTAAAGCATGAGAGGTGAATGGAGGGTCACACAGATATTAGCAGTAGATTGAATAATCAAACCCAAGGAGGATAGGCTTCAGGTAGTCTTCCTATCAAGCAAGGACTACCTATTCTCTAATGAACATAGTAGAGTAATGTTAACTTGTTGGATAGTCACTTCATGCTTCCAAACCTGGGATTTCTTATCTTACAAGGAATTGTTAAGTATTTGTAGTTAGAAAGTTGGGAATTTTTGTCCTGCAGAATTCATGGAGGTGGGAATACATGGATACTTAAAATCAGTTACAGAGAAAGAAAAGTACCTTTGCCTGAAAGGGATAGAGATGTAGGAGTAAGCAAGGTTTCAGGGGTGTTTAAGTTTTTCAATAGCACCAAAATAGGAAAAAGCAAATGGGAAAATAGTATGAAGACAGTGATAATTTTGATGTTTGCATAGAAAGGTTTTTAGCAGATCATGAGTGATTACATTTTGAGGAGAATAGAGGATTGATTTATGAACTCCACACTGAGAAGCACTGGGGAATATTCAATGGAGAGTGTATTTTAAACAGGATCTTAAAAAATTTATTTATTTATTTATTATTTATTTGCAAGCAGAGACTGATAGAGACAGACAGAGAGAATGGGCAGGCCAGGGCCTTCAGCTGCTGAATATGGACTCCAGATGGATGTACCACTGTGTACATTTGACTTCAAGTGAGTAATGGGGAATCAAACCCCAGGTTTTTAGACTTTGCAGGCAATGCCTTACCTTATATGCCAAGCCATATCTCCAGCCCCTTCAAGTTATTTTCTTAAATGATTCTAATGACTACTTTTAAAGAATTTTTTAGGTTAGCCCATTTTGAGCATTTTCAGATGAGCCTAAATAATGGTACCAAGCTGCCTGTATTCACTGAAATGAAAACTAATAAATTAAATTAAAAAAAAAAAAGCACTGGGATTCTCTAGCCACTGTAAACAAACTCCATGCACCAGCCTGAGCATCACGCTTTACATGGATACGAGGAAGTTAAACTTAGATCCTTTGGCTTTGCTGGCAAGTACCTTAACCACTAAGCTATCACCATAAATGTAGCATTAGGATTCTCTGTCAATTGCATTTTGTCTTTTTGTTTCTGGTCAGAAATGGTGTAATGGAGAAGGACGTCAATACAACTAAGCTTGGTGGTTCTTTCGATAATGTCATAATGCCAAATACATAGTATGCTTTTAATTCTGAAATTTACAAAAGTGTTTTTTTACTCAAAAACACCCTGGTCAAAACAAGATATGCCAGAAAGAGAAGACGATATGTCCAGCACCATTATAAATTCACTATGTAAGGGAGTACTCCATTAAGTTCCAAAATGACTATAAGTTCTAACCAAGAAAATGAAGAAGCCTTTCAGAAGGAGCTAAAATTCTTCTGTTTAGATTTGTACTGTCCAATTCAAATAAACTTGGACCTCTGAGAATGTGAGAATGTAGCCACTACTGTAGAATTTACAACTGAGTAAAAAAAAAAAATTGTTGGGATTATTGGTTTGGACTAATTATAATGATTTTTTAAGTCTTGAGAAATTCTAAAATGTGTCATGTGTAGAAAAATGACTAGGTCATGGAACAGCCCACTAAATCTCTAGGGACAAGTCAAGTTTGGAAGTGGAGAAACTTTAAATGGGAGGCTGTAAGACTTACAACTGAGCTGAACTCATGAACTCAGCTCTACAAAAATGGTTTCAAGATGGACTTATTCACTGATAAACTGCTGTTGGAGTTTACCTGTTCAGTTTCTTGGCATCTTTGATAAAGAGAATAAAAGATGAAAGATTTTTTTACCTGAAAGTTAACTTTCATGATTTATCTGTCAGCAGTCATAAAATGAGCCTTGGAGAACTAGGAAAATGGGGATTGTGTCTGTGTAGAAACTTCAGGACATAAAGATATGTTGGTGAGCCTTAGTTTTCATCCTAACAGCAGAGCCTGTGTGAGTTCTTACTAGTGGCATCACTTACAATGTAAAGGAGCAGAAGAGAACTCCATCAGCCTTCTCTTGTGACTGAACTCGGGAAGCTGAATGCCCTGGTGGTTCATCTGCAGAAGGCTGTCTGCTTGTCCACAAGTTGCACTCACATAGCAAATGCACTCTTTTCATAAAAGAAAAATCAATACATGAGTGGGTGGATAGACAGATAAATAGATAGATAAATGACAGATACTAATACAGATGGTGAAAAACAATTATTGTTTCCTGTGGATAGTGGAGGACAAAAGTGTGAAAATGGGATAATAGTTAACATTTATTGAGAAACATTATACATTCCAATCCAAATCAACTGTTTTTTTCTAATAATTCTTATACTAATCCTTTAGGAATATAGTTATTACTTTTATGAGAGATGAGAGAGAGAGAGAGTGAAAGACTTGGTGCACCAGTGTCGCCAGCCACTGCAATTGAACTCCAGATGCATGTGCTGCCTTGTGGGCATGTGCAAACTTGAACACTTGCTTCACCTTGTGCATCTGGCTTATATGGGATCTGCAGAGTCAAACATGGGTCCTTAGTCTTGGCAGGCAAGCTCCTTAATCATTAAGCCATCTCTCCGGCCCTAGTTATTTTTTTTTAAATTTCAGATGAGAGAAACAAGTTTATCTTTCCAACTGTAATAGCAATATAAAGTAAAAGAACCAGGATTTTAATTCTTCTCTGATTTTGAAGATCTTAAGTCCCATGGTGAAAATTTAACAAGAATCTGTTGTCACTTGCTGGGGAGATATTAACCATGCTTCTTTGAATATTTTCTTCACTGTCTCTTTATCTATTAATATTAATTGTATTTAAATTAGAAAGCAACTGTATATAAAAGTCATTTGAACATCCTTTGCTCTTTTTCATTTTCTTTGTGTATACTACAACACCTAAAATTTTCTTCATACCATTTCCTTTTAGAGAGAGAATTTGGTGACTTGAGCTTTTACTTGGCTGCTATCCTAACAATCTTGTATTTTATTTTTAAAAATGTGTAATTTTTTGAAAATGTGTGATGTAACACTCCTTTGAGTATTTCCTAGTAGGTTAATGATGCAGTTATGATTTAGGTGAGGTTTATTGTTCCCTCATGGTCTTTTGTGGCTCAAGTCTTAATCCTCAGAGTCAGAGGATTGGGAGATACTGTGGAAGGTCATGGGGGCATGAAGTAATTCTCACCTGAGGTAGTCTGTTGTCTAGCTTATGACAGAAACAAGCCTGTTCCTACTCAACTTCTCTGATTCCTGCCTCAGAGTGTGACTCCTCATTCTGACAGGCACCCTCACCATTTGACATATTCCATCTGTTGTGGGGCAGTCACTGGAACTGATGCAGGGTCTGTACCCTAAACCTCTCAAACTTTGAACTAAAGAGGACTTCATCTTTATTAATAGCCTGTGCCAGGTATTTAGTCATGGTACTGTTTGACTGGCAGTAAAGTAACATCCTAATTTCATATTATAACATGGAGATGCAATAAAAATAAAGACCAAAGGATATAATGTAGGTACAGCATGTGTACAAGTTGTTTTAGATGACTTTAAGCCAGGCGTGATGGCACACACCTTTAATTCCAGCACTCAGGAGGCAGAGGTAGGAGGATTGCCATGAGTTCAAAGCAACCCTGAGACTACATAGTGAATTCCAGGTCAGCCTGAACTAGAGTGAAACCCTACCTTGAAAAACCAAAAAAAAGACAACTTGTGACTTTACAGGCTAAATTAGGTGACAAAACAGAATCCTCACCACAGAGGAAACCAGAGAGTGAAGAGACAACCAACAGAATGAGATTTTCACAAAGTATACATCTGTTAAGGAAGTGACATATAACACATACTCAAAAATAACAGAAACAGAGTCACTATTTCTAAAATGGAGAGAAGACATGACTGGAGATTTTGTCATAGAACACATGAAACATGATGAGCAGATCTCAGAAAAAAATACTCAGCCAGCACTAAGTAAACATCAAGGCAATGCCAAGACCTCATGGAGACAACATCTCACCTGAGGTAGAATAGCTGTTATCGAGAAGACTGAAGGTAATATTGGTGGAAATCTAAATTCATACAGGCATAATAGAAAACAAAAAAAATTAAAAATCAAAACATTGAAAACAGAACCACTATATGAGGCAGCTGGATGTACAGCTCAATTGCTGGATGTATCTGCAAAGGAAATAAAGCCTGTACACCCACACTTATTGCAACATTATTCACATTAGATAACAGAAAGAATCAATCTAATTGCTCAGCAGTCGGTGAACACATGAAGAAAACATCATATGCTTCTTAAACATCTACATTTACGTATTAAAAATGACTAAATCTCATTTGCAATGACATGAATGGACTTGGAGGACTTTGTCCTGAGTGACCTAAAGTTACAAAAAAAAAGTATTGTATAATCATTCATATGTGGAATCCCAAAAGAAAAGCTCATCTCAGAGAAGAATAGTAGCTGTAAGAGGCTGAGAAAGGAATACGGAAAGGGAGGTGTGGAAAATGGTTAGCTGTGGAACAATGTTTCAGTAATGTAGGCAGGAATAAGTTCTGTTGCTCTAAGAAAGAATGACTATGTTCAGCTCTGACTTAATCATCAAACCATATATGTATATGTATAATGAATAGATACCAACATAGATATATGATAGATATTATGTTAATAGAACAAACTAAAAGGAATAAATATTTCTATTTAAATAACCCTGTCTGCTCTCCAGCTCAGAATCCTTTGTCCTTAACCTATTGGGTGCCACAATCACCGGATGCACCGTCATTCCCCATTTGACAGAATTATTTCACTTAAACGAGTTACATGGCCAATATACTAGAGTGAGTCATTAGGATTATTAGGATTATGTTAGTTAAATAGATTTAAAAATTCATATACACACACACACATACGCACACACATATATATGTGTGTGTGTGTGTGTGTGTGTGTGTATATATATATATATGTATATATATATATATGTTACTGTGTTTCCTCCAGCTGCATCTCCTTACGTTAATCTCTAATGTATTTGTCTGGAATATTAGGATTTGTATCAACCCAGAGAAATTTGTCTTTTACATAGACTCTAAAGTCCTGGGTTTTTCATACCCTTATTTTCCTTCCATCCTCCTTGAGCCTCAAATGAAGATGAGAAATATGCTGAGAAATCATGTCAGGTTGAGAATGCTGCAGTCGCCTTTGCGTCTTCACCTCTTCTGTCATCGCTGCAAAGCCTCCTCTTAGCCGTGGCTGAGAACAAGCTGCAGCTAATGGAAATGGCTGGGCTGCTTGGATAAGCCTAAGAGCTCTTAGGATAGTTTCTTATAATTGGACCTTCAGGATCCAAAGAAATGTTCCACTAAGGTGGAAATTGCCAGGTATTCTTTGCCTTAATAGGCTAAAACCACTGAGCATTTGCAGAAAAGTTAAAATCTAAAACCAGCTATGTATTAAAGGCTACACTAAGACCATACCACTATATTCTGGTAATATAAGGATGGTATCATAGTAAGAATTTTGTTTCTACACATTATTACATCAACACATTCAAAGAAAGCAGTCATGTTTTATTATCAATAATTGCTGTAATAATAAGCCACTGAAAAAATTCAACAGCTGGTCTAAATATACAGGTAATATACTGGGAATTCAACTTACAGAACTGAATATTTGCTATAGAATCAGGAAAGGCACTCCTAAGAAAGAATATAAAAGAGAAGATAAATGACAGGTTTGCAAACGTTTTGAAAATTTCTATTGAAAAATATGATTCTAAAAACTTAATTTGAGAATTTCATTGTAAAGGGTAGAGGTTTAATACAATGAACCACTTTGAACTGAAACCTTTGAGATATTCTACTAGCAAAACATCAATGCAAACATTTCACAAAGCAGAAGTCCATTGGTGATAAAACATATGCTGAGATGCTCCAAGTAGATGAGTTTTCATATTGTCCCAAATGAAAATAAGGCAAAAAAAAAAAAACAAAACCCAGTAGTACCAGCTGAGATATTACTAAAGACCTACTATCACATGTTGCTTGAAAAAGAATGGATTTTATAGTTTTAGCAAGCAACTTGGCAAAATCTCTGTGTGTGTATTTATATAGGCTTGTGTGTGTATGTGTCGGTTTGTGTGTGTATATGTGTGGATTCATTTTTGTGTATGTGTGTGTATATGTATGGATTCATCTTTGCATATGTGTGCGAATATGTTTGTATATGTGTGGGCTTATATGTGTGTATATGCATGTACATGTGTGGGTTTATGTGTGTGTACATGTTCATATGTGTTGGGGTACATGTGTGGGCTTATTTGGTTGTATATTATGTGTATGCTTATATGTATAAGTCCAGGTGCATTTAAGCTGTAACATGTGAGGAGCTCGGGGTACAACTTCTGGTGTCTCCCCTCACTTTGTACTTTGTCCGAGACAAGTTCTCTCTGTTTGCCACTGCTACGCACACCTGGGTAGCTGGCCCATGTGACTCCGGGCCATTCCTATTTCCAACGCCCATCTCTCCATAGAGCGCAAGGCCTGTAGATGCCGTGTCCGTTTGTGCATGGGTTTTAGAGACACGGACCCAAGTCCTCAAAGTTCTGTGGCAAGTATTTTACTTACTCAGCTGTCTCCCTAGACTGCAATATTTCTGAAGATTAACATACCAACACATCTTGGAATCTAGCACATGGAAATAAAACTACTGTTAAATAAATAAGCACTTTACTCTCTGCATGACTTTTTGTGGGATAGGGTACAGAGTACATGTTAACGTGCAGAAGAATGATATGGTTCATTCACATCACAGAATATTATGTGCCACTGAAACTAATGCATTACTAGACAGATTAGAGAGATTTCCATGTATTCTTCTTGAGACAAAGGAAGGAAACTATGGGCCATATGTCATTTCTTTTAAAAAATAAGCATTATCACATTATTTATTGAACCTATTTCTCAGACACTGTCCTAGAGGCTAGTGGCCAATGGAGTGAATTACTGGCATTTGAGGACATAACATGTTCACAACAAAAGACAGATACGGTAATGCGGTATAGGCCACCTTCAGATGAGTAAGTAAATAGACCTATGGTTTCCAATGAGTTATTTTGAAGGTTTCTGAAATCCATATGTGGATCAGGGTTTGGCTGTAGCCCAGGGAAACCTGCCACTGAAGGGACTCTTCATTTCCTGTAATAGTGACTGTCATTGAAAGAACTTCCCTCATAACAAGCTCACATTTATCACAGTGCCTAGCACAGGAGAGATTACACTGAATGACAGTGGTCACATTGTCATTGTTATTCTTTTTTCAAAATCTGTTTTGTGATGGGCATAACATACAGTCATTTCAAATGTTTTTTGGAGTTTCTTGCATCATTTTTTCCTAAAGTTTTATGATAATCACATTACGAGTAACAGTGGCACCAACTTGACTGTACTCACTGAGTACAAAACTAATTAGCAATAAATAAATAAATTATTTTAAAAATTGTAAGAAATTTTTAGGGGCACTTTCATTACACCTTGCACACAAATCAAACCATTTCAAATGTATTCTGTAGAAAAGGTTCAGACATCAGTCCTTTCTCTAAGTATTCTGGTTGATTTTCTGTTGGGTAAGTTTGGTTTACTTATTTTGCTATTGCATATTTTCTCAGCCAGCAAACATAACTTTCAGTAAGGGAGGCTAATGAGAGCTGTAATGTTAGAAAATGTAAACACTAGCTGAGAGTAACAAAGGCAGATAATTAAAAGACCCAGCAGGTACCAGTACCTGGGAATTCACCAGGAAGACATAATGAGAGCTGTCTTTTGAAGTATGGGCAAAATGTAAGGCACACAGGGAACAGGAGAGGAGTCACCTTTGAAGTGCAAGTGGACTTAGTGATCGACAGTAAACTCTCGCTTTGTAAAAACCACAAGAGTACGTTTTGCCATTGTATTTCTAAAATTTGTTCAAAACGGTGTCCCCATGTTTCCGCATAAGGTCTACACAGGGTTCAGCATCTAGCCAGGAAGCTATCTATATTCCTGCTTGTCAGAGCTATCATTTACCTTGCATCGTGGTGGTGGTTTCAGTGTTAAATGTCCTGCCTAGACTCATGTGTTTGAATCCTCGATTCCCAGCTAGTGACACTAGTTGGGAAGTTTGTGGAGACTTTAGGAAGTGGTGCCTTGCAGGGAGAAGATTGCTACTACAGGTGGGCCTAGACACGTTACGGTCCAGTCCTTCTCCATGCTCTTTAAGTTTTTCCTCGGTTTTTCCTTCTGATGTGAAGATGTGACACCAGGTGTCTGCTCCTGTCATGCTTTCCCCAGCACGGTAACTGTCTCCTTGAGACTGTAAGCTGAGATAAAGCCTTTCCTGCCATCCATGGCTTTTGGTCATGTATTTTGCCCCAGAAACAAGAAAGTAAGTTGTTTTGTCTCAATGTTTGGGCCACCGGTACTATTCCTATTTTGAAAATATGTTTTGATACCACTTTTAAGATAAGCATTTCATTTTGGGAATAATTTAGGAGTAAGGGATGATTGCAGAGGTGGGACAGAGCTTCCCTACCCAGTTCTCCTCTTAAATGCCTTACAGGACAGTAGCACAATTGTGAGAACTAAGGATCAACCCTGATGAGCCGTGAGCGACCTGACTCTTGTATTCGCAGTTCGGTGTTTTCCGCGAGTGCCCTTTGTCCTTACTCTGTCCCGGGATCCAGTCCTCAACGCTGTGTTGACGTGTTGTGTTGTGTTGTGTTGACATTTGTTGACTTGGGATGTCTTCTCAGGCTCCTCTTTTTTCTTACAGCATCTCAGTATTCCCTTATTTATTCATAACCTTGAGAGGGTTGGTTTATTTATTTATTTATTTGTGTGTGTGTGTTTTCTGGTAGGGTCTCACTCTAGCCCAGGCAGACCTGGAATTCAATATGTAGTCTCAAGGTAGTCTTAGACTAAAGGCAATGTTTTTTTTTTTTTTTTTTTAACCTCTGCTGGGATTAAAGACACATGACAACATACCTAGCTGACCTTGAGAGTTTTAATGATCATTGGGCAGTCATTTTGTTGAATGCTCCCCAATTTTGCTGTCTCATGTTTTTCCCATGGGCAGAGTAGAGTTACATTTCTTTTTAGAAGAGACTAGCAAGAAGTGAAAAGACCCTTTTCATCACATCCTTCTTTGTCTGAAGAAACTCGCTATCAATATGCCTGAGGACTGGTGATGTTAACTTTGGTCAGGGCAGTGTTGACTAGCTTTATTTATTGCAAAGTCACTCCAGCCTGTTATGCAATTTTTATTTTGAAAAAAACAAAACTCTGTATATCACACATTGAGGGGTAGAGTATGATGCAGGGATTATAGATTTCCTCCTAGGGGCTGAGATCTACATAACTTAATTAAGAATTCTTATGTAACTATTCTCCTTCAATTTCATTTATTTATACATTCATATATTCTTGGATCTGTGTGTGTGTGTGTGTGTGTGTGTGTGTGTGTAAGTTTGATTTATAATCTAATGTCACATGATTTTGTATCATTGTTGCTGAAATTATCCATCCAACTTTAAGAATTAGGAGGTTTCCCAGCTTGGCTTTGTTTTACATGCCTACATCTTTTTGTCATTTGACCACATTTTTGAATTTCTGTATCACACCGTTCTATAGGCACATTTTATGTTTGCCCTGCCTTAACCCTAGAATGGGCCATTTCTCCAGAGAACTCTGGTTATTTTATTGTAAATGGTATTTACAAGCTAAGAACTGTGCCTGGCAAATGCTAATGCTAATTGCTGCTGAAGTCACTTCTGTCCAGATTTATACTTCTCTCTCTCTCTCTCTTTCTCTCTCTCTGTATGTGTGTATCTATTTAAAATCTCATACATACACACATAGTAACCCATGCTGCAAATGTATAAATATATCAGTAATTAACTCTCTGCCTAATACTTCTTCAGTTTATCTGTTTTTAACCAGCTCATAATAGATTTGGAACTTATATTTAGAGTATTTTTATTCTATAAGCTTTTCGTTTTTATAGACCACCTTCCTTCCTATAGCACCATGGTAATTACCCCCTCCCTGCTCTCCCCCCAAGTGCCCCTTACACTGAATCCCTTCTTCTCTTCAACCATTCTCTCTTCTATTTTTTTAAAAATATTTTATTTTATTTATTTATTTGAGAAAAAGAGGCGAAGAGAGAGACCAGGGCCTCCAGCCACTGCAAATGAACTCTAGATGCATGTGCCACCTGTGCATATGGCTTACGTGAGTCCTGGGAATTGAACCTGGGTTCCTTTGGCTTTGTAGGCAAGTGCCTTAACCACTAAACAATCCCTCTAGCCCCTCTCTTTCTATTTTGATGTCATCATTTTTCCCTCCTATTATGCAGGTATTGTGTAGGTAGCTTCAGCCACTGTAAGATCATGAATTCTGCAGCCAAATTATGTCTAGAAGATTGCATTAGAAAAACACTTCTTCCCTTCTTTTGCCTCTCAACATTCTTTTCACCACCTCTTCCGCAATGTTCCCTGAGCCTTGGAGGGTATGTTAGAAGTGTCTCAATACAGTGTGTCTTTAGTCTCCAGTTTCTAGTCAAAACAAAATTTCTGAAGTCTCCACAACTATGCCAATTATGAAGTTTTGATCACTTTGGAGGAAATTTTATTTTATTTATGATTTTTTAAGATAAGTCTCACTCTATCTCAGGCTGACCTGGAATTCACTCTGTAGTCTCAGGGTGGCCTTGAACTCATGGTGATCCTCCTACCTCAGCCTCTTGAGTGCTGTGATTAAAGGCATGTGCTACCACACCTGGCTAAAGGAGATTTTATATCTTGCTTTATTGAGTTTTATACTAAGCCCTTTCATATAGAAAATGTTCCTTGTTCATAGGAATTGAGCTAACTTCTTTGCGCTCAGTATTTTATAAGCTTCATTTCTAACTTTTGTGTTTTTACACTGCTACTGCTATCTATTTATACATGCCATCTGACTCCATCCTCTGTTCCTTCTTTGTGCCTGGCTTTCACTCGTCACAGACCTGCCCCCTCAGTTCCTCTCATCTCCTGAGAGTCACCCCTAGTACAGGTTCCGCTCCATGCCAGCCTCTTCTGTGTTGCGAGCTGTGCCACCTGGGTGTTGAAGCCACCATTGGCATCCCCTCTCAGTCCCAGGAATTGGATATACCATTTGTTCTCTCCTTATCCAAACAAGAGGCCATTTCTGCTCAGACAGTCCACTCAGAATTCCTAACTTCCTCTGGGGACCTGAGCAATATCGGTAGGTCTGCTCTTAACCACAGTGAGATGCTTGGCAGAACCAGTTCAAGATATTGCCCACCATCTGTGGCATCACTGCTGTGACACTGAACATTTGACACATAACACTTTCCTATGAGGTCTGTAGACCTTGTCACCCAAACTTCTGGATGTCTGGATTATCACACTCACAATGTGCAGGTGTTTTCTGCCCCTAAGTTTTCACTTCAGGGCAAGGTGCAAAGGGAGAGAAAGCCCTGCCCATCCCCAAGAGCTCATCATGTCTGTCTTTTGTTCTTCTACCAGTCTGCTTGTTCAATTCTTGTTTCCTTTAAGTTGGAAAGGGCTCTCATGTCATCACACAGGCTTCCTCACCATATGGCTCCATGTGAAAAGTTCTCCAGATTCTCGTTCTGGGATCCCCAAATGCCATGCATTCTGCAAAGCCATGCTCTTCCAAGCTGCAGGCTTACTTTTGAAAGCACTTGCGAAAATGCACTTTTCTTTGTTCTTGGATCTTTTTTACCCCAAGGTAGGGTCTCACTCTGGCTCGGCCTGATGTGGAATTCATTTTGTAGTCTCAGGGTGGCCTCAAACTCATGGTGATCCTCCTACCTCTGCCTCTTGAGTGCTGGGATTAAAGGTGTGCACCACCACACCTGGTTTAGACTCTTTTTTTTTTTTCTGCTTAGGGGAAATGCATACATGGCACTTTACAAAATAATTCACCTCATTTTAAGAAGATGAATTATGATTTATCAGATTGATTGAGTTGCTAAATGTTTCTCATTTTTGAAGATTATCAAAGACAGACAATGATTTAAAACTGTGTGATCTACTCCTAACTTTTCTTTGCTATGTTGGTGAGCATTTGAAATGAAGTTATTTATTTTCCACTAGCCTTTAGGAGGTCTTTCTCTTGTGGTGGTGGTGATGGTGGTTGTTGCCTGAGTAGCAGAGTCAGGAGTTGTAGACAGTAAGGAATGGAAAGCAAACTTTTTAAGTATTTCAAAGCAACACTGGGGCAGGAGAGATGGCTTAGCAGTTAAGCACTTGCCTGTGAAGCCTAGGGATCCCGGTTTGAGGCTCGATTCCCAGGACCCACGTTAGCCAGATGCACAAGTGGGCACACGCATCTGGAGTTCGTTTGCAGTGGCTGGAAGCCCTGGCGCACCCACTCTCTCTCTCTCTCTGCCTCTCTCTATGTCACTCTCAAGTAAAATAAATAAATTAATTAATTTTAAAAGGCAGTACCCAACTGTGCATTCCCCCATACACATGTAGATACATATATTATAAGCCACACATATTGTCTCCCTAAAGGCAGTCTCAGTCCTGAGGTAAATGCTAGCAATTCTCCTGTACATCTCATCTCACATGTGTGCCTGAGTACATCACTGTGGGCTGCAATGTAGAATTCCATCTTCTCTCTTCACAGCCCACTCCTGTCTACTTGGTGCCATGCGGAAGCTCAGGAAACTGGTGAATGTGTTTTGCTATTTCCATTGCCACCTGCACCTGCCCAGGCTATGCACTGGTGACTCCGCAGAGAACCAAGCCAATCTGCTGTAAGGAGAAGGATCTCTCCTGCCCTTTGTAACACAGTCACCTCCTCCCACAGCTTAGGGTGTCGGTGACATTGTATAAGAAACTACCTTTATTACCTCCTCTCCACAGGCCCACTGGTGGTCTCCCTCTCCTTGGAAATTTCCCTATTTTGGGGATGAGATGGTGGTAATATGATGAGATAAGATCATAGATAATGATAGATGAGACGAGATTGGAGAACTGAAGCAAAATACCACAGAGCAGTTCACCGCCTATCAGTACACCCAGCTGCCCATAGCTTCTGCTACACTTGACCACGAGAAGACTCCACTCACCATCTCCTCATGACTTCCCCTCCCCAGATTGGTTTCTTGCTACTTTGCAAAGAGGTCCCTTAAGTGTTTGTTCTGTCAGTGTGAAGGATATAGTCTTTGCTGAAATCCTATGATAGACACAAGCTTGGACTTTTTGCAATATTTGGGAATCGGATAGGCTGAATGAAGTGTACCCTTGACATCTAGTCGATTTTTGCTCATATTGATCGTTGAGTGGGTAGGAGCCTGCACTGTGTTGTGTTAGATAATGCCACATCACTGTGAATAATAATGACTGTAGGGTTTCTGTTTTGTTTCGTGTTTGTTTCTGAACTAGGAAGCAAACCAGATCCAGAAACATCCCAGCTCATGTCCCTTACCATGAACCGTGACAAGCTGGACTCAGAGAGAGTTCATGACCTGCCTGCTTCCTTTATTGTGGAACACAGTCTGTGCCTGTTTGCTTTCCAAAGATTCACTTAGAAGTCATCACAAGAAGCTGTCCACAGTATAGAATAATGTACAACAACCTTGACTAGGCATACTTATAGCATATTTGAAAAGAACAAAAGGCAAAGTATTATTATAAAACCTTGAGGAAAAAACGGCACTCTCCCAGTTTTGAAAATAGCTAAAATATATAGACCATTTTATTTATTTATATACTTTCACAAATTGAAATTGTTCAACTTTTTGAAATATAAACAAAAATGTCTAATTTCCTATTATTTCTTAATTATTTACAATGGCAGTGACTTTCTATCATATGTTTTAGCCTGGCAACTTAAAATATCCAGTGTTCTCATTTTCATAGAAATAATTTCTGTTGAAGCTATAAATAAAGGGAAAAAGCTAAAACTAGATCATGATCATACTCACGACCTTGGAATTAATATGTGTTTTACTATCATATAATTTTTATTAAACTATGCTCATTTTATATATAATACCTTGTTACCTGATTTTCTACTTACTGATACACTGTGGTACACTGGGATTTAATCAGATAGGCTTCTATGACATATTTCAAGGAGGCTGGTGGAAATTGCTTTCCTCTATGAGGTTTTTCATCTGTTCTTAGAGCTGCACAAACTTTAAATTTGAAGTGTTTGAGGGCTATTTCATCCTTGAACTGGGTCATCAAATCAAGGGGTAGTTTACCAGTATGATCTGTGCCTTTCGCTACAGGGAAAAATGAAATCCTCCATGCCGTCAGCTGTTTTGAGATTTTTTTTCTTTCTTTCTTTTCTTTTCTTTTTGTTTCCTCGCTCTTTTCTTCCCATCCTCCCATGATTAATTCCTCCTCCTTCCTTTCTGATGCTGTGATTTTATGGGATTCTAACCCTCTGTGGTGGTCTCATGTTAGACTCTAATTGGGCAAAAGCCCATGTCTTACTTCCTGTCTCTGCTCCCTCACGCCCTCCAGTTCACATATCCAAGGCTGACCAGAGAACCTTGTGCTGAACAAACTGGCTTCACCATTCAAATAACTACTGTAGTTACTTTTTAATTTTATTTTTTGACCTCTGCGTCATCTTTCCTCTCTGCCAGCTCAGCAATGAGGTTAAAGCACATTTAATATCTTACTTGGGATTGGACTACTTTTAGTAAAAAGGATTACTTTCTGAATCTATTTTGACTCATGACAGAAATGAAAGTCAGCGGTATTTGTAGGATTAAAAATATGAAATGTTATATTTATATATCTATCTTTCATAAAATAAATCAGTCCTTTATATAATCTAAATGTTTCTGAAGTGACTTATTAAAAATAATTAGTGAAATTTCTGTTAAAAGCCTATAATATCATAGTATAGATAATATATAAGATATTTCTTGAATATTTGCTAACTATGAAACATGGCTTCTTTTAATAACTAGACTACATTAACATGATTTTGGTTTAGAGAAATATTGAGTATAAAATATGGTGTCCCGCTTGCCCCATGCTTCCCCTATGATCAACACTTGCATTAGTACAATACATTCACTGCAATAAAGGAGACAATATTAATCAATTATTATTATGCATGCATCTTTTTATTTGTATTTCTGGATCCTTTCAAGTGGACAAGATAGATATTTTTACTACAGAACTAAGGAGACAGACTAGGAGCTAAAGATGAATGCATTCACAAAAAGTGTCTTAGACTATTATATCCACTTTTCAGTTTTAATTATTTGGAGTAATCTAAAAGTTTAACATCCTTCTCCCTGATGAAATGTAAGCCTGGCCTTGCATATTATAAACAAATCACACTAAGAAACATTTTATGTTCAGAGCTTATCTGCAGAGTGGCATGATTATCTCAGAGTCATGATATTACATCAAGACACGAGTGGATGGCTGCTGCTCCCTGTGATTAAAATAGGAGTAATTATCAATATTGACTCATTTATAAATTCTTTAGTGTGACCTTATCTATTTATTTTGAGAATTTGTTGGGCATGCTTGTGGCTTGCAACATAATGTTGTGGAACACATACAGATAGTAAAATAATTATGGCAAAGCAAATTAATGCATCCATTACCTCATATAGCTATTTATTTATTTATTTTTGTTACAAACACTAACATCTACTCATTCTACAGGAATCTCAAGTGCAGTACAATTTTATTAACTATCGCCCGTATGCTATACACGTTATATGTACATGTTTGTTTACCCTATATTTCTGTTATTAGTAACCAGTGAGGTAAATTTCCCAATTTCCTACCCATGCCTTTGCTTACCACAGTCTCATTTTCTGTCATTTTCACTTGAACTCTCTTAACAAATACTTTATGTAGCATTGAGATTTTATACAGCTTTCTTTTCAGTGTCAGATTTATTTCACATATCATAATGTCCATCAGTATCAAACTTGTTTCCCATTGCATAATGTTGTGACATTAGCAGTATGACTCTGGCAAAGATTCAAAAATATTTCATTACAATGGAATATCCATTCATTCACTGATGGACACTTACTCCATGTTTATATTCTGGCTGTTACCTATCATGTTGCATTGAACATAGAATGCATGTATGTTTTTGAGGTGGCAAGTTCAGTTCCTTTGGGAACATGCTAGAAAATGAATTGCTGAGTTTCATGTTTTATTTCTTTGGGGACCACTGTTCTATTCACCAAAATGGCAGCAGCAGTGGGCAGTCCTGCCAGCAGTGCCCATGGTTCTCTCTTTTCTCCACACCTTCACCAACATTTATCTATAGACAATTTGAAAATAAATGTTCCAGTAGGAATGAGCTGAGGGTGTGGAAGAATTTTTGGGTTGCATTTCCCTGATGATATTGGACATCTTTTCCTATACCTGTTAGTGGCTTGTGTGTCTTTGTATTTCTTCCTCGAGTTTGTTGTTACTATTATTATTAACAATGTATTTTGTATGGATGCATCATGTGTTGGTACCCTCTTTTCCTTCATTCCTGCCCCAATTCCGCTGGGGACCCCATGGGGTTGTGGGTTATGTGTTATGGGAGCAGCTGTCTTTTTTGAAGTGAAGAATGTGTTTCTGTTGTTATTTTCCAATTTAATTTTTATAAGACTTGCTCTTAGTCTAATGACAATATAGGTACACAGCAACAGTACATTAAGTTGTTTATTATCTATTTATGTGGATGGTTCTTAAAACTTCATTTTTTTTGCAAGCTCTTATCTATGGGACCTGAACAGCAAAGATACATGACTGTTTATACAAATTGTTGCTATGTTTAATAGTAGCTGCATTAAATGCATGGCTTTTCTTATTTAGAAAGTCACTTTACAAATAAACATAGAATAAATACAAGCTATTTGTACACATAATTTGTGGTGAGTCAAAGATCAGTATCACGATTAACATTGTATTTCAACACTGGTATTCTTATGATCAAGCAAATGTTGCATCTGATTTAGTGAGAATATTCTATATATTCTATATATTAATGGAGCTTCTAACTTTTTGGCTCAATGGTGATTTTGCTGAGTCTTTTGCCATGACATATGAGGTGATTCAATAAATGTGAAGAAAATGTAACCAACTCAATTTTGCCATATTATAGCATAATCATAACTAATTTCCTGTATCATATTAGGATTTCCAAAGTGCAATACATTTCTATACTCTTAATTGAACATTTATTAATACAATTATTTATTTTTTATTGTAGTAAGTGGACACCCAGTTCTCAAGAGAGCTAACATCCGGATTGTTGGCAGGTTGGTGGCTAACTCCGTAAGAGAAAGGAAAATGAGACAATTTTTTAAATCATAAGAAGTGGAATAGGAGTTTCAATATAACATTACAACTGTGAATAGATGAACCTCTCTCCCTCATGATACAGATTACAGATTGACATTGGCGGTGGATTAAATGCTCTCAACAGGAACATAGACAAACATCTTTATGTATGTAAGACAGAGCTTTGACAAGTTAGCCTTTCATTTAATAAATGTCTTTGGATGAACATCATTTTTTTGTCATGGAATGTCTGCTTATCATAATGAAATGAACCCATGTGTTATTGTCAACCATGCTTTGACTAGGCTGAAGCTTGTTTTCTTCATTACCCATAAAAGCTGTAAATTTTAGAACTATTTTTTTGTTTCATTAATAAAGTTTAATAGTCTGATGTTATGCTTTTCTTCATCATGTAATCCTAATAACTAATTAACTAATTTTACTTATAAAATTTGTGATCCTATTATAAAGACTGAGTTATCTTTTTTTATTCTGAAAACATAAAATTAGTGGGGCTGGAGAGATTGCTTAGGGGTTAATGTTCTTGCCAGCAAAGCCAGGTTCAGTACAGATTCCCCATGCCCACGTAAAGCCAGATGATGTCACATAGGTCTGGCGTTCATTCTCAGTAGCAAGAGATCTGGTGTGCCCATTCTCCATCTCTCTATCTCTCTCTTTCTCTTTCTCTATCTTCCATTTTATCTATTTCACTCTCAAATGAATCAATTACAATATTAACATAAAATCAAATCAGTGATATTTTGCTGAAATCATGCATTCCATGGAATTATCTCACCACTTTAACTTTTTTGCAAATGGTTTCTGAGAACAGGTTTAAACCATGTGAATATTTCAGTATATTCATAGCATTATTTTCTTTCATTGCTCGGTCTAAAGAGGAAGAACTGTCAAAATGTTTTAGTGCTGAAAAGGTTTGACATACAGTGGCTAATATCTTCAGTTCCTTAAGAACTTTGAATTTAGTTTTATCTATTCACCCATACATGCATTCCTTCTTCCTGCATTTATGAATGAGATTAGAGAAGCAAGAGGGGGGGCAAGAGTTGGAAGAGCAGAATCTGTGTGAAAAGAGAGAGTACATATAGGTTGAGATGGGAACTATAAGGCATGTGTTTGAATTTTTCAAAGTCTTTACAACTGATTACTACTTTATCAGACTCTTTGATTTTAAAATAAACAAATTGCTCTGAGTCTACTTACAGTGATTGGAGTTAAGTATAAGAATATACATGGAGTGATTGAGGGTATGCCTCAGAGGTTAAAAATGCTTACTTGCAAAACCTGATGGCCCAGGTTCAATTATCCAGTATTCTTATAAAGCACAAAGTGGCAAACTCTAGACACATACACCAGTTTTCTTTCTCTCTTCCTAATAAATAAAAATATTCTTAACAAGAATATATATAGGGTTGATGAAATGAATTCTGAGCCTCTCCAGAACCACAAAGGGAATTAAAAACGACGATGAGTCTAAGAATCCAGGAATTTTTAGCATTAGACATTTGACAAGGAAGAAAACAGCATTTGCTCACTAAAATATGACTGATCTATTACATTAAACTCTGCTCATTTCCTTGTTGATTACTAAGACATACACTTTAAAAGAAACTTCATTTTTCTTTATTTGTATACTGAAAACAGAAATGCATAATTAAAAGAAATTAAAAATTAAACATGACTCAAATCTATTATGGTAACAGATCATCAGTCTGTTCCTTACTATGGTTTTTTAATTTTATTTTTATTAGATATGGACATGTTTAGTATGTAAACAACGCATGTTGGTACCATCCTTTCCCTCCTCCCTGCCCCCTTTTCTGAAGAGGACTACCTCACTGGGGGTACAGGTCACCCCCATGGGGATAGTGGTTATGAATTGTGGAGACACCTGTCAGTCATGGAGGAGAGGCAATGTCATTTCTTCAATGAAGGTTGGATAGAATTCAGCTGAGAAGCTATCTGGTCCTGGACTTTTCTTTTTAGGGAAATTTTAATTACCTTTTGCAATCTCCACGGATGTGGTAGGTATGTTTAGGAGATTAATTTGCTCAGAGTTTAGTTTTGGTAGGTGCTATGTGTCTAGGAATTCATCATTTTATTCCAGATTATTTAATTTTGTGGAGTAGAAGTTCTGAAAGTATGCCCTGATGATTCTTCCAATTTCATTTGATGTCTGCTGTGATCTCTCCTTTTTAGTTTTGGATCTTGTTAACTTGAGGTCTCTCTTTTTTGGTTTGATCAAATTGGTCAGGGGTTTGTAAATTTTCTTTATTTTTCCAAAGAACCAGATCTTTGTTTTGATTTTTTAAAATTATTTTAGTGTCTAATTCATTAATTTCTGCTCTAATCTTGATTGTTTCTTTCTGTCTGGAGCTCATTGGGTCGGATTCTTCTTGTTTTTACAGTGCCTTTAGGTGGACAGGTGGGTTATTAATTTGGATCTCTCTGTCTTTGTAATGAAGACACTTAGGTCTATGAATTTTCCCCTTAGGACTGCCTTCATTGCATCCGATAAGTTTTTGTAAGTTGTGATTTCGTTGTCATTCAATTCTAGGAATTTTACAATTTCGTTTTTGATTTTTTCCACAAACTACTCATTGTTTAAAAGTATGTTATTTGTCCCCAGGATCTGGGAGAGTTCTTGATGTGCCTTTTGTTAAATTCTAGCTTTGAAGCATTGTGCTCTGACATGATGCAGGAAGTTACTTCAATTTTCCTGACTTTGTGGAGGCACACTTTAAGGCTTAATATATGGTCAATTTTGAAGAAGGTTCTGCGAGCTGCTGAGAAGAATATGTGTTCTATAGAGTTGGGGTGGAAAGTTCTGTATATATCCATTAGGTCTACTTGAACTATGATGTTGAGCTCTATTATTTCCCTGTTGATTTTTTGCCTGGGTGATCTGTCTACTGATGATAGTGGAGTATTGAGTTCTTTGACTGTGGTGGTGTTGGTGTTTATTTCTATTTATGTTTTATTGTCAAGTAGATTTTGTTTTATAGGCTGTGGTGTACCTGTGTTTGGCACATACATATTTATGATTGTGATGTTCTCTTGATGAGTAAGAAGTGTGCTTCTTTGTCCTTTTTGATTACTTTTGGTTTGAAGTCTATTTTTATCAGATATTAATATATCAGCACCCACTTACATTTTTTAATTCTATTTGCTTAGAATACAGTTTTCAAACCTTTCACCCTGAGGAGGTATCTATCTTTAGTGGTGAGGATAGTTTCTTAAAGACAGCAGATATAAGGCTTCATTTTTTTTTTTTTTTTTTTGACCCACCCTGATAACCTGTGTCTTTTGATTGGTGAGTTAAGTCCTTTAATATTTAAGGTTACTCTCTCACTGATCACTTGATGATAATTAAAGATCTGATATTCTGTTATGTTTTCCAAGTACCATTTAAATTGAGATCTGGACATAAGACTGCAAGTGTTTTTTTTTTTTTTTTTTGTTTCAGGCACCTGAGTGGAAGCTCTGGAATAAGAAAGTAAACAATCAGTTGTAAATAAAGACATTTCTTAAACTTGTGAAAAAAATATTTAAGGTTATTACTGTGAGGTTTGAATTAATCCCGTCCATAATGGCATATTTTATGGGATTTGGTGTTTTCTTGTGTTTTATACTATTTTGAGCCTGGTTTATTTTGGTTATTGTGATCTTCTTATTGGCTCTTGAGATTGGTTGTTTGTTTTGTGTGGAGAATTCCCTCAAGTATTCTCTGTAGGTTTGGCCTTGTGTTCATGTAATTATAGAGTTGATTTTTCATGGACAGTTTTCTTTCACCATCTATTATGAGGGATACTTTTGCTGGGTAGAGTAGCTTGGGTTGGAAGCCATAGTTTTTCAGACTTTGAATTGTTCCATTCCAAGCTGTTCTGGCTCTCATGGTTTCCATTGAGAAACCTGATGTAATTCTGATGGGATTGCCTTTGTATGTTGTGAAATATTTCTCTCTTGCTGCTTTTAGCACTCTCTCTTCGTTTTCATTGTTGGGAGTTTTAGCTACGATGTGTCTTGGAAAGTTTCTCTTTTGTTCTTTTCTGTTTTGTGTTCTATGGACTTCTTGTATCTGGATGGGCCTCTCTTTGGAGAGATTTAGAAAATTGTCTTCAATAATTTTGTTGAATATGTTCTCTTTGCTCTGGCCTGGATTTTCTCTCCTTCTGGTATACCCATGATCCAGATGTTGGATCATTTTTTAGGGGATCCTATAGTTGTCTTGTATTCTATTCACTTGGTTTCTTGAACTTGGTCAAGTTTTTGGCTTCCCGATCAATTCCTTCCATCTTATCTTCTAGGTCAGAGGTTCTGTCTTCCATATGAGCAACTCTGTCGGTGAGTGGTTCTAGAGAGTTTTTTTTTTTTTTATAAATTCTACTTGATTTTTGTTTTATGTTGTGCTATTTTGCATCATGTACATCTTTTTTTTTTTTTTTTGAGGTATGATTTCAATTTGAGTTCTGATTTTCTTGATGCTTCCTGGAATTCATTCTTGCATTTGATCAAGTGTTCATTAAGCTTAGTCAACTGGTTGTTGAGATCTTCCATTTCTTGACTTACCTTCAATTTATTCATATCTCTTTGAAGGGTTCTAGTGTTTTCTCCCATCGAGTTAAACATACTGTCAAAAGCTGAATATTCTAGGAGATGATTCTTTTCAATTTCCTTGATATGATTGTTGGTTCTTTCATGGATTGCTTCCAGTTCAGGGAATGATTTCTTTATGGTTTCATTGGAGGCTTCCATTGTAGGACTAGGCATTTTTGGTGGAGATCCCTCAGTTTTCTGACTTTTGTTGACTTTTTGGGGGGGAGGGGTTGTTGTCTGCCCATTTTAGAGAGACTCTTTATTTTACTGGGAGAAAGCAAGTTTTTGTGTTTTGGCCTCTGTATCCTCTGACTCAGGTGAACAGGGATGTTGTTATCCAGTGACCAGTCAGGATACCAGAACAAAGGGCCTGATTCCACAGCCTACTCAGGGACCAGACCTCCCCGTTCAAGGCACAGTGGGTTCTACCAGTACCAGGAGCCTAGGAGGAGCTGGGAGATAGGGGTCTGAGATACTCACTCCATTCTGGTGTGCCAGCCTGCCTGCACACAGTCTGAGCAGAGAACCCAGACCGGGGTGCTTGGAGGAACCAGGAAGCAGGGGTTTGGCCAACTCACTCCACACCATGCCCACCCTCACACCTTCTGTGTGAACCCAGACCAGGGTGCTGAAAGGAGCCAGGAAACAGTGGTATGACCTAATCACTCCACGCTCCTGTGCCCTCTTTCTATGGCTTTATTAAGAGAAAAAATTTGGCTGATTTCTGTCACCACTATTCAAAAAAAAAAATTGAGAGCAAAAGTATATAGTTAAAATCAAAGGTACTTACAGACCTCAAGACAATATCTCATAAATAGTATTGTATAATCATTATGGTAAATCAAATGGAAAACATGCTTACAAAAGGAAATTAATATAAAGTCATGTCAAATTACTTTTTAAAATTAAACACATTACAGGAGTAGAAATGGAGGATGGGTAGATTTAATAGGATGGTATTGTATATATGTAAGTAGAAGAACAGATTAATGGGCATGAAAAGGCCTAAGTGAGGTCAGAGGAAGAGATTGAGTAAAGGAAAGGTGGAGGGAGGACTAATCAAAATCTAAGAGAATATAAATAAGTCATACAAAAACCTACTTTTTTGGACAAAAGAACACTCAGGACTCATAGATTGTTACTAGAAAATTTTTAATGCCAGGGATGGGACACCTTCCAGTGAGATGTTGGCCAGGGAGGTTCCTGATGCCCTCAAAACATTACAGGCCATTGCTGAGGCCCTTGGCTTCCCATCAGGAATAGATGGTAAGACCCTATTGCTAAAGACTGCACATACTTGAGCTGCAAGGTCACTGAGAAATCCTGCTGTAGATGAGCTGAAAACCTCCTATGTGTAGACCAGCTAACAGAAAACTGGGAAAAGCCACACTGCATACAGTTCAATGGAAGAGAGAGAAATCACCAGTAAAGATACCCCACAGTGGACACTGCAAGCCTTATATTTGGCCAGTCATGTCAAATGAGCCAACAGGTGCATTAGTGGCACATTTGTTATGGGGGAAACCAACAACTCTCTATTTTGACTGGAGGCCTGCCCCATGATAGGAAATACATCCTTGATATGGAAAACCTACAACAGGGGTAGTCATGAGTTCTAGGGGTGTAACATCTGCTGGTGTCTGTCTAAATGTATACACTGTGCTCACCAAACTGCCCAGTAAGCACTTTTCTTAATGTTCATACCCATATATTAATGTTACTCTCACTTTTGGTTAGAGAAGCTTCTTTGTTCAGATGGCAGTGACCTTGGGATGACTCAGGAGGCACCATGGTGCTGAGAAAAAGTGACAGAGGAGTGTTCAGCACTGAAATATCTCTATCACACTTCCAAGGCTCAGAATCCATTGCAGAAGAGGTGGAGGAAAGAATATTAGAGCCAAGAGAAGGGTAGGACTCCTTACAACGTGCTCCTCCAGACACAAAATGGCCTGGATATCCATGACCTCACAGTGCCTAATGCTACCTACACAAGACCATCATAACAGGTGGAAAAGATCATGACATCAAAATAAAACGGAGACCGATTGAGAGAGGGAGGGGATATGATGGAGAGTGGAGTTTCAAAGGGGAAAGTGGAGGGATGGCGAGGTTACCATGGGACATGGAAGTTGTCAATACAAAAAGAAATATAAAAAATTAGTTTTGAGAGAGAATATAGAAGAAAACACTCCCTTTAAAATATTTCCTTTTAAAGTAGGATTGTTGTTGTCTCGTGATTTCTTCATCAGGCTATCATTGATTTTCAGCAAACCAAAATAGTGCTAATGAAAGTCTTTTAAAGGCGTGAGCGTACATTAAGTTCAGTGACAATATGTCACTCTAGAGCTGCGGGAGACAGTGTAAGGTCATGGGAAAGAAGCCTTCACTTTTCAATAGTCAGTTTCCACATAAAAATTGGCACTGGGTGCTCATCAAAGAACAAGAAATATTGGATCTGTTCTAAATGTCCATTGTGTTTTTGAGCCAACTACCTGATGGAAGTCATCACTTATATGCAAATGAACTGTCAATGGCTTGCCACAGTTGGCAATCACTGGACTGTGAAGGGTACGTCTTAATAAGAACTGAAGCTCTTCACAGACTTTGATTTACTGGAAATAAAATGGAAAAGTCCTCTGAGACTACAAAGGACACTTGTTTCAGATAAAACGTCTAGACAGTAGCAATATATTTAGGACTTTTATTATAGCAAAACTGCAAATTAGAATGGAGTGGTGAGAAAGTTCCTATAACCCAGCTAGATGCTTAAGCACTGTTTCTGACTGGAGTACTGTGGTCTTTAAAACAGCTAAGCCAAGTTAAATAAGAGTGCATTAGGGAGAGGGGAAAGGAGAAACAATACAAGGTCAAGATTGCACTTGTTACACTTTTTAATTGTTTATGTTTTCCTTTTTTGTATTTTCTTAAAAAATCTGTATTTTTCTTCTTTATTTTTAATATTTTTTTTTTTTTAATTTGAGAGAGAGGGAGAGACAGACAGACAGACAGAGAGAATGGGCTTGTCAGGGCCATTAGCCACTGCTAACAAACTCCAGACCCATGTGCCACTTTGTGTATCTGGCCTTAGGCTGGTAGTTAGGAATTGAGCCTGGGTTCTTTGCTTGGCAGGTAAGCACTGTAACTGCTAAGCCGTCTCTTCAGCCCTGAATTTTTCTTAGTTAATGTGACTTATGTGAATAACTGAAAGTCAGAATTCTCTGATCCCACAGCATGAACCACAACTTAAAAATACTCAAATTTATGAGAGTTTTTCCATTCTTATGCATTTTTCCATTTTCTATTCCAAAGCATATACACAATTTAACACCAAGTTCTATGTAAGTATTGACATTTGTATTATTAATGTTGTTAGCAGCAATGATGCATTTATAAAGTGTTTTCGCATATACTTATCACATAAATTATATTAGCCGTAAGAGTTTCATTAACTGCTTCCTTCTAAAATAATCTTTGTTCAGAGAGTTAGCATTTAGGGTAAGGTAGGAAAATTAAAAAATAAATAAATAAAAGTAGTCATGGTTTAAGTTTTTTGTTGTTGTTGTTAACTTCACAATCTAGTGTGAGTTAGCAAGGGCTCTGTTTAATTTAGTCTTGCAAGGATTCAGCCTTTTTTCTATCCTAATAGCCATTCTTTAAAGCCATTCCTGCAGTCTGTTCATTCAGGCCACAGTGCAAAGAGAGGATATAGGGAAAGTGTACCTAGTCTTAATCACTTCACTTTGAACTTGGAACATATCACATCCATTAGCATTTTATGAGGATAACTTATCTCCTGGTTCCAACTATATTCAAGGGCACTAGAAAACACCTCTACTTTTGAATCCATGAAGACAAATGTGACTAATTATGCCCTAGGAAGTGAGTTTCATCCTCTATTATTTTAGGGAATGAGCAAGATTCCATATGTGTTCATTTGAATTATCCTCATTCTTGTTTATAATATTAACAAAAATTACCCAAACAAATGTAGTCATTTCTAGTTCTTACAACGTTTTGATGCCAATTCTTTAACATAGTTCACAAAGTCCTGAACACACTTAGCATCTATTTTAAGGGAACCCGTTGTTTCATTTTCATTTCTTAGATACTTATTTGTAAAAATTGAAGAACTTTAGATTTTATTCTTGATTTTTTTTTTGTTACTTAAAACTAAGTAAACAATTTTCAGCTATTTTTTTTTTTTTTTTGAGAACCGTCTAGTATATATGGAGATCCACCTAGTTCCACTTTAGAGAATTGGGCTCCTAGAAGCTACTATTTCTAGAACCATGGAAGGGAACACAGAATTGTACCATCTCCAAAGTTTTCTATATAAATACTCAAAGATTTGGTGAAGGGGTAATAAGGAAAAATATGGTAACATGGTACTAAGGGAATTCTGACATATTATCTTTGAAGTAATTTTTCACTTTATTCCAATGGGAAAATCACTGAGAAATTAAAATAATCATGCCTCTTTCACTCACTCATGCTCCCTCCCAGTCAGGAGAAACCAAAATTTAAAAAGTTTCCTAAGAGTTTTGAACAAATTTGCTAATAGATCTTCTGCCTTCCAGCCTGCCAGCTCTTTATAATTCATAAACTTTAGGTTTATTCTATAAATCCTATATTAAATGTCTTATGTCTGTTTTGCCCTGTGTGTGTGTGTGTTTATGTATGTGTATACATGTGTGCATGCATGTGGTATCTTTGAGAGCTTTGAGAGCTTGCTACATAAATTATTAGATTTCTACATTGTAAAACATGCATTTGCAATACAACAATATTAGAATACTAATACAACAAAAACTACTCTGATTTCCTTGAACCCCTAATTAGCTTTGCTTGGGAATTAGTGATGTGGGTATATTAGGCACATAGCAATTGCTTTGTGAAAACTTAAGGATTCACTACCATCTGGGTGATCCTGAAATCAATGGCAGTAGCATACTTTCCTCAAGTTCCTATTTTCACAAGACTCTTCTTGGTGATATTTTGGATGTATATAGAATTTCCCTGCCAATCTGCTTTTACAGCAGTTCTAAACATTCTTGAGGGAACTAAATGCCTGACAAAAAAATCCCTGATTAATATAAATAGGGTAAACCTGTATTCTCCAACTAGCAATCCTCCCTCCCTCCTTTTGATCCTCCTTCCTCACTTCCATCCTTTCTTTATCTTTCTTTCCTTCTTTCCTTTTCCTTTCCTTTTTCCCTTCCCTTCATTCTTTCTTTCCTCTTACTGAATATTGCTGCTCATTCAAGCCTCTACCAACAAATAAATAAAGATATTTAAAAGTTAAGATACTTTTCCACATGCATGCTAGTGATGAACACTGTTAAGCATCAATGTCAGATAGCAGATCTCCTGGCATGTCCCATTGCCCCAGACAGTCCTAGCTACACGTTCCCCTTGCATGTAACTTGCAACTTCATCTTATTTGAAAGTATATTTGATATCCTAAATAGTATTCCTGTAAATAATTCTCTGCTGATGAAAAGGCAAAGGTATCAGAGAAGTAACTATGTTTTTTGATAGTAGGATGATAAGTTACTGAAACTCTGAAGACTTGGCAGTTGCTTATAATCCACACAGATGAAAAGATGTCATAGGCAGAGATCTATCAATTTAATCTCTCTGCATTTTGACAATGCATAGATTAAAGGTGCAAATATTTGTAAATTTCACACAATTTCAATGATAATGCAATGGTTATTCTGGAAGTAAAATCTCTCATAGAGTTAGACAACAAATATATTGGGACATGGCAATAAGTAAAATATGATCATGAGAAAAACTGATGTTGCCTTATGCAAATAGAGGTTCTAGAGATTTTCATCATAAATCAAGACACCTCATTAATCTTTAAGAGCCTAAAAACATGTTTGGTTGAAACATCACAGAGGCTGCAGAATCTCAAGTAAGTGAATTGATAAAAGGTGCTTTTATAATACAACTACCTCTTTATTAAAAGTAAAACAACCACCATGAAAGCCTGAGAAGATAAAATTGTTAAGTATGCCGTAGAATTAAATAGCTGGAGGAGTATTACTCATCTAGGCTCAGGCCCTCAGCTTACAAGCAAATTCTGAGGCTGGGAAGGTTGGGAAGTCATAGAAAGTTTAGTGCTTGGGCAGAGATTTGGCATTGGGATTTTGAATCCTTCCCTATAAATTTTTTTTGTCATGTATAATTTTTTATATCATCAGGTATGTGTGTCTTCTACAGCTTCCCTCCCTCCCTCTTCCTCCCTCTCTCTCTCTCCTCTCTAACTCTTACATATTAATTATCTTTTTCTTCCTTTTCTTAAAATTTTTTCTTCATCTCATTATACTAGCACTCATGACTATATTCAGAAATGGTTGAACCTGGAACAGATCATTCTCAGTGAACTTACCCAATCACAGAAAAAAAATCGCCACATAGTCTCACTCATTTACAGCACCTAACCTGAATCTACCCAAGATACCTTACATACCCAGCAAGAATCTCATGGACTAGACACTAGGATGGGTGGGGAGGGAGGGGAGGGCATCGAAGGGGTGGGAAACACTAATTTAGACCCAAACGGCAATGGTACCATAAAATTCTACTTCCGAAAAGGCAGACCAAATGGCTGAACGTTCACTAGGCCCTTACAGGGAAGACCTGAACCACAAGACACTGGAGAGGGTAGGATCAAGTCTAACCTAAACCTTCTACATCTTCCCTCCCTCCTTTCCCCCCCCCCATTCTTGTATATTAGTTCTCTTTTTCCTCATTTTCTTAGTGGTCACTGACCTGTAACTCCCAGCACTAGCATGGGGCTATCATCCACAATGAGCTTTCGATCAGAGAGACCTGCAAGGTTTCCTAAAAGACAGATATATTTCTGTCAGAGTACTTGATAACTCACCAAAGGTTAGTGGTAAGACCCTAATGCTGAAGACACCATATGCGGTTGACACATAAAATGGAATGGCATGGCTGGAAGCTAGAAGAGAGTCCCTAGACAGTCATTGTGTCTAGTGCCAGAAGGGGCTACATGGGAGACTGGAGGAAAATGACTAATATTTGTCCAAGCAACTCATGGTCTAACCTATGTAACAATAACCTGTTGTGATGCCCACACAAGTGCAATAGTGGCACACAGAAATGGTGGGGAACCACCTGCTCTTGATTTGGCTAGCTGATCCCCTCAGTGGTATGGGATCCATAGCTGGAGCTGGGAAACAAGTCAGAACCATATCCAAACATAAGCCCACTCTCCAATATCAAGCTACCATCAATCATGGGCTCCAAGAGGGCCTATACCTATTAAACTCTCTATCAAAAAAGTAAGTGTTATTTCAATTTTCTGGGTGCTAACTCACTCTCCATTGGAGAATCTGCTTCTCTTTTTCAGATGGATGTAGGTCCTAAGGAGAGAGCCACCCCATCATACCTCAAAAGGGCCCCGGCTGAAACTAAGAAAAAATGGCAAAACAAGCAAGGGTGCTGTTTTCCTGGTGAACTGGATACCAGCACAAGGGGGAAGGAGATCAACACAGAGAAAAATCAACTCCTACCAAATCAGAGAGTGGGAGCCTCAGAGGCCCCCAACACCTCATCACTGAAACAGGCCAAAAATGAACCCAACATAGCTCAGGGAAATTTTGCGGAAGAGGGGTCAGAAAGAATGTCAGAGCCACATGTTGGGTCATGATATGCAGAGACATTTATCTTACCCATAACTGCGAGCTAACTCCACAATGCATGACCCATATACCTCAACAAGGAGGGGCCAAGGGGAGGGGATAGGTCAGGGATGAGCCTAATAATGGTACAAAATTGACTGTATTTGCTGAATACAAAACTAATTAATAAAAAAAAGAAGGCTCTCCAATGAAGGCCCAAATAAGCACACACCATAGACTATGGACACCTTCTTCTGACTTTCTTAATAACCTCCCCACCTACACAGTTCTTTGTGCTGCCTTCTTTTGCAACCTCTTTGACTGTAGGTTAGCTAATTGGATCAATTAAATGAGTTCAAGGTGTTAATGGACCTTATATTAATATCTTCATGTATTACCTTATTGTCATTTTCAAAGGTCTGTCATGTCTTTGTGAGAGGCTAATGGTGGGAGTTTCAGATATTGTCAACCTATTTTACAGGTGTCCTTTTAATATTTCTTTTACTGAAACATAAAAACAAAATTTTTAATTTTATGTTTCTCATGACTTTCATTAAGTAGGTTTCCTAGTACACATATTTTAATTAGATGAATATAGTATATTATATTGAGGTTTGATAAGAGAAATTATGTGTTTAATATTGGACTGATATAAAATTTTTGATTTAAACAACTAAATACATTCTATTTTATTTCTGAATTTGTCCTTTTCTACCCCGTCTTTATTTTACTTTATTTTTACTTATTTATTTATTTGAAAGAGACAGAAAAAGAGTCAGAGAGTTAGAGAAAAAGAAAGAAAGGAAGGAATGAAGGAAGAAAGAGGAAAGATGGAGAGGAAGGAATGAAGGAAGAAAAAGGAAAGATGGAGAGGAAGGAAGGAAGGAAGAAAGAGAGAAAGGTTTATGACTTGAAGAAAGAAAGAAAGGAAAGAAGGAAGGAAGGAGATAAATTAGTATGTCAGGGTTTCTTACCATTGCAAACAAATTCTAGACACACGCACCACATTGTGTTACTGGCTCTATATGGGTACTGGCGAAATAGAACAAACTTAGTTGGCGTTGAAAACAAGCAACTTTAACCACCAAGTCGTCTCCCTAGCCCCCATCTTTATTTTGATTGATAAGGATTGCACATATTGGTGGAGTTTATTCACCCCATGAGGGCCTACTTATAGCTTCTGCACGTGGAAGAAAGCATGTAACCGTAACCTGTCTTTCTGTGTCTGGCTATCTACACTTCACATAACTTCCTCTAGTTCCATCTGCTTTTCTACAAAGGACACCATGCCGTTGTTCTGCAGTGTGTGTACACCACATCACTGTCCGTTCATCTGTTGATAGGCATTTATGGGGTTTCCACATCTCACCTATAGTGACTAGTGTCGCAATACACATGAGTATGCAGATAGGCCATGCTCATTTCATTTTCCTTTGCTGTATGCATAAGAGTGGGATAGCTAAATCTGTAGAGTGGTGTTTTTTTTTTTTCCCGTTTTTAGGAGGAACCTCCATATTGTCTCCCTTAACAGTTATGTTAACTCACGTTCCCACTTAGTTCTTTTCTGTGCATAACTTTGAACTCACTTGGAAAAGAAATTTATAAAGTAAAACTTATTCTACATGCCTAGGTCCACCACATATTGTTGAGAGGTGCTTTTGTTTTGTTTTGTTTTTGACTTGAGGTCTCACTGGAGCCTAAATTGACCTGGAATGTGCTATGTAGCCTCAGGCTGGTCTCAGACTCATAGCAGTCCTCCTACCTCTGCCTCCCAAGTGCTGGGACTAAAGGGGTGTGCCAACACACCCAGTAAGAGGTGCTTCTTGAATTGAGAAAATTTAAACCAGATTGATGAAGCAAGAAAAGTAGGTTAGCAAGAGTTTTACCAAGAAGTGAAAGGCTTTCGTTTTTTGTCCTATGGCAAACACTGGAAAACTAGTTAATAGTGGGTTAAAACAAGATCAAAAAATGTATCACCTAAATTAAGACCATCATGTATAGAACACCTGAAATTATATATTTATTATATTAATGAATATCTAATAAAATATACAATTGTTTACAATAATAAAAATAATGCTTCTATAGGTTTTAGTGTAATATACATAATGACATTTTATGAATATTTCAACATGAAATATCATGTCATCAGAATGATTGTTTTTGGACATGTATTATAAATGACATGGTTGACAACTGTACAACAAAACACAGACCAACAAGATAAAAGTGTAACACATTTATTTAATGAGTGTCTTAACTGACATGGTAGCTTCCAGAAATGAAGACCGTGGAAAACTTATTTTTAATGTTATGGCTGGTGAAGGAAATAGATAATCGTGACATGATTGGACAAAAGAGGATGTGACTTAATGAGAATAAGCTAGGGATACAGTGAAGATTGAAGATTCAGATTTTTATTGGCTTCTCTGGGTGGCATTCCTTGCCCCTAAGTAGGTAGCTAGGCTTCCAGAGGGAGGTTCTTGTATGGACACTACATAGAGAATGCCTGTATGACCTTGCCTGACAAAGATGCCAGCGTTCTCATTGCTCAAGAAGCTTTTTCTCACTGGTTAGAGTGCCGTTTTGGAGGCATCATATTCTGAACCTTGATATTATAAATCCACATTTTTAAAATAACATATTTAGCAAATTATTTAACTACAGTTATAACTTACTAATTTGACATCTTTCATATTTCTCCAAAGATGGCATCATACTTTGAATCTTTAAAATTTATTTATTTATTTAAGAGAGGGAGAGAGAGGAAGAGACAGAGATAGATGATAGATAGATAGAAAGATGAAAGAGAGAGAGAGGGAAAATGGTCATGCCAGGGCCTCCAGCCATTGCAAATGAACTCCAGATGCATGTTCTACCTTGTGCATCTGGCTTACCTGAGTAATAGGGAATCGAACCTAGGTCCTTCAGCTTTGTAGGCAAGCACCTTAATTGCTAAACCATCTTTCCAGCCCTAATTTGAATTTTTTAAAATAAAGTTACTTGTCATGTTTTTCTAATTTGTATGTTATGCTCAATAAAATTAAAAATTGTCAGTGCATACCACTGGGACTTTACTATGTACTGTATTAGGTTTAGTTGCAAATACTTTTTTAATATTCTGAGGAATCTCATAAACTCAGAACAAATTATTCCAATTGAAAGACATTTCCAATTGTAAATTATTTTGTGTGTTGATATATATGAATATTTTAACCCAAATATATTCAGATATTCACTTTTAACCTTCCTGTTAGAGTCCATTCTATTTTTTAAGTTTTTTTTTCTGTTGTTGTTCATTTTTATTTATTTATTTGAGAGCGTCAGAGAGAGAAAGAGGCAGAGAGAGAGAGAGAGATAGAATGGGCACTCCAGGGCCTCCAGCCACTGCAAACAAACTCCAGATGCATGCGCCCCCTTGTGCATCTGGCTAACGTGGGTCCTG